>NC_090327.1:34415113-35016239 GCF_035084215.1 Heptranchias perlo | reverse complement strand
CCCTTTCCTTGTTTTTCTCCTCAGCCGCCAATTGCACTAACTAAATATCTGCCTCTTTTTATCTGGTCTACATTTTTAGATATTACTGTTTAGATGTAAGGTGAGGTCTGAATTGGGTTTGGCTGTGATTCTCCCTATGGTTGATTACCCTCCCAACACTCACTATCTAGACTCACAAATAAATAATGATCCGCTTAAGTAAAGGATGGCTGCAGCTATGAAATCCATACCCAGTAAAGGAGTTGAGAGCTTTCAGAATGTTGGAAAGAAAATTGGCAGAAGAAGAGAGGGCTTCGGGTTGCACAAGTGTTCTCTATTTTTAATTGATCAACATAAGTGGCAAATTCACATCCTTCCTCTGTTGTGATTACCTCTCTGTGTGGTCAGAGACTGCAATGTGAGATGAAAGTTCATTGGTGCTACCACTAATACTGTTCAGTTATGTAGAGAAGAAAACATGCATTTTTAATTAAAAACATAGAGAACATCATTAAAGTGATACACACTGTTACTCTCTCAGCTGCCTATGATCCTTATGAAGTCCTCGGACATCAAAGACTTTAAAATGTGCTTCCTTCTCCAATTCTTCCTCCTTTCCTGACCTGAAGATAATAATGGGCAGAGTTATGAATACATGGTAACGGCAACCCTTCACTTCCTTGGTTATGTGGCTGTTTTTCGTTTGTGAACCATGGTGGTTATGTTTGGTTATGTTTTTTTGAGGGGGTTGGGGGGGGGAAGCCTACAGCAGAGTCCTCATCTGGCATCCACACACACCAGGTAACAGTCAGTACTCCCCCATCCCAGTCCTTATCCTGGGGATGCTAAGGTCGGTTGCACCATTTTCACTTGCTGAACCAATCCAGGATAACAAACTTCACAGACCAGAAGTCAAACCTGGGATCTTCCTGCTCTGCATGTCTCATTGCCACAATATGCAGTACATTAGAACATAAGAAATGTTTCCAAGTTTGTTGACAATACAAAGCTAGGTGGGAGAGTAAGCTGTGAGGAGGTCGCAAAGAGGCTGCAAATGAATATAGACAGGTTAAGTGAATGGGCGAGAAGATGGCAGATGGAACATAATGTGGGGAAATGTGAAATTATCCACTTTGGTAGGAAGAATAGAAAAGCAGAATATTTTTTTTAAAAGGTGAGAGGCTAAGAAACGTTAGTAAGAACATGAAATAGGAGCAGGAGTAGGCTATACGGCCCCTCAAACCTGCTCCGCCATTTAGTAAGATCATGGCTGATCTTTGACCTTAACTCCACTTTCCTTGCCCGATCCCCATATCACCTTGATTCCCTTAGTATTCAAAAATCTATCGATCTCATTCTTGAATATACTCAACGACTGAGCATCCACAGCCCTACAGGGTAGAGAATTCCAAAGATTCACAACCCTCTGAGTGAAGAAATTCCTCCTCATCTCAGTCCTAAATGTCCAAACCCTTATCCTGAGACGATGCCCCCTAGAACCTCCAGCCAGGGGAAACAGCCTCTCAGCATCTACCCCGTCAAGCCTCCTCAGAATCTTGCATGTTTCAATGAGATCACCTCTCGTTATTCTAAACTCCAGAAAGTATAGGCCCATTCTACTCAATCTTTCCTCATAGGACAACGCTCTCATCCCAGGAATTAATCTAGTGAACCTTCGTTGCACTGCCACTAAGGCAAGTTTATCCTTCCTTAGATAAGGAGACCAAAACTGTAAACAGTACTCCAGGTGAGGTCTCACCAAAGCCCGAACAATTGTAGTAAGACTTCCTTACTCTTGTACTCCAACCCCCTTGTAATGAAGGTAAACATGCCATTTGCCTTCCTAATTGCTTGCTGTACCTGCATGCTAACTTTTTATGTTTCTTGTACGAGGACACCAAAATCCCTCTAAGCACCAACATTTAATAGTTTCTCACCATTTAAAAATTATTCAGTTTTTCTAATCTTCCTACCAAAGTGAATAACCTCACATTTCCCCACATTATACTCCATCTGCCACCTTCTTGCCCACTCACTTAATCCGTCAATATCCCTTTGCAGACTCTTTGCGTCCTCCTCACAGCTTACTTTCCCACCTAGCAGCAAACTTGGATACATTACACTCGGTCCTCTCGATTAAGTCATTGATATATATTGTAAATAGCTGAGGCCCAAGCACTGATCCTTGTAGCACTCCACTAGTTACAACCTGCCAACCCAAAAATGACCCATTTATTCCTACTCTCTATTTTCTGCCCTTTAACCAATCCTCTATCCATGCTAATATATTACCCCCAACTCCATGAGCCCTTATCTTGCGTAACAACCTTTAATGTGGCACTTTATCGAATGCCTTTTGAAAATCCAAATATACTACATCCACTGGTTCCCTTTAACTACCCTGCTAGCTACATCCTCAAAAATTCTAATAAATTTGTCAAACAGGATTTTCCTTTCATAAAATCATGTTGACTCTGCCTAATCATTTTATGATTTTCTAAGTGCCCTGTTACCACTTCCTTAATAATGGATTCCAGCATTTTCCCGATGAGTGATGTCAGGCTAACTGGCCTGCAGTTCCCTGTTTTCTCTCTCCTTCCTTTCTTGAATAGTGGGGTTATTTACCTATTTTTTGATGTACATTTTAGATATGATTAGCTGTATTTACCTAATAAGCCATTAGGCACATGTAGCTTTTTAAACAATTATTCTTCTTTTCCCCCCAAAAAGTCCACCATAATAATGAACTTGTGATTATATCATGAACTGTAATTGAAAACAGGTTTAATGAAAGGACTTACTGCTTATCTTCAATTACAACTTATTTTATGCCCACTCACACCTATTATTAATTTAAATCTTATGAAGATGGATTTTTTTTAAGAGTATGATTTATTTTAGACATGGATTGTTTTCCAACTATTCCAGTAACCTTGTACTGCTGAGTCTGGAGGAAGGCATACAGTGGTGTTCCCCAAGCGTCTGTACCGGGCCACTGCTTTTTTCGATATTTATTAATGACTTGGACTTGAGTGTACAGGGCACAATACAAAATTTGCAGATGACATAAAACTTGGGAGTGTAGTAAACAGTGAGGAGGACAGCAATAGACTTCAGGAGGACATAGTCGGGCTGGTGGAATGGGCGGACACATGGCAGATGAAATTTGATGCAGAGAAGTGCAAAGTGATACATTTCGGCGGGAAGAACGAGGAGAGGCAATATAAACTAAATGGTACAATTCTAAAGGGGGTGCAGGAACAGGGAGACCTGGGGATATATGTGCACAAATCATTGAATGTGGTAGGACAGGTTGAGAAAGCGGTTAAAAAAGCATACGGGATCCTGGGCTTTATAAATTGAGGCGCAAGCAAGGAAGTTATGTTGAACCTTTATAAAACTCTGGTTCGGCCACAACTGGAGTATTGTGTCCAATTCTGGGCACCGCATTTTAGGAAGGACGTGAAGGCCTTAGAGAGGGTGCAGAAAAGATTTACGAGAATGGTTCCAGGGATGTGGGACTTCAGTTACATGGATAGACTGGAGAAGCTGCGGTTGTTCTCCTTAGAGCAGGGAAGGTTGAGAGGAGATTTGATAGAAGTGTTCAAAATCATGACGGCTTCAGATAAAGTAAATAAAGAGAAACTGTCCCCATTAGCGGAAGGGTCGAGATCCAGAGGACACAGATTTAAGGTGATTGGCAAAAGAACCAAAGGCGACATGAGGAGAAACTTTTTTACGCAGCGAGTAGTTATGATCTGGAATGCATTGCCTGAAAGGGTGGTGAATGCAGATTCAGTCGTGGCTTTCAAAAAGGAATTGGATAAATATTTGAAGGGAAAAAATTGCAGGGCTACGGGGAACGAGTGGGAGAATGGGACTAACTGGGTTGCTCTTACAAAGAGCCGGCACAGGCTTGATGGGCCGCCTCCCTCTGTGCTGTTATGATTCTATGAGTCGGAGATGCCTTACAATAATTTATTCACTGTTTTATAACTTAGTGACCTATCTCATGCTCACAAGTCTTGCTTTCTTTACAGTGCCAGTTTAGTCGCTCTGGAGTATTTTGTTGCTGGAATGAAGTATTGTGCAAAAGAGAATTTAATGCCTGAGACCAACAAGGCTGAAGAGATTCAGCCAGTAAGATTATTCTCCTTGCTGAGCGACCACCACTGAGTTTGAATGTGTACATGTTGCAGCCTAATGTATGCTCCAGTGATAATTTTAAATGTTAATAGCCCGAGAGAAAAAGTGCCAAACTGGAGGCCAAATAGTCAGTCTTCAGCTTGTCTCTCCACATCTCTCCTGAAGGCATTGCTGTGGGTACAGTTCCATGGGTGTCAACAGCCCTTCAGTACTTCATCCAAGTGCCCATCCTTATTGTAAGACCTTGATGAAGAGTGCCAACGGCATATTCAAGGGGTATCACAGCCAAGCCTGATCCTATTACTGCTTGCCCTCCATACATGAACTTTCCAGCAGAGTCAATGGATAATTATCAGGATTGGGAATCTTGGCTGATTTCTCCCCTCCCCCCCCACCTCCTCCCTCTCAAATGCTCTATGGTGTGCAGGTCTTTCTCCATCTCTTCCTCTTTTTCCCTCTCTTTCTTCCTCTCTCCCTCACCCTCTTTCCCTCCCTTTACAACTTCCTCCCTGAACTATCACATCTTGCCATAGCTCTCTTCATGTTCAAAATCCTCCTTCACACTTATCTTTTTTGCTTTCTTACTCCTATTCAGGTTCTCCCCACCCTCCCCCCACAAATGTGAAATGCCTCAGTACATTTTGCTACGTTAAAAGCCCCATATGGATGCTAGTTTTTGTTGCCCACCCTCTTGTCCAGGAAATAGTCACAATTGATGCAGTGAAAACAAGGCAAAACACATTAAACAAATTAAGCAGGATACATCGTGAATTTCATACATAAAATAACTGTGGCTACTTTTTGTTTCCATTATTTACGTGACATAGATATATGTTTTCAGCATAAGCCCTAACCAAAGTCACAAATGATAACCTTGTGACTATGACCGTGGTGAATTATCCCTTCTAGTCTTCTTTTGCAGCCTTTGACACAATATTTCTGCATCTGTCAATTGGCTCAACCAACCCGTCCCTTCACCTTTGATCCCCTTGTCACCAGCAAAAGTTTACTTTCTCCCATCTTGGTCGATCCCCCTGGTATGGCCCCCATCTTCGCTCCCTCAAAGGCACAGACTTGAGTATATGTGGTGCACAGCTGCTTTAGCCATCCATCACCAGATCTGGCTGGACCACGTTAAGCGGGTCTTACTCCCCACTGCCAAAACTTCCTACTACTCCAGAATCATCCTGGAGAGCAAAGATAATCTCCAGCTTCCATGTTACGCTGACAACCTTCAGCTCTACCTCTCCACCACCTCTCTCGACCCCTCCACTGCCTCTGTGTTGTCAGACACTTTTTTTTATTATTCATTCATGGGGATGTGGGCGTCGTTGGCTAGGCCAACATTTATTGCCCATCCCTAATTTCCCTTGAGAAGGTGGTGGTGAGCCGCCTTCTTGAACCGCTGCAGAGTCCGTGTGGTGAAGGTTCCCCCACAGTGCTGTTAAGTAAGGAGTTCCAGGATTTTGACCCAGCGACGATGAAGGAATGGCGATATATTTCCAAGTCGGGATGGTGTGTGACTTGGAGAGGAACGTGCAGGTGGTGTTGTTCCCATGTGCCTGCTGCCCTTGTCCTTCTAACACCAGGTTATAGTCCAACAAATTTATTTTAAAATCACAAGCTTTCGGAGATTATCCCCTTCGTCAGGTGACGAAGGGGATAATCTCTGAAAGCTTGTGATTTTAAAATAAATTTGTTGGACTATAACCTGGTGTTGTAAGATTCCTTACATTTGTCCACCCCAGTCCATCACCGGCATCTCCACATCTTGTCCTTCTAGGTGGTGAAGGTCGCGGGTTTGGGAGGTGCTGTCGAAGAAGCCTTGGCGAGCTGCTCCAATGCATCCTGTGGATGGTACACACTGCAGCCACTGTGCGCTGGTGGTAAAGGGAGTGAATGTTTAGGGTGGTGGATGGGGTGCCAATCAAGCAGGCTGCTTTGTCCTGGATGGTATTGAGCTTCTTAAGTGTTGTTGGAGCTGCACTCATCCAGGCAAGTGGAGAGTATTCCATCATACTCCTGACGTGTGCCTGGTAGATGGTGGAAAGGCTATGGGGAGTCAGGAGGGGAGTCACTTTTCTGCACTAAATCCCGCTCATCCATCACTTCTGTCCTCACTGACCTACACTGACTCCCAGTCCCCCACCACCTAAAATTCTAATTTTTTTTTTGATTCGTTCATGGCATGTGGGCGTCGCTGGCGAGGCCAGCATTTATTGCCCATCCCTAATTGCCCTCGAGAAGGTGGTGATGAGCCGCCTTCTTGAACCGCTGCAGTCCGTGTGTTGACGGTTCTCCCACAGTGCTGTTAGGAAGGGAGTTCCAGGATTTTGACCCAGCGACAAAGAAGGAACGGCGATATATTTCCAAGTCGGGATGGTGTGTGACTTGGAGGGGAACATGCAGGTGGTGTTGTTCCCATGTGCCTGCTGCTCTTGTCCTTCTAGGTGGTAGACGTCGCGGGTTTGGGAGGTGCTGTCGAAGAAGCCTTGGCGAGTTGCTGCAGTGCATCCTGTGGATGGTACACACTGCAGCCACAGTGCGCCGGTGGTGAAGGGAGTGAATGTTTAGGGTGGTGGATGGGGTGCCAATCAAGCGGGCTGCTTTATCTTGGATGGTGTCGAGCTTCTTGAGTGTTGTTGGAGCTGCACTCATCCAAGCAAGTGGAGAGTATTCCATCACACTCCTGACTTGTGCCTTGTAGATGGTGGAAAGGCTTTAGGGAGTCAGGAGGTGAGTCACTCGCCGCAGAATACCCAGCCTCTGACCTGCTCTCGTAGCCACAGTATTTATGTGGCTGGTCCAGTTAAGTTTCTGGTCAATGGTGACCCCCAGGATGTTGATGGTGGGGGATTCGGCGATGGTAATGCCGTTGAATGTCAAGGGGAGATGGTTAGACTCTCTCTTGTTGGAGATGGTCATTGCCTGGCATTTATCTGGCGCGAATGTTACTTGCCACTTATGAGCCCAAGCCTGGATGTTGTCCAGATCTTGCTGCATGCGGGCTCGGACTGCTTCGTTATCTGTGGGGTTGTGAATGGAACTGAACACTGTGCAATCATCAGCGAACATCCCCATTTCTGACCTTATAATGGAGGGAAGGTCATTGATGAAGCAGCTGAAGATGGTTGGGCCTAGGACACTGACCTGAGGAACTCCTGCAGCAATGACCTGGGGCTGAGATGATTGGCCTCCAACTTCCACTACCATCTTCCTTTGTGCTAGGTATGACTCCAGCCACTGGAGAGTTTTCCCCCTGATTCCCATTGACTTCAATTTTACTAGGGCTCCTTGGTGCCACACTCGGTCAAATGCTGCCTTGATGTCAATGGCAGTCACTCTCACCTCACCTCTGGAATTCAGCTCTTTTGTCCATGTTTGGACCAAGGCTGTAATGAGGTCTGGAGCCGAGTGGTCCTGGCGGAACCCAAACTCAGCATCGGTGAGCAGGTTATTGGTGAGTAAGTGCCTCTTGATAGCACTGTCGACGACATCTTCCATCACTTTGCTAATGATTGAGAGTAGACTGATGGGGCGGTAATTGGCCGGATTGGATTTGTCCTGCTTTTTGTGGACAGGACATACCTGGGCAATTTTCCACATTGTCGGGTAGATGCCAGTGTTGTAGCTGTACTGGAACAGCTTGGCTAGAGGCGCAGCTAGTTCTGGAGCGCAAGTCTTCAGCACTACAGCTGGGATGTTGTCGGGGCCCATAGCCTTTGCTGTATCCAGTGCACTCAGCCGTTTCTTGATATCACGTGGAGTGAATCGAATTGGCCGAAGACTGGCTTCCGTGATGGTGGGGATATCGGGAGGAGGCCGAGATGGATCATCCACTCGGCACTTCTGGCTGAAGATGGTTGCAAACGCTTCAGCCTTGTCTTTTGCACTCACGTGCTGGACTCTGCCATCATTGAGGATGGGGATGTTTGCAGAGCCTCCTCCTCCCGTTAGTTGTTTAATTGTCCACCACCATTTACAACTGGATGTGGCAGGACTGCAGAGCTTTGATCTGATCCGTTGGTTGTGGAATCGCTTAGCTCTGTCTATAGCATGTTGCTTCTGCTGTTTAGCATGCATGTAGTCCTGAGTTGTAGCTTCACCAGGTTGGCACCTCATTTTTAGGTATGCCTGGTGCTGCTCCTGGCATGCTCTTCTACACTCCTCATTGAACCAGGGTTGATCTCCTGGCTTGTTGGTAATGGTAGAGTGAGGAATATGCCGGGCCATGAGGTTACAGATTGTGCTGGAATACAATTCTGCTGCTGCTGATGGCCCACAGCGCCTCATGGATGCCCAGTTTTGAGCTGCTAGATCTGTTCTGAATCTATCCCATTTGGCACGGTGGTAGTGCCACACAACACGTTGGATGGTGTCCTCAGTGCGAAGACGGGACTTCATCTCCACGAGGACTGTGCGGTGGTCACTCCTACCAATACTGTCGCTTCTGTTTATATCCCTTCATGACATTGTTCCAATCCATCTTTGTACCCTCCTTCATCCCGACATCCCTCCAAACCCACCATTCCTCTGGCTTCTTGTGCATTCCTCCCATCACTTGCCATTAGCAGCCACGCTTTAAGCTGTCTCGGCCCCAGCCCTGGAATTCGTTCCCTGAACCCCTGAATCTTAAAATTCTCCTTAAAATCCACCTCTTTGACAAAGCTTTTAATCACCCCTCCTAATATATTCTTTGGCTTGGTGTCCTTTTTTCCCTTGCACTTCTGTAAAGTGCCTTGGGACATTTTTTCTACATTGAATGTGCTATTTAAATGCAAATATTGTTGTAAGATTAATTATTTTAGCAGCCGATAATACAGCCCTGGCCTACCGGCAGTAGGATGTGCTTGCACTGAAGTGAGCTGACTTTGCACTAATTATTAACATAGCATACAGAGCATGACGTGTGGGCTGCTGATTGAAAGACCGACTTGCATTTATATAACATCTTTCATCTGAACAGATAGAAGAGACCTCGGTTTGTTATCTCATCGGCATTTTTAACAATGCAGCATTCCCTCAGTATTTAGTAGATTATGTGCTGTCGTTCAGGTGTGTGTCTTGAACCCACAACCTTTAGACTCAGAGGCTAGAGTGTTAGCAACTGAACCAAGCTGACACTCTGACGGTTGCCCTTAAAGGGGAATTGCCTCAAAATTCCCAAAATGTTGGAAGCAAGGTGCAGAAACAGATGGGGTACAGCTTTAAGAAGCTATCTACATTAATTTCTCGCAAAGCAGATGAACAGATTAACAGGTAAAATAAAGAAGCACAGCAATTGCTCCAAAACACAGCAACTACTGGCACCAAGTCACTCCTGTCAGAGTTAAAAGACCCAACATGTGGGAATGGGTTTCTAATGCAGCCCCAATTTCACATTGACAGTGACTGTCTGGAGCACTGCTATGGCGGACTAAATGCATTATGGGGCAATTCCCTAATTTGCATACAACTCAGGCTTAAATAAATATAGTGCATAGTAAGTGTACAGAGTCACAGTATACCCACGCATCATTGGCTCTGTAATCTCCAGTCTCTTGAAACGTGTTAAATCTGTACTCTGTTCCTCTAGTTCTGTGATCACAGTATAAACTAACCAACTTAGTTGCCATCTATTTTAAGACTCACATCACTTTGAAGACCCAGATCACTCTGCTTCTTGAACTTCTTCCATGAAAACAAATTCAGTTTCATGAAACACTTCATAATTCAGAGCTTTAAGCGCCAGAGGATGTATGTGAAAATGCACCTATTGTTGAATAGCAAAGTTGCAGATTGGCACGTCCTGGTCATTTTATAAACAATAGCAATGTTTGTGTCAGCTGAAGTCTAGTCTTTATTTAGTTAGTCCTCAAAGTGGCATGTGAATTTCTGTCCTTTTTTTCTTTCTAGTATGTCGGACCTCCAGTTGCATATATCCAGCAGATATTTGTAAAAGCTATTGTATCCCCTTGGAACAAAAACCTAATTGCTGTGGATATATTTCGTGCCCCCCTATCAAAAGTTTTTCAGCTTGTGGAAGAAGTAAGAAATCACGTCTTTCAAGACAGGTAGGAAGGGATTAGATCATTCATTCAGTGTGCCTTAATTTCAAACTCACGGCTGGTGTTTCCATTGCATGTATAATTAGAGAGGCCCAAGTTGAAATCTTAGCCTCATATGTGATCCACACTAGATTTTTTTCCTATCGATTGCATTAAGTTTTATGGGCTGGTAGATTCCTGCAGGAAAGAAGGGAAATAACACAATGAGCAAGAAAAACAGGAAAAGTAAATATACCAAATTGCATTGTGAGCGATCACATTATACATGTAGATTATAGACAATTTTTATCTGTTTCACAATTTTCCCTGCCAATTTTCTCCACTTTTCTCCTGAAGACATTGACCCAACTCCTCGCAGTTTCATGGACATTGGTTGCCTTTTGATAGTTCAAGGCCACTTGGGCACAATGAGTGTTGACTAGCTCTTCGACTGTAGAGGGCATTACAATGAAGCTCTGTCCTGACCACACACGCACACACACACACAATCACTTCCAGTTGCTGGTTAACAATCAGGAGCAGGGGCTGTAGCTGATTTTTCTCTCTTGCCCATGGGTTCTGAGACCAATTGTAGCATCCCTATTGCTAATCCTCCATGTTGAGCACCACTTTGGAAGAAGCACTGAGGGTAGCAAGGGCACAGAATGTACTCTGGGTGGGAGATTTCAATGTACATCACCAAGAGTGGCGCGATACCACGACTACTGACCGAGCCATGAAGGACATAGCTGCCAGATGGGCCTGCGGCAGGTGGTGAGCGAACCAACACGAGGTTAAAAACCTACTTGACCTCATCCTCACCAGTCTACCTGTCACAGATGATTCTGTCCATGACAGTATTGGTAGGAGTGACCACCACACAGTGCTTGTGGAGACAAAGTCCTGTCTTCACACTGAGGACACCATCCAACATGTTGTGTGGCACTACCACCGTGCTATATGAGATAGATTCAGAACAGATCTAACAGCTCAAAACTGGGCATCCATGAAGCGCTGTCGGCCATCAGCAGCAGCAGAATTGTATTCCAGCACAATCTGTAACCTCATGGCCCGGCATATTCCTCACTGTACCATTACCAACAAGCCAGGGGATCAACCCTGGTTCAATGAGGAGTGTAGAAGAGCATGCCAGGAGCAGCACCAGGCGTACCTAAAAATGAGGTGCCAACCTGGTGAAGCTACAACACAGCTACATGCATGCTAAACAGCGGAAGCAACATGCTATAGACAGAGCTAAGCGATTCCACAACCAACGGATCAGATCAAAGCTCTGCAGTCCTGCCACATCCAGTTGTAAATGGTGGTGGACAATTAAACAACCAACGGGAGGAGGAAGCTCGGTGAGCATCCCTATCCTCAATGATGGCAGAGTCCAGCACGTGAGTGCAAAAGACAAGGCTGAAGCGTTTGCAACCATCTTCAGCCAGAAGTGCCGAGTGGATGATCCATCTCGGCCTCCTCCCGATATCCCCACCATCACAGAAGCCAGTCTTCAGCCAATTCAATTCACTCATATAATATCAAGAGACGTCTGAGTGCGCTGGATACAACAAAGGCTATGGGCCCTGACAACATCCCAGCTGTAGCGCTGAAGACTTGTGCTCTAGATCTAGCTGAGCCTCTGGCCAAACTGTTCCAGTACAGCTACAACACTGGCATCTACCCGACAGTGTGGAAAATTGCCCAGGTATGTCCTGTCCACAAAAAGCAGGACAAATCCAATCCGGCCAATTACCGCCCCATCAGTCTACTCTCAATCATCAGCAAAGTAATGGAAGTTGTCATCGACAGTGCTATCAAGCAGCACTCACCAATAACCTGCTCACCGATGCTGAGTTTGGGTTCCGCCAGGACCACTCGGCTCCAGACCTCATTACAGCCGTGGTCCAAACATGGACAAAAGAGCTGAATTCCAGAGGTGAGGTGAGAGTGACTGCCCTTGACATCAAGGCAGCATTTGACCGAGTGTGGCACCAAGGAGCCCTAGTAAAATTGAAGTCAATGGGAACCAGGGCGAAAACTTTCCAGTGGCTGGAGTCATACCGAGCACGAAGGAAGATGGTAGTGGTTGTTGGAGGCCGATCATCTCAGCCCCAGGACATTGCTGCAGGAGTTCCTCAGGGCAGTGTCCTAGGCCCAACCATCTTCAGCTGCTTCATCAATGACCTTCCCTCCATCATAAGGTCAGAAATGGGGATGTTCTCTGATGATTGCACAGTGTTCAGTTCTATTCGTAACCCTCAGATAATGAAGCAGTCCGTGTCCGCATGCAGCAAGACCTGGACAACATCCAGGCTTGGGCTGATAAGTGACAAGTAACATTTGCGCCAGATAAGTGCCAGGCAATGACCATCTCCAACGAGAGAGTCTAACCACCTCTTCTTGACATTCAACGGCATTACCATCGCCAAATCCCTCACCATCAACATCCTGGGGGTCACCATTGATCAGAAATTTAACTGAACCAGCCACATAAATACTGTGGCTACAAGAGCAGCTCAGAGGCTGTGGATTCTGTGGCGAGTGACTCACCTCCTGACTCCCCAAAGCCTTTCCACCATCTACAAGGCACAAGTCAGGAGTATGATGGAATACTCTCCACTTGCCTGGATGAGTGCAGCTCCAACAACACTCAAGAAGCTCGACACCATCCAGGACAAAGCAGCTCGCTTGATTGGCACCCCATCCACCACCCTAAACATTCATTCCCTTCACCACCGGCGCATCGTGGCTGCAGTGTGTACCATCCATAGGATGCACTGCAGCAACTTGCCAAGGCTTCTTCGACAGCACCTCCCAAACCCACGACCTCTACCACCTAGACGGACAAGGGCAGCAGGCACATGGGAACAAAACCCCTGCACGTTCCTCTCCAAGTCACACACCATCCTACTTGGAAATATATCGCCGTTCCTTCATCGTCGCTGGGTCAAAATCCTGGAACTCCCTACCTAACAGAACTGTGGGAGAACCTTCACCACACAGACTGCAGTGGTTCAAGAAGGCGGCTCACCACCACCTTCTCAAGGGCAATTAGGGATGGGCAATAAATGCTGGCCTTGCCAGCGACACCCACATCCCATGAACGAATAAAAAAAATCTCAGCTGAGACCAAGTAACGCAGGACAAACTGATCAAATCTGAGACCTTCCCGGTTTGTAAGACTCAACTCAGCTACTCCTTGGATAAACTTGCTTAGCTATCTGGCGAACAACATTGTAGACTTTAAAAAACATCACCCAGGCTGCTCAACGAAGATTTCAGCCTTGGTTTAGTGGTAGCAGTCTCACCTCTGAGTCAGAAGGTTGCAGGCTCAAACTGCACTCCAGGACTTAAGTTACATCGTACTACACTGAAGTATCAGCTAGATTGACCGAGAGCTTTACTGACTGAGGTGCTGACTGCTGGATTAGATGTTAAACTGTTGTCCCATCTGCCCTGTCAGGTGGTCATAAAAGATCTCATGGCACTATTCGAAGAAAAACAGGGGTCTTCTCCCGGTGTCCCCACCCACATTTATCCCTCAACCAACATTACTAAAACAAGTTATCCCGTCATTTATCTCATAGCTCTTTGTGGGACTTTGACTGATAAATCTTGTATAAAAACAGAAAATGCTAGAAATAAATGCACAGCAGGTCAGTTAGCATTTGAAGGAGGAAGATAGTAAAAATTTTAGGTGGGAAGTTTCATCAAGATAAATCTCAGGTATTTTCTGTGCCTGAAACAAATAATATGAATGTATAATTGGGTCAGCTCCATGGTTTGTGATTTTAATTCTAATAATTGATTGCTGTTAAGTAATATTGTGTCAATGAGATTGAGTTACTACTGCTGTTTCATTGATAAGAAAAACCAACACAATTTATTTGCCATTTTTAGATCCTCAATGCTTTTTTTGTGGGCTGTCTTAAGTTACTGATGAAACTGTTTGTTAAAACATTGGAAATTGAGAGTAGACTTGAAAATGTTTCTGGTGAAAGTGTACACATTGTTCTAAACAAAGCAGTCACCCAAGTGGCACAAATTCTCACCATGTAGACAAAACTCCGACACCAAACATGGTGTTGCCTTAAGCAAAAAAGGAACTTTTTGTGGCTGGCTAGTAACTTATGTTCTTTCATCATTTACAGTGCTGGGACCAAAAGCCTAGAAAATGTCTGTCTGCAGGTCACTGATCTACTTCCTGGGTTAAAGAAGTTACAGAGTTTACTTCCTGAACATGGCTGCCTCCTCATCTCTCCGGCCAACTTCTGGAAGAATGACCGTGATCACTTTGACTCTGATCCGGATATCATTGGCACTATTCACCAACATGAGCCAAAGACTCTCCAAACATCTGCCTCACTCAAAGGTAACTTGGATTTTTGAATATATAGTCTCCTCATCCTTGACTTCAAACCCCACATGATGTCACTCCACCCTACGTCTGCAATCTTCTCCTGCAGAATGGATCCTCTTTTCTTCAAATTCTGGACTGCTGCACATTTCTGTCTCTCCTCCCTCCCCACCCAGCCATGGCCATCAGTAGCAGAGCCTTCAGCCTTTACCTCTTTGGTGCCTTCGGTCATCTCCCTGAACATCACTGCTACTTCCTGCTCAGTGTCCACAACTCCCATTCCCCACCCGCCCCCCCCGTAACAACAGCTGTTGTGCACAGCAAGATCACGCAAAACAATGAGATAAATTGCCAATTAATTTATTTTTGGTAGTGTTGGACTCAGAAGGACTGTAGGCCACGGCCCCAAGAGAATTCCCTGCTCATTTTTTCAATTAATGTTTAATGTCTATCTGTATGATCAGACAGGCAGAGGGAACCTTGCTTTAAAGTTGCAAATAAATGTCTCTTATGCAACTGTTGCACTGCACTATTGATACCAAAATGGTATGTTGAGCTTTAAAGTGTGTCAATGCCAGAAGTGCAATACAATGCTGCCAGTGTCGATTGGTATTATTATACATTTGACCATCTCTAAGATGTTGTTTCTATTGTTTCCCATTTGTATCACTGGCAGTGTGACTGCCGCAAATGTGAAATCTTGTTAATTGCTGAGAAAGCCTTGGACCATTCTGATGACTTTGAGGTAAAGTCTTCATTTCTGAGCCAAACAGATCAGGAAGATCCCAGATTTGATTCCCAGTCTACACTGAATTAACTGATTTTAGCCAAAGCAATGATATTGTGAACTACAATTGGGTTTGGTGGTGGGGGGGGGCAGGGGCAGGGGCAGGGGTGGAATCGGGTGGGTTTCCCCACTCCTGATCATTATTTAGCAAACCCTACTGGAAGTCACATGTTTGAACCCTGTATAAGGATAGATTCCAGCAGTCAGATAACCTTCCAACATTCTCTGTTGAGTTTCACATATGAATGATCACTCTGGTGAGGTACGGGAAGGTAACTGCCACCTGTGGAACGTACCCTATTGAAGTATTAGCTTCAGGTGAGGATAGAGGGGAGAAACTAGAGGAGAAAAATTAGAAATACTTGGTGAAGGGCCAAGACCTGTAGCCCAGGACATTGCAAAGTTGAAACAGTTAGGACAGAAGATGAGATATTGAAGAAATTGTTATTAGATTAGGCCTGCTTGAGGTCCTGGGAAATTATGCGGAGTAGAAGACCATATATTACACTATGTAACAACACAGTCCACTAGAATGTGTTGCACCTCTAAATGGTAGAGTACAGAATTAATACTTTTAAATAATGTGTACAGACTTGCTGTTTGGAGTGCCTGGGAAGCACAGTGGAGTCAACTTATACAATCGCAAAAGGCTGGTATCCTACGCCATCACTGTCATCCTGCAGGAATACCACTCAAGGTGAGATCTTCATTTAAAGGCTAAGTAGCTACATGGTGGGGTGAGACAAAGATTCTTAGAGCCTATGGAAAGGCTCAAAAGGCACTTCCACCCATTGGATGCAAATCTTTGCCAAAGCTGTAAGCTAAGTGAGTGCAAGATAACAATGAAATAAAAGGAAACCCAATGTGGATATATGAAACAGAGCCTGCAAGGAAGTAACATCGTAGCTCCGTACCTAACACCCTGTTTTATTACTGGCACTGTAGATGTTACGATGCATGAGATGGGTGCAAGGAGGGTTGCTCTGTTTGGCACTCCACAGTGCCCTCCCCATAGGGAGCAGCATGCTTGGAGTGAGCTACTGACATAAAAGACTGAACTGGTAGTGTCATCTCGATAGCAGAGTTTGGCTGAAGGTCAGATTAAAGGATGCAGAACAAATCCACCTCTGCTCACTGATGAACTGGAGCCTACACACGGACAGAGTTCCTCGGACAAGTCCAAGTAAATGTGCCACTGCTTTGCGTGTAGGAGCAGTACTCCATTGTGGTGCAGCCTTACCTGTTTGGCATCCGTCAATTGCTCCTACTACTGTTCCTTCAGAAAACACAAATAATGGGGAGGGAGTTCCCATGGGGAAATTCAATGGGCTCAATTTTCGCACCCCCGAGCGAGTGCGTTCATGGCGGGGGGGCTGCGAAAATCGGGGATTCCCGGGGCAGGTCCGGAGCCCGGCTCCAACCCGCCCACTTCCGGGTTCCCCAGTGATGCGCTGTCATGCGTACGCAGCCCCCGCATGTGGGACTCCCGCCGGCAATTGAAGCCGGTAGGGTGCCACTTAAGGTAATTATTTAGATACTTCAGGTCATTTACAGACCTGATTAACATGATATTTTAGGAGGGATGGGATTTTCCAAACAACTGAGACTGTTTCCCGTACTGGAGGAAACACTCCCAGTTGAAATGGACGTGTTGCAGCCATCAGCCTGTGGCAGCTGCAAAGGTCCATTTGACAGGTGGTGGGGGGGACCCTCACTCATTGCAGGAGGCCACTCTGTCACTTTGGACAAAGTTTGGCCTCCACCACCCTCCTCCTAACAATAAAATTCACCAACTTGCACACTTACCCCGGTGTCCAGAAACATTTACCTACCTTGCGGACCCCCTCAAATGTACATCTTCCGGATGGGGGCCGACGTAGCTGCAGTCATGACCTCCTCGGAGGACGAGCAGCATCACCAGCCTCGCCGGCCACGCCGTCCACCTCTGACATGTGGAGCTCCACAAGACAATGCTGTGACACATCCACCTGCACAGCAGGAGGGAGGGCAATGGCAGAGAGAGATGTGTCACAGAAGGCACTACCCTCGCCACAGGGTCTACAGACCGAGGCTCAGCTTCCTGGACCTCTCTGAGCAGCAGTACACATGGAGGCTCAGAGTCGCTCGACATGTAGTCGTGGACATCTGCAGCCTCCTTCATGCCGAGCTGCTCCCAGCTGGCCTGAGCACCATCTTCTTACCTGTTGCTGTCAAAGTCACCACTGCCCTCAACAACTTCTCCTCCGCATCCTTCCAGGGTGCCACCAGGGACATCGCCGACGTCTCTCAGTCGTCTGCACAAAAGAGCCCTGCAAATACACCTGCGCCCACTCTGCAGTGACACAATGGGTGGCATCAGTTGTGGGTCTTCATAGTGATCCTCAGGAAAGGGCATTATTGCACAAACCAGACAAGATTCGCAAAGACGTGAGTTGATCAGAAATTAAATATAAGTAAAAACCATGACAAACCCTCAAACACCCTTGTGCATCCCCTTCATGCTCACAACACGTTTGCCTTACGCTTCCTACTTCACATATGTGTGCATGCCCTGTGGCTGCAGCACAGGTAGTGGCAGGTTGAGTGAGGCTGACTGTGAAAGAGATGCATGAGAGGGTGAGTATGAGATAGAGCCATGAGATTGTATGAGGATTGGGTTGAGTGGTAAAGGTGGGATGAGTACTGGCAAGGTGAGTAAGTGCAGGTAAGATGAGGATGAGCTTTGAGTGGGTGTGAGGAGTGATGTGATAGAGTAGTGTTGGCAGTGCAGAAGGAGATGTGGGGGCGGTGATGTGGCAGACGGAGTGTAGGGGAATGAGTAAGTGTACTCACTTTGGCTGACCTACTTAGGTCATTGCAGCGCCTCCTGCACTGTATGCAGGTACGCGATATGTTGGTGGTACAGGTAACCTCCTCTGCCACCTCGAGCCAGGCCTTCTTGGTGGCAGAGGCAGGCTGCTTCCTCCCGCCCGCCGGGGGGAAGATCTCTGTCCTCCCCCTCCTCCACACCCCATCCAATAAGAGCTGGAGTGAGGCATCATTAAACCTGGGAGCAGGCTTCCCCCTGGGCTGCTCCATGCTGTAATTTTTCCTATTATCTGCAGCATCAGTCAGTGGAGGACTGCCCCTTTAAATAGGGCTCCTCCAGCTGACAGCCTATGCTGCACATGCTCAGTCCGCCCGCTGCGCAGCTATTCAGCGCGAAACCCGGAAGCAAAGGTAAGTGGCTTCAATTAGCCTGCGATTGCGTGCAGAGCACCCTGATTTGACTGGGCGCATTACCCACCCGCCCAATCGACCCCCCGCTGCGAACCCGCCACCCTCTTAATATCGGGCCCATTGTGTCACCACTGTGCACATAACAAAAAAATGGTAGTGCCACAAAATGAATACAGAAGTTTATGACCACCTATGTGCAAGCAAACTAAACAAGAAAAAAAAGATTAAGAAATAACTTCAAAAAACTCCGACAATCCCCTCATAGTGCTTCTTAAATACGTTTCTGTCAACAGCACAGACACTAGCAACCGGGGTCGGTCATTTTCTGTGGATGATTGGACAACATAGTATCGCCAAGAAATTGCACCCATGATGAAATTACAACACTTTGGTATCACTTGCGGGTGTTTCAGCACGATCCTACCAGAGTATTAGATATGGTTTTAATCAAAGAACTGATGTATTTTGGTGTTTTATTAATCATTTCCTGTCCTCGTCCGGAGGATGGAACATTTCCGACTATGAACATTTCTATTCTTTGGTTGACCTACTAGTGGCACATGCATGATGATGGAAGAAACTTCTTTCCTCCAATCCTACCACCACACCACCCAAAAAGGATCATTTTTCTCTCATCGCGGTTGACACAGGTGCATGTGTGAAGGCGAAAGCCAGCTGTGAATGTCACTTGAAACTGGGATTCAGATTAGGATTCCTAGTTTGGGAATTTAGCCTCAGTTAATGACCACCATTACTGCTTTTGTTTTTGTTATAAAATATTTTTGGGGCTGCAGGATTAATTGTGTGCAACTCAGAGTAAGGATTGTAAGTGTTGGGAAATAGAACTTTTTCCCACTTTGCATCCAATTCATGCTCTCCAAGGTCAGGTCTAATGTAGGCTTGGTTCGCGGTAAATATTTGCCCTGGTAATGTACCTATACCCCATACTTCAAACTAACAGCCCCTAATGATCTGTGTGACATTTCCATTTCCCACTCCAACTACACTGTGCCACATTTAGTTCACTTGGGATCCTTGTGCTCATTAGGATAAGAAGGCTTAACCTATCAATATGAATTAGATTCATATTAAAGGACAACATTCAAAACTCTGCATCACAAAGGTGCTCAACCATTCCTTTTCCATGCTCTCCCTCCCAAAAATGTTTCTATTGTTGATACAACTTGAAGATCTTTAAAAGGTGTTGTTTGTCATTGCTACAGGCTGCAGAATAAAATAATCAGTGTTTACTGCAATATGGCATTGTAGTAAATATTCATTACTCCATGAAAGGTCTTCCAAAATACAATCTTACATGTTTTGTCTCTTTTCAGATTCCTAAACAGTCTCCGATTGAGGTTGAAGCAGCTTCACCCTAGTGTGAACAGTACACTGAGAGAAGATCAGATAGTCCATGTCCATTTTAAAGAAGAGATCGGCATTGCTGAGTTGATTCCTTTGGTTACTACGTACATCATTCTTTTTGCATACATTTACTTCTCTACCAGTAAGTTGTGATCTGGAATCTATCCGGAGAACCCAATTACGCCCTTGTTAGGCCCGACAGAACTCTCGCCATTTGAGAGTTGGCATGAGTTTTGTTAAGGGCCTATTAAATGCTGCAAGATTGCCCAAGACAAAGGGATTGATTATCTTTAAAGCGTGCCCATTAGCTCCCATAAAAGCAGAAGAAAATTAGCCTTTTTCGTCCGCGCTTCCCAGGCCGCAGTCTCCTCCATTGGAGTTGTATGGCACTGTAGCTGGCGCTAATGGAGCACATGCCTCTGGTGCCCTTACAGGCAGGAGCCACCCACCTGAATTAGTAATGACTCCCACCCCCGCAATGGGGGATTGGGTCTGCACTACTGACCAAGGGTGGCTGGGGTTCTTGCTCAGCTGTGCTTCTGCCAACAGAACAGAGACCCTGGAATATTGGGAACTTTGAACCCATTAATGGAAAATTTAAAAATGACATTGGGGAAGTAAACAAGGTAGAATATCACTACAACGCCAGTACAACACCACTCTCCCAAAACTCACACATCCAGATTAAAGTATCATGAAATTTGTTGTGAGCCTCTGCAATGACTGGTTCCCAGGCGATGCATGAGAGTAGTTCAAACAGATTCTATAGATTTTTCCCTTCTCCCCAATTCCTCCAGCAAGTAGGTTAGTTGAGGTAAATAACATAGTGTGTAGGGAACTGTAGATTCCCCGATGCAGTGCATTGGAGCTTTAGTGTGTCTCATCTTTCTCTACCCACTATTCTAAGAAAAATAAAGTTATTATGAGACGAGGCCGTTTTTCCCATCAAACCTGCACCATCCAGAGTCCACATATGTTATCTTATCACAAATCTCTTCCCACCACCACCTATTGATCCCCTCCTTTAAAAGTACTAAGTTCTTTCCCCTACCTCCCCTGAAAAACAAGTCAAGCAGTACTATTAGTACTTCTGTATGCCCTCAATCTCCCTTCTCAATAGTTATCGATTCAGCTCTCTTTAAAGGTGCCAGTTGATCCTGAATCAGCTATAAAAGTTTTTCCTAACCTTGCTCAATATTTGTGAATTTTGTAGTTGTCATCTAGTTCTTTGTTCATTGTAGAAGTTAAATAACTTATCTATATCTTTCATTTTTGTAAAAACCTGCATCATATCTCCCTCAGTATTCTTTTCTTCAGTAGATGTAAGTTTAGTTTAATTCATGTTTTCCTTTGTTTCGATCTTTTTGTATGATGTGTTGTAACTTTACAGGGAAGATTGACATGGTGAAATCAAAATGGGGTCTTGCACTTGCAGCAGTGGCAACAGTTCTGAGCTCCCTCCTTATGTCGGTTGGTCTGTGCACACTTTTTGGCCTTACACCTACTTTGAATGGAGGGTAAGTGTCAATTAAGAGTGTTAATCTGATGTTAACATGAGTCCTTTTATATTGGTTTGGTATTGCGCTAATGCTGCTGGCTTCCAACACGCCAGAATTGCGCAGCCAGCGGCAACATCAAAGTAAATGCGCAAGATTCGCTAAGGTTAGTGACAGTGAACTTGTTTTTGGGTCTTCCCGCTGAGGTTGTGCACAGTCTGGTTCAGTATGAGACAATCATAGAATCATAGAATGATACAGCACAGAAGGAGGCCATTATCTCCAACAGGAGATAATCTAACCACTTCCCCTTGATATTCAACGGCATTACCATCACTGAATTCCCCACCGTCAACATGCTGGGGGTCACCATTGACTAGAAACTTAACTGGACCAGCCACATAAATACTGTGGCTACAAAAGCAGGTCAGAGGCTGGGTATTCTGCGGCAAGTGACACACATCCTGACTCCCCAAAGCCTTTCCACCACCTACAAGGCACAAGTCAGGAGTGTGATGGAATACTGTCCACTTGCCTGGATGAGTGCAGCTCCAACAACACTCAAGAAGCTCGACACCATCCAGGACAAAGCAGCCGGCTTGATTGGCACCCTATCCACCACCCTAAACATTCATTCCCTTCACCACCAACGCAGTGTGTACCATCCAAAGGATGCACTGCAGCAACTCGCCAAGGCTTCTTCGACAGCACCCCCCAAACCCACGACCTCTACCACCTCGAAGGACAAGGGCAGCAGGCACATGGGAACAACACCACCTGCACGTTCCCCTCCAAGTCACACACCATCCTGACTTGGAAATATATCGCCGTTCCTTCATCGTCACTGGGTCAAAATCCTGGAACTCCCTACCTAACAGCACTGTGGGAGAACCTTCACCACACGGACTGCAGCAGTTCAAGAGGGCGGCTCACCACCACCTTCTCAAGGGCAATTAGGGTTGGGCAATAAATGCTGGCCTTGCCAGCAACGCCCACATCCCATGAACGAATAAATAAAAAATTCGGCCCATCGTGCCTGTGGCAGCTCTTTGAAAGAGCTATCCAATTAGTCCCACTCCCCTACTCTTTCCCCATGGCCCAGTAAATTTTCCCTCTTCAAGTATTTATCCAATTTCCCTTTGAAAGTTATTGTTGAATTTGCTTCCACCATCCTTTCAGGTAGTGCATTCTAGATCATAAACAACTCGCTGCGTAAAACATTTTTTCCTCATATTGCCTCTGGTTCATTTGCCAATTACCTTAAATCTGTACAATGGCCATGAAGGGGAATGGAGTCGTAACATTATGCAGACTCCGGAGGTAATGGTGTGGGAATAAAAAGAGAAGCCAATGCTGGAGAAGGATAGGTAAGAGTGGAACCGAGTGAGGGTAGTCCCACTGAGCTGGACAATGGAGAAGAGATGTTGGAGGACGATGATCTAGTCGACTATGAAAGGCTGTAGAAAGGACCAGGAGATATAATGCACTACAGTCACAGGAGATGTCATTTGTGACTTTGATTAAGGCCTCGGTACTGTGGTAGGGACAGAAACGGAGCTGCGGGAGAGATGGGCATGGATTTGAGAGGAAAGGAAGGTTGGAGATGGGCAATACTTTGCAAGGACAGAGCGGTCAAAGGTGTGTTTTTTGAAGACGCGGTGATGACAGTAGCTTTGAAAGGGAAGGGGACAGTACTTGAACAGAGAGAACCATTTACAATGTCAGCTAGCATAAGGCCTAGAAAGGGAAATTGGATGGGCAGTAGTTTAGTGGAAAGGGCGTCAAGGGAGCAGGAGGTGGGTCTCCTATTATGAGGATTTCCTGCCCTATTCTGTTCTTTACACAAGTTCGATCAGTTCAGTATTTAGATTGAGGTTGCTGAGCCTGCTTGTGGTTAACTTAAACATAGTCTTACTTATTGTACCATCAGCACTTGTGAAAAGATGCTGTCATATGTTCAGCTTTTTGCTTATGGACCACACATCTAAGTCATGTCACTGATGATGTAGTTTTTAATTGCCTTGTTTGTTTTTTGCTTTTCAAAGGGAGATCTTTCCTTACCTGGTTGTGGTCATTGGTCTGGAGAATGTGCTTGTTCTCACTAAGTCGGTTGTCTCCACCCCTGTGGACCTTGAAGTCAAACTACGAATAGCACAAGGTATAAAAAAGTACATAATTTATAATAATTGTTTCTTCCCTCCCCAATTACTACCATCAGCTTGTCTACACGCAACTTTTCTCTTTCTGGACCCATACATTTCAAGGTGGCCATTTACTGCCAGCTGACCTCTCTCCTTGTTTAGTGCAGATAAAAAAAACAAAACATGAAAGCTGAAAATACACAGCAGTGATTGATGACGAAAAGAGAAAGATGGGTTAAAGTTTTGAATGGGTCACTTTGTCAGTTCTGATTTCAGGTTCCCACCAAAACATTAGCTTATTATTCAGATGTTGACTAAGCTGATGTGTATTGCCAGCATTTTCAGTATTTCTTGTTCAGCAATTCTCTCTCCCCAAACAGCACAGACAGCTGGCAGTCAGATCTAGTGAAGCCTTATTCTGGCGAAGTCTGAATGGCTATATTATTCAAAAGAGCTTGGTGAAATGAAGCAAATGGCAAGTGAGCTATTATTAAAGTATAGTGCTGAACTATATTATGAATTTTGATGAGATATGTCAGATTAAACAAATTTATAGTCAAAATGTTTGCAAACAACTAAAATTACATAAATAAAAGAATCTTGACACAAAGCTGATGCAGGGGTAAGTATGTATATTATACTTAACCATAGAATTGTCCCCTCCTGTAAAATTTCAGCTGTACTATAAGGCCAATAGGTTTATACAGATTTCTCAAAGTGGGTATATTTCCCCAGGCACTTTATGTTGCAACCTGGATTTTCAGGAGCTGGGTCTGCGCCAGCAATAAGCTGCGCTCCTTTTATCATCCCGTTTCCCAGTGCAAGGCCCCGTGAGAGGGCGGGAATCCAACTGGGCCATGTTAATGGCCTGGTCCACCAAATTTAGGTGCGACAAATGCTCTGTAGGTGCGCCACGCCTGTCCAGTTCCGGGGTAGAGAGTGGGCCTGGAAAATCTGTCCCATTGCCTTGATGGGGCTAGTCGTAAAGTTATTTGAGCATTCCCCCTCTCCACTGTTTGTCATGTACTAGTTAACATGAAGTATTTCTGAAATCTTTTGACATGATAACATAACAACGTCCAGAGCAAAAAA
Source organism: Heptranchias perlo (assembly GCF_035084215.1). NCBI lineage: Eukaryota > Metazoa > Chordata > Chondrichthyes > Hexanchiformes > Hexanchidae > Heptranchias > Heptranchias perlo. The sequence goes on along the minus strand of NC_090327.1, from coordinate 34,991,628 downwards.
AGAGCTTTCAGTCCATCAAGTCTGTTTAATTCGGAGTCCTTGTATGATTATTTTAACATGGGCTAGCCCTACCTGGTGATCTCCTAATTTAAGGAACACTAAATTCCTTCCCATATTTCCCCTGAAAAAAATCAGCTGTGCTGTTAATATGAACCTCCCTTCATCAATTGATCCTAAATCTGTCCCACATGAGTACTATGTTTTGGTGGAGTGGCAGAAGCATAATTCTAATCTGTGACATTGCTAGAGGCTTGTGAAATTTTGTACAGATGTCTTTGCTTTGTGGTTTTGCACCATGTGATGGCAAGGGCACCATTACAACCGTATGATGTTGGATGCAGGGGCTTTTATTTCTAAAATAAAATGCATTGCTTTCTCATAACTGGAAAACCATGCGCAATGGGTTACAAGTATTTACTGAAACCGGATTGTGATCTGAAATGGTGCCGTTGAGTTGATTGTAAATTAGTACATTGTTAAGAGCAAGCTGCTTTGCTGCTGTCTTTTTATTAGTTCCCTGCTGTGAACTCAAGTGTTCGTCTGAATCTGTTTGTTCAGTTTTGACGCTGTCTCCTTAGTTATAACCCCCAGCTCAGCTGCTTTAGTGAGTGGAATTATTTCATTGCAGTTTAGTTGCAGAAGGTACTAGAGGAAACGACCTTGAAATAATGCCCTGACTTATGTGAAAATCTTAAAATACTGTAATTATAAAATTCAGATGTTTACAACCCACCTAATTTGGTGACTGTATTGCAGTGGTAAACTGATATGTATTTAAATCTCCAGGTTTTTTCGGGCTTATTATCTCAGTCATTCCATTTCATTATTGTCTTGTACCCACTCCAAGGCATCCCTCATATTAACAATAAATGGGATCAATAACCTGTCACAAATGACAAAATAGCAATCAATTTATCCATCTGATTAATTAAAAGGTCCCAATTTAGACTCATCTTGTAACTAAACAAATTATCCTTTATAAATAAATGTATTAACCATTCAACTTTACCTGATCATATTTTCCCATTGGATTGCTTTGATTGATTTGGATGATCATGGTTGAGGTCATGATGCAACTCATTTAATAAACTGCACCAGTACTGGGAGAAAAATCAAGTAATGAATTTATTGATATAAAAGTTAGGTATAGAGTACTTTTGGGTGGATTTCTATGTCCTTAACATTTTGGTAACAAGCCTGTAATTTATACTTGTCTAGGTTTGAGCAATGAAAGTTGGTCCATTATGAAGAACATGGCTACTGAACTCGTTATCATACTGATTGGTTACTTTACCCTGGTTCCTGCTATTCAGGTATTTCTTGTGACTCGTCTTTATGTTTAGATGAAACTGTTTTGAAACAGAATAAGAATACTTGAATGTGTAAGATTTGGAAAGCAGTTTTCATTTAAAAGTTAACCCAGACACCTTAGTGGCCCAGTGGGTGTCTTACTGAACCTTATAGACCAGGAAGAGTCTCAGGTTCATTTTTCTGTTGAGTTTGTTGATCTTAACCATGATTGTGATTGGAGCCAGATACCGTGCCAGAGACCTGGTGCTCTGAAACCATACTCCACCTTGAGTTAGCACCTTATGGAGAGAGGAGAGGAGAAAAATGGGGAGGGCTAGAGAAGATGAGCCCTTTTTGTAAAAAAAAATACACTTCACATAAACCGTCGCCTAATAACCATCATCCTTTTACCGATGTGTTGCTGATTATAGTGTGCTCTGTATGTATGCCATGTGGACTGATGAACCAGGTGCACGACCGTTGCTGATTTCCTCTCCCTCCAGGGGCACAGATCAATTATAGCACCCTAACTTCAATGGACCAACTAAGTACAGACCAGGGCTCAGGCCTTCCTTATTTGCATGTGTTATTGGCACACCATATTGACCTATCTGGAATTTTAAAAAGTAATGTATTTTTGAAAAATCTATCCTATATTGTACTGCAGGCAATAGTCTATGCATTTGAAGTGTAGAATATGTGTGACTGTTTTACGTAGGGAAATTCAGCAGCCAATTTACACACAGCAAGGTACCACAAACAACCAGGAAAAATAGGCTAATTCCCTTGCTCTTCTTCGAATAGCACTGTGGGGTCTTTTACATCCACCAGAGAGAGCAGATCGAGGGTTGGTTTAATAAGTTGTCCAAATGACGGCACCTCTGACAGTGCAGCACTCCCTCGGTACTGCACTGATGTGTTAGCCGAGATTATGTGCTCAAGTCTCTGGAGTGGGGCTTGAACCCATAACCACCTAACTCAGAGGAGAGAATGCTCAGCCATTGTTCTCACATGTGCACTTTCTAGCAAGAATCACTGGACAGCAATCAGGAGTAAGAACCCTGGCTGCTTTTTTCCCCTGCTGGCTAACCAGAGCTACTGTGCCCATTATTTGCACTCAGGCCATCTAACTTAACATTCAACCAAGGATGGAACCTGGAATCCTGCTGTTCTGTGTGGCTGTACTCAGTACCACAGAAGGGAATGCATGGATTGACCAAAACATCAGGGAGGCCAGGAATTATTTCTGCGTTTACTGTTACTCTGTCTCTCCCTGCATCCTTCTTTCCCAGAGATGTGTCATTTTGGGTCTCCTCTCTGCAGGAGGCTTCCCTGAAACCTTTAACGGTGGAAGTTTTGGCAAGCGACTGTGGAAAAATACCACAAATCACTTCAGTCCATTGAAGATTTATATTCTAAAAAGACAAAAATGATCCTGTTCCTGAATAGTACTGGTTGCTTTCAGCCTCTTGTATCTCGAGAGTCAACAGTGCGACCTTTTGCACTGTAAATAAGTACATGGGTATAACTAGGTGTCCTTGGCAATGATTCAGCTTTATGCTAGTCTGGAAAGAGCCACTTTCAGTCCATGCTGTTTGAGGATGAAATGTAGTTCAGTGACACTTTTCCGTACTTGGCATTGCATTGCATGGTAATCAGATTACTATAGTTACAGTGGTTATCTAAAGAGGAGGACGAACTGAAAAACAATCTAATGAACTTGATTGGGTTGTGGTTTGATACTTTGCTGGTAAATAATTTGAGCTTTTATGGTACCAAATTGTTCAAATGGTATTGATTGCAGATTAGCTTTCATTAACAGTTATCACAGAGACCTTCAGCATTTACTTTTCAAGAATTTTATTGATTTCAAATGCAATCTTATTTGTTTTTTAATTCTATTTACTGAGATAATAAGCTTGGGGGAAGGGATATTGGAGTGACAGGTCAAAAGATGCTTTTACATTTAATCCAGGTTTTGGGAAATCGACCATCAAATTAACCTGTATGTTTATACTGTCCTTTTGCCTCCGCTCTTCTATAGGCCCAGCAGAGGCTAATTCAGGAAATGGACCCGGTCTTCTTCACATCTACAGAAGGCCAGGTGCCCATTTTCCAAATTATCTCCAACAGGCCGACCGGAGAGCAGACCAAAAGGCAATTGAAGATTTTTTTAAAATTCATCTCAGAAATTAAATGCACCAGGCCTTGATGCAGCAGAAGTAATCTTAATCTGAATCAGCATGTCAACATGCGAGCATGCTGACACAGTGGGGGCAATTTTAACCTAACCCTCCTATCTGGAAACTACCAGGATCAGGTGCAACGCTGCTTTAACACCTCATCTGATTTTACTCTCCATTGAGTAATATTGGGCGGGGTGTAAAATCGGCATTTCATCCGCTCCCATGGGTTTCCGACTGGCGTGTTAGGTTAAAATTACCGCCAGTGAATCAGCTGAGCATGTTCAATAGGCTAAAAAAATAGGTCACTGTGCCAGTGGCAATTCAGGAGACTCTCAAAGCAGGTCTCCATTACCATTGCCTCTGTGGAGATCACTATGCTTTGAACGTTGCTGTCGAATGTGGATGAATTGTGCATGAGTTAAAGCTCCTTAAGATTTTATACTTTAGAGGCATTCCTGCACTAAAATGAAGGGTAGATTTTTGTCTTTACTGTTTGGGCTGTAAGCATCACCTGAGCAAAGCACAGTCTACACCTGTGTCAGTAGTAATCAGATATCACACGCATTGCCCTGTAACTTGTATCTCACTCAATATGTTCTGGATCAGTGTAAGTACCAAATTCAAATGTTTTTTTTAAAAAATTAGGGCAGAATTCCTGCATATTTTCTTCCCTCTCTTTTGACTCGTGCTAAGGCACAGTTCCACAGGTGCTCACCCTCTGCTATTTAAACTCTTTTTCACGTGTAGCTTAGACATTGAGTGTTGGCAGACCGTACAGTGAATTTTGATTGCAAGTGTAAAGGGGAAACAGTGAAATCCTAGAACTATGCAATTGGACAACTCGGTGCAGTCAACTGATGAAAGTTTAGATCATAGAATCATAGAAACTTATGGCACAGAAGGAGGCCATTTGACCCATCATGTCTGTGCTGACCGAAATGGAGCTATCCAGCTTAATCCCACCTTCCAGCACTTGGTTCGTAGCCCTGTAGGTTACGGCAATTCAAGTGCACATCCAAGTACTTTTTAAATGAGTTGAGGGTTTCTGCCTCCACCACCCTTTCAGGCAGTGAGTTCCAGACTCCCACCACCCTCTGGGTGAAAAAATGTCTCCTCAGCTCCCCTCTAATCCTTCTACTAATTACTTTAAATCTGTGCCCCCTGGTCACTGAGTCCTCTGCTAAGGGAACTAGGTCCTCCCTGCCACTCTATCTAGGCCCCTTATAATTTTATACACCTCAATTAAATCTCCCCTCAGCCTCCTTTGTTCCAAAGAACAAAGGATACAGCAAAGGCTATGGGCCCTGACAACATCCCGGCTGTAGTGCTGAAGACTTGTGCTCCAGAACTAGCCGTGCCTCTAGCCAAACTGTTCCAGTACAGCTACAACACTGTCATCTATCCGAAAATGTGGAAAATTGCCCAGGTATGTCCTGTCCACAAAAAGCAGGACAAATCCAATCCGGCCAATTACCGTCCCACCAGTCCACTCTCAATCATCAGCAAAGTGATGGAAGGTGTCGTCAACAGTGCTATCAAACGGCACTTAACATGCTCACCGATGCTCAGTTTAGGTTCCGCCAGGACCACTCGGCTCCAGTCCTCATTTCAGCCTTGGTCCAAACATGGACAAAAGAGCTGAATTCCAGAGGTGAGGTGAGAGTGACTTCCCTTGACATCAAGGCAGCATTTGACCGAGTGTGGCACCAAGGAGTCCTAGTAAAATTGAAGTCAATGGGAATCGGGGAAAACTCTCCAGTGGCTGGAGTCGTACCTAGCACAAAGGAAGATGGTAGTGGTTGTTGGAGGCCAATCATCTCAGCCCCATGACATTGCTGCAGGACTTCCTCAGGGCAGTGTCCTAGGCCCAACCATCTTCAGCTGCTTCATCAATGACCTTCCCTCCATTATAAGGTCAGAAATGGGGATGTTCGCTGATGATTGCACAGTGTTCAGTTCCATTCGCAACCCCTCAGATAACGAAGCAGTCCGTGCCCGCATGCAGCAAGAACTGGACGACATCCGGGCTTGGGCTGATAAGTGTCAAGTAGGGTACGGTAGCCTAGTGGTTATGTTACTGGACTACTAATCCAGAGACCTGCACTAATAATCCAGATTCATGAGTTCAAATCCCGCCACGGCAGCTGGGGAATTTAAATTCAATTAATTAAAAAAATAAAATAACCTGGAATTAAAAAAAGACTAGTATCAGTAATGGTGGCCATGGAACTACTGGATTGTTGTAAAAACCCATCCGGTTCACTAATGTCCTTTCGGGAAGGAAACCTGCTGTCCTTACCTGGTCTGGCCTATATGTGACTCCAGACACACAGCAATGTGGTTCATTCTTAATTGCCTTCTGGAATGGCCGAGCAAGCCACTCAAGAAGGCTGCTCACCACCACCTTCTCAAGGGCAATTAGGGATGGGCAACAAATGCTGGCCTTGTCAGCGATGCCCACATCCCATGAACGAATAAAAAAAAGTAACATTCGTGCCAGACAAGTGCCAGGGAATGACCATCTCCAACAAGAGAGAGTCTAACCACCTCCCTTTGACATTCAACGGCAATACCATCACCGAATCCCCCACCATCAACATCCTCAGGGTTTCCATTGACCAGAAACTTAACTGGACCAGTCACATAAATACTGTGGCTACAAGAGCAGCTCAGAGGCTGGGTATTCTGCAGCGAGTGACTCACCTCCTGACTCCCCAAAGCCTTTCCACCATCTAAAAGGCACAAATCAGGAGTGCGATGGAATACTCTCCACTTGCCTGGATGAGTGCAGCTTCAACAACACTCAAGAAGCTCAACACCATCCAGGACAAAGCAGCCTGTTTGATTGGCACCCCATCCACCACCCTAAACATTCACTCCCTTGACCACTGGCGAACCATGGCTGCAGTGTGTACAGGATGCACTGCAGCAACTCGCCTAGGCTTCTTCGACAGCACCTCCAAAACCCACGACCTCTACCACATAGAAGGACAAGGGCAGCAGGCACATGGGAACAACACCACCTGCACATTCCCCTCCAAGTCACACACCATCCCGACTTGGAAATATATCACTGCTCCTTCATCATCGCTGAGTCAAAATCCTGGAACTCCCTTCCTAACAGCACTGTGGGAGAACCTTCACCACACGGAGTGCAGCGGTTCAAGAAGGCGGCTCACCACCACCTTCTCAAGGGCAATTAGGGATGGACAATAAACGCTGGCCTTGCCAGTGACGCCCACATCCCATGAACTAATAAAAAAAGAAAACAACCCCATTCTATCCAATCTTTTCTCATAGCTAAAATTCTCCAGCCCTGGCAACATCCTCGTAAATCTTCTCCGTATCCTCTCTAGTGCAATCACATCTTTCCTGTAATGTGGTGACCAGAACTGTACACAGTAATCAAACTGGGCCTAACCAATGTTTTATACAGTTATAGCATAGTCTCCCTGCTCTTATATTCTGTGCCTCGGCTAATAAAGGAAAGCATTCCGTATGCCTTCTTAACCACCTTATCTACCTGTCCTGCTACCTTCAGGGATCTGTGGACATGCACTCCAAGGTCCCTCTGTTCCTCTACATCTCTCAGTATCCTCCCATTTATTGTGTACTTCCTTGTTTGCCCTCCCCAAATGCATTACCTCTCATTTCTCTGGATTGAATTCCATTTGCCACTTTTCTGCCCACCTGACCAGTCCATTGATATTTCCCTGCAATCTACAGCTTTCCTCCTCACTATTAACCACATGGCCAATTTTTGTGTCATCTGCAAACTTCTTGATCATGCCTCCTACATTCAAGTCCAAATCATTAATATATACCACAAAAAGCAAGGGACCTAGTACTGAGCCCTGCAGAACCCCACTGGAAACAGCCTTCCAATCACAAAAACACCCATCGACCATTACCCTTTGCTTCCTGCCACTGAGCCAATTTTGGATCCAACTTGCCACTTTCTCTTGGATCCCATGGACTTTTACTTTTTTGACCAGCCTGCCATGTTGGACCTTGTCAAAAGCCTTGCTAAAATCCATGTAGACTACGTTAAATGCATTACCCTCATCGATCCTCCTTGTTACCTCCTCAAAAAATTCAATCAAGTTAGTGAGACACAATCTTCCCTTAACAAATCCATGCTGACTGTCCTTGATTAACCCGTGCTTTCTAAATGACGATTTATGCTGTCCCTCAGAATTGATTCCAATAATTTGCCCGCCACTGAGGTTAGACTGACTCTTGTCATAAATTATGTTCCTCTCTACAAGGACAGCTAGTATAGGCTTATTGCCAATTCAGTAAATCAGTTTCAGAGAAATTTGTAAAATCAAGCCTCAGACAAAGTCTGTCCCTTTATTTTTTTTCAAAGTTCTCTTTTTTTTTAGCAATTTCTGTTACTAAGTGTGGGTTCATACTATAACATTAGCATCACTGCAAAGTGGAAACCACTTACCAGTGACCCTAAAGTTACAGGGTAACTCTAGAGCCAGGTCCCAACCTGCCTGCGGAGGAGAGTAGTGCATGTACTGTCAACGTTAAACTTGGTTTACATACGGCTCAATGAATCCATTGGATACTTTGTTAATTTACTTAAAGCTTTTTTAAACATACTGAAAATGTGGACACTCCTACCCATGCTCTCGATACATTTAACTTCTAAGAATGGAGCTCTGCTTATGCAAGTACACCCACATGCACAGAGCCCTCTCCTGAACCGTACAATCACAGCTAGACAACATAAACAATGTACTGCTGTTGTGAATAGACACTGTAGCCAATTGAGATTGGTAGCTACACTATAACTGCACCCTAAAAGATCACACAATACCAAATAACATTATTATGAAGACTCCACTTTCTGTTCTACAAGCACGTTAAGTAACTTCATTTTATGCTGCAGTAATGTAATCAAAGATTCTTATGGCCTGCATTTGTATAGCACTCATCACGTGGAAGAATCTCTGTCACATTTTTTGGTTTTTATACGAGATATTTTCTCAGGTTCAGCGCCACCAGCCACTCCCATGAGCAGACCTCGCATCTCTTATGATCCAGAGTATACTCTTTATTGGCCAACATCTAAGCAAACAATAGCAAGACTCAGGGATAATTCTTTCATTGTGAACCGTGCTGCAGCTCCACACTGGCTGGCACAAACTTCAATACAGAACTGTTCTGCCAGTTGGAAAGGTGAAACTATTTACTGGCATAAAGTCAGTCCAGACAAATCATTCAACATCCTTTGAAGCCTGCTATACACGGCGGACAGTTAATCCATCGGAATCCCTAATAACGTCTTTTAAGAGAGGAAAGCCCTAAACAGAAAAGATTGAGTTGCTTCTGCTTTCTCGTCCTAATGTAATCGCAAATAATATGCTTCACGGTCTTACGGAACCACTTTAAATAATAAAAATGAAATTTTATTGATTTAAAAAATAAAATAGAATGTGAAGTTTGCTAAATTTATATCTTTTTCCATTCATATAATCATCAGCTTTTTTTATAGTAACAGTTAGACTGTGGCAGTTGCTGCCTATGAGCTGCCCTAGTCAATTTCAAAGTTCCTGAACTGCTGCCGCCGCGTTTGTGAATGTCTTTCAGAAATTAGCATTTAATGAGATTCAAATACAAATGGGATTCAAATACATTAAAACAGTGCTGCAGGGCAAACGGCAGTGGATGTGGGCAGACGGAAGGTGACCCCGAACAGCTGCTTGAATTGCCCGAAATAGCCGGCCCGCTTAATACAGTTTAAACGGCTCTTTTAAATTGACACCTATGGTAATGGCAAATGGTTAGCGCCATTTGCCCGATATAGGTGGCTGTGCAGGATAAACGGGGACGATGTAAGTGTTCATACTGAAACAGAAGGCTAAACTTCCTTTATCAATATTAAATGTATATCCAGTCTTTGACAGTAACACACTATGCTTGCTATCTAATGTGACATCTGGGGCCATTTAACACAATTAGAACCTTAGAACCCACGCCAAACTTAGTGGGAGGATAGAAGATTGGGAAGTCTTCAAAAGACAGCAAAAAGTAACTAAAGGATTGATTAAGAAAGGGAAGGTAGATTATGAAAATAAATTAGCAAAAAATATAAAAACAGATAGCAAGAGTTTCTATAGTTATATAAAAAGAAAACGTAGGTCCCTTAGAGGATGAAACCGGGAAATTAATGGTGGGAAACATGGAGATGGCAAAAATGCTGAACAAATATTTTGTTTCAGTCTTTACGGTAGAGGACACTAAGAATATCCCAACACTGGACAAACAGGGGGCTCTAGCGGGGGAGGAGCTTAATACGATTAAAATCACTAAGGAATTGGTACTCAGTAAATTAATGGGACTCAAGGTGGATAAATCCCCTGGACCTGATGGCTTACATCCTAGGGTCTTGAGGGAAGTGGCAGTAGGGATTGTGGATGCTTTGGTAATAATTTTCCAAAATTCTCTGGACTCGGCAAAGGTCCCGGCAGATTGGAAAACTGCTAATGTAACACCCTTATTTAAAAAGGGTAGTAGGCAGAAGGCTGGAAATTATAGACCAGTTAGCCTAACATCTGTGGTGGGTAAAATTTTGGAGTCTATTATTAAGGAGACAGTAGCGGAACATTTGGATAAACATAATTTAATAGGAAAAAGTCAGCATGGCTTTATGAAGGGGAAGTCATGTCTGACAAATTTGCTTGAGTTCTTTGAGGACATAACGTACAGGGTGGATAAAGGGGAACCAGTGGACGTAGTGTATTTAGACTTCCAGAAGACATTCGACAAGGTGCCACATAAAAGATTATTGCTCAAGATAAAGAATCACTGGATTGGGGGTAATATTCTGGCATGGGTGGAGGATTGGTTATCTAACAGGAAGCAGAGAGTTGGGATAAATGGTTCATTCTCGGACTGGCAACCAGTAGCCAGTGGTGTTCTGCAGGGGTCGGTGCTGGGTCCCCAACTCTTTACAATCTATATTAACGATTTGGAGGAGGGGACCGAGATGATACAAAGATGGGAGGGAAAGTAGAGAGTGAGGAGGACATAAAAAACCGACAAGGGGATATAGACAGGCTGGGTGAGTGGGCGGAGATTTGGCAGATGCAATACAATATTGGAAAATGTGAGGTTATGCACTTTGGCAGGAAAAATCAGAGAGCAAGTTATTATCTTAATGGCGAGAAACTGGAAAGTACTGCAGTACAAAGGGATCTGGGGGTCCTAGTGCAAGAAAATCAAAAAGTTAGTATGCAGGTGCAGCAGGTGATCAAGAAGGCCAACGGAATGTTGGCTTTTATTGCTAGGGGGATAGAATATAAAAACAGGGAGGTATTGCTGCAGTTATATAAGGTATTGGTGAGACCGCACCTGGAATACTGCATAGAGTTTTGGTGTCCGTACTTAAGAAAAGACATACTTGCTCTCGAGGCAGTACAAAGAAGGTTCACTCGGTTAATCCCGGGGATGAGGGGGTGGACATATGAGGAGAGGTTGAGTAGATTGGGACTCTACTCATTGGAGTTCAGAAGAATGAGAGGCGATCTTATTGAAACATATAAGATTGTGAAGGGGCTTGATCGGGTGGATGCGGTAAGGATGTTCCCAAGGATGGGTGAAACTAGAACTAGGGGGCATAATCTTAGAATAAGGGGCTGCTCTTTCAAAACTGAGGTGAGGAGAAACTTCTTCACTCAGAGGGTAGTAGGTCTGTGGAATTTGCTGCCCCAGGAAGCTGTGGAAGCTACATCATTAAATAAATTTAAAACAGAAATAGACAGTTTCCTAGAAGTAAAGGGAATTAGAGGTTACGGGGAGCGGGCAGGAAATTGGACATGAATTTAAATTTGAGGTTAGGATCAGATCAACCATGATCTTATTGAATGGCGGAGCAGGCTCGAGGGGCCGATTGGCCTACTCCTGCTCCTATTTCTTATGTTCTTATGTTCTTATTATATTTTCCCTAACAATTGCACCTTGTGCAGCCTACCACAGCCAAGTGTCTGGTCTTGGAACTCATGGCTGATCCTTTCAGAATTACTCTGTGACTGGATTTTTAACCTCTCACGTATTGTTTCTAACAATTAGAAATTGTCAACACAGACTAATATAACTTTTTGTCACAGTCTCAGAATGCTTTATAAAGGAGAGGAGAGAGGTCGAGAGCACAGGAAAAATTAAGAATGGGAGATAAAAGCACTTTTAAAGCAATAGGTTTTCAGATGCTTTTGAAGTGAGAGAGGAAACCAAATGAAGTGGTTTTGGAAATTGAAGGAGGGGACATCTGTGATCTTTGAAATCCATAATTAGAAATAGAGCTGAGAAGATGTTAAATTATGTCATGTTGCGGGAGGGGAAATAAACAGTACTTTTGCTGCTACATAAAGGTTTTGTGAGATGTTGGTTTGTTTTCCATTTGAAAGTACTGATCCAGCAAAATTGATTTCCCAGCTGATTGGTGCTATTTTGTGTTTAGAAAATATTTTTTTAAATAGCAAGAACTAAAACAAGCCCAATTAAACTAGTATTAGGTATTTGCATAGATAAAAAGAAAAACTGCAAATGCTGGGAATCTGAAATAAAAATAGAAAATGCTGGAAATACACAGTGGGTTTGTCGACGTGAAAAGACAAAGGACAGGTTTTGGGTGTGAATCATTCCGTCAGAATGGAAATACAGTAGCTTATTGAGAATATATCCTCCCTTTGTTTTGCTGCCTAATGAACTTGCGTTCCTTCTCCTAATTCATCTTAGTTCATGTCTTATTACTTCAAGTATTGTCTGAAAACTGTGCCATGTACTAAACTTTTCCTCCTTGTTTTGTTCTGTGTATCTTCTCCATATGCCCCCTCCCCACCATCCCAAATCTCAACAGGAATTTTGCCTGTTTGCTGTGGTTGGACTCGTTTCCGATTTCTTTCTGCAGATGTTTTTCTTCACAACTGTGTTGTCCATCGATATCCGCCGCATGGAGGTAAGATGACCCTGACATACTCGGATTCAAATTTAGTTTTACTCTGATGCTCCGGCGCTGGAGAGTGTCGGCTTAGCTCGGATGGTGGCACGCTTGCCTCTGAGGCAAAAGATTGTGGCATTAAGGACCACTCCAGGACTTGAGCACATAATTTGTGCTGACATTCCAGTACAGTACTGAAAGGATGAGATGCTAAACCAAGATTGTCTTTTTCTGTTGCAGTGGTTTGAGCTGTACATTAAAGTACCGATAGCACTATTCAGTGATGGGCAGGGAGTTGTCCTGGTGTCCTGAGCAACATTCCTCCCTCAATCAACACCACTAAAAACAAATTAACTGGCCATTCATTCATTGCTCCTATCTATGTGCAAAGTGGCTGTCGTGTTTGCTTACATAACAGTCCCTGCACTTCTGAGTAATTAATTGTACGTGAAGTATTTGGAGTAATTTCTGAGAGGCATCATACAGCATTATGTAATCAGTTGTCTTAATTTCCTTTCTGTACTTTCCCCTGTGGTCCAGCAAGTTAGGTCACTAGTGCACATTGTGGGGATTGACAGATTGCAGGTTTGGTCTTTGACTCTCCCTGTATTCCTGATCTCAGTTGCATCACTGTGAGGAATTTCCAAGTGGAAGCTACCTTCCCCACCCTTTTGAAAAAGGAGCCAAAACTGTGGGTTATCTCTACATAGATGTGTTAGAGATGCATCTTCAGATGCCTGTGAGTAGGCAATATGATCTCAGCTACTGTTGTACATTGCCCAAGAGGACCCAGAGGAGATGAACGTAGGGCAAGTAAAGGATTAGATAGTTAGTGCATTTTGACCGGGATAGATTGGCTGGTGTATCAACAAATGATAAGTCAATAAAATGGCAGTTACAGTCAAAGATTTGTACCAAAAATGGTAAGATATTACTTACAGTGTAACTTACCTGTCAAGTAATGCTTGTAAGTCTGTTGCAACAAGAGACTGACTAATGTGGAGGGAAGACAGCATCAGAAAATACATTTTAAAAAGCTTTACATCTGCTAATTTCCAACTCATTGTTGCAATTTTCCTGACTTCTCTGTTTCCTACCAGCTTGCTGACCTTAATAAGCGCCTTCCTGCAGAGGCTGTGCAAGAAATCCCTGAACACCTGAGGCTGCCTCGTTCCAAGTCAGTTCCAAGGCAACAGAGATATGAGCGTCAGCCTATGATGCGGCCTTCGGCTCCTTACACCATCTCCCTGCAGCCTTCTTCTTTCAGAAACTTGCGGCTGCCAAAGAGATTGAGAGTAGTATATTTTCTGGCTAGGACACGACTCGCTCAGAGAATCATTATGGTAAGAAATGGATTGAATCTGATGCACATATCTACTGTACAAATTTGTTAGGCTCATGGGTATGTAATTGCCTGGGTCACATTTTGGGTCATATTTTTCGACTTTTTTTCAACATAAAGGCACTACATCTATTGCTTAAAGTCCTATGGGACCTCACTCAAAGATTCCTTCAAGAGCCTGCAAACTTTAATAAGCATTTTTATTAAACCTATGATACATGTCATCCGGCACAAGGGATTTGTTTGTGCCTTTTACTCATTATATACCTCTCCAAAATAAAAGCAGAAATATCAGAAATACACATAGGTCAGTCAGTCAACATCTGTAAACAGAAAAGACAGATTAACATTCTGAGTGTAAGACCCTTTCTCAGGACTTAAAACTGCAAGATAACAGTCCCTTTGTAAGGTGGAAAGAGGGTTGGAGACAACAGATACTATGTACCTCTCCATACTACTTCAAAATTTTCTAGGATATTGAGTGTCCTACAGAATTTCAATGGCAACAGAATTTCAGTGGCAAGTTAATGTTATCCTCTTTGATGAATATTTGTGGAAAATATTCATTTGCTATTTTCGCTGTTTTATTATCAGTTTTGTCGCCACTTTTATATTTTAGAATTGTAACTTGTTCTTTAATTACTGTTATTATTTTGATATTGCACTAATGTAAATCAATCCATAGAGATTATATTAGCCTGAGTAGGCAATAATAATATTGAAGTGCACTGGTGAGACAACAACTTGTGGTCTTTTGTCTGGTGTTAGTCATCATACTTAAAATGGCATTGAGGTAGAAGATCAGCCATGATCTTGTTGAATGGCGGAGCAGGCTCGAGGGGCCGGATGGCCTACTCCTCCTCCTATTTCTTATGTTCTTAGGAAAAAACAGACTTGCAATAAGGATATTACTGGGTGTTGCATCAACGAGCTGTGACGACAACCATAAAATTGTACAGCACAGAAGGAGGTCGTTCTGTGCATCGTGTCTGTGCCCAGCTCTTTGCTAGAGTGATCCATAAAATAATGATACTGCCCATGGCCCTGCATCTTCCTCTGCTTAAAATATTTATCCATATTCCCATAAAAGCTACAATAGTCCTGCCTCAACCACTCCCTTGTAGCAAAGCATTTCATGTTCCGCATATAAATAAATTTCTCTCTCTTTACTCTCTTCAGTGCCAGTTTTAAATTGATGACCTCTGCATTGCCTCTCCATTAACCAAAGGAGATAGTCTATCCCCATTCACTCTATCAAAATTCTTCATTTTAAAACCCTCCAAAGCATCCTTCTCTGCTCCAGTGGAAATAGACCTAGTACTTGCAGTTTCTCCTCATGACTATTGTTTCTCTTCTCTGGCATCACCTGGTGAATTTACAACGTATGCTCTCTTGTGATTTCAATGTTCTTTTTATAATGGCACACTCAGAACTACACACAGTATTCTAATTAAGGTTTTGCAATAATTTATCATCGCCCACAAGTAACATTAGACTAACTGGTACAAAAGCAAAATACTGCAGATGCTGGAAATCTGAAAAAAAATCAGAAAATGCTGGAAGTACTCAGCAGGTCAGACACCAAGTGTGGCAAGAGAAACAGAGTTAACGTTTCAGGTCGATGCCCATTCATCAGAACTGGAAGAATTAAAGATTTAAGAGTTTTTAAGCAGGTACAGAGCCAGGGAAAGGGGGGGGGAAGCGGGAGAGGAGGTGAGGGGAGGAAAGAACGGCAGTGCTGTTGTTGTTTGGCGAATAGACCTTGCGGAATCTGAACGCCAACTCACCGACTCCTCCCTCTACCCCCACCTGAACCATGACCCCACCGCCGAACATCAAGCCATAGTTTCCCAGACTGTCACTGACCTTATCTCCTCTGGAGATCTTGCCCCCACGGCCTCCAACCTCATAGTTCCGCAACCCCACACAGCCTGCTTCTACCTCCTTCCCAAGATCCACAAACACGACTGCTCCGGTAGACCCATAATTTCAACCTGTTTTCGCCCCCCCAGAACTTATTTCTTCCTAACTCGGCTATTCTTTCTCCCCTTTTCCAGTCTCTTCCGACCTACATCGTGACTCTCCCGACACCCTCTGCCACTTTAAAAGTTTCCAGTTTCCTGGTCTTAACCGTCTCCTTTTCACCGTGAACGTCCAGTTCCTCTATACCTCCATCCCCCACGACGGCTTCTTTCTTGAACGGAGGCGCAACAGTCCCCATCCACCACCACCCTCCTCCGCCTGACTGAACTTGTTCTTACATTGAACAACTTCTCCTTTGACTCCACTCACTTCCTCCAGATATAAGATATCGCTATAGGAACACTTATGGGTCCCAGCTATGCCTGCCTTTTTGTGGGATAATTGGAACATTCTTTGTTCCAGTCCTACTCAGGTCCCCTCCCTCACCTCTTTTTCCAGTACATTGATGACTGTAACGGTGCTGCTTCCTGCTCTCGCCCTGAACTGGAAAATTTCTTTGCTTTGCTTCCAATTTCCATCCTTCCCTCGCCTTCACATAGTCCATCTTCGATTCTTCCCTTCCCTTCCTCGACTTCTCTATCTCCATTTCTGGGGTTAGGATGTCAACTAATATCTACAAAAGCCCACTGACTCCCATAGCTACCTTGGTTACACTTCCTCTCATCCCCGATTCCTGTAAGGACTCTATTCCATTCTCTCAGTTTCTCCAACTCCGTCACATCTGTTCAGATGATGCCACCTCCACACCAGTGCTTCCGATATGTCTTCCTTTTTCCTCAACCAAGGATTCCCCTCCACCGTGGTCGACAAGGCCCTCGACCGTGTCCATCCTATTTCCCGCACTTCTGCTCTGACCCCTTCCCCTCCCTTCCAGAACCATGAAAGGGTTCCCCTTGTCCTTACCTTCCACCCCACCAGCCTCCCCATTCAACGGATCATCCTCCACCATTCAGCATTCCACTCTTCCATCACCCCCAATACCCGCTCCCATTCCCATGGCACCATCCTGTGCAAGTGCAGGAGATGCAATATCTGCCCTTTCACCTCCTCCTTTTCCACCGTCCAGGGCCCCAAACACTCCTTCCAGGTGAAACAGCGATTTACTTGTACTTCTTTCAATTTAATATACTGTATTCGCTGCTCACAATGCGGCCTCCTCTACAGTGGGAGACCAAATGCAGATTGGGTGATCACTTTGCTGAACACCTCCGCACAGTCCGCAAGCATGACCCTGACCTTCCAGTGGCTTGCCATTTTAATTCCCTGTCCCACCCGATATCTGACCTCTCTGTCCTCGGCCTCCTACACTGTTCCAATGAAGCTCAATGGAAGCTCGAGGAACAGCACCTCATCTTGCGATGAGGCGCTTTACAACCTTCTAGACTTAACATTGATTTCAATAACTTCAGATCATAACCACTGCTCCCATTTTTTCAGACAGCTGTGGCCATTTACAGCATGGTTCTGCTGTTGCCATTTACAGCTCCTCTAGACCTATCTTTTGCTTCTTCACTTGCCCTATTACCACCCGCTTTGCCTTGCACCATCATCCCTTTTGTCATTTAATCACTGCTACCCTCCACCCTATAACAGACCTTCTCTTCTGTTCTTTCCCTCCCCCTTCCCCCTCCCCTCCCCCTCCCCCCCCTCCCCCCTCCCCCTCCTCCCCCTCCCCCTCCTCCCCCTCCCCCTCCTCCCCCTCCCCCTCCTCCCCCTCCCCCCCTCCCCTCTCCCCTCCCTCCCCTCCCTCCCCACCTTTTCCCCCTCCTCCCCCCTCCCCACCTTTTCCCCCTCCTCCCCCCTATCCCCTTAATGTGAAACTAGGGGAATACACAATTGTAAGCTAAGGAAGCAGTTAATTGAATGCAACCTGGTCATTCGTTTAATTTTCTGTTGTGGAACCTTGCTGTGCATTAATTGGCTGCCAGGTTTGCCTACATAATAATAGTTGCTAAACTTCAAAAAATAATTAAATCTACATCAAGAGCTGTGAGACATCTGGAGACATGATAAGGCACAATTCAAATACAGCTTTCATTATTTTTCTTTCCTTCTTCCCTCCCTTCTTTATTCCTTCCTTGTTTCTTTCCTAAACACAATTTAAGGAATAGTGATTAGTGAAGTTACCTGTCCATGGAATAGTCTGCCACCTGATATGCTGTATTCAGACTTAGTGGAAAAAGGAGTAATTCCTAATTCAATGAGAAATTTAGTGATTATTGGCTTAACGCCAAGACACAAAGTAAATGCAAATAGTCTGCATTATTCCTAAATGTAAATTGGGCTGAATGGCTTATGTTCATTTGACTTGATGTCAAATTTCCCTCTCTTCTGCTGGTCCACCTCCTGTTAGGTGATTAGAACATTACATTAATCACCACCACCTTCTCAAGGGCAATTAGGGATGGGCAATAAAAGCTGGCCTTGCCAGCGATGCCCACATCCCATGAACGAATAAAAAAAAATTGCAATTGTAAAAGTTGCCTTTTATTGAGGCTACGCTGTACTTTTGGTTAAATATTTTGTGTGGTTGCTTATAATCAAAGCTGCCACTCCAATGAACTGCTACTTTATTGGAGGAGCTGATCTTTGAATGAGTCATCTGCTCATTCCGGTAATTCACATAGGCGTTAACGACCCTGTTATGCAATTCAGAGAGAACAGGGAGTTCTGTTTTCCTGGTCATCATTCTATCTCAACTAAAGGTTTTACTAGCTATTCACTTCATTGCCGTTTGTAGGATCCTGCTGTGCTTAAACTGGCTCCCACGTTTGCTTAAGAGTCACTGTATTTAATTGTATATGAAGTACTTTGTGATGTATTTGAGATATGCTACATAAATGCAAGGCATTTTTTAATACATAAATAAATTACCGTGTTGGACTGGACAACACCTAAATCTAATTGCTTTTCTTCTTGAGGTGGGGACAGTGATTTGGATTGGGATCCTGGTTTACACTGATCCTGCTGGCCTCCGGACATTTTTGACAGCACAGGTGACTGAGCAGAGTCCTCTGGGAGAGAGTGGCTTAGCACCCATTGCAGTCCCACCAGGAGTTTTCCAAAGAGGAGATACCGAGAACAGTTTGCCTGGTTTCCCATCAGATGTAACCCCACCACTGGAGAATCAATCCCATGGCACAGATCAGAACAAGAATCCAAATCTTCTTGATGCCTTACCTTTGGTCTCTCCTGAAAACTTAACGGATGATGGCAAGCAGCAGGTCCGTGGTGAGGATAGTCTCCCAGAAAATGATTTGAAAGTGGAGATCACATGGGGAGCTCAGGATGAGGAGATGTGGCGGAAGCTATCATTCCGACATTGGCCAACTCTCTTCAGTTACTACAATAACACATTGGCAAGGAAGTAAGTAATTTTGAACATGTCCTGATATGGTTGTCCATTATAATGTATCTGAAGCATTTTGAAGAAGGTAAAATTGAACAAATTGGACTAATACAACGGTTCAAATGAATACACCTTTCGTGTCTATGCTGGCTCCTAATTCCACTGCCACGTGTTCTCTCCATAACCCTGTATCTTCCTCTGCTCCAAGTATCTATCCAACTTTCCCTCAAAAGATGCAGTAGTCTCTGTCTCAGCTACTCCCTGTGGCAAATCATTCATAGAATCATACAGCACAGAAGCAGGCCATTCGGCCCATCGTGTCTGTGCCGGCTTTTTGAAAGAGCTATCCAATTAGTCCCAATCCCTGCTCTTTCCCGAGAGTTCTGCAAATTTCTCCTTTTCAAGAATATATCCAATTCCCTTTTGAAAGTTACTATTGAATCTGCTTCCACCACAGTGTCAGGTGGTGCACTCCAGATTGTAATAACTCGCTGTGTAAAATATTTTCTTCTCATTTCCCCCCTGATTTTTTTTGCCATTTATCTTAAATCTGGTTACCAACCTTCTTGCCAGTGGAAACAATTTCCCCTTACCTTTTAAAGCCCCTCATAATTTTGAACACCTCTATTAAATTTCCCCTTAACCTTCTCTGTTCTAAGGAGAACAATCCCAGCTTCTCTAGCCTCTCCACATAACTGAAGTCCCTTATCCCTGGTACCATTCTGGTATATCTCCTCTGCACCCTCTCCAAGGCCTTGCTCTTGCATAATGTAATTACTCCTACTCTTTCTCCTCACTCTATTAATGACAATTTTAAATTGATGACCCTCTGTCACTAATTCCCCAAACAGAGTAAGTAGTCTTTCCCTATGCATTATCATAACGCTTAATAATTTTAAAAACCTCTATTAAATTTCCTCCTTGCCTTCTCTATTTGAGTGGAAATAGACTCAGTATCTTAATCCTCCCCCATAACCATAGTTTTGCATCCCTGGCATCATCCTGGTAAATCTAAGCTGTGTGCTCTCTATGGCTTCAATGTCCTTTCTGTAATGTGGCACCCAAAATTGCACACTCTGAAGTGTGGTCTAACCAATGTTTTACAAATTTATCATTACTTGTACTCTGTGCCCCATTTATAAAATTCAAAATGCTGTTGGCCTTTTTTTTAATGGCTTCATCTATCTGCATTCACACTTTCAGGAAAGTGTGTATTTGAATTTCTCGGTCTTTTTGTTAATCCACACCTTTCGTCGAATGTATACTCCCATTTCTTGGTTTTCTTCCCAAAACATATTACCTCACACTTATCCACATTAAATCTGCTAACCAGCCTGTATGCCTAAAGTCTTTCACAGTCTTCTTCACTGTTTGCCAAACCCCCTATTTTTGTATTGTCAGCAGATTTCAAGATTGTGCCAACTGTGCCCATGTCTAAGTCATCTATATATAATATATATATGTATATATATATACTGAGAACAAAGTGGACCCAGCGCAGACCCCTGCTGTACACGTCTTCCTCCAATCCGAGGAACACCCGTTTACCCTAACTCTGATTCCTGTCCATCAACTAACTTTTTATTCATTCTGCTATGTTTCCTCCGATATGCCTGAACTTTTCGAGCAAGCCTCTGGTGGGACATTTTATCAGATTCCATTTATCTATCCAATCAGCCACCTCTTTGAAAAGGACTCTTAAATTCGTCAAAGAGGATTTACTTTTCACAAATCTATGCTGGCTGGCCTTGATTCAACCATGAATATCACCACTAACTTTATATGTAGAAGATGAAGGGACTGAGTGTAATGTATCCAAGTTTGCTGACAATACAAAGCTGGGTGGGAAAGTAAGCTGTGAGGAGGACACAAAGGGCTTTATTTTAGCACCCGCGATCGGGTGCGTTCCTGGCGGGAGGGGCTCCGAAAATCGGGGATTCCCGGGGCGGGTCGGGAACCCGGCTCCAACCTGCCCACTTTCGGGTTTCCCACAGATGTGCTGACATGCGCGCGCAGCCCCCGCATGTGGGACTCCCGCCGGCAATTAAAGCCGGCAGGGTGCCACTTAAGCTATTTATCTTGGTATTTCAGGTCGTTTACAGACCTGATTAACGAGATATTTTAGGAGGGTTAGGATTTTACAAACAACTGGGACTGTTTCCCGTACTGGGGGAAACATTCCCAGTTCAAATGGACATGTGGCAGCTGCAAAGGTCCATTTGACAGGTGGTGGGGGGGGAGACCCTCACTCATTGCAGGAGGCCACTCCGTCACTTTGGACAAAGTTTGGCCTCCATCACCATCCTCCTAACAACAAAATTCACCAACTTGCACACTTACCCCGGGGTCCAGAGACATGTACCTACCTTGCAGACCCCCTCAGATGTACATCTTCCGGATGGGGGCCGCCGTAGCTGCAGTCATGACCTCCTCGGAGGGCGAACAGCATCACCGGCCACGCTGTCCACTTCTGACATGTGGAGCTCCACAACACAGTGCTGTGACACATCCACCTGCACAGCAGGAGGGAGGGCAACGGCAGAGAGCGATGCATCGCAGAGGGCACTACCCTCGCCACAGGGTCCACAGACCAAGGCTCAGCTTCCTGGACCTCTCTGAGCAGCAGTGCACACGGAGGCTCAGAGTCACTCGACATGTAGACGTGAACATCTGCAGCCTCCTTCATGCCGAGCTGCTCCCGACTGGCCCGAGCACCATCTTCTTACCTGTCGCTGTCAAAGTCACCACTGCCCTCAACAACTTCTCCTCCGCATCCTTCCAGGGTGCCACCGGGGACATCGCCGACGTCTCTCAGTCGTCTGCACAAAAGAGCCCTGCAAATACACCTACACCCACTCTGCAGTGACACAATGGGTGGCATCAGTTGTGGGTCTTCATTGTGATCCTCAGGAAAGGGCATTATTGCACAAACCAGACAAGATTCGCAAAGACGTGGCAGCAGTGGTGCCAATATAATATGTGATGTGAGTTGATCAGAAATTAAATATAAGTAAAAACCATGACAAACCCTCAAACACCCTTGTGCATCCCCTTCATGCTCAGGACACATTTGCCTTACACTTCCTACTGCACATATGTGATGCATGCCCTGTGGCTGCAGCACAGGTAGTGGCAGGTTGAGTGAGGCTGACCGTGAAAGAGATGCATGAGAGGGTGAGTATGAGATAGAGCCATGAGATTGTATGAGGATTGGGTTGAGAGGTAGTGGCGGGATGAGTACTGGTGAGGTGAGGTGAGGTGAGTAAGTGCAGGTAAGATGAGGATGAGGTTTGAGTGGGTGTGAGGGGTGATGTGACAGAGTTGTGTTGGCAGTGCAGAAGGAGGTGTGGGGTGGGGGCGGTGATGTGGCAGACGGAGTGTAGGGGAATGAGTAAGTGTACTCACTTTGGCTGACCTACTTAGGTCACTGCAGCGCCTCCTGCACTGTATGACGGTGCATGATATGTTGGTGGTGCAGGTGACCTCCTCTGCCACCTCGAGCCAGGCCTTCTTGGTGGCAGAGGCAGGCCGCTTCCTCCCGCCCGCTGGGGGGAAGATCTCTGTCCTTCCCCTCCTCCTCACCCCATCCAATGATACCTGGATTTTGTCATTTTTCCTATTTCTTGCAGCATCAGTCAGTGGAGGACTGCCCCTTTAAATAGAGCTCCTCCAGCTGACAGACCTTACTGCGCATGCGCAGTCCGCCCGCCGCGCAGCTCAGCAGCGGGGAACCCGGAACAAGAGGTAAGTGGATCCAATTAGCCTGCGATTGCGTTCGGGGCAGACTGATTTCACCGGGCGCGTTACCCACACGCCCAATCGCCTCCCCGCCGCCCTGGTAATATCGGGCCCAAAGAGTCTGCAAAGGGATATAGACAGGTTAAGTGAGTGGGCAAGAAGGTGGCAGATGGAGTATGATGTGGGGAAATGTGAGGTTATTCACTTTGGTAGGGAATAGAAAAACAGAATATTTTTTAAATGGTGAGAAACTATTAAATGTTGGTGTTCAGAGAGACTTGGGTATCCTCGTAGAAGAAACACAAAATGTTAGTATGCAGGTACAGCAAGCAATTAGGAAGGCAAATGGCATGTTGGCCTTAATTGCAAGGGGGTTGGAGTACAAGAGTAAGGAAGTCTTACTACAGTTGTACAGGGCATTGGTGAGACCTCACCTGGAGTACTGTGTACAGTTTTGGTCTCCTTATCTAAGGAAGGCTAAACTTGCCTTAGAGGCGGTGCAACGAAGGTTCACTAGATTAATTCCTGGGATGAGAGGGTTGTCCTATGAAGAGAGGTTGAGCAGAATGGGCCTATACCCTCTGGAGTTTAGATGAATGAGAGGTGATCTCATTGAAACATATAAGATTATGAGGGGGCTTGACAGGTTAGATGCTGAGAGATTGTTTCCCCTGGATAGAGAGCCTAGAACTAGGGGGCATAATCACAGGATACGGGGTCAGCCATTCAAGACTGAGATGAGGAGGAATTTCTTCATGTAGAGTGTTGTGAATCTTTGGAATTCTCTGCCCCAGAGGGCTGTGGATGCTGAGTCATTGAATATATTCAAGGCTGAGATGGATAGATTTTTAGACTCGAGGGGAATCAATGGATATGGGGATCAGGCGGGAAAGTGGAGTTGAGGTCAAAGATCAGCCATAATCTGATTGAATGGCGGAGCAGGCTCGAGGGGCCGTCTGGCCTACTCCTGGTCCTATTTCTTATGTTCTTATTGTTCTTATGTATTATGCTTTCTTGGTGATGAGGTGATTCAGGTACTGCTAAGAGTTGGACCTTGCTAGAAGGTTAGAATTTCAATCTCATGATCGTCTGGCAGTCAGACTTGCACTTCACCAGGACCTTGGAGTAAGGGAAAGACTAGCAGTATTGATATTCAGGGTATAACCAAAAAAAATCTTCCCATGCTTGTATTTAGTGGAATTTTCAAGTCACTAGCTGTTTTGAATACTAAACTACCTCTCATAGTTTCAAAAAAGATTATTTGTGAAATTGATTTGGTTTAAATTTCTAATGTTTCATCTGAGAGAGACATGACAATGGAACCTAAGAAGTTTTTTAAAAATTGTGTTCTTCAAATCTGTGGGTGAGCAAACTATAACTTCAGTGGGACAACGTACTTAAAATTACACTGTCTTTAAAGATAGAAAACCCTTCATCATACTAGATGGTAAGTTCATTTAAGCATCCAATTTTATGAAGCGGAAATCTTGTGATTACAACTGTGATTGAGCCAGCTAGTTGGTGGAATTTTTCATCATAAGAACATAAGAAATAATAGCAGGAGTAGGCTATACGGGCCCCAGTAAGATCATGGCTGATCATCGACCTCAACTCCACTTTCCCGCCCGATCCCCATATCCCTTGATTCCCCTAGAGTCCAAAAATCTATCTCAGCCTTGAATATACTCAACGACTCAACATCCACAGCCCTCTGGGGTAGAAAATTCCAAAGGTTCACAACCCTCTGAGTGAAGAAATTCCTCCTCATCTCAGCCCTAAATGGCCGACCCCTTATCCTGCGACTATGCCCCCTAGTTCTAGACTCTCCAGCCAGGAAAATCAACCTCTCAGCATCTACCATTAGAAGATGAGATCACCTCTCATTCTTCTAAACTCCAGAGAGTATAGGCCCATTCTACTGAATCTCTCCTCACAGGACAGCCCTCTCATCCCAGGAATCAATCTTGCGAACCTTCATTGCACCGCCTCTAAGGCAAGTGTATCTTTCCTTAGCTAAGGAAACCAAAACTGTACACAGTACTCCAGGTGAGGTCTCACCAAAGCCCTGTATAATTGTGGTAAGACTTCCTTAATCTTGTACTCCAAACCCCTTGCAATAAAGGCCAACATGCCATTTGCCTTCTTAATTGCTTGCTGTACCTGCATGCTAACTTTTTGTGTTTCCTGGACGAGGACACCCAAATCTCTCTGAACACCAACATTTAATAGTTTCTCACCATTTGAAAAATATTCTGTTTTTCTATTCTTCCTACCAAAGTGAATAACCTCACATTTCCCCATCTGCCACCTTCTTGCCCACTCACTTAACCTGTCTATATCCCTTTGCAGACCCACTGTGTCCTCCCCACAGTTTACTTTCCCACCTAGCTTTGTATCGTCATCACTTTGCTACTTCAGATGGATCAAGCTTTCCATTTGCTTCAGTTCAACAACTCCAGCTGCCAATGTTCTTTACATAGGGTTGACAGTCTGATTATCTAATGTTGTAGCTCCTAAATAACTAATGGAATGTAACCATAAGAAACAGAATGTTTAGCTGAATGTGTTTAGATATTTTAGCTACATTTATTTTGTGTTTTTTTGCTGTACTTCACCTGACTAGTAGTCCAGCAGAGTCTGCTTGGTGTCATGCCTTACAGGAAGACTCAGTAATTAAATGAATTCTTAAGCATCAGGCATATAAAGTGATATCTACCTGGCATTCCAAATATGTGTGTGTTTTTTTCCCATTACCTTTTAGTTTAGATTTGTTTTTATGGAACGATGCAGTCCACGTTCCGTAGACCTTTAAAAATCCAAGCTTGGTATCACTTACCACTTGATTTACCTCATCTTTATAATTGTTTTCGTAGTTGGCAGGGTCTTGCACAATGAATTTTGCCCTTCCTGTGAAACATTGACTAAAGCCACCAACTTCTGTTGGAACAGACCTCATTTTAATTGATACTTATTCATTTACAGATATGTCAGCATTCTTCCCATCATCCCAGTCTCCTTCCATCTGAATCTGCAAGATGCTGTGGATGCACGTCACCCTCAAGATGCAAAGCGATACCATTTCATGTTTCCAGCAGATGATGGAGAGGTAGAAAACATCGATGGAAACTGGGCAAGGGATCCAAATAAGCAACAGGCCTCCTCTAAACCACAAGTTCATTTAGACATCACTCTTTACAAGTAATGTCTTAGAAACCTAAATTAGAAAGAATGTTTAAAATTAAAGCCAATTGGCTTAAGTGTGATTCTCTTTCTGTGAATTAGTGTCATCAGCACACTAAATATGCATAGTGCCAGGATTGGATTTATATGTAGCTTAGTGGCACAAGGTAACTGTGATTCATGGGTTTCAACACATGCAGGTTTTATTGCAGTGAAAGTCCATTAAAACATGTTGTCTTTAGCTTCAGCTATCTGCTTGATGCCACTCACATTATTGCCTGTGGTGTCAACTCATGGATGATATCACATCCTGCATGATACAATCACCAAAAGGTTTCTGCACATGTGATTGAGCAGTTGTTATGTCAGCAATAACAAATGTTTACAAGTGTTGTCAGTTCTGTTACAGTTTGCATCATCTTGTAATCTGTTGAGAGTGAAATTATTAGTTTTTCCCCTTTTGTATTTTGTTAATGTTCACAGGGTAAGTTTGATGAAGAATGCCCTTTGGTCCATTTGAACTTGTCCTTTTAAAATACAACCTTGCATTTCCTGACTAAACGGTGCTTATGGGAGGAATGTAGTGCTTATCGAGCTGTTTACACTGGGAGCGATGCAGGTTGGGGGTGAGGGCCGTGACACCTTGTTTGGCCCCAATTTCTGCGAGTTAAGTTTGGAGACACTGGGGAGGGACTCTGCATACTGTTGGTTGGGATCAATGCTTCTCATGGCTAGTGGGTGGGTTGCTATGCTAAGGGGGTAGTTTATGCTGAGTGGATGCTCAAGAATGGGCCCCAGACTGCCTAGCATTTTCCTAGCTCCAGGCAGAGGTCGAGCAGCACTTGTTCTGATTGGAAAATGTCCCAATTCAGTATTTTTTTTATTTGCAGTAGTCATACGATTACTATTGGCCAAGATTGCTAGAAAGCAACATTATCTTGAAACAACCATGATTACTATTGGCCAATTAAATTACATTTTGATTTTAATTATTGATTTTGTTCTATTTCTCTCATGTAGAGTTGGAGCTCTCGGGTTGGCATCAGGAGTCCTCCTCGTAATTCTGCTCTTCTGCTTGTATAAGGTGTTCTGTCCAAAAACCTACGGCCAGGGTGGTCTCTCTCATGGGAGAAGGCGACGTGGGGACTTACCCTGTGATGACTACGGTTATTCACCCCCTGTCAGTGAAACCTTGCCACTGATTTTGAAGGGACACTTAATGGTAAGTGAATCTTTGGAAACCAGTATATCCCTGTATATTGTGATCTTGCTCATAGCCAAATATTTGCAACATTTTCTTGAAATGTGAAAGCATCATTTAAATAACAACAGTCACTTCACTTCAAAGTACCTCATTGTATGTGAAGCAGTTTGATACATTTGTGCGAAATGTGATTAGCTGCTATGTAAATGTATCTCTCTCTCTCTCTCTCTCATTCTCTCTCTCTCTCTCTCATTATTGGCTGAATTACTCTGTCAAGCTAGTTGTAATTGGCAAGGTACAGTACTGTATATCTGTTTTGATCTGGCCAGTCAAATAATATTCTACAGGGCATAACCAACATTGTGATGATAAAATGCTACAGCGTATTTTTGTTTTATTAGCTGAATGACTCTCATGCATTGGCTTAGCAAACAATCCAAATTAACAGAGGTTTATTCAGTACAATTGTATCATTGCCATAGCTACTGAGTCTACATTTAACCAAAATGTGTGTCAACCTTTTAAAAATTATTTAAATCCCCCTCCCCTGTAATCTGTCAGTGCCACACAACAGCTTGGACTGAGAGGGCATTCAAGAAATGTGCTCTTAGGTTTCCACCAATGCCACTGTATGTTCAGTTACTGGAAAGTGTGCGAGTAGCAAGCCCTTCAGTTTCTTTTTTCCTATGCTAGGCATCGCCCCCTGATGAGATTAGGAACTGAACCTGTGGGAGAGAGTCATTTACAGCTTAACCTAAATCCTACCTGTGGCTCAAGCCATTGGACCTCCCAGCATGTTGACTAAATCACCACACTTCACTTGTATAATGATTTTTAAAGAATATAGCGCAGTATTTAAAACATAGTGGGGATTAAATTGGATAACCCCTGAAAACGGACGCAGGGATCAAGCTACCCGATTAACCCACTCCCGGTTGTTGCGATGCAGGCAGCACGTTAAATTTGTGCTGCCTGCTGTTTTAAATGATTGCTGCGTGCAGCCAGCGCGACCCGCACTGTTGATTGGCTGCATGCTTTAGCAGGGGGCCCAATATCACGAGTGACTCACGCTTCTTAAAGGCAGCCTGCATCTCTTAAAGGTGAGGTGCGTGTGGCTGCAAGAAGTGGTGGGAGTTGTTCGTGAAATGATTCAGTGCTCTAATACTTTGAAGAATGGCTGCGCCTGGGAGAGAGCGTGCACCAAGGTTCTCTGATGACGCACTGGAGGCCTTGGTGCAAGAGGTGGAGAGAAGAAGGGGCATCTTGTATCCACAGGGAGGCAAGTGGCCCTCCAGACATATGCTGAAGAGGCAGTGGGAGGAAGTAGCAGCATAGGTAAATGCCAGGAACATAGCTCCAAGAACATGGATGCAATGCAGGAAGAAGTTCAATGATTTAACACGCGTTGTCAAGGTAAGTGAGTTCAAGCTTCAAGAAGCATATCCTACCAACTGTACCACTAGCGTCATCCACTGCTCAATTCAGACATCCCCATCACCCACCTACCAACAATCTTTTTCAATCAGCACTCAACCGTTCAAATCATATGCTTTATCTCATCCTCACACACTTGGCACTGTTGCAAGCCTCTCCCATAACTCACAGTTCACACACACTGGCAGCTATTCAACCATGACAGCCACACCACCCAAACATCTTGCAGGACATTCACTAGCACACTTCCCTCTTCCTTGCAGAAGAAGGTGGCACATAACAGGAGACAGCAACAAACAACTCGAAGCAGACAAGCGCACCAACACGTGTGAACCCCCATGGAGGAGTCAGTGCTAGCCATCGTGGGAAGGGGCATCACTGAGTCCATGGCCACTGATGGCGCTGGAAGGATCAATGATGAGGATCTCTGTATACCTAATCCTCCTTCTCTCTTCCCACTTTTCCCTCATCCCACAATCTTTCCTGACTCACAAGCTGCAGATGGTGCAAGCACACACTTCTTACTTTCTCCTCTCGTCTCACCATAACCCAACTCTAGTCCCTTTTTCATTTTAGGTACCCAAGAACTGGAACCTTTTCCATCACAGGGGGCAGAGGAAGAAGACAGTGATGATGAAGAGACACCGTCTCTTGATCTTACACTCACAACCACCAGCTCAGAGACTGACATTGCCCGTACTTTAGAGGCTAAGTTAGAATCTGCATGTGGTGAGACATCAGGCACAAGTGCGCAGGAGCCAGCACAGGCAGAAAGGATACCACAGGTGCCAGCTCGCCGGAGGGTGAGGTCGCACACTAGGTCTGCTGCAGAGGATTCAGATGAGGATTTTGATGGGCCAGGCTACAGAAGATGGCTGATGGGCGTACACAACCAAACGCTTGGTGCACTGGAAAGCCTGCCAGAAAGCCTGCGCACAGTGTCAAGGAGCATGGCGGAGTCCAGCTTCAACTTGGCACAGGGCTTTACGCAGAGCTTGGAGGCCCATTCTTTCCAACATGGAATGGGTGGTCACCTCCATCAGCACGCCTGTGGAACCCACCATGATACTTCATCAGATGACCGATGTAACAACTTCCATCAAAAGTCTGCCTGCTGCTATCGCAGCTCTGGTTGCCGCTGTTGAAAGCGGCTTCCAGGGCATCACAGCTATCCAGCAATCTGTTCTCTAACAGATCACCAGGATTGCTGAGGCGCTGCCCCGGGAGAGTGGCAGTTCCTCCATGGAACACGAACCTGCTGTCCTCGCTCAGGGTAATGGCATTCCTGCTCCCACGCTGCCAAGGAGTTCCAGGATTTTGACCCAGCGACGATGAAGGAATGGTGATATATTTCCAAGTCAGGGTGGTGAGTGACTTGGAGGGGAACGTGCAGGTGGTGGTGTTCCCATGCGCCTGCTGCCCTTGTCCTTCTGGGTGGTTAAGGTCACGAGTTTGGGAGGTGCAGTCGAAGAAACCTTGGTGAGTTGCTGAAGTGCATCTTGTAGATGGTACATACTGCAGCCACAGTGCGTCGGTGGTGGAGGGAGTGAATGTTTAAGGTGGTGGATGGGGTGCCAATCAAGCGGACTGCTTTGTCCTGAATGATGTCGAGCTCCTTGAGTGTTGATGTGGAGATGCCGGTGATGGACTGGGGTTGACAATTGTAAACAATTTTACAACACCAAGTTATAGTCCAGCAATTTTATTTTAAATTCACAAGCTTTCGGAGGCTACCTCCTTCCTCAGGTGAACGATGTGTTGGAGCTGCAATCATCCAGGCAAGTGGAGAGTATTCTATCACACTCCTGACTTGTGCCTGGTAGATGGTGGAAAGGCTTTGGGGAGTCAGGAGGTGAGTCACTCGCCGCAGAATACCCAGCCTCTGAGCTGCTCTTGTAGCCACAGTATTTATATGGCCGGTCCAGTTAAGTTTCTGGTCAATGGTGACGCCTAGGATGTTGATGGTGGGGGATTTGGTGATGGTAATGCCGTTGAATATCAAGGGGAGGTGGTTAGACTCTCTCTTGTTGGAGATGGTCATCGCCTGCCACTTGTCTGACACGAATGTTACTTGCCACTTATCAGCCCAAGCCTGGATGTTGTCCAGGTTTGAGGAACTCCTGCAGCAATGTCCTGGTGCTGAGATAATTGGCCTCCAACAACCACTACCATCTTCCTTTGTGCTAGGTATGACTCCAGCCACTGGAGAGTTTTCCCCCTGATTCCCATTGACTTCAATTTTACTAGGGCTCCTTGATGCCACACTCAGTCAAATGCTGCCTTGATGTCAAGGGCAGTCACTCTCACTTCACCTCTGGAATTCAGCTCTTTTGTCCATGTTTGGACCAAGGCTGTAATGAGGTCCGGAGCCAAGTGGTCCTGGCGGAACCCAAACTCAGCATCGTTGAGCAGGTTATTGGTAAGTGCCACTTGATAGCACTTTCGTCGATACCTTCCATCACTTCGCTAATGATTGAGAGTAGACTGATGGGTCGGTAATTGGCCGGATTGGATTTGTCCTGCTTATTGTAGACATGACATACCTGGGCAATTTTCCACTTTGTTGGGTAGATGCCAGTGTTGTCGTTGTACTGGAACAGCTTGGCTAGAGGTGCGGCTAGTTCTGGAGCACAAGGCTTCAGCACTACGGCCGGGATGTTATCAGGGCCCATAGCCTTTGCAGTATCCAGTGCACTCAGCCATTTCTTGACATCATGTAGAATGAATCGAATTGGCTGAAGACTGGCTTCTGTGATGGTGGGGATATCGGGAGGAGGCCGAGATGGATCATCCACTCGGCACTTCTGGCTGAAGATGGTTGCAAACGCTTCAGCCTTGTCTTTTGCACTCACCTGCTAGGCCCAGCCATCATTGACGATGGGATGTTCATGGAGCCTGCTCTCCTGTTAGTTGTTTAATTGTCCACCACCATTCACGACTGGATGTGGCAGGACTGCAGAGCTTTGATCTGATCCGTTGGTTGTGGGATTGCTTGGCTCTTTCAATAGCATGCTGCTTGCGCTGTTTAGCATGCATGTAGTCCTGTGTTGTAGCTTCACCGGGTTAGCACCTCATTTTTAGGTACGCCTGGTGCTGCTCCTGGCATGCTCTTCTACACTCCTCATTGAACCAAGGTTGATCCCCTGGCTTGATGGTAATAATAGATGTGGAGATGCCGGTGATGGACTGGGGTTGACAATTGTAAACAATTTTACAACACCAAGTTATAGTCCAGCAATTTTATTTTAAATTCACAAGCTTTCGGAGGCTTCCTCCTTCGTCAGGTGAACGATGTGAAAATGTGAGGGATATGCCGAGTGAGGGATATGCCGAGTGAGGGATATGCCGGGCCATGAGGTTACAGATTGTGGTGGAATACATTTCTGCTGCTGATGGCCCACAGCGCCTCATGGATACTCAGTTTTGAGCTGCTAGATCTGTTCTGAATCTATCCCATTTAGCACGGTGGTAGTGCCACACAACACGATGGATGATGTCCGCAGTGTGAAGACGGGACTTCGTTTCCACAAGGACGCTCCTACCAATACTGCCATGGACAGATGCATCTGCGACAGGTAGAATGGTGATAACGAGGTCAAGTAGGTTTCTCCCTTGTGTTGGTTCGCTCACCACCTGCTGCAGGCCCAGTCCAACTCTATGTCCTTCAGGACTCAGCCAGCCTGGTCAGTAGTGATGCTACCGAGACACTCTTGGTGATGGACATTGAAGTCCCTCACCCAGAGTACATTCTGTGCCTTTGCTACCCTCGATGCTTCCTCCAAGTGATGTTCAACATGGAGGAGTACTGATTCATCAGCTGAGGGAGGGCATTAGGTGGTAATCAGCAGGAGGTTTCCTTGCCCATGTTTGACCTGATGCCATGAGACTTCATGGGTTCCGGAGTCAATGTTGAGGACTCCCAGGGCCACTCCGTCCTGAGTGTATATTACTCTGTAGCCACCTCTGGTGGGTCTGTCCTGCCGGACAGGACATAACCAGGATGGTGATGGACGAGTCTGGGACGCTGGCTGAAAGGTATGATTCTGTGGGTATGGCTATGTCAGGCCATTGCTTGACTAATCTGTGGGACAGCTCTCCCAATTTTGGCACAAGTCCCCAGATGTTAGTGATGAGGACTTTGTAACGTCGACTGCGCTTGGTTTGCCTTTGTCGTGTCTGGTGCCTATGCTGGGTGGTCCGTCTGGTTTTATTCTTATTATGCCTCTTTGTAGTGGGATTGTACAACTGAGTGGTTTGCTTGGCCGTTTCAGAGGGCAGTTAAGAATCAGCCACATTGCTGTGGGTCTGGAGTCACATATAGGCCAGACCGGGTAAGGATGGCAGGTTTCCTTCCCTAAAGGACATCAGTGAACCAGATGGGTTTTTCCGACAATCCGATAGTTTCATGGCCCACCATTACTGATACTAGCTTTTTATTCCAGATTTTATTAAATTAACTGAATTTAAATTCTCCAGCTGCTGTGGCAGGATTTGAATTCATGTCTTCGGATTATTGTAAGGAGTCGTACAACACCAGGTTATAGTCCAACAGCTTTATTTGAAATCACAAGCTTTCGGAGCTTTGCTCCTTCGTCAGGTGACTAAGGAGGAAAGCTCCGAGAGCTTGTGATTTCAAATAAAGCTGTTGGACTATATCCTGGTGTTGTACGACTCCTTACATTTGTCCACCCCAGTCCATCACCAGCATCTCCACATCTTCGGATTATTAGTCCAGGCCTCTGGATCACTAGTCCATTAACATAACCACTGTGCTATAGTACCCAATGTTTGCATAATTTAATGAGTGAATTTATAAATGTGGATTTGAATTTACATTTGGTGCTGGATTTTATTTTTGCTGTAAGCTGAGGGAGGAACCAATATGTAATCATAAGGAGGACGATTTGTGAGAGACGAATGGTAAGGAGTGTGGGACTTTTGGTGAATAGGGAGGTTCAGTTGAGGTTACTGTATCGTTGATTAATAATTTGATCACGTAGAGCCCTGGCAGAAAGGGCCTGTCCATGTTGTAGTCTCCTCCTCTTCCTCCTCTTGCACTTCCTCCTCCTCTTGCTTATCCTGCTCAGGTTCTCGCCTGATAGACGGTGGCAAGGGCTGTTCCCTCATAATGGCCAGGTTGTGCAGCACGCAGCAGACTACGACAAATCTGGTTACCCACTCAGCTGAGTGCAGCAGGGCTCCTCCTGAGCAGACCATGATGTGGAGATGCCGGTGATGGACTGGGGTTGACAATTGTAAACAATTTTACAACACCAAGTTATAGTCCAACAAATTTATTTTAAATTCCACAAGCTTTCGGAGGCTTCCTCCTTCGTCAGGTGAATGGTGTGGAAATGAAATTTTCGAATCCTTCGCATTTTAAAATCACAGAACAATGCCTGGTGATTACTGCCCGTTGCCAAGGCAATCACAGTGAGCAGACAGAAAGGTGTCACCTAAAAAGGCCACCGAATATACAAACCCCCCCAAAAAAAGAGAGAGAGAGAGAAGGAAGACAGTCAATGACCCGTTATATTAAAAACAGATAACATTTGTTCGCTGGTGGGGTTACGTGTAGTGTGACATGAACCCAAGATCCCGGTTGAGGCCGTCCTCATGGGTGCGGAACTTGGCTATCAATTTCTGCTCAACGATTTTGCGTTGTCGTGTGTCTCGAAGGCCGCCTTGGAGTATGCTTACCCGAAGGTCGGTGGCTGAATGTCCATGACTGCTGAAGTGTTCCCCGACAGGGAGAGAACCCTCCTGTTTGGCGATTGTTGCGCGGTGTCCGTTCATCCGTTGTCGCAGCGTCTGCATGGTCTCGCCAATGTACCATGCTTTGGGGCATCCTTTCCTGCAACGTATGAGGTAGACAACGTTGGCCGAGTCACAGGAGTACGAACCGTGCACCTGGTGGGTGGTGTCCTCTCGTGTGATGGTGGTATCTGTGTCGATGATCTGGCATGTCTTGCAGAGGTTACCGTGGCAGGGTTGTGTGGTGTCGTGGAGGCTGTTCTCCTGAAGGCTGGGTAATTTGCTGCGAACTATGGTTTGTTTGAGGTTGGGTGGCTGTTTAAAGGCGAGTAGTGGAGGTGTGGGGATGGCCATAGCAAGGTGTTCGTCATCATTGATGACATGTTGAAGGCTGCGGAGAACATGGCGTAGTTTCTCCGCTCCGGGGAAGTACTGGACGACGAAGGGTACTCTGTTGGTTGCGTCCCGTGTTAGTCTTCTGAGGAGGTCTACGCGATTTTTCGCTGTGGCCCGTCGGAACTGTCGATCGATGAGTCGAGCATCATATCCCGTTCTTACTAGGCCATCCCCACACCTCCACTACTCGCCTTTAAACAGCCACCCAACCTCAAACAAACCATCGTTCGCAGCAAATTACCCAGCCTTCAGGAGAACAGCGTCCACGACACCACACAACCCTGCCACGGTAACCTCTGCAAGACATGCCAGATCATCGACACAGATACCACCATCACTCGAGAGGACATCACCCACCAGGTGCACGGTTCATACTCCTGTGACTCGGCCAACGTTGTCTACCTCATACGTTGCAGGAAAGGATGCCCCAGAGCATGGTACATTGGCGAGACCATGCTGACGCTGCGACAACGGATGAACGGACACCGCGCAACAATCGCCAAACAGGAGGGTTCTCTCCCTGTCGGGGAACACTTCAGCAGTCATGGACATTCAGCCACCGACCTTCGGGTAAGCATACTCCAAGGCGGCCTTCGAGACACACGACAACGCAAAATCGATGAGCAGAAATTGATAGCCAAGTTCCGCACCAATGAGGACGGCCTCAACCGGGATCTTGGGTTCATGTCACACTACACGTAACCCCACCAGCGAACAAATGTTATCTGTTTTTAATATAACGGGTCATTGACTGTCTTCCTTCTCTCTCTCTCTCTCTTTTTTTTGGGGGGTTTGTATATTCGGTGGCCTTTTTAGGTGACACCTTTCTGTCTGCTCACTGTGATTGCCTTGGCAACGGGCAGTAATCACCAGGCATTCTTCTGTGATTTTAAAATGCGAAGGATTCGAAAATTTCATTTCCACACCATTCACCTGACGAAGGAGGAAGCCTCCGAAAGCTTGTGGAATTCAAAATAAATTTGTTGGACTATAACTTGGTGTTGTAAAATTGTTTACAACTGAGCAGACCAGGCAGCAGAAGTGTTGCTTGAGGACTCCTATGGTGTGCTCTATGATGTTCCTTGTGGCCGAATGGCTCTCGTTGTAGGCCTGCTGTGCACATGTGCGTGGCTTCCTGACAGGAGTCATGAGCCATTTCATGAGGGGATAACTCATGTCACCCAGTAGCCAGCCTTTAACTTGCTGTGCTAGTTGAAATATAGGTGGATCAGAGGACTGAAGAATGAACGAATCTTAACTGCTGCCAGAATAGCAGTTCTAGTGCACACCAATATCGAGGTTTATTGGATTCAGTTTTACAACTTGTTCTAGTGGGATTTGATATCATGACTCCTGAGTTACGAGATTAGTACCACAAATATTGTACTACCTGTTGAGTATGCTCAACTAAAACCACTGGAATGTAAATTCTTTTAAGCAATTTTTATATAAATAAATCAGTCCTTTGGGGAGGGGGTGTGTTCAAATAGTGTCACCTCAATCCGTTGACCTAATTTCATGTGGTAATTTTCTCATTATTGTACCTCTATGTTTAATACATTAGACTAGTTAAGAGTATTCTGTTACCAAATTATGACTTGGTGCAGTCCTAATGATTGACATTACAATTTTGGAGTCGGCTATTAAGTTGAAATGTTTACTAAAGAGCCTTTAAAGAAGAGAACCAAACATTCTTGGGTAATACTACATTGAGTCAGCGATCCACATTTCGCTGTAGCCTAGTGTGTTATTTTTATTGCATAGGTGTACGATCCGATATTGGCCCATCAAAGACTGAAGCCTGAAAACACTTAGAACTTTCTGTGTATGCATTGATCCCGTAACCATGATCCCTATACATCCCCCACTCCTCCTCCATTGGTTACAATGTATTTTTATTAATCTCTCTACCCTAGGATATCGAATGCTTGGCCAGTGATGGGATGTTGCTGGTCAGCTGCTGCCTATCTGGACAGATCAGAGTGTGGGATGCACAGACTGGTGATTGCCTGACTGTCATACCAAACCCAGGGTAAAGTATTCATTCACTCATTCTGGGTTGTTTTTTTACATCTCAGGGCCAACATCCCTTAAATTTTCTTTTTAATCTTCTTGTGTTTAGGTAGCCTATACTCAGTGTTCTGTAACAGATAAACTAGGTACAAGGTGATGTAATTTTGCTGTTAGACTTAATGCAGTAAATTTTAACCCCCGAGAATGGGCGGGTTGGGGGCAGGAGGGAGTAAAAATATTCAGTTTTCAGAGCAGGATGGCATCCTGACTCCAACACTCCTGCTTCTGGGTTTAACCCAGGCAGGTTTGTCTTCGTGTGGAGAGCAGACATCAGGCAGTCCTGCCCCCACTTAAATCTAGCGGGCCGAAATGTAGAAGGACAATGTACCTCGTTGAAATACTTGAGGTACTTAATATTTTGTGTACTGGAATAATAAAATGAATTTAACCTTACCTGTTCGGGTTTCCCATCGCTTCCCATTCACATCAGGTGAAAGCAGGTGGGAAGGGCAGGATCCATGAGGCGAGTGCCTTTATTGCACTGCTTGTGGGCCTGGAGGAGCAGGATTGCTTCATCCAGGCCCAATAAGCTCACCTGGCCAACAGGACTCCCGCAATCAGCTGAGCCGGCCCCCCCCCCCACCCCCAGATGATGGACCCTCCCCACCCCATGGTAGACCCCACCTACCTCCGACTCTTCACCCAACCTTCAGCGACCCCCAATCTCTTCATCAGCCCCCCGATCTCTTCCTCAGCACCCCACCCCCCCCCCCCCCCCCGATCTTCTCTCCGCACCCCCCTCACCCCCACCCCAATCTTCTCTCCAGCCTATGATTCCTCCCTCTGATCCCCGGCTGCGGCCTGCAGCAACAAGCCTTCCTGGCCGACAGCCAGCCAGCCTGTCAATCAGGCTAGCTGCCGGGCGCGAAACCTGGAAGTGAAATTGATGGGCCTCATTAAGGTTGCAATCGCAAATCACGATCCGCCTACTTACATTCCAGGTTTCGCGCCTGGAAATTTTCCCCCTCGCTCCCTTCCCAGCTCTCAGTTAAAATTTACCCCAATGTAACCAAATTGTTCACTGTGGTGAAGAGTTCAACTACAAGCAGAAACAAGTTAAAATCAGGAAGTTAGTGGTACAAAGGAAAGTCAGAAAGGACTTTTCATCCAAGGAGTAATAGAATGCAAAATGATTTACAAAAAAAGGCCATTGAAGTGGACAGTGTGAAACTAGTGGGGTGCCGCAAGAATCAGTGTTTGGGCCTCAGCTATTTACAATCTATATTAATGACTTAGATGAAGGGACCGAGTGTAATGTATCCAAGTTTGCTGACAATACAAAGCTAGGTGGGAAAGTAAGCTATAAGGAGGACACAAAGAGTCTGCAAAGGGATATAAACAGATGAAGTGAGTGGGCAAGAAGGTGGCAGATGGAGTATAATGTGGGGAAATGTGAAGTTATTCACTTTGGTAGGAAGAATAGAAAAACAGAATATTGTTTAAATGGTGAGAAACAATTAAATGTTGGTGTTCAGAGAGACTTGGGTGTCCTCGTAAAAGAAACACACAAAGTTAGTATGCAGGTACAGCAGGTAATTAGGAAACAAATGGCATATTGGCCTTTATTGCAAGGGGGTTGGCGTACAGGAGTAAGGAAGTCTTACTATAGTTGTACAGGGCTTTAGTGAGACCTCACCAGGAGTACTGCATATAGTTTTGGTCTCCTTTTCTAAGGAAGGATATACTTGCCTTGGAGGCGGTGCAGTGAAGGCTCATTAGATTAATTCCTGGTATGAGGGGTTGTCCCATGAAGAGAGGTTGAGTAGAAAGGGCCTATAATCTCTGGAGTTTAGAAGAATGAGAGGTGATCTCATTGAAACATATAAGATTATGTGGTGGCTTGACAGAGTAGATGCTGAGAGATTGTTTCCCCTGGCTAGAGAGTCTAAAACTAGGGGGCATAATCGCAGGATATGGGGTCGGCCATTCAAGACTGAGATGAGGAGGAATTTTTTAATGCAGAGCGTTGTGAATCTTTGGAATTCTCTACCCCAGAGGGCTGTGGATGCTGAGTCATTGAATATATTCAAGGCTGAGATCGATAGATTTTTAGACTCGAGGGGAATCAAGGGATATGGGGATCAGGCGGGAAAGTGGAGTTGAGGTTGAAGATCAGCTATGATCTGATTGATTGGTGGAGCAGGCTCGAGGGCCGAATGGCCTACTTCTGCTCCTATTTCTTATGTTCTTATCTTAGCAGGTTTAATAGGATAGCAGTTGCATTTCTTCAGCTAATGTCTGTCAGGTTTAAACCAAAACAGAACCTAACTCCAAATTTAATAATGAGCTAGTCATGAGCTGATTATGCTGGTAGAATTTATGAGTGGCATAATAATTGTATGCCACAATTATCAACTGTATGTTTGTATTTTTTCACACTATTATGATTAAGGGTCAAAAGACTCTTCCATAATAATAATTTTTTTTTTTATTATTCATTCACGGGATGTGGGCGTCGCTGGCGAGGCCGGCATTTATTGCCCATCCCTAATTGCCCTTGAGAAGGTGGTGGTGAACTGCCTTCTTGAACCGCTGCAGTCCGTGTGGTGACGGTTCTCCCACAGTGCTGTTTGGAAGGGAGTTCCAGGATTTTGACCCAGCGACGATGAAGGAACGGCGATATATTTCCAAGTCGGGATGGTGTGTGACTTGGAGGGGAACGTGCAGGTCGTGTTGTTCCCATGTACCTGCTGCTCTTGTCCTTCTAGGTGGTAGAGGTCGCGCGTTTGGGAGTTGCTGTCGAAGAAGCCTTGGCAAGTTGCTGCAGTGCATCCTGTGGATGGTACACACTGCAGCCACTGTGTGCCGGTGGTGAAGGGAGTGAATGTTTAGGGTGGTGGATGGGGTGCCAATCAAGCGGGCTGCTTTATCTTGGATGGTGTCGAGCTTCTTGAGTGTTGTTGGAGCTGCACTCATCCAAGCAAGTGGAGAGTATTCCATCACACTCCTGACTTGTGCCTTGTAGATGGTGGAAAGGCTTTGGGGAGTCAGGAGGTGAGTCACTCGCCGCAGAATATCCAGCCTCTGACCTGCTCTCATAGCCACAGTATTTATATGGCTGGTCCAGTTAAGTTTCTGGTCAATGGTGACCCCCAGGATGTTGATGGTGGGGGATTCGGCGATGGGAATGCCGTTGAATGTCAAGGGGAGGTGGTTAGACTCTCTCTTGTTGGAGATGGTCATTGCCTGGCACTTATCTGGCGTGAATGTTACTTGCCACTTATGAGCCCAAGCCTGGATATTGTCCAGGTCTTGCTGCATGCGGGCTCGGACTGCTTCATTATTTGAGGGGTTGCGAATGGAACTGAACACTGTGCTGTCATCAGCAAACATCCCCATTTCTGACCTTATGATGGAGGGAAGGTCATTGATGAAGCAGCTGAAGATGGTTGGGAATAGGACACTGCCCTGAGGAACTCCTGCAGCAATGTCCTGGGGCTGAGATGTGTAACTGTACAGTTTGCCTATATAAGTAAAATTATTTGGTTATAATTTTTTTTTAAGAAGTCAAGTTTCCTGTTACAGTGGAGAAAAGTTATCCCAGGTCTACTTCCTCTCACTGCCAGTCTGATCAGGTCAGTGATGAAGGAACTGTCTGTGTCCCATTGCAACTCTGTTCATTTTAATGGAGATCCTAACGGCAGACCAGTTTGCGAGCCAATCTGGGGCTAGCTAACAGCAGGAAAACCTTTACCAGTTGGCTGTGCTGCCTACTTTGCCATTGCCATTTTAGAACATAAGAACATAAGAAATTGGAGCAGGAGTAGGCCAATCGGCCCCTCGAGCCTGCTCCGCCATTCAATAAGATCATGGCTGATCTGATCCCAACCACAAATCTAAAGAACACAAGAAATCGGAGCAGGACCCGGCCACATAGCCCCTGGGCCCTCTCCGCCACCCACAGGGCATTGACCGATCCGAACTCAGCTTCATGTCCAATTTCCTGCCCGCTCCCCATAACCCCTAATTCCCTTTACTTCTAGGAAACTGTCTATTTCTGTTTTAAATTTATCTAATGATGTAGCTTCCACAGCTTCCTGGGGCAGCAAATTCCACAGACCTACCACCCTCTGAGTGAAGAAGTTTCTCCTCATCTCAGTTTTGAAAGAGCAGCCCCTTATTCTAAGATTATGCCCCCTAGTTCTAGTTTCACCCATCTTTGGGAACATCCTTACTGCATCCACCCAATCAAGACCCTTCACAATCTTATATGTTTCAATAAGATCGCCTCTCATTCTTCTGAACTCCAATGAGTAGAGTCCCAATCTACTCAACCTCTCCTCATATGTCCGCCCCCTCATCCCCGGGATTAACCGAGTGAACCTTCTTTGTACTGCCTCGAGAGCAAGTATGTCTTTTCTTAAGTATGGAGACCAAAACTGTATGCAGTATTCCAGGTGCGGTCTCACCAATACCTTATATAACTGCAGCAATACCTCCTTGTTTTTATATTCTATCCCCCTAGCAATAAAAGCCAACATTCCGTTGGCTTTCTTGATCACCTGCTGCACCTGCATACCAACTTTTTGATTTTCTTGCACTAGGACCCCCAGATCCCTTTGTACTGCAGTACTTTCCAGTCTCTCGCCATTAAGAAAATAACTTGCTCTCTGATTTTTCCTGCCAAAGTGCATAACCTCACATTTTCCAATATTATATTGCATCTGCCAAATCTCCGTCCACTCACCCAGCCTGTCTATATCCCCTTGCAGGTTTTTTATGTCCTCCTCACTCTCCACTTTCCCTCCCATCTTTGTATCATCTGCAAATTTTGATATGTTGCACTCGGTCCCCTCCTCCAAATCGTTAATATAGATTGTAAAGAGTTGGGGACCCAGCACCGACCCCTGTGGAACACCACTGGTTACTGGTTGCCAGTCCGAAAATGAACCATTTATCCCAACTCTCTGCTTCCTGTTTGATAACCAATCCTCCACCCATGCCAGAATATTACCTCCAATCCCGTGATTTTTTATCTTAAGTAATAATCTTTTATGTGGCACCTTGTCGAATGCCTTCTGGAAGTCTAAATACACTACGTCCACTGGTTCCCCTTTATCCACCCTATACGTTATATCCTCGAAGAACTCAAGCAAATTTGTCAGACATGACTTCCCCTTCATGTCTGGAGTTGCAACCCCCATTAAAATGAATGAAACTACTCTGTGGCGCCTCCCATTCAGTGACCTCACCGGAGCAACCCTGGAGGGGTTCTGAAGTAGTACATCTCAGCTGGCTAAGGAATTTTAAGGTTTTTTTTTAAATAGTTAAAAAGAAACAGTTCCCCCTCCCTGCCCCCGTCCTGAAAGTACAGATTCTTGCTGGAGTATGGTTTCATTAATACCGAATGCCCTCCGACACCTTGTCCAATGGCTATTCTTCACACGTGAACCCTGACAGCGAGTGTCATCACGCTAATCTACCTGGAGATTGATTCACTGCTGTGCACATTTATATTCTCACCTACTTTCTTTACCCAGAAAGTGGTTATTATGTGTAGCTCGCTACCACAAGGAGTGGTTGAGGCGACTAGCATAGATGCATTTAAAGGGAAGCTAGATAAACACATGAGGGAGAAAGGAATATAAGGTAATGCTGATAGGGTTAGATGAAATGGGGTGGGAGGAGGCTCGTGTGGTGCATAAATACTGGCATGAATCAGTTGGGCCGAATGGCCTGTATCTGTGCTGTACATTCTATGTAATATCCATATGAGCACATTTTCTACGAGGATCACTTGATAGTGATAGGAATTGCTTGATTTTCCTCTTCTTAGACCTGTGGGGCTGAGACCAATTGTTGTGCTTAAACTACTCCCCAAGCTGCAATCAGATAACTCTGAAGAGGTGGGATCAGCAATAAATGCTGGCCTTGCCAGTAACGCCCACACCCATGAATGAGTGAATAAAAAAAAATCAGGAATTGCACCTGGGGCCTTCTGGTCATTATGGCTCATTACATACTGTCTTTACCAACTGAGCAACAGAAATAGCTATAACAACTATTTTTATAATTATATTACTTTTCCAATGTTGTGGGGGAGGGCAGACTTCGAGCTGAAAATACTCCCCTTAGACAAGTGTTCCACCTTTAACTATATGGTAGTTCAACAGGCTAGAATAATAAAAGTTACAGCAAACTAGTTTGACATGACTCGTTGTCCAGAAGATGCAGATTGAACCATTTAATGACTGAATTATGTTTATATCTCATAATTTTGAAATAGATTAAAATAAATTAAGACCTGAAAATTGTGGAAGTATTGTGTGTACAAACTTTACATTCTACGCAGAAAGTTTGTTCAGAACTTTGGAGCTCTGAAATCCAGGCATATTAGAAAATGCTTTACAATTCATCTTGATCTTTTCTAACCATTTTTAGACAATGGATGGATAGCAGCAGTTCCTATGAGCGGCAAGAGAGCTGGGAGTATATATCGGATCCCGAGAATGGAGCAGATGACGTATACGAGAATGGGCACAACTTTCAGAGGAGGCTGACCCCTACGCAACCCATTCTGTTCACCGATCAGCCAGATTTATCAGGTTTAATAGACACCAACTTTTCAGAGCAGATTAAAGAGGGTGATACGGTTCCCAGACAGCGGACTACTTCCGAAAGATCACAAGAGACCGGCTATGACTTTGGCAGAGCATATGATAAAGCATATGAGGATTATAAAATGCTAAATGTGCAGAACTTGAGGGGTTATCCATCTCCTCCAGCACTTTTGAGGAGTTCTCAAACATCAGTGAATCTCAGGTCGCAAGGCTGGGATGGAGGCTGCAACCACAGGAGGCGGAGTTTAGGGGATGAGCCATTTCCTGTGTTTGAGAAGACCTCCCCCCTACCTGTGTGGGGCGGAGACTGTGAAAGCTCCGTCTGGAGTCTTGGCATACAGGGTAACCTGATTGTAGCAGGAAGAAGCAGCGGGCGCCTTGAGGTAAAAATTCTATTCTTCTCACTTTTCCGGACTTTTTGCTTGAAGCCATAAGTATTTTTGGAAATTCTTACAACATGTAGGAAATAGAATGTCCATCAAAGCTCATTCTTCTGGTACATTAACTGTCTGATCATAAGACAGATACAGAGGTAGAATCCCAATGAGCCATCATCTATCCAGAAAGAACTATAGTTCTCTCCTCCCATTCCCGTTACAGCATGCACCTGTTACTTAAATGATTCCAAGGATTTCGGCCCCACAATCCTATCTGGAAGTCCATTGGTAACTTTTTGTG
Organism: Heptranchias perlo; assembly: GCF_035084215.1. Lineage (NCBI taxonomy): Eukaryota > Metazoa > Chordata > Chondrichthyes > Hexanchiformes > Hexanchidae > Heptranchias > Heptranchias perlo. The sequence continues at coordinate 34,947,511 of NC_090327.1, read as the reverse complement.
TGAGGAGGAACTTGCGGACATCTGTCCGAACTTTGTCTTTTGCCAGTTTGAACATGCTCCTTCATTACATTTAATTGTATTTTAAATGGCTTCTGTGTTTTTGCCTCTGTTCACTAATTTGGTAGATTATTACAAACATTTTTATTTTTCATCATTTCCGTCACGTGTCTTGCTCTGAACTTTCTTGGCATACTTTGAAGTAATAACACTGATTTCCCTTGTGTGTGCGATTATAGAGCTATTTTAACCAGATGAATTTTATTCCTAGACCAGCTTCTTGGGTTTGATGGTCTCAGGCTTTCGTCCCAGTACAGATTTTGACAGTCCTCATAATTTTACGGGTTTGCACTTGTATATTAACCAATTGAGAACAGAAATAAAATTGCTAAGTGACCCCACCAAGTATATCACACCTAATGGGTGATCAGAAAGTAGCATTGACAGTGGATAGTTGCAGCTCACCTGATCACAGACAAGGGCATACATTGTTAAGAGGCCTGCAAAGTGGGGGCAAAAATGCAAAGGTGAAAGAACAAAAGTCGGTTACCTCTAATGTAATTGCTTGACTTGTTGGAATTAGAAATATCAAAGCATTTTGTGTCAGATGCTCAAGTCGTGTGTTCTGTTTGTATAATCTTTAGCTGCAGACAAAAATCATCATTTGACAAATTCACATGCAGTATCTCACTAACAACCTACGCACATTAGGCAATAATTGAATCAAGCAGTTCTACAAAGTTCTGTAAAGTTCAGTTTGGCTCAATCTCTCAGTGCTAGAATATGCATTCAAGTCCTACGCCAGAACTTGAAAGTATATTCTAGCACTGAGAGAGTGCTACATTGTTTAGTGGAGCCATTAACAGAAAGTCCAGTCTGCCTGTTCAGGTGGCACACTACTAGGAACATAATAGGGTTAGTGTTGTGGAAAAATGAGATCAATGGGCTGGAGGGCTGCCTTCATCCAAACTTATCTTGTGACCTTATGAATTGAGCAACAAGATTGAATTATTGCCTTAAACACACTGTGAGACATCGTTTTTTAATGTAATCTATTGCTTTATTTTCCCTTGTTCAGTTTTAATAACTAAAAGAACTATTAAAAGGGGGAAAATCTCAGGCCTATTTTAGTATGTATAGGTGAGCATTTTGATTCAGTAGTGTTGGGGCAGTGCATTTACATGGTTAGACTTTGGAGTTCACCAATGGGATACTTCATTGCAAAACTGTGTGCTGCCACTTTTTGGTACAGTGTAATCGAGTGTAATTTTGCACTGTAGTATTAATAACTGTGACACCAACAGTACCAATCTCAGGCATAGAACAACTTTAATGCTGTGAAGAAACATCTGGTTTGTAAGCATTGTTTTGCTTTGAAATAGCAATGAATACAGCCGACACCATATTTAAATGTTACAGCTAAGGAGGGATGTATTGTTAATACTCTGGCAGCTAATGTGATCTGTAGCCTTGGCTGCAAAAAAACACCCAGTACCAATTGCACACTTGGTAACTGCACCAACCAGCATGGAACTAGGAAACGCAGACCAGGAAAGTCCCAGATTCGATCCCTGATCTGTGCTGAGCTAACTGATTTCAGTTGGAGTAGCAGTCAGGGTGACGTAGTTAGCTTCAGCACCCCAGGGCTAGGGAGAGGAAAATCAGGTGGCGCTTCATTAACTTCTGCTGGAATGTGTTTGTCTGAATGTCGGGAAGAACAGAGTATGGTTTACCTGAAATGTCCTACCACAGGCAAATAGCTTGCTAATGCTTACTGTCTTGGCTTGAATGTGAAAAATGACCAGTTGGTGAGTGTGTCTAATGTCAATGGCACTCTACTCCAACGTGGGTCAGCACCTACAGAAAGGCTGGGAGAAAACTGGAGACATGAAAAAACCATGGGCCTACTCAAGTTTGTTTATTATAACACAACCAAATCCAACCATTTTGCACAGTTCTTTAAGATATGTAGTGGGTAATGGATGGAGTCGGAAAAACTCCATCCTATTTTAGTAACAAAAGTAAAACCGGACATATTGTTTAAACCACGACCAGTCTTACTGTTTATAAATTGAGTCTGGCTCATTTCAGGTGTGGGACGCTGCGGATGGAGCACTGCGTTGTAGTAACGAAGAGGGTTCGTCCGGGATAACAGCACTGGCTTTTATCACAAACAGGTAATAGACTGGATATATGCCATGAATTTACCCTATGTATCTTTAGATAACCTACTGAATACCATTCGATGTTTGTTCCAGCAGTGTGCTATAACAGCAGTGTGTAGCCGAACCCATCCTCCAGCACAGGCAGTTCTGTTCCATCGGATTGAAAGTGCTGCAGTATCTTGTGACATTTCCATTGTCTAAATGAAAAATGTGATGGTGCATTATGGAGTATGAGCCATGATAGTCTGACTGCAGCACTGCTTACTGTCAGGCTCTTGTTGAATGTTTTTCTGACTCCATCCATTACCCACCACATATCTTAAAGATCCGTGCAAAATGGTTGGATTTGGTTGTGTTATAATAAATAAACTTGAATTTAAATAGCAGCTTTCATGACGTCAGAGCATCCCAAAGCGCTTCACAGTCAATGAAATATTTTTGATGAGTAGTCACTGTTGTAATGTAGGGAAATAGGCATAAAGCTATAATAGATTCAGCAGAACACTGGAAAAAAGACTTGTGTTTAAATAGTGCCTTACCATGTCTCTCAAAAATGTTTCAAGGTGCTTTACGTACAGTAAATTACTTTGAGGTGCAATATTATTTAGGCAAACATGACAGGCATGTTGCACACAGTAATATCACACAAACAGCAATGCAATGATCAGTTTGTCTGCTTTTGGTGACATTGGTTGAGGGAATACCTTTAGCCTGAACTCCATGCTCTTCTTCAGATAGCACCATGGGATCTAAGCATTTGGGGCCTGTGTTTTAATGCCTCATCCCAAGGAATTCGGTCAGTGCAGCATTCCATTAATTTGGACTGAAACTCCAGTGCAGTACTATGTGCTCAAACCCTGATATGGGGCACCCACAAACCTCTGAGCTAGAAGTCATAGGCACGAACACTACCAACCAACCAACCAACCAAGCTGAGCTGACAAAACCATGTTGACATTGAAACTCTGATGGTATTTGAGAGGCATCAGAACCTAAGTATATTGGAATAAATAAAGGGATCTAGCTCATCCAGCTGTCTCTGTCATCCTATCAGAATCTGACCTGGCTTATTTTCCTTTTCCCAAATCCCAAATCCTTCTACTCACTGCATCCAAAATTATTCCAGTCTCTTTTGAAAGCTTTAGAGTCGATATTTATTGCACCAGGTCCATTCATAGGAACATTGCTATTGCTAGATTAAAAAAAGACCACGATCCATCTAGTTCATCTTCTACCATCCTGGTAGTTGCATGATACAGTAATGAAGTTGTTGACTGATCATTGGAATCGATCTCTATCGATTAGTCTACAACAGACCCAGACATGACATGAGGAAAACCCCAGTGGTGGAGAGCTTTGGGAACCAAAGTTACCTGTTCCTCCCAAGCAGGCTACATTTACCACATGTCATGTCTCAAATTACTCATATGCTGTATCCAAAAATTTACTGAAATAAATCTATCTAATTTGCATTTGAATGAAAAATACTAACTGCTTCTACCATCTCCCTAGGGAGCCCGTGCTATAGATTGACCACGCATTCACTGAAATATTGTTTCCGCAAATTAGTTTTGCATTTATTCCCTTCAAGTGCAGGCTGCGTCCTCCAGTTCTACTGTTCAGGACAAGGTGAAATAGCTTGTCGTGGTCTACGTTATCTTGTCCCTTTAGAATCCTAAAAACAGCAATCATTTCACCTCAACCTTCTCTTTTCCAGTTAGAACATACCCAATTTACACAATTGCTCCTCATAATCCAATCCCTTCATCGGCTCAATCATTCTGGTTACTCTCTTCAGTATCCTTTTTGAACTGTGGCGACCAGAGCTGCACACAGTATTCTAAGTGCGGTTGCACCAATAATTTATAAAATGGCAGGACTACCTCACTATTTTGGCCCAATATTCATCTTTTATTACATCCCAACATCTGATTCGCTTTACTCACTGCAGTAGCTACAATTTCTTGTTAATAAGGACCCCCAGGTCTTTTTCATTTTAATGCATATTATTTTTTTCCGATTTAAATAATAGTCCTTTCCTGGATTTTTTTGTCCTCGTTTGAAACACTTTGCATTTCTCTACATTGAATTTCATCTGCCACCTGTCTGCCCAATTCCCAAGTATATTCAAATCCTCCTGTAGCTTATCCTGTTCAGCTTTGGAGTCTACCACCTTCATTAGCTTGTAGCATCTGCCAATTTAGCCACTGTGCTTGTGAGTCCTAGATGCCACCTGATAGACTTGTTAGCAAAATTGAAGCCCATGGGATTAAAGGGGCAGTGGCAGTGTGGATACGAAATTGGCTAAGAAACAGAAAGCAGAGAGTAGTGGTGAATGGTTGTTTTTCAGACTGAAGGCAAGTATACAGTGGTATCCTCCAGGGGTCGGTATTAGGACCACTGCTCTTTTTGATATATATTAATGACCTGGACTTGGGTACACAGGGCATAATTTCAAAGTTTGCAAATGACACGAAACTCAGTAATGTAGTAAACAGTGAGGAGGATAGTAACAGACTTCAGGAGGATATAGACAGACTGGTGAAATGGGCAGACACATGGCTGATGAAATTTAACACAGAGAAGTGTGAAGTGATGCATTTTGGTAGGAAGAATGAGGAGAGGCAACATAAATTAAATGGTACAATTTTAAAGGGGGTGCAGGAACAGAGAGACCTGGGGGTGTACATGCACAAATCTTTGAAGGTGGCAGGACAAGTTGAGAAGTCTGTTAAAAAAGCATATGGGCTTTGTAAACAGAGGCATAGAGTACAAAAGCAAGGAAGTTATGCTAAACCTTTATAAATCACTGGTTAGGCCCCAGCTGGAGTATAGTGTCCAATTCTAGGCAACATACTTTAGGAACAATGTCAAGGCCTTAGAGAGCGTGCAGAGGAGATTTACTAGAATGGTACCAGGGATGGGGGACTTCAGTAGAGAAGCTGGGGTTGTTCTCCTTAGAGCAGAGAAGGTTAAAGGGAGATTTAATAGAGGTGTTCAAAGTCATGAGGGGTTTTGATAGAGTAAATAAGGAGAAACTGTTTCCAGTGGCAGAAGGGTCGGTAACCAGAGGACACAGATTTAAGATAATTGGCATTAGAACCAGAGGCAAGATAAGGAGAAATTGCACTGTGGGAGCCTGATTTAAATATGTTAAAGAAGTGTCCTGCCTCTCCAAGACGGGACACTCGCACATATGCGTCGGGTTGGAGTCACGTTTCGCATATTTTAGGGTTTAATCCCCCCCACCCCCGACTTCCTCCCACCCGTTGTGGGGGGGGGTTCATATCGAGGCCAAGATGTCTGTTTGTATTCAGTAAAGTAACTCAGCTTTCTCTTACAGAATTGTTACTGCAAGATTGAATGGCTCCTTAGATTTCTATTGTTTAGACACAAATAAAACCTTTAACCAGCTGCAGTACCGAGGTAGGTCAAATATATTTATTTGAAATGGATATTTCTCTCCTGTTTCTGACCCTACTCTCCTGAAGTTGTATGGCTCTGCACCTTGTCCAAGATACCATTTTAGTGTTCAATGTGGGATGCGAGTGCCTCAACTGATCCTGAACCTGTTCTCATCAGATAAAGCACCCAAGCCCTCATCAGCAGGAGATTACCCCTCTCTCCTCACCTTCCCATTTCTGATTCTCAGCACTGTAGCATCCTGACCAATACCCCAACCAAGAAAGAAACAAATAAATATATATTTTTTTAAATGATTTGTTCTTGGGATTTCATCCATATGTAAATGTGGCATATGGATGAAAAGCAGCATTTATTGCTCAACCCTAATTGTCATGAGGGCATTAAGAATCAACCACATCATTTGGAACTGGAGTCATGTGTAGACCAGGTAGGGGTAGCAAATTACCTTCCCTAAAGAACATTAATGCACCAGTTGGGTTTTTAGTGCAGACCAGTTGATTTCGTGATACTTTTTTCTGGCGCCAGTCAATAAATTGCCAGATTTATTGAATTCAAACACACAACTTGCTATTGGTGGAATTTGAACTTACCTTTGAATTGTTAGTCCAATACTATAAACCACTACAGTGCCCGCATTTACAGAGCCCTTTATGCAATCACTAAACCTTCTCAAGACGTTTCACAAAATAATGTTTTTTGTAAGACGACTTATGTAGGCAAACATGTAGCCATTGTGCATTGATAAATATCCCACAACCGAGAATGAGATGACTGGCTAATTAATCTACTTCTGTAGTGATATGGTTGAAAGAAGAATGTTGGCTCAGACAGCAGGAGAATTCTCTTCTCATCTCTGAATAATACCATGGTTCCTTTAATATCCAACTGAGTCATTGGAACAGGCAGATGGGACCGTATCTCAGCAGAAGGACATCAGTCCAGCATCCATACATGCTGCATTGGAGTATCAGCCTAGATTATGTGCTTAATTGGGGCTTGTACCTTCTGGCCAGTTAACTACAAATAATCAAATCTGGGACTATCTATCTGTTTGGCTCAGTACCACAACAAAATAAATGTTCTTTAAAAACGTGCATGTGATTTAGAATTTATCACTAACATGGCAGTGGAACAATCACATTTATTTTTTAAAAAGGATGTTTTGCATAATTGTGTTTTATAAGTATTTCAAAAAATTGATAACATCTGTTTCGTAACTCCTTCCTTCTTGCAATTGTGCCCTTAATCCAACTCAAAGACATAGGCTGACCGCACGATTATATGATATGCTGCATGTTATCTATAGCATTATTGCAATATGAGGATATCCGTGACTGAGGAAGACCAGTATTCCCATCTGGCCAATCCCAAATTTTAAAAACTATAATTAATCTATATCCCTCTCCATCCAGTTCCCTCTTGAATTTCCCTAAAATGTTGACATATATATTGAACAGAATATCAGTTTCTGTTTACTGTTTCAATCTAAAATTAAAGTTTGTTATTTTTAAAACAAAAAGGAAAGAAAGCAATTAAAGAACATTGAGCAAATGTAAAGGCTATATTCCACACAGCATAGGTTTATGCAGAGAAGGTTGAGTCTAACAAACCTATTAGAATTTACTTAACAAAGTTATTTTGACAGTGGGTTAAGGTAATGGTGCTGATATTGCATACCTTAATAAGATCTCTCGGCAAACACTCAAAATTAAAGTTATAAATTGTAACCATTCATCTGGTTGGAAGAAAAAAGTCTATAGTTTAATCGAGAAAAACAATAACTGTTAGTTTTGCTGAGATCAAATTTCATTCCCTATGAAAGTATTTGTAATTTTCCTTGTAGATAAGTAATATACTTTTTGACTATGAAAATTGCTTACGGGAAAGAGTTACTAAGAAACCTTGATGAAACCTTGGCAAACAAAGCCAGAGCTCCCTGGATGACGAAACAGATAGAGAGTAAGATGAGGCAGAAGAAGGGGGCGTATGACAGATGTCAAGGTGATAATACAAGTGAGAACCAGGCTGAACATAGAAAGTTCAGAGGGAAGTGAAAAAGGAAATAAGAGGGGCAAAGAGAGAGTATGAGAATAGACTGGCAACTAACATAAAAGGGAATCCAAAAGTCTTCGATAGGTATATAAATAGTAAACAGATAATAAGAGGAGGGTGGGGCCGATTAGGGACCAAAAAGGAGACCAATGCATGGAGGCAGAGGCATGGCAGAGGTACTAAATGAGTACTTTGCATCTGTCTTTATCAAGGAAGAAGATGGTGCCAAAGTCACAGTAAAAGAGGAGGTAGTTGAGATACTGGATGGGCTAAAAATTGATGAAGAGAAGGTACTAGAAAGGCTGGCTGTACTTGAAGTAGATAAGTCACAAGGTCTGGATGGGATGCATCCTAGGTTGCTGAGGGAAGTAAGGGTTGAAATTGCGGAGGTACTGGCCATAATCTTCCAATCATCCTTAGATATGGGGATGGTGCCAGAGGACTGGAGAATTGCAAATGTTACACCCTTGTTCAAAAAAGGATGTAAGGATGAAACCCAGCAACTACAGGCCAGTCAGTTTAACCTCAGTGGTGTGGAAACTTTTAGAATCCGGAACAAAATTAACAGTCACTTGGACAAGTGTGGATTAATTAAGGAAAGCCAGCACAGATTTGTTAAAGTCAAATCGTGTTTAACCAACTTGATTGAGTTTTTTGATGAGGTAACAGAGAGGGTTGATGAGGGCAATGCGGCTGATGTGGTGTATAATGCCAAAAAGGCATTTAATAAAGTGCCACATAATAGGCTTCTCATCAGAGTTGAAGCCCATGGAATAAAAGGGGCAGTGGCAGCATGGATACAAAAATGGCTAAGTGACAGGAAACGGAGAGTAGTGGTGAACGGTTGTTTTTCGGACTGGAGGAAGGTATACAGTGGTGTTCCTCAGGGGTCGGTACTAGGACCACTGCTTTTCTTGATGTATATAATGACTTGGACTTGGGTGTACAGGCCACAATTTCCAAATTTGCAGATGACACAAAACTTGGAAGTGTAGTGAACAGTGAGGAGGATAGTGATGGACTTCAAGAGGATATAGACAGGCTGGTGGAATGGGTGGACACATGGCGGATGAAATTTAACGCAGAGAAGAGTGAAGTGATCAATTTGGTAGGAAGAACCAAAATGGAGAGGCAATATAAATTAAAGGGTATAATTCTGAACAGGAACAGAGACCTGGGGGTATACGCGCACAATTTGCTGAAGGTGGCAGGGCAGGTTGAGAAAGCGGTTAAAAAAGCATTCGGGATCCTGGGCTTTAAAAATAAATAATATGATATAATAAAACACTGGTCCGGCCACACCTGGAGTATTGTGTCCAATTCTGGGTGCCGCACTTTAGGAAGGATGTGATGGCCTTAGAGAGGGTGCAGAAAAGATTTGCTAGCGTGGTTCCAGGGATGAAGGACTTCAGTTACGTGGTTAGACTGGAGAAGCTGGGGTTCTCCTTAAAGCAGAGAAAGTCAAGAGGAGATTTGATAGAGGTATTCAAAATCATGGAGGGTCTCGACAGAGTAGATAGGGAGAATCTGTTTCCATTGGCAGAAGGGTTGGGAACCAAAAGACACAGATTTAAGGTCATTGACAAAAGAACCAAAGGGGGCATGAGGAAAAGCGTTTTTACGCAGCGAGTGGTTATGATCTGGAATGCACTGCCTGAAAGGGTGGTGGAGGCGGATTCAATCATGGCTTTCAAAAAGGAATTGGATAAGTACTTGAAGGAAAAATATTGCAGGGCTACAGGGAAAGAGCGGGGGAGTGGGACTAGCTGGATTGCTCTTGCAGAGAGCCGACATAGGCTCGACGGGCCAAATGGCCTCCTTCTGCGCTGTAACCATTCTATGATTCTAAGAGCCAGGGCCAAAAGTGTAGGATACCGGTAAAGTTGGAAAAAATAAGGGGGAAGATAAAGTAAATCAAGCTGTAGTAGGTAAGTGACATCAAGTTTGGATTTCTAAAATCCTGTAGATTGTAGGAGGAAGGTAAGGAGTTACACAGTTTTGAGATCTTAAGGAAAGAATGGGAACGGAAGCCGCAGTGTGATAACTGAATTTCAACACAGTGAGGATGTAGTGAGGAAGATAAGTGTGTAGGACAATGTATTTAGAGCCGGGATGTCAAACGTATAAGAATATAAGAAATAGGAGCAGGAGTAGGTCATACAGCCCCTCAAGCCTGCTCCGCCATTCAATAAGACCATGGATGACATTTTCCCTCAACTCCACTTTCCCACTCTATCCCCATATCCCTTGATTCCCTTCGTGTCCAAAAATCTATCAATCTCAGTCGTGAATAAACTTAACAACTGAGCATTCACAGCCCTCTGAGGTAGAGATCCAAAGATTCACAACCCTCTGAGTGAAGAAATTTTTCTCATCTCGGTCCTAAATGGCCAACCCCTTATCTTGAGACTATGACCCCTAGTTCTAGACTCTCCAGCCAAGGGAAACAGCCTCTTAGCATCCACTCTATCAAGCCCTGTAAGAATTTTATACGTTACAATGAGATCACCTCTCATTCTTCTGAACTCCAGAGAATAAAGGTCCATTCTACTCAATCTCTCCTCAAAGGACTTCTCCTTCCAGGAATCAATCTAGTGAACCTTCATTACACCCGCTCTAAAACAAGTTTATCCTTCCTTAGGTAAGGAGACCAAAACTACACAGTACTCCAGGTGTGGTCTCACCAGAGCCCTATATAATTGCAGCAAGATTTCCTTACTCTTATATTCCATTCCCCTTGCAATAAAGGCTAACATACCATTTGCCTTCCTAATTGCTTGCTGTATGATGACTGCAGAGCAGTTTCAATCCAGCCTGCAGACTTCACATGAAAGTTCAAATTAGGAGTGCCCAGAGTTGAGCAGAGGTTACCGGAGATGGGCAGCAATACTTAATCTGGAATAGGGTCAGTCGGTTGAATGGATGAGGAACAGAGGGCCGAGAACTGAAGGGTGACGATGCATGTGTTATTAGAAATGCAGCCAATTAATAAAACAGGCCAGTTATTCAACAGCTCATTGACATGTAACGCACTTTCAAAATCGCATTCCTTAAATTCATAGTCCTCTAAGCGTTTTTTTAAAATCAGTGTTGTAAGTAGCTATCAACATAAAATTTGCATATTAATCATGTAATAAGCCCGATCAGCAATTAATGAACCCTTTTTTAAAATAAATGATGCAAAATTGCAGAAGACCTAGTGAATAGTGATTTCCAAGAAATCTCCTCCAGCCCTATATCCCAGCTGGCACTCTTTCTCTTCCAACCCTGTTCTTCTGTATGTACTTCCCTCCTCCAGTTCCATCAATGGGGCAGAGCCTTCAATCATTACACTCCTGTGCTCTGGGAATTCCCTTTCTAGATCTCTATGCCTTGACACATCTCTGTACACTTTCAAAACCCTCATCAAACCTACCTTTCAAATGTGCCTTCAGCTACTTCCTCTAACCCTACTGCCCAACTCCTGCTTGATGTATAAATTCTTCACCCAACTAGTTTGTAAAGAAATTTGGAACATTTTGCTATATTAAAGTTGATATGTACATGCAAGTTGTTAAATCACTTTTCTTGTTCCATACTTGGAGCACTAACTCTAGTCTAACTTGTTGTTCAGGAACATCCAACAGGACCAGCATCCCATCATCACCAGTTTTCAACAGTGATGATATCATAGTTTGTCAGTTGACCCACATAGTTCCTTGTGCTCACCAAAAGCCCATCACAGTGCTGAAAGCAGCTGCTGGCCGTGTGGTGACAGGGAGTCAGGACCACACACTCAGAGTGAGTATAATTCAATTAGATTTAAAGTGATGATTGTGTTAGCTTGCCTCATTTGGTGGCACTCTCACCTCTGGGTGAAGGTTTCAAGCGTAATTGCAGGACTTGAGTGCACAACCTGGGCTGACACTCCTCTAGTGCTGCATTGTGGGATGTCCCATGCTTTGGATGATACTCCTTTCTGCCTATTCAGGTCGACATTAAAAGCCATAATGGAGAGACGGTAGAGTTGGCAAGCTGGGAGGATGAGATCAAATAAGCCGAAGGGATGCCTTCATCCAAACATTTCTTATGATCTTATTAGTAATATAAATTTAAAAATATAGATTAAAAGGAAAGTATTCCGTCAACATCTAAATGGAGATGGAATAGGTTGATGTTTTGGGTGCCAGTTCTGATGAAGAAACCCATCAGAAATATCAACCTATGTTTCTCTTTCATATGCTGATTGACTCGCTGTGCATTTCCAAAATGTGCTGCTTTACCTAAAAGGAAGTGCAATTCTTTGCTTCTATTGATAAATACTGGACATCTAGAGCCTGAAGATGGCAGGTTGTCCGGTGAAAGTCCTTTCTCTATGCTGAAGTCCAGCAAATATAAAATTAGATAATTAGATAAAATAAGATAATTTGAATTAAACAACTTTGAATTCGGAAGAGCAGATTGTACTTTGTTGCAGTGCATTGCTCACTAAGCTTTTCTTTTTGCAGATATATCGGCTCGAGGACTCCTGTTGCCTTTATACGTTGCAGGGTCACTCAGGAGGCATCACAGCAGTTTATATAGACCAGGTACCGTCAAATGCAACCGAAGTACTTTGCTAAGGACAACAGTAACATTAGTGATCCAGATAGAGTCTGGTATTAATTCAGTATGCACTGTGTAAAATTGAACACTTGTATGATATGATTGGGAGCCCTATATTGTTTGAACAGATATATTTCTACAACTGTTGCAAATATCTTCATTTGATAGAGAAATGAAGTCAGGAGCTTCTCCTTGCCTAAATACCTGCTTCTTGACTCTTGCCTCTGAATCAGAAGGTCATGGGTTTAACACTTCCGAAAACACGTAATCTAAGCTGACACTTCATAGTAGTATTGAGGGAATTCCGCATTGGTGCCGTCTTTCACAAGAGATGTTAAACTGAGGCCCTATCTGCCATTCTCATGTTGATGTAAAAGATTTCATAGCACTAATCACAAAGAGTTCTCTCCCTGTGTCCTGGCCTACATTACTCCCTGAACCAACACTACCACAAACAGATTATCTAGTTATTCATTCATTTGCTGTTTGTGTAACTAACCTTGCTTTGTGCAAATTGGCTGCTGTGTTTACCTAAAAAACAAAAGTGACTACACTACAAAACAAAAGTGACATTTCAAAAGTAACTAGTTGGTTGTAAAGTACTCTGGAACATCCTGAAGAAGTAATAAATGCTATATAAAATCATCTCCACATCATATAAAATCAAGTTCTTCCTTTCTATGTGTACGTATGTTTACCCAGGTAACAGTGTGTACATGTAGAGAATTGCAACATATATTGAGACAAGGTAGGCATGACTGAATTGCCATTTTAAAAATTTTTCTTGTGCTCCTCCTGGGCTATGCTCCTGAGTCCCCTGGAATCTACCAGTACATTCGTGAGCTGGAAATCAGGAGATGAATGAGAGGCCCACTGCTGATCTTACCAGTCAAAACTCTCACCTAGCACAGTGGCGCATAATGGTCAAACTTTGCTCAGTGCCTGAAGTTATCGGCAGGGAGGGGAAAAATGAAGACTTGAATTTATGTAATAGTTTATTTTGTGCCAGAAACATCTCAATGCCCTTTACATATAGTGAATTTCTTTGTAGTGCAGCGACTGTTGTTATTACTTAGGCAAACACAGCAGCCATTTCGCACAAAGTAAGATCCCACAGACAACGATGAGATGAATGGCCAATTAATCTATTTCTGTTGACATCGGTTGAGGAAGGGTTGTTGGCCAGGACAGCTACCTAATCTAGTGGCTTGGATTTTTTTTTAGCATTCACAGAACAGCCAGACGGAACCTTGGTTTAATGTTTCATCTGAAGGACATCATCTCCAACAATGCAACACTCACTCAGTACTGCACTGGAGCCTTAGACCAACTGCTTTGTAGATTGTGTGAGAGAATGAGTCATCAACAGCCTGCTCTTGCTTGTGTCCAAGCAAGCAGCCAGGAACGGCATCGACAACTGCAAGAGAGCTCAATACTACATGACCCAAGAGGGACCAGCAAGGGAACAAAATAAGGATGATGGTAATCTACCCTCATAAGATGGTTGCCAACACTCACAAGTAATGGAAGTTTTCTTTATGCTCATGGTTCACATAATAAATTTAAATGTAGCTTTCTACTTGTTTAAGTTTCTTGCAGTGAATTGCAAACATTTAAGAAAACTTGGTGATGTTTCTACCATCTTATGACAGTGGGTCATCATATCTTGCTCTCCTTTCGTCTTCTTTCCTTACTTTTTTTATTTGTTCATAGGATGTAGGTGTCGTTGGCGAGGCCAGCATTTATTGCCCATCCCTAATTGCCCTTGAGAAGGTGGTGGTGAGCCGCCTTCTTGAACCGCTGCAGTCCGTGTGGTGAAGGTTCTCCCACAGTGCTGTTAGGTAGGGAGTTCCAGGATTTTGACCCAGCGATGATGAAGGAACGGCGATGTATTTCCAAGTCAGGATGGTGTGTCACTTGGAGGAGAACGTGCAGGTGGTGTTCCCATGCGCCTGCTGCCCTCGTCCTAGGTGGTAGAGCTCGTGGGTTTGGGAGGTGCTGTCGAAGAAGCCTTGGGGAGTTGTTACAGTGCATCTTGTAGATGATACACACTGCAGCCATGGTGTGCCAGTGGTGGAGAGAGTGAATGTTTAAGGTGGTGGATGGGGTGCCAATCAAGCAGGCTGCTTTGTCCTGGATGGTGTCGAGCTTCTTGAGTGTTGTTGGAGCTGCACTCATCCAGGCAAGTGGAGAGTATTCCATCACACTCCTGACTTGTGCCTTGTAGATGGTGGAGAGGCTTTGGGGAATCAAGAGGTGAGTCACTCGCCACATGGACTGTAGTGGTTCAAGAAGGCGGCTCACCACCACCTTCTCAAGGGCAATTAGGGATGGGCAATAAATGCTGGCCTTTCCAGCGACGCCCACATCCCATGAACGAATAATAAAAAAAGAATACCCAGCCTCTGAGCTGCTCGTGTAGCCACAGTATTTATGTGGCTGGTCCAGTTTAGTTTCTGGTCAGTGGTGACCCTCAGGACTTGTGCCACCTCAGTCATGTATGCTATGAGTGAATCACAGCATTGGCAAGGCTATGGTACTTTCTTTCTACTCCGAAAGGACTGATTTAAGAGTAGTCATGATGTGGAGATGCCGGTGATGGACTGGGGTTGACAATTGTAAACAATTTTACAACACCAAGTTATAGTCCAGCAATTTTATTTTAAATTCACAAGCTTTCGGAGGCTACCTCCTTCCTCAGGTGAACGATGTGGATCATCGTTTGATACCAGTGCTGCGATCCCATATACAGATCATATCATCCAGCCCACCACTGATCACACAGCTCGTTCACCTGAGGAAGGAGGTAGCCTCCGAAAGCTTGTGAATTTAAAATAAAATTGCTGGTCTATAACTTGGAGTTGTAAAATTGTTTACGATTTAAGAGTAGAGGAAGTTCAGCGTGAGGTAATCGGGGTCTCAGTGCTGTCTGTAGGATTGCCAGTCAGCTTTATCAACTTACTCAGTCGCAATACTTGAAATGTCTTCTTTCTCCCTCAGACAATGGCGCTGGCTAGTGGAGGACAAGATGGAGCTATTTGCCTCTGGGATGTATTAACTGGAAGCCGTGTGAGTCACATGCATGGGCATCGTGGTGACATTGTTTCTCTCATCTGTACCTCGAGCTGTGTGATCAGTGGTGGGCTGGATGATATGATCTGTATATGGGATCGCAGCACTGGTATCAAACTCTACTCCATTCAACAGGTAGGTGAAGTGGCATTTGTTTGTATTGACTGGACAACCGTTAACCAAAACTATATGTTTTTAGCTCCTGAGAAACCTAAATTGAAGCAACAAGGCCCACCCACAGCCCTGGGAAAGAATCAGAGACAGAAACAGTGGACTGAATTAACACAATGTAGTAATTACTACAGGCCAGTTGCAAGTTACGCTAATGGCAGAAACTTGGTTCTAACCTATTTTTCCTTTTTAATTATTGTAGCAAAAACTGTGAATTGGGGAAAGAGAATATTAGTTTATACTACACAAGATAATACATTTTCATTTTCCTAGCAGATCTTAGTGTGGTGTTGCTCACGATGAGTCAGACGATACACTTAAGCGTGATGTCTTAAGTGTGACAGGAACTAAATGACAATTGCAGGAAATACAGACTGTACACAAGACTTTTTTTTATATATAAAGATGTCCACATTTTTTTGTTAAAAGTAAAACCTTTGAAAATATCTTGCCTTTCCCAAACTAGTCTCATACAATGCACCATCCAGAGCTGAGATGATGCATAGGCTACTCTCAAACCTACATCAATGCTGTCGTCACAGGGAAGTATGCAAGAGTAGTCTAGGATGACCTTCTCTCCCTGTGAAGTAGACCTTCCACTTCCTGTCAATCTCATACCAGTAATTTGAGACGTAACATGTGGTAAGTGTAGAATGCTTGGGAGGAACAGGTGACTTTGGACCTATGGTTCCCAAAGCTGTCCATCACTGGGAGTTTTCCTCACCTGAAGTCTGGGCCTGTTGTAGACTAATTGATAGAGATTGATTGATAGAATTAGTCAACAACTCCATTATCATTGTATCATGTGACTACGAGGATGGTAGAAGGCGAACTAGATGGACCATGGTCTGTTTTCATCTAGCAATTCCTATGCTTCTATTATTCTGTGGTGCATATTAGTGCTTTGATGCTCCATATAATCAGCAACACTGTGCTGCCCAATGAACAGCATTGGAATTACTACAATTGTTTTTCCATCAAAGATTCCTCTTTTGCCTCTCTCGTCTCCACTTTTTCTGCAGACGCTTGCTGGATTACAGTTCTGTAAGCGCTCATGTATCTTGTCCAAGTAGCCATTCTTCACACATGAGTCTAGACAGAGAATATTGGAGGACTGATCACAACCAAGGGCATCACAACCAAGCCAAACCTGTTGTCATCCCACACTTCCAGCAGATGTCACAGTGACTGGATAATGTTTGCAGAAAGTGTTTAAAGTAGAAACCTTTAAAATCCAGATCACACAGTTGCTCAGTTATACTAGCATTGCTTCCAGCTGCTCTGGGACTTGGTGCTAGTTTTTATGATTTATTCAAGAAGTTGGTTCACCCACTTAGTTGTTGATGTTTGGCATAAATAGAGTAGGTTCTGAAGAACTTATAGCTCTACAAGCTTATTTTGAAAGCAATTTCCAGCCTCTTCTGTCACTAAGAAGGACAGGAGCAGCAATATCATTGAAATCATACATCACCCCAGCTTGGACATCTATCACCGTTCCTTTGTCGCCACGTTAAAATCCTGGAATTCCCTATTTAACACCAAATTGGGAGCACCGTCAGCACAAGGACTGCAATAGTTTGTAGAGAAGGCCCACCACAACCTTCTCAGGGCATTTAGAGGTGGGTAATAAATGCCCCTTGCCAGCGTATCCCACATCCCGGGAACAATTTTTTAAAAATTCACATCTTTAGCTTCTTTTATAGTGTTGCCCCAGTCTTAGGAGACTGACCGAAGTGCTCTGGTCTTGTACATTTACATCCGAATTATGCAGCTTGAATCCTGATTTGCATGTCACTACTAGGAATCACACTGCCATCAGAACAGCGCATTTACTGAGGTCAGATAGACTGACAGCAGTAGGGAAGACTGGCCATCAGCCTTAATGAATCTGGTGACTAGCTTATACTTGCTGCAGCTGTGCAAGACGGCAATGCGAGCGATATAAAAGCACTTTGTGATGCCCACGAGTGATCAGGTCAGCTTATTCAAGCGATGTAAGAAGCATATCATAGAGGTATTTACAGTGTAATCTGTTACATACATGTCCTGTGTTGAGCATCCCAGTGGCTCAGGGGGCAGCTTCACTATCGGTTGTGGTTCAGCAATGTCCCAGGTTCCGCCTCCACTAACATTTAACTTGATTCTTTTTATGCTTTTGTTGTGAATTTTATGCTCATCAGGGTGACTGACAGGAAGGCTGTACAGTTCAAGCACATGTATCACCATCAGGCACTCTCAATTCAAGTATAGCACAGTGTAGATTCAGAGTAAATCTCCCTCTATTCTCTCCAGATGACATACATCGGCCCAAATCAATGACATTTTTCCACTTCCCACACCAGCCATCCTCTCTGAGTGAGACTGCCAATGAGGGGCAGTTTTGCCTTGTGGTTCTATCCCTACTTGGGACTGAATTGAGATTGTCAAACTCATTTGACATAAGAACTCCTACAGCTAGCAGATAGAAGAGATTTTCATCCCATCACTCTGGACTAGGCTTTGAACCTAGGCCTCAGGAACAAAGGCCATTGTCTAATTCACTGCAGCACACAATCCTATAGGAAGAAATATATTAAGATAAAATACACCCTTCAGAGAGAGAGGGACTTTTAGAGAAGGTTCCCACTGATAACTGAATTCAATGAAGCACTAAGGAAAAACAAATCTTGAGTCTTTAAAAACCTGTCTCTGTAGTGGATTTTCCATGTCCTTTTTCCCATTATGTTCTTTACCTCTTTAAATTTTCTTGCAGGACATAGGTTGCGGAGCCAGTCTAGGAGTGATATCTGACAACCTTCTGGTGACTGGGGGTCAAGGCTGCGTCAGCCTCTGGGACATTGGCTACGGGGACTTACTTCAGACCGTCTACCTGGGCAAAAATAATGAGTTGCAGCTTGTTCGACAGTTGCTGGTCCTGGACAATGCCGCCATTGTGTGTGACTTTGGCAGTGAGCTTAGCCTCGTTTACTTCCCTTCTGTGCTGGAGAAATTGGACTGAGAGACTGCTAACAAGTCCCCACCTCAAAAAAGAAGCATGGATGCAAAATAGCAATCATGGTCCTAAGTTTTTGTGTGACTAGGGGTGTGATACACTGGATGGTTAGGAGCTCGAATGCAGGGGGAAAATCTGCTCGAGATGTTAGGGGTCTATTACTATGTCGGTGAGCGGAAACAAGGCAAAATTATAATTTTATAATTTATATAACAGTGCTTCGGAACTGTGCACTGCAAGGTGCAGATACAATAAATCTGCCCTAAAGCACTACGTTGACTTATCAAGCAGGTCAAAGGTTAGTAATCAGGCCTGATTGTATTCGGTTTTGCAACGTTGCTTCATGTGAAATAGAGGTAAACTGTGATGCAAAGAAGATAGTGCAAAGGTATTTTTTTAAATTAACAGAATTAATTTTTTTTGTAATGAATTGATTTTTTTAAAGTACATTAAGTAAGTTTAAAAAAGGATAGGGCTGTGCAAGAGATGTTAAAATGTAGCTGCAGTCTTGCAGACCGTGAGCATTTTTTTTAGGTAAAAAGGAAAGTACTGCGAATGCTGGAAATCTGAATTAAAAAGAGACATTTCTGGAAATACGTAGTTAGGTCTGTCAGTGTCTGTAAAGAAAGAAGACAGTTTCATGATTTTTATAATGCCATCACCTTCTCAAAGTGAGGATCATTTCAACTGTTGACTAAATGCTTCTTTCTCAAAGAAAAAAAGGGACGTGTTGAAGTGCAGCACGAGATACCTTATTCAAAACCCAAGATTTCTGAGACTCTGAGGTACCACTTGTCAAGAGTTGATCTGCCAACTTCATAGAATGGTCTACACCCAAAACATTAACCTGTTTACACATGCTGATGGCCTGTGTGTATTTCAGACACTCTCTGCTACCTTATTAAGTACAGTGGAATCCTGTTATAGTTAGCAGTACTGCTCAGCACTCACCAGAGATTTTAAACAGCTTTTCAGCCCGTCCTTACCCCTGTGCTCATCAGTCTGTCCTTACCCCTGCGCTGCTCAGCCTCCCCTTACCCTTGCGCTGCTCAGTCTCCTCAGCCCCTATGCTGCTTAAATATTAGTGCTACAAAAAGAAAATTTATTTTGTTCCATTTGTCACTTTTGACCCTAAACCAGTATTCTGAGTGAAGCACTGCTCAGCTATTTAATTTGTACAGTTTTCAGGGCAGAAAAATGTTTCTGATCAGGCATTCCATTAAAAAAAAGCATTCTCCTAACTTCTTCCTTGGCTCGTTAAATTTGTGTGCTCTGGTTACTGACTCATCGACCAGTGCAAATAGTTCTTCCCTATTTATTTTATCAAAACCTTTCATAATTTTGAACCGCCACCAGATCTCCTCTTGACCTTCTGTGTTCTGGTGATTATATAAAGAATTGCAATAATTTTAACAGTTGCAAAAGTATCAGATGGGAAGCCATTTTGGAAGGCCAACGGAGCATTACTACAAACAGTGATCACTATAAAAGGATTCCACTCTACCTGAATTGCCAGTTATTTAAAGAAGGAAATCCCTCTTGGTCACCAAGGTTCAATAAAGAGATTATCGATGTGCATTTTATTTTTGCTGCCATATATAAAGTTAATGGGTATGTGCTACAGATGAATCTCACTTTAATAAGATAATGCAAAACACGACCTATTAGCTCACCGTGTTTGAAAATATAGCATTCTGATTACACTGCTTGAGAATACTATTTAGTGCAGGATGGTATGGGCTGAGCTGATTATCCCCTTTCAGCCTCATCCCTGCTTCCCAGTCACTGATTTCTCAGAAGCTGCAAAAGGTCCACAAAGCTGAGGGTGGGTAACTCAGACAGCCTAAGCTGTGAATAAACAGTAATCAGGGATGAGTCCTGTACTGTGCTTCACATCAATCTGTCTGTCCTCCGTTTTCCCTGTCAAATTATAGAAGCAGTCCATCGGAGCTCAGCTTTGTTGCACTTATAATTTCTTGGGGCAAATATTTTTTTTAAATGGTTAATTTTCAAATGTGATAAGAAGAATTACTAAATTAGTGGAAGAGGAAGAATTGCACAGTTTGCAGTTAAATTCCATTCTGATGAGAACTCACTCAGCACTCTTTAGTCACCTGCTGTGTGCTTAATTTTTTAAAAAATCTATTTATTGTGCATGTATTTTTGAAGGATGTACTGTAATACAGGGTGTTGTACGGTCAAGTTGACATCACTTATTTATGGGGAGTAACTGTAAAAGGTGAAACTCAGTACTGGAAATTTGGCCCCATATCACACTACTGATAGGATATTGGTCATTGTCTTTTTTTGGGGGCGAGTATATAAATGTCCCTTTTCTCCCCGGTTTGCCTGGGTTGTTGCAGCCAACTGTGGCCAAGAGGTTGGAGGAGACCTGCTGCTACCTGGCCACTGGGACATCTTACTCTCCAATTTCCTTACCTCTCTGACTCTTCCTGTTTTTTCTCATTGTGTTTCTCCTTTATGCGGGTAAGTGGGATTAGGCTGGATGGCTCGTTTCTCAGCCGGCACAGACACGATGGGCCGAATGGCCTCCTGTGCCGTAAATTTTCTATGATTCTATTCCTGTCTCAACCTCTCTTCCCCTTCTCTCTCTATCTTGTTGTATCTTAGCATTTAATTCTGTTTTTTCTGTTTCTCCCTTTGGGGTTTCTTTCATTCTCCCCGATTCCTCTCCTGTGTGTGTGCCTTTCTCTCACTATGTATATATTTCTCTCCCCCATTCCTCTCTCTGTGCCCTCTGTGGCTCTTACTCCCCATCTCTCTCCCATTTCTCCTCTCCCTCTGTTGATATCTTTCTCTCTTTATGTATCTTCCTGTTTCTCTCTCTTTATATAGCTCCCTGTTTCTCTCTCTTCCTTCTATGGCTGTCCATCTTTCCCTCCCTTTCTACCATTGTCCCCCTGGCCTCTGCTTTGCACTTCACCACAGCAGTGCTGGTGAGATCAGGAACTCTGAACTGAGTTGGGAAATGAAATCTGTGTCCCCAGAACACTGCTGTGTTGAGCATATGCTCTTACTAAATACAGACTCTTTTTATTCAAAACAGAGAGATTGTTTAGTATTTAAAAACAAAAGAATTGTGTGTAGAGTTTTTTTAAAAGAAAAAATGTGTTTTGTTTATTGTGATTAAGTTCTGGCTGGACACTGGGCACACTGCTGGTATTTGAAAACTTATATCTGAGAGGGCTCTAAACAGGCCCTGTTCTCCCTTTGATCACTGAAAAGATTTTTTTTCAGGTTTCCATCTGGATAGCTCTTTTGAACATAAATAAAATATCTGCAGACTTTTTTTTGTAATTTTTTTTAAGAAGTGTTAGTAAAACAAAATTAGAGAATTGTACAGAACCAAAGAACATTTCTTAATCTATCATCATTTTTTGGAATAAGCTTTTAATAAAAAAAAATGCAAATATTGTTTTATTTTGTTTTTGTACTAAAATATGCTACAACGGTTCACTTTCAGTTAACCTTTTGTTTTGCGCTCTCCTCCAGTTTCCAGTCTCCCCTCCCAAAGGCACTGACTGTTACTGGGGTATGATTTGAGCTGCTCTCCTCTACCTCGCTTAGGCTTCTGTTTTTTCTGAAGGGTGTTGCACCAAGCCTTTTCCTGTCCTCACCTGATGCCCACTTTTCATTGGGGGAGGGCAGTGACCAGGAGCAGGAAATAAGATTGTTATTTCCCCCCCCCTCCTCCTTAGCCCAGGGGCACTGAGGCCAAGTATAGTGCCCTTGAGATCAGCTAATTCACCAAAGTCCAAGGATGCAACCTGGACCCTTCTGATCTGTAAGGTTTACTGTCTCATCGGGCAGTGCGCTGTACAGCTGTTGGTCAGAGCCATCCAACATTCCAACGTTGGACCAGATGACGTGGGATGATAATGGGCCGGATCTCGCTGGAAAAATAACGGCGTGTTAATGTGCAAATCGGCCAGCAAGTTCAGGGGATTAAGAGATACACCGTGAGGTACGAATCTCCAGAAACTTGTTGGTCAATTTATGCCGCTCCGACCGTTTGCTTCGCACAAACAGCATCACACCCGTAACCTCCGGGTTATCTTAAGAACTTGCTGGATTTGCACATTAATTGCCCATTAGACTCGCCAAAGAAAGTTAACTCTGGTAATTAAAAGCATACGTACCCATTTAAAAACATGATACTTGTTAATGCAATGCCAATCAACCTATCTGGCCCGACAAGTGCGATTAAGCTGAATAGCTCTTTTTCAGCCAGCACAGACACGATGGGCCAAATGGCCTCCTTCTGTGCTGTAACTTTCTATGATTCTAAAGTGAACAATTTAAAGTGTTCAAACACATTCCTGCATGTAGTAAATTGTTGGTAGAGATTTTAAAAATGTCAAATTTAAAATTTTAAAATTTTTTTCTTATTTCCTTTCTGTCTCTTTTTTCTGTATCTCTTAATTTCTCTTTCTGTACCTGATTTGACTCTAATTCTCACTCCTCCATCATTCTTCTGTTTTTTTCTCAATCCCTTTCTGTACCTGATTTGACTCTAATTCTCACTCCTTCTCCATCATTCTTCTGTTTCTTTCTCAATCCTTAGATCTCATTAATTAAGGAGATACACTGTTGGTCCCTCCATTCACTGAGGTCTCAGATGCCCTGTTGCCACTCCCTCGCTCTTTCCCCATAGCCCTGCAAATTTTTCCTTTTCAAGTATATATCCATTCCATTCAACCCATCAAATCCCACTCCATCCAGACATTATGTCTAATTATTGTATCATGGACTGGTCCCCACCGCCTCCTATTGATCCCCTGCTTTGAGGAACACATTCCTTCCCTTTCTTAAACAGCCAGGCGGTAACTCATGATCACGTTTAAGAATCTCAAATTCAAGTTAGTGAGAAACCTACACCCAGCACTAGGTGTTTCTGTTTACCCTGTGTGACGTGCATACTCTTCCCCCCATTAAAGACACAACTCACTTACCCAAGTCCAAAGAGCTCATCTGCAGGTTGTTGAGCCAAGGCCTAAGCTTGCACAGGGGTACTGCTGGGGTTTAACCCTAAAACTGTGCAGCTTACCAAAGCAAATCACGAGAAAATGTTCCTGTTCAGCTAGGACTACTCTTTTAATGATATCCACTATGACTGTGACTGTGGTACACTATCCCTCCTTGCCTTCTCAACATGTCTGAGCCTTTGACACAATCAACCACACCATCCTCCTCCAACGCCTCTCCTCCGGTGTCCTGCAGAGTTGGACTGCCCTCGCCTGGTTCCACTCTTATCTATCCACTCATAGCCAGAGAATCTGCTGCAGTAACTTCTTTTCCTGCTCCCGCACCATTACCTCTGGAGTCCCCCAAGGATCTATCCTTGGCCCTCCTCTTTCTCATCTACATGCTGCCCCTCGGCGACATCATCCATTGACATGACATTAGGTTCCACTTGTATGCTGATGACACCCATCTCTGCCTCAGGACCACCTCGCTCGACCCCTCCAGTGCCTCTATGTTGTCAGCCTGCTTGTACGACATCCAGGCTTGGAGGAGCCACAGTTTCCGCCAATTGAAAAGACCGAAGCCATGGTTTTCAGCCCTGCCACACACTCCGTTTCCTCGTCACCAATTACATCCCCCTTCCTGGCCACTGTCTCAGGCTGAATTAGACTGTTCACAACCTTAATGTCCTATTTGACCCTGAGCTGAGCTTCCAATCCCATATCATCTCCATCACAAAGACTGTCTACTTCCACCTCCGTATCATCACCCATCTACACCCCTGCCTGACCTTATCTGCTGCTGAAACTCTCATCCATGCTTTTGTTACCTCCAGAGTTGACTATTCCAATGCTCTCCTGGCCAGCCTTCCATCTTCCACCCTCCATAAACTTGAGGTCATCCAAAAATTCTGCTGACCACAACATGTCCCATTCATTCATCACCCCTGTGCTTGCTAACCTACATTGGGCCCCAGTCCACCAACGCCTCAAATATAAAATTATCTTCCTTTTGTTCAAATCCCTCCATGGTCTCCCCCCACCCTATCAGCGTTACCTTCTCCAGACCTACAATCCTCTATGAACTCTGCGTTCCTCCAACTGTAGCCTCTTACTTATTTCCCATACCCTTCACCCCACAATTGGCCTCTGTGCCTTTAGCTCTGGAACTCACTCCCTAATCCTCTCCCTCTTTAAGACCCTTCTTAAAACCTACCTTTTTGACTAAGTTTTTAGTCCTCCCTCCTAATTTCTTTGCCTCAATATCACTTTTTGTTTGATTATGCGCCTGTGGAGCACCTTAGGACATCTTCCTACATTTAAGGCGCTATATAAATGCATGCTGTTGTCCTAGCCATTAGGGCTTTGGCCAGCGGGGTTAGAGCTGAATGGGAAGAATTCTGGCCCTGAGTGACGAATGTTACCTCTCACTGCTGACTGGTTGAGCAGTAACAGCAAGGAGTGCCGCAGACCTGGCTGGCAGCTTTTGGATTACCACGGAGTATTGACTTAGTTCTGAACTCCCAACCAACTATAGTTGTGTCATCTTGGAGCTACCTCCTCCCCCAAGGAGGATAGTCAGTTCCTTCCCCTACATTTCCTGGGTGGAAACAATTAGTGTCGTTAAATACCTCAATAATTCTCAATCCTGCTTATCAACAGATATCAAACTAGATTCTTTTTACATGCCAATTAATCCCAAATAAACTATCTTCTCAAGAATTTGTTTCACTATCCTATTAGAGGGAAGGAAAATCTAATCTCCAACTTTCCTTGAGATTCTTGTGATAGGCAAAAGGTATATTCTTCCGTGCCCCTCCACTGCAGTTTGTTAGTCTTAAACCTTGTCGCATGAAAGCTGCTGCAGTGCAGTCAAGACAATTGTAGACATCAACTTAAATAGAAATACCAAAAACATCCAAGTTCTAGTAGACAATAAGGATCTGAAAGGAAGTGTGTGCCTGGTGATTTACGCTCTCGTTTTGCCTCATACCAAAATGACCCATGTTGTGCTGCAGACTTGCCATGAACACAGCTTTATGATTGCTTAAATAATGTGCGGCGCTCTGTTCACTTTGCTTAAACATGATTTTCTCACACCTCGGTGTTAAGCGGAACAGCGCTCCAGTTGCTTTGCATGTTTTAAATCAGAAATCTGTCCCAAGTTGTTGAAAACCAGCACAATTGAAAAGAGAAATGAGACCAGTCAAGAAGTTGACACAAAATTTGTTTTTTGTAAGCCGTAGGTTGTAAGAAGGCTGAAGAAAGCAGAGTTTTTGAGGTCTTGTTTGGTCCAGTGGTTAGGTGTTGGGTTTTGAACCTAACAGAACCTGATTTGAATTCCTCACCACTTAAAAAGGTTTTAAACAAACAGGGGCCAATCTTTTCTCTGAGGACTCGTATTGACTTCCCAGCAATACTGGGTGGATTTTAGCCCACTTAAGGTGGCTTCCTTGTTCAAGGGGAATACTTGTTTTAAAAAAGTAATCCCCTTGAGCAAGAGAACCACCTTAAGTAGGCTACAGTCCACTCAGTGTTGCTGGGAAATCAACAGGAGTCCTGGGTAAAAAGAATGGTCCCTCTCCATTGGAAGGATACACTGCTGTCACAGAGAGATTTTTCCATACCGTTCACCTGACGAAGGAGGAAGCCTCCGAAAGCTTGTGGAATTAAAAATATATTTGTTGGACTATAACTTGGTGTTGTAAAATTGTTTACAATTGTCAACCCCAGTCCATCACCGGCATCTCCACATCGTCACAGAGAGAGAGAGAGAGAGGCACTCCCCCTATGACTGGCCTATAATTAAAAGTTGGCTATGGAGAGCTTTGACTTTGAGGTCCTGGGAACAATTAAGTTAGAGTAGGAGACTCTGCAGTGATCACTGTATTTTTGAATACATGGGCTGCTTCTTGTCACGCTTATTGTAGCCACACTTCAAACACAATGTCACATACTCAGGTCAAGAAACATTTATTTTTCTATCCCTCTATCAGCAAAATAAACCTATTGTAAAGTGTTGCTCACAGGAAAAGAGACAAAAAAAATCCAGTAGTGAAAAGGCAACTTAAAAATAGCACTTGATGAATAAGCATCTCAGTGCACCAACTATATGTTGACTAAATACCTCAAGCTGTTTGGATATAATGGCCATTGATCAGCATTTCCCACTGTCAGAAGGGCTTGTCAGGAATTTCTGGCTTGCAAGCTGGATATACTTGATATGAAGACTTTACAAAGTATACTTTTTAAATTTACTTCTACGTTTAAACAACTCAGTTTTTTGTAGGCAAGTTTCTATACGAAGGTTATCATGCTCGAACCTTTCCTTGAAAAGATTGTGATCTCTGCCAGTCCTCCCACTTGCTGCCATGTTTGAACACCCCTTATCCCTGAACGGTCAGCTGATAATACCGATTTTTGGCCGGAAAATCCCAAACATTTCTTACTTCACTTAAATGAAACGTATTTGCACAGGGGTCCTGATGGTCAACCCCATATTTGATCAGGGAACCCTGGGTAAGGGCTTTATAGGCCTATGAGTTAATCTACTCCTGTTGTTAGCAGATCAGCAGCCACAAGTACATCCTTAATTGTACTTGAACATTGTTTGGGGGAGTGGTGGAGGGGTAGAGGATAAAGGTGGCTAAACTTTATAAAAACGACACATCTTATGAGTATTTGGCCGGCTCCTGGAGCCCTCTGGTCAGCGCGGGTTCAGGGCAGACCATAGTGCCGTGTTTCTCTGACCGCCCTGTCGGGAAGGTGGTGACACCCACTTCTGCCTCATTTGCATGCCTGTGAATGGTGATGAGGGGAGAGAGAGCAGGGTACACTGCCTGTATTTAATTATTGAATGGAATAGATAATGAAATAATTTTAGCCCGATCACATTGGGTATGACTGTGCTTGTTGGCTCACTGGTCGCACTCTCGCCTCTGAGTCAGAAGGTTGTGGGTTCAAGTCCCACTCCAGACTTGAGCATGTAATCCAGGCTGACACTTCAGTGCAATACTGAGGGAGTGTTGCAATGTCGGAGGTGCCATCTTTCAGATGAGACGTTAAATCGTAGGCCCCGTCTGGCCTCCCAGGTTGATATAAAAGATCCCATGGCACTATTCGAAGAAGAGCTGGAGAGTTCTCCTCGGTGTCCTGGTCAATATTTATCCCTCAGCCAGTACCACTGAAACAGATTATCTGCCCTTTATCTCATTGCTGTCTGTGGGATCTTGCTATGTGCAAATTGACTGCTGCGTTTCCTACATTACAACAGTGAGTATACTTCAAAAGTGCTTTGTTGGTTGTAAAGCACTTTGGGATGCCCTATGGTCATGAAAGTTGCTGTATAAATGCAAGTCCCTTCATTCTTTTATACCACACTCACAGCAGCACAGAACAGAAAACTTTGTCTGTAGGGATGGCAAAAGTGCTCGAGTGGTTAACGTGAGAATATAGGAACAAAAATATCAGACAGGAAAAGATCAACTGGTCCATCTAGCCTGTCCCAAGGCCATGATGCCTTCGATACAGACACTCCCTACCTTCCCGAAGCCATATAATCACAGAGAGGCAAAAAAAAGATTTTTAAAAACTCAGACCAATTAGGAAAATAAATCTGGAAAATTCTTCCCTGATCCCTTCAGGTTATTGAAACTAGTCCCATATTGACCCTGACATGTTACAGGAGACATGAATAAAGTAAGAAAATGCCATAAGTACATAAATGAATTATGAACCATTCAGTTCATCTTGAGATGTGGTGTTGGGGCTGGGGAAACAGCTGACATGGTTCCTTACTTTAACAGATTTAAATCTTACTTTACTGCCTAGAAGTAGGCTTCCTCCCCAAATATCAGTGCCTTCTTGATTCACAGTAACCCCGAGATTACTGCTTTTAAAAAGAGCCAGCAAAGGGTCCCAACAGGATGAGATTGTCCCAACTAGGAGCAGGTTAAGACAAAAGAAGTGTTTTTTTCAAAAACTCAAACTAAAATTGGGTAAGATAATCTCTTTCGATATCTTGTAAGTTATTTATATTCCTTTTTAGACCTGAGAACAGAAATTTTTAAAAAATATTTACGGGTTTCCAGCTGTACATTTTTGATTTTTAACGTGCTTGGTAGAGTTAATGCAGTAACCTACCCTCTGTCAGATAGCATCGTACTATGTATTAATATGTAGAAGAGTTTGTGCTATTTTTATGTTAATATTTTATCACAAGAAATTTTGTACTAATTGCAAATAAAGTTTTGATACCTGTTGTATGTTGGGCTTTTTTTTTAAATCATGAAACTATATGGAAATGGTTTGCTCATTAGTTTCAATCGCCTGAGAGAAATTTTCCAGAGTATTTTCTCTTTTATTGGCCCTGGGTTTTGTCTCTGTTTTTTTTTGCCTCTCCCAGGAGATTACATAGTTGCAGGGGGGAATAGTAGGAAGTGTCTAGTCATGATGGTGTGAGGCTGGCTTGATGGTTACCTGGTCTTTTCCTGTGTTCGGATGTTTATTCCACACAGCTTAAAGCTCACTGGGAGAAAAGGAGCAATGTAGCATCACCCAAGCTATAAGGACCTTTCTTTTTACAACAGGAAATTTTACAAATACACAGCAAGGTCAGTCAACGTCCAGGGGAAAAAAAGGACTTGCATTTATATAGCACCTTGTTACAACTCTGAAAAATATTGGTACACTCGGATAGATTTTCTGCCCAGCTGCGCTGGCAAATCAGAAGCAGAATGATTGAATTTTTGGGTGAGTCAGCCTTAGGCACAATTTAAGCCTGTTTCCTTCTGCTTGCGACATTCCAGCCGACTGCATTTTCTGTGCCAGAATGCTAGCGCACATTTCATGTCATAGCTTCCTTAAGGCATAGAAAACAAATTTAAATGAATCATTCTTCAACTGCACTTCCCAAACCCTCAATCTCCACCAGCTAGAAGGAAAAAGACAGCAGGTGCATGGGAACACCATCACTTCCAAGTTTCCCTCCAAGTCACGCATCATCTTAGCTTGGACATATATCACCATTCCTTCATCGTCACTAGTTGAAAATCATGGAGCTCCCAACCTAACAGCACTGTGGGAGAACCTTCACCACACGAACTGCAGCTGCTCAAGAAGAAGGCCCACCACCACCACCTTCTCAAGGGCAACTAGGGATGGGCAATAAATACCAACCTTACCAGTGATGCCCACTGTCTCTGTGTCATCAGCCTACTTGTCTGCTTCTGGATGAGCCGCAATTTCCTCCAATTAAACATTAGGACGACCTTAGTCATTGTCTTTGGCCCCTTGCCACTGATTCCATTCCCTGGCCACTGTCTCCATAACATCACCAGTCTCCGCCCCTGCCTCAGCCCATCTGTTGCTAAAATCCTCATCGATGCTTTTGTTACCTCCAGACTCGACTATTCCAACGCTCTCCTGGGCGGCCTACCATCTTCCACCCTCCATAAACTTGAGCTCATCCAAAACTCTGCTGCCCGTATCTTAACTCGCACCAAGTCCCGTTCCCCATCAGAATGTAGGTGCACGCTAACGTACAATGGGTCCTGATCCACCGACGCCTCAGATTTAAAATTCACATGCAGGACAAGCCCTGAGGAAAGTCCTGGCATATGGAGGAAAGTCAGGTGGGACCATTAGCCTGTGAGGGTAAAGTAAAAACTAATCTGCAGAAACAATATTTCAGTGAGCAAGTAGTCAATCTATGGTCCAGGCTCCCTAGTGAGATGGTGGAAACAGTTAGTATTGATTCATTCAAATGCACATTTTGGGATACAGTACATGAATAATTTGAGACATGACATGTGGTAAGTGTAGCATGTTTGGAAGGAGTATGTGACTTTGGACTTATGGTTTCCAAAGCTCTCTATCACCGGGGTTTCCCTCGCCTCATGTCTGGCTCGGTTGTAGACTAATTGATAGAGATCGATTGCTATGATTAGTCAACAACTCCACCATTGTATCATGCAACTACCAGAATGGTCGAAGGCAAAGTATATGGACCTTGGTCTTTTCTCATCTAGCAATTCCTATGATCAAGTTTACAGGAGAGGTTATTAAAATAAATCTGGTTTTCTGGAGACGGACTGGATCGAAGGCAATGTTGATTCTGGATTATGTAAGATGGACTGAATAATCTTTCCAAAAAATCTTATAATCTATCAAAAGGGACAATCATGTTGGGTCTAATAGTCTCTTCTTGATTGTACAAATTCTTAGTGCTGATGTTATGCCTATGCTGACCATATAACCCCATCTTTTAAAGCCTGATGCCATACGAATTTCAGCCAGCGATGATGAAGGAACGGCGATATATTTCCAAGTCGGGATGGTGAGTGACTTGGAGGGGAACGTGCAGGTGATGTTGTTCCCATGGGCCTGCTGCCCTTATCCTCCTAGGTGGTAGAGGTCGCAGGTTTGGGAGGTGTTGTTGAAATGTCAGGGCTTTTGGCCATTGGGGAGGGGCTCCATCATATAAAATACCCAATCATGATATTGCATGCTGCCCTAACAGGAAATGCAGGTATTGAACTCTTATTGACATAGGTTGCTTTTGGAGTGGAAATAACCGGGCGATAATCAGCCTGACAAGCAGTTCCACCAGGGCGCACTGAAGCATAGGGAAAAACAGGAATCTTGGTTGACGCTGAGGCCAATTATAGTCCTAATGCAGCTAAGGTTTGCTTCAAATGTACTTTTCATTCATTTAAATATATATTTTCTTATGATACAGGCCCAGCTCACCTTGAAATACATTCACTTTAACTATGCCACTTTATATATCTCTGTATTGTCAATGAAAAGCTGGCTGGTTGTTGCATTGTGAAATGATTGACTTAGTAAGTCAGATGAGAACTAGTCCACTTCCAATTCTGCTAAACCACCATGTGAATTTATTAAGGACACCGTCTTAAGCACCTTCTGTTAACATTGAAAGATACTAAACCATGATACAATTTATAGGAATGTTGCTCTTGCCAATCCTGTAGCTATCCTTTGTGGATAATTAAATGTTTTTCAGTGAAGGAGAATGGATGATAAGCTCCAAGGTTCATGGCATCTATTAATGCTCAGTTCTCCAATCGAAGAACAGCATGTAGCCCCTACTAGATAAGTTATTAACTCTTCAGATCTTGTACTTCTAAAGGTACTGGACAACAGTACCGCAGCATAATTTATACCCAGCGACTGCATGGAAATTTACCGTTCAGATACAGTGCAACACATACCAACTGTAGGTGCAAGATTATATGGAGCTTGTGGAGTTTGCCTTATTTTGCTTGGTGAGGAAAACAAGGAGGCAGGTGGCAAAGGTGAAGGAAGGGGTACATGATGGAAGAGATTGTGCATGGGCAGTGAAACTAAGGGTTTGAAAAGTCAAAAGGCTTAATTTTATGCTGTGCATTTTTACAGCAGTGGAGTGTTATTAGTACAGGATGAACCACTCAGGATCCCCTAGCAACTGTGTACCAATACATTCAGTCTCAGTAATTTTACTCCTTTCCTCCATGAGCAAGATTATTGAATCATTTAAAGAAAAAAAAACACACACAAGAATGTTCAATTTTTGGAAGGGGCTCATTCACAAAGATTCCCTTAGTTAAGATATTTATAGGTGCCCACTGCCAGAGCAGGGGTTTAGAGTACAGTCTACTCAGCTATTCCAGAGGCAGTATTCCTGCTCTCAGTTACCTCTCTGCTCCATAGGAAGCCTCCGTCATATATCCCAGCACCTGCGCTCAAAGTAGAAAGAGACTAGGATGAGAAAACCAAAGGCACAGTCCCAAAAATACCTTAAAAGAATGCAAGTGTTCCATTGGACAGGATAAGCAGTTATTCACACACTACAGCCATCAATTGACAAGAGAATTTTACCTCCCCTCCCTATTTGGCCCATCAAGTTGTCCATGCAGATTGCCAGTAAATTGATCATTTCATCATCACTGTCCTCAGAAAATGTTCTGACCCACATTTTAGTGCAGGGATGTCCAACCTTTTGGAGCTGGGACTAGATCGACACTGCACAACCATGGAGTGGGCCGCACATGATGAAACATCAAAGCCCCTCCAACCTAAAAATCCAACCTTGTTAACACAAAATCTAATCTTTACATTAAAAATAATGCCCATCCCTACTTTAAAAAAAATGACAAGATTTCCTCTGCTAAAAATCCACATGTGCATATACAAAATCCAACCCTCTTCCTTCCCCATCAAAAATCCATTCATCCATATGCAAAATATCCAGGCCAAGCTATGCAGTAAAATCTAACTGCTCCCTCCCTAAACTCTGTATCTCACCTTTTTACTCTACTTGGTCCACCAAAGTCTGCTTCCTGTTCCCATTACAACAGTGACTATACTTCAAAAAGTACTTTGTTATCCGTAGGGCACTTTGGGACTTCCAGCCGTTGTGAAAGATACGATGTAAATTCTTTCTTTTGCTGCCCTGCAATTCACAAGATACCAGCTATTTCCGTCGCTAACACCATTGTGGGAGGACCATCACCACAAGGACAGTAATGGCTAAGGGAGAAGACCCATCACCATCTCGAGGGAAGCTAGGGATGGGCAATAAATGTTGCCTCGTCAGATTTGTCCAAATGCTGAGAACAAAAAAAAGCACATCTTGGACCTAGAAATAGGTTCCAAATTGGTGCGAAAAATGCTTTCATTGGCCTAAATGCAACAATCTGGAAGCAGCTTTTCTAATCCTCAAAATGCAGGGCTCAATGACAACTTGCATTTATTTTGCACCTTTAACGTAGCAAAACATCCCAAGGCATTTCACTGGTGCATAATCAAACAAAATTTGAGACCGAGCCAAAGGAAACATTAGGACAAATACTTGGTCAAAGAGGTAGGTTTTAAGGAGCGTCTTAAGAGAGTGGTGGACTGGTTTAGGGAGGGAAATCCAGAGCTTAAGTCCTAGATAGCTGAAGGCACGGCTGCCAATGGTGAGGTGAAGGAAGGGATGGGAGGTGGGGGTGAGGGGAAGGAAGCAGGAGAAAAGGAACTATGGACTGGGTAGAGGCTCATGGGCTGTACCCCGGGCACCACCCATTTAGTCAACATTTGCAATGAAAAATAGGTGGCAGTTTGCTTTTGAAGAAGCGATGGACATGAGAAAGCTTGGAACTAAGAAATACCATTCCAGCAATCAAGCCTACAGCCCATTCAGGACTACCTTGGTGATGGTCCCACTCCATAGTAGCCCATTTTAATCAAACTTATCTGTAGCTCTATAACCCTCAATTCCCCTTTCTCAACAGGTATTGGTGTAGTTCCTTTCTAAAGAATTAATTTGCATTTATGTAGCACCTTTCATATCTTCAGGAGATCCCAAAGCACTTAACAGCCAATTAAGTGCTGTTCAAGTACTTGCCACAGCCAATTTGTACACAAGGTCTCACAAACAGCAATGAGACAAATGACCAGATCATCTGCTTTGT
This sequence comes from Heptranchias perlo, assembly GCF_035084215.1. Taxonomy (NCBI): domain Eukaryota; kingdom Metazoa; phylum Chordata; class Chondrichthyes; order Hexanchiformes; family Hexanchidae; genus Heptranchias; species Heptranchias perlo. Next base: position 34,913,610 of record NC_090327.1, on the reverse strand, counting down.
TTTTGGGATAAATGTTGGCTCAGACACCAGGATAGCTCCCCTACTCTTCTTCAAATAGTACCACATGACATTTTATATCACCTGAGCAGGCAGACAGGGCCTACACTGAAATATCAGCTAGATTACATGCTCAAGTCTCTGGAGTATCATCGAATACCTACTTCAGACTAGATGTTAGGATACCATCTCAAATATATTAAAGATTTTGTGTCTGCATGCACTTCCTGCCAACTGTTTTCCATTATAAATTCTTATGTTCACATTTATGATGTCAACTGCCTGTGCCAGAGTTCTCACATGAATAACCACTCAGATGAGGTAGCCTAGAATGTTACTGGACTAGTAACCCAGAGGTCATATATTCAAACCCCACAACAGCAAATTGTGAATTAAATTCAATGAATTTGCTAACTTGTGGGCTTCCACCAGAAAAATGACCATAGAAGTTTTCCAGATTGTTTTAAAAACCCAACTGGTTCCCTGTGCCCTTTGGGGAAAGGAATCTACCACCCTTTATGTGACAGTCACAAACTATGTGGTTGACTCTTGATGCTTTCAGGGCAATAGGAATGGGCAGTACTACCCACATTCCAAGAATGGAAAACAAGCACCAGAGAACTGCCCACAGCCAATGACCTGCACGCCAATATAGATCAGCACTATGAGAGACGACTGTTTAAAAATAAATTCTACCGCTGGTGTTAAAATTATGTTGAAGCAATTTGGATAGAAAAACTAAGAGTTTATTAAAAAAAAGTAACATTTGCCCATTCAGCCCATGACCTCTGCTCTATCCAAATTTTGATTTTTTTTTATATATGCTAGGCTAACCGTGCACCATCAGAGGTGCCGTCTTTCAGATGAAATGATAAACCAAGGCCCCTTCATCCCCTCAGATGGATGTAAAGAATCCTGTGGCACTATTTTGAAGAGCAGGGAAGTTCTCCCGTGTGTCCTGGTCAATGTTTATCCCTCAACCAACATCACAGATTATCTAGTGATTATCTGATGTTTATGGGGCCTTGCTGTGCACAAATTGGCTGCCACGTTTCCTACATTACAACAGTGACTACACTTCAAAAGTACTTAATTGGCTATAAAGCACTTTGGGACGTCATGAGATTTTGAAAGGCACTATATAAATGCAAGTTCTTTCTTCATCTCTGGTCTTTCTGCCACCTTTTGAAATGTACCTCTTGGGAGAGACTGGAGATTGTATCTGAGACCTTCTTGAGTCATATGACTCAGTGCCACTCTGCATTACCAATTTGGTACAGTACTTAACCATTACTGCACAATGATGTGGAGATGCCGGTGATGGACTGGGGTTGACAATTGTAAACAATTTTACAACACCAAGTTATAGTCCAACATTTACTTGACGAAGGAGGAAGCCTCCGAAAGCTTGTAGATTTCAAATAAAAATTGTTGGACTATAACTTGGTGTTGTAAAATTGTTTACAATTACTGCACAATGACCTTGTAGACTGTGCACATCAGGGTACAGATATGTGACGACCACTACAAAGACAATAGATGCTTCACCAATTTAAATGTGAGTGGAGGTCAAAGCATTCCTGTAACCTAATACATGATCCCAGCAACCTTCTAAAGAGCCGTACAGACCAGGTCTCAGGTTTGATCCCCGGTCTGTGCTGAGTTAGTTGCTCTCAGTAAAGGCAGCAATAGAAGCTTTATAATAGACAGCACTGGATTATATAAAAACCCAAACAATAACTGCTAAAAAATGCATAGATTTGAATGTCAGGATGGGCACTAGGATGTAGTGCTCCCCCAAGACCAAATAGACTGCCGATGCACACACACGAAGGACAGTTGGACAAAGTACCAAAGAGTACCCAGTGCCCATCACAGCATATGCCAGCAATAGTCAGGGGGGTTCTTGCATGGTTTGGGGGGGGTGGGGGGGAGGGCGGTGGGGAAAGAGAAGACTATGTGAAATTTAAAATATAATCCAGTGCTGTCAGCCAAAAAGCAGGGAAGTTATGATAAACTTTTATAGAACCCTGTTTAGGCCACACATACTGTGTACAGTTCTGGTCTCCATATTACAAAAAGGATATAGAGGCATTGGAGAAGGTGCAAAAAAGATTTGCAAGGATGATACCAGAACTAAGGTTATAACTAACAGGAAAGACTGAACAGGCTGGAGCCCTTTACTCTAGAAAAGACTGAGGGATGACCAAATAGAGGTCTTTAAAAGTATGATGGGGTTTGATAGGGTAGACATGGAGATGCTTCCACTTGTGGGAGAGTCCAAAACTCGGGACCATAAATATACTAATAAATCCTATAAAGAATTCAGGAGAAACTTCTTTACCCAGAGAGTGGTTAGAATGTGGAATAGTTGAGGTAAATAGGATAGATGCCTTTAAGGGGAAGCTAGATAAGTATATGAGGAAGAAAGGAATAGAAGGGTATACAGATAAGGTTAGGTGAAGTATAAACACTGGCACAGACCAGTTGTGCCAAATGGCCTGTTTCTCTGTTCACATATTAGTTTTACATAGAATTTACAACAGTGTATGGTGAACAAGGGGTGAAGCAGGGAGGTGGGGGGGGGGGTTGGAAATAACCAGACACAATAAGGTAACCAAATAGTTATTTATAGCATAATTATATTACAGTGGAATGTACCATTGAAATTTAGTGTTTGTTATTAGACACTGTACACATGCAAGAGATGGATCAGTCTCATTAAAGACCCAACACTCCCCCCTCCCCCAATTCACAATGTGCTAAACTAACAATGAAGTCCCACTTGTCGCTATGCTGATAGCACAGAATTCCAGGCTTTAAAGGTAATAAGAAGGATTACCATGTACAAAAGAACAAGGATTAAACAAAAATGGTTAAGAGCTGTAAACAAAGGAATGGAAACTCACATTTTTCAGAATAGCAGAGCAGTATCTTTTACAAACAAAAATTAAAACAATCATTAATAAAGCTTCCTTGTACAACTCGTTAGTAATTTTGTGTAACAATCCAGGGCTTTCTTTGTGCAGAGTTCAGGTGCACATAGTTCGCAAGGACTAAAGAGCAATTTGAAAATAAAAGAACTGACAGATTGCAGTACAGATGGTTGTTCAATTTGAGGGTTAGGATATGGGCATCCTCCCTCCCCCAACACCCATCCCAAGCAGAGCCCCAACATTTGCGACTATGTACCCACAAAAGTCCTAAATTCACTCAGATGTGAAGAGGACTAGGCTGGTCTGGCCAGACACCAATCTCCAACTGAACTCAAACTCTGATTTAATCCATTGAAATGAGGCCAACAGTAAGTGCAAACTGACTCATCCCCAAATTTGCAGTGTTGACTCCTCCTCCAAACTTTGGAGTGGGATCAAATTCTAATTATTTGCCACCAAAAAATTGGCATTTTTCAAGAAACGTAAACATGAAACAGATTCTCAAGTTTCTGGGGTCGAAAGGGGCAAGTGTCAGGGGCCTCCCACTATGGAGCTCCCCTCCTTATTGTACCCCAGACTGAGGCTAAATGAGGGCCAATAGGAGAAGGAAAGTAAATGGCCAGAATCAATTTCTATCACACTGCAGCATGGTAATCTCGTGACACAGTGCGGTTCCATGGTAGGGCCTATACTCAGTTGCATAGACAGTGAAAGTATCTTCTCTCCTTTCCTCCCACCCAGATTGATTTATACAAACTGAGTTGGAAGCAATGTTATAATCATATTGTAAAACCAGTTAGCACAATTCAACTGCATCCAATATTCTTATACCCGATGTCATTTTAACATAGGCTTGCTGTTTAATTTAAAGACATTAATGACAAGTGTACTCTCCCAATTGAAGCCATCAGTCCCATACAGTGAAAGACCTTCACCTTGGTGCGTGTTTTAAAACTAGGCTTTAATGCACCCATACCAATTCCCTATAGGAAAAACTTGACAAGCCAATACCCTTAAATGTTGTACTGACACACTACTTGTGTGATACGTCAAATTGTGCTCGCTGCTATCACCAGTGACAGACTTGCTTCCATTCTACTGTTACGCAATATTCTCTCCAGACACAACCCAAGTTCAGAAAGGCAAAATCTCTAATTGTCCTGAAGGTGCTTTTTCACAGTTCAAGTGGACATAGTGAGAACATTTCACCCCCCTCCAACACCATCAGACTTTATTGCAACCCAACTGTGCATTACAGATAGAATACGTAAGGAGCCTTGAGAGACGATAGAAATTCCACTCGTAACTCACTTGCAGTTATCAAGTCAATTCACTCATAGGATTATAATGTCCCACAGCTCTCTTTACTGAATGAAACAAGACAATAAAAACACAGCAAAAATCAACTCATCTAGAGTGTAGTGTCTGATGTGTCCCATCTGAGTTACAAAGGGAGACAATCTACTAAGGCAACTTTTCATTCTTCCTTGATCTCATATGTATTAGTGATGGTTTTTCCAATTTGTTCTATGTGCGACAACAAACAATGCATAATGTATATCCCCGTACAAGTGGTTAACTCGTTTGCAGACTTTGGAAAAGCCAATTTAAGACATCATGATCCTTTGCTCTCCAAGTACTTTGACAATGTTTTTTAAATGTCATAAGGCACTTCTGGAAATGCAAGTGCCATTATATTTTACTGAAAATCTGGGCAAACTTGGTACCTGAAACCCTTGGCTTTTATAATGTTTCAATTACACAGGAAGAGCAGGTTAGAAAAATGAAAATAAAAAGTAGTGGGGGGGTGGGGGGAGGAATGCATCATTGACTGAAGGGGTTTCTGAGGCTTGGGAATCTGGTCCTTCAATTCTAGGTAACTCAATCCTATATGCACTTGTATTTCTGACTCACTAGTTTGTCCTGTTTGAACTTTGTGGGCCAGGAGGTTTAGTACAAGCTGTTTTTAGCTGTCACCTTACTGGTGGAAACAATCTTTAATCAGAAAACCTAGATCTGTTAACACCAACAAGTTGAGATGGATACAAATTATTGAGAACACAGATTTAAACTTCATACGTGGCTGAGGCTCCTGGTATGGACCTATTAGCCCTCGAGGATCAGAAGTTCAGATAGCCCTGATTTATAAAGAATTGCATCTTGTTGAAGTGTTGATTTAAGTCCTTGCAATGATATTTCTAGTACAGCCATTAAAACAACTCTGGCTGGAATTCCATTTATTGACCCACACCTGCCTCATGCTCTATTCATTGATAATTTTCCCACAGCAACTGCACAATTAAAAAGCAAAAACCTGCAGATGCTGAAATCTGAAACAGAAAACACCGATCAGCATCTGTAGAGATCAGAGAAGTTAATATTTCAGGTGTGGACTCTTCGCTCCACAGATGCTGGCTGAACTGCAGAGTGTTTTCAGCATTTTCTGTTTTTGTTTCATTAACTTTTGCACAGTGTAATTCAGTGTATGAAAAGCTCTTTGGGTCTTTTTTTCTGAAATGTGCTATATAAACAAGCTTTTTTTTCCTTTTCTCAATCAAATTCTAAAACGATCTGGGTATTTATGTACATCATTTGATTTGAGGTTTTATTTCTGTGCTGCTTTTTGCAAATCAAAAAGGCCGCTGTCCACGTTTAAACAGGACATTGGCCAAAAGTAAAATACTCAAATTACTACCCATTCCCCTTCCCAGTTTTCACCTTTAATGAAATTATTGACACGCACATCTAGTTTGTGTTTGAACTTCTGCACCGCAATGGTGTATGAAGTCTGGGGTACTACTGTGTGCCTACTGGGAACAGTGACCCCACAAACGGAAACTCACCAATACAGCATCAGTTGGCAATACACCAAGATAGTGGCGTTACATGCGGCCAACATGCTGCTTCACTGAGCGGAGGGGCACAGGCTCCCCACAATCCCTGCACTATTGTGACGGGGGGGCACAAATTGTGATGGGATGATGGATGTGTGAGAGAAACAGAGGGAACGTTATACACAAACCTGCGACAGAGGTAGAACTAAGACTCTAACGAGCATCTCCACTGTTTTATGTCAATGACCCCGGAGGGAGATAAAAAAATTCACGTTAAAATTGTTGCAAATTTAATGGTTCTTTAATTTTTTTTTAAACTAAAAAGCTGAGCTCACAGACTGCCATCTGCTGGACAGTTGAATAAATAGCAAGAGGACTGAAATTTAGCTGGAAAGAAGGGTAAAGCAATTCTAATGTGATTTCTAGACACTTGCTCAGAACAAGGACTTGGTCCAGTTATTATAGGTGTGATTTAGTGCAATTAGTTTTGGTTTTGAAACACACTGTAAATTCATTGTGGGGAACAGGGGAAGCAGTTAAGTACAAGCCCCGCTGCCAACTGAAGTGATGCTCAATAGCAGCCAAGTACTAAGCAACTACCCAAGTCACATTTCCCCTCCTTTTCCCTACAGACCTCTTCCTCCTCCCTTCCCAGCTGATAGCCAACCAGGTCCAGTTATACAGAGAGCAACATACTAAGTTTCTGACAGAGTAACTCAAACTGTATAAATCATTCAAGTGCATCACTGCAGTCTTCATGATAGCACTCCGAGAATGCTGCATTTTAAAATTCTGTGGCCATCACTCCCACTTCAAGTTCATGGAATTTTGGCAGTACAATGCACTGGAGGCTGTTTTTTTTTTAAAAACAGAAATGAGTTGGTTTCCAATGAGAAAGATAATTGCACTACACTTAAGCAGTGTTCCGTACTAACTACCAAAACCCTCGCTGTAATGCATCTAAGGAATTTATCCATTATATTGGGAATATTAAGGTGGGTTGGAAAAGAAGAGCAACAGCAGATTGACACTCTGCTCAGCCACCCTCGGACCAGCAGTGTATGCAGCAGCAATGTGACAGGCCTCACTCAGGCTCTGACATCATTTAGTTTGCATCCTGACGTGATTGAGTGACCTGTTGACAAGTCTTGAAAGTGGATCTGAGACTGAGGCAATGCAAGTTGAAGCTGAAGCTACAAGAGATTCTTGGCAGCACCAAACATCGCTATTAGACCATGATGATCTGAGAGCAGGCAAACCACCAGCTGAGCATTTGCGCAAGGCTGGAAGATTTTGCACCTTCTAATGGTGTTGGAACAGACAGATCACTGATCTAAGTAAGGAGCGATCATCAGTCCATTCATCTGGAAGAGCGGATCTCTCATCCCACCTACACAAGTCAACATTGAGTTTTGGCGGTGCTGGTCAGCACGAATCATTCCCTAATATTGGGGAAGTCCCAGGCGGACATTCAAAACACAGATGCGACTTAGCACTAATGGTGCTGTTGAACTAAAATAGTTTCTGACCTGAGATCAGTTTCCCCACTGTTGGCAAATCTGCCCCGCGGTATAAATGGGGCAGACCCAACGACAGTAGGAATCAGCAGTTACTGACCTAATAACGAGAGATATATGAAACTGCAAGACACAGCCTGTCAATTATAAAGTACCACTCCAGCAGAAACGGAACCCCCCCCAGGCAGGGCAACAGTTAGACCGTTCCAACTGGCCTCAGTACCGCTGTAATAGGGTCAGAAAATATAAAAATCAACCAGGGTTCCCATCACTGTCATAGTACCCGTACTGGAAAACACACATACACAGACAGGACAGAGACAGGGCTCAGCCTCAATTCACCCATTTAGATAAGTAGATTGTAGACACTCACTATCTACACAACACAGGAAGGAAACAGACTCAGGTGAGGTACTGCAGGATGGCCAGTACCCGTGGAACAGCGCCAAAGCATGGGTCATTGTTTCAGGAGAGGTGGTGAGGAAACTGGAGGGAAATAAATGAAGCCATGTCATCTAATAAACCCCCTTCAATAAAACCAGTCACTGGCAACCAAATGAAAAGCAACATTGAATGGCACTGGAGAGAAGGCAGCCTTTACAATGGGGTGGATATAAAGTGTGGAGAAGACTCAATGTTTAAGATGCTTGAGACCTGCATCATCAAGGACCAAATCCAGAGGGTCATGGGCGAAGATGTCTTAAAGTACATAAGCACTAGGGCCACGGTCCAAACAGGGGCCACACAAAGAGCAGGATTAACACAAAGGCCAAAGAAAGAGGAGATGGGAGCTTTCCAAACTATTACTTTTTAAAGAATTATTTTAAAATAAAATGAACCCGTGTGGGATTTCTGAAGCACATCCTGAGCAGAGGGCAGAGTGAGGTTAAACATACCAAAATCAACAGACCAGGCAAAAAAATGTCGACACTCGGAAATAGATTTTTGGGCCGGATCAGAGGTGGTGACGGTGGTTTACATATACTCAAGCATTTAAGCAAGAATTTACTACTATCTGCACCAATAGTAGGTTTGAAGGAAACAGGCAATTCCTAATCTCTGTACATTTAGGACTTGCTCTTGATACAGGGCTGGGCACTGCTCTTTCCAGTTTACATGCAATGAGCTAGCAGGTAATTTCACCCTGTCTCTATTTTTCATACTTCCATACAAAGGCCGATCAGGTTTCTTGTTACCCTGCCCTTTTTAAAAAAAAAATGTGCCCTCCAAATCCCAAGGCCCCTGGCCCATCATCTTGTTCTTCTCAACCAACTGATCACGTTTTATTTATAGTCCAGAGTGGATCCAGAAGGCTCAGGGGGTCCTCGCCGGTTTGAGCAGCCTGAAGGCCCTGGCCGTCTTGGGGCTGCAAGAAGTTGTGTTTGCTGATCTTCTGCCTGTTCCGGGGATTGGTGTCTAGAGTGAAGGCCTCGGCGGTCAAGGTGGCCAAAAGATCCAGCGAGGAGGCCTTGGTGTCTGTGCTCGCTATGTGGCTGGTGGCGGCCGGCTGAGAAGCGATTGGGTGATTCTCTAGGCCCACTTTCATTTCATCCTGTTCTTGGGTTGAACCGCAACTCTCCAAGCTCACTTTGTTCGTTTCTGCAGCCAATGGTTGAGTTGGTGGCGTCATCTGTGACGGTGCAGTTTGTTCTGTCACTGCACTAGTGACCTCAACCATGAGGTCCTGCTGTAGTAGGCTATCGGCAGACACTGGTAAGGCAGTAGGCTGAGAATCGGACCATATACCAAAACTCAGGTCAAACGAAGGCAGCGAATTCAGTTTACCATCTCCGATGATCCCAGCTGACGTTTTGATGCTGAGCTTTGCAATCGTGGCTTGGATGGAACTAATTGGCAAATCGCCTCCTAGTACTAAGTCCTGCGATTCCTGGCGGGTATAAACCTGCAAGGCAGAAAAAAAACTTGAATGAACTCGAGAGAAAACAGCCCTCTTTCTAACTGAACAAATGTACTCTCCACATACATACAATCATAATGTTAAGTTTCTCCCCCCTCCCCACCCTAGAAGCCCTGATGAGCTACAGTGCTGGCCACTAAATTGAGATTAGAAGAGTAGGCAAATCAGGAAGCAGTGATTCGGTGACGCCAAACTTGATTTTGGAAGCCTGTAGATTGTGGAAGAAATGGAGTTCTACAGTTTTGAGATCCAGGAAATGAATGCAAGTTTAGGAAACAGTGCATCTTGTCTCAATTTCAACACAGCAAGGATGGCTGAGATGCTAGAAGAACTTCCTTACTTGTCTTCAAATGGTACCACCAAATTTTTTTACAGGCAGACGGAGTCTTGGTTTACTGTCTGATGTGAAGGTGGCACCTTCTATAATACAGAACTCCTTCAGTACCACACTGAAGTTCCAGCCTCAAATATGAACTCTAGTCCTGGAGTGGAGCTTGAACCCACCAATTTCTGATCCAGGAGGTAAGAGTTCCACCAACTGATCCAAGCTAGCATGGCTATAGAAACAACAAAATCAAAATGGGTTCTGTACCCTATTGTGGATTGTTCTGGAGTAGAAGTTATTGCTAGACAACATTCACCGAATCCTTAAAAAGTATTTAGTTGCATGAAACACAGATGTTTCGGTGACATGATGAGGCACTCTATGAATACAAGTATATTTCTGTACCTTTTGAGATGAGCTGCTGGGTGCTTTGCTGGAAAAGCTAGTGGTAACTCCATGCCTCTGTAGAACCTGTGCCACATGCTTGAGGATGGCTTCATAGCAGAACTTCAGGTGGAGCTACAAACCATGAAACACAACACAGACTAGAATAAAAGCAGCCATCTCCAAGGATTGCATTTCTTGTGCGCTTATACATTAACACCTCTCCCCCAAACCATAGAAACATAGAATGGTTACAGCACAGGAGGAGGCCATTAGACCCATTGAGCCCGCGGCGGCTCTTTTTAAGAGCAATCCAGTTAGTCCCATTCCCCCACTCTTTCCCCGTGGCCTTTCAAATTTTTTCCCTTCAAGTATTTATCCAATTCCTTTTTGAAAGCCATGATTGAATCTGCTTCCACCACCCTTTCAGGCAGCGCATTCCAGATCATAACTACTCGCTGTGTAAAAATGTTTTTCCTCATGTAGCCTTTGGTTCTTTTGCCAATCACCGTAAATCTATGCCTTCTGGTTCTCGAGCCTTCCGCCAATGGGAACAGTTTCTCTTTATTTACTTTATCTAAACCCTTCATGATTTTGAACACTTCTATCAAATCTCCTCTTAACTTTCCCTGCTCTGAGAACAACCTCAGCTTCTCCAGTCTATCCAAGTAACTGAAGTCCCTCATCCCTGGAACGATTCTAGTAAATCTTTTCTGCACCCTCTCTAAGGCCTTCATATCCTTCCTAAAGTGCAGTTCCCAGAATTGGACATAATACTCCTGTTGTGGCTGAACCAGTGTTTTATAAAGGTTCAACATAACTTCCTTGCTTTTGTACTCTATGCCTCAATTTATAAAGCCCAGGATCCCGTATGCTTTTTTAACTGCTTTCTCAACCTGTCCTGCCACCTTCAAAGATTTGTGCACATATACCCCCCAGATCTCTCTGTTCTGGCATCCCATTTAGAATTGTACCATTTAGTTTAGTTTAAATTGCTTCTCCTCAGTCTTCCTGCCAAAATGTATCATTTCGCACTTTTCTGCGATAAATTTCATCTGTCATGTGTCCGCCCATTCCACCAGCTTATGTCCTCTTGAAGCCTATTGAAACTGTACAAACAATTGCTGCTTCAACATCCCAGGCTGCCTACAGTAAATTACCCAGGTAGACAAGGTTTCTAAGGAGTACAATATTTCACTGTACATAAAGTAGCTGATATGCTCAGCCAGTGTTGGGAGCAGCAGGTGAGCATGTGGTTCCACACCAGCAGCGCATATGTAGAAAATCAGCACAAGTGGCCAAGGTGAGCCGTCAAAGTGAATGTCAGCAGACAATTCGATGGTGCTGGGACTGTAGCCAAAGCCAATCTTGCCAACATCCAAACACACATACATTCCAAAGGGAGCATGGGGGAGGGGGGAGAAAGAGATGGTCAATCTGATCAGGAGTGGGAAAACACGCTGATTTTTCTCTCTCTTCCCAATCCTATGGGAAGAGGCCAATCTTCATGTCCTAATTGTTGACATCAGCAACTAACTCAGCCCAGACTAGGAATCACTTGCCATGGGCAATGGCTTTAATAAATAATGGAATCCATAGCTCTGTAAAAACATACTTCATTTTGAATTATTTCTATCAGGTCTGATATATAAAGTGCAATTATCAACTTGGAATATTTTGGATTTGCTTACAAGTGATTTTTTTTTTTAAAAAGTTGAACATGATAAACATGACATTTGCAGGATATGAAATGCATACGGTAATATTTTTGGCAAATAAATTACACCTACACACATTTTAGAAACTACTGATAACAACAAATACATGTAGTGGATTGAGGCATTTTGTCAAGTTTACATTCCTGTCGTATTTGGTGTCACTCTCCCAGACATATGAAGCCCTCAAAGAAAAAAAATTTCATCCTCAAGCTAATTTTTAGGAGATTGAGTTCACAACAACCAGGTAGTTGGCAGCAGGATGGGCACCAGGATGTAGCATTAGAAAGAAGAAACAAGGTGCACAAAGGATTGGGAAAGACAGATAGCACTAGAGTAAGAAATAGTACAGTATTGGGTGGGATCATAGTAAGAGAGAATACAAGGTCTAAGATAGGTTTAGAGTGCATGTGTGTAAACGCATGAAGTGTGGTAAATAATGTTGGTGAGCTGCAGGTGCAAATAGCCACATGGGAATATGATGTAGTGGTGATAAGAGGGACCTGGCTCAAAAAATGGCAGGATTGGGTACTAAACATTCCTGGATACAAAGTGTTCAGGAAAGATAGAGAAGGAGAAAAAGGAGGGGTGTGGCAGTATTGATTAAGGAGAATATTGCAATGCTGGAGAGACAGGAAGTCCTTGAGGGGTCAAGGACAATCTATTTGGTTAGAGTTAAGAAACAAGAGGCACCATTACACTACTGGCCATCAGTAGGGGCTAGGCCACCAACTAGGGGGTAGGATATAGAGGAGAAAATTTGCAGAGAAATTACAGAGAGGTGCAAGAACTATAGAGTAGTGATAATGGGGGACTTCATTATCCTAATATAGACTAGGATAGTAATAGTGTAAAGGGCAAGGGGGGGGTGGGGGGAGGATTTCTGAAGTGTGTTCAGGAGAACTTTCATACTTGATCAGTATGTTTCCGGCCCAAGGAAGGAGGCATTGCTGGATCTGGTTCTGGGCAGTGAAGTGGGTCAAGTGGAGCAAGGGTCAGTGGGGGAACATTTAGGGAACAGTGATCATAGTATCATAAAGTTTAGATTAGTTATGGAAAAGGACAAGGTGCAATCTAGAGTAAAAATACTTAATTGGAGGAGGGCCAATTTCAGTGGGTTGAGAATGGATCTGGCCTGGGTAAATTGGAATCAAAGATTGGCAGGCAAAACTGTAATCAAACAATGGGCGGCCTTTAAAGAGGAGATGGTTCGGGTACAGTCAAGGTACATTCCCACGAGGGGGAAAGGTAGGGCAACCAAAGCCAAAGCTCCCTGGATGACGAAAGAGATAGAGAATAAGATGAAGCAGAAAAGGGTTGGGGGCGGGGGGGGGGGGGGAGAGGATGACAGATGTCAGGTTGATAATACAAGTGAGAACCAGGCTGAATATAGAAAGTTCAGAGGGGAAGTGAAAAAGGAAATAAGAGGGGCAAAGAAAGTGTATGAGAATAGACTGGAGGCTAACATAAAAGGGAATCCAAAAGTCTTCTATAGGTATATAAATAGTAAATGGATCGTGAGGGGTGGGGCCGATTAGGGACCAAAAAGGAGACAGAGGGCATGGCTATTACCAAGGAAGAAGGTGCTGCCAAAGTCACTGAAAGAGCAGGTAGTTGAGATACTGGGTGGGCTAAAAATTGATAAAGGGGAGATACTACAAAGGTTAGCTGTACTTAAAGTAGATAAGTCACCCGGTCTGGATGGGATGCATTCTACACTGCTGAGGGATGTAAGGATGGAAATTGCAGAGGTGCTGGCTATAATTTTCCAATCCTCCTCAGATATGGGGGTGGTGCCAGAGGACTGGAGAATTGCACATGTTACACCCTTATTCAGAAAAGTATGTAAGGATAAACTCGGCAACTACAGGATTGTCAGTTTAACCTCGGTGGTGGGGAAGCTTTTAGAAATGATAATCTGGGACAAAATTAAGTAACTTGGATAAGTGTGGATTAATAAAGGAAAGCCAGCACAGGTTTGTTGAAGGCAAATCATGTTTAACTAACTTGATTGAGTTTTTTGATGAGGTAACAGAGAGGGTTGTTGAGGGCAATGCGGTTGATGTTACGTATATGGACTTTCAAAAGGCATTTGATAAAGTGCCAAATAATAGGCTTATCAGCAACATTGAAGCCCAGGGAATAAAAGTGGCAGTATGGATACGAAATTGGCTAAGTAATAGGAAACACAGTAGTGGTGAACGGTTGTTTCTCAGACTGGAGGAAGGTATAGAGTGATGTTCCCCAAGGGTCAGTACTAGGACCACTGCTTTTTTTGATATGTATTAATGACTTGGACTTGGTATACAGGGCACAATTTCAAAATTTGCAGTTGACAAAAATTGTAAGTGTAGTAAACAGTGAGGGGGATAGTAAAGGAGGTCAGAAAAGTAAAAGCCCATGGGACCCAAGGGAAAATGGCAAGTTGGATCCAAAATTGGCTCAGTGGCAGGAAGAGAAGGGTAATAGTTGACAGATGTTTTTGTGACTGGAAGGCTGCTTCCAGTGGGGTTCCGCAGGGCTCAGTACTAGGTCCCTTGTTTTTTGTGGTATATCTCAATGTAGGGGGCATGATTAAAACGTTTGCAGATGATACAAAAGTTGGCCGTGTGGTTGATATTGAGGAAAGAAGCTGTAGACTGCAGGAAGACATCAATGGGCTGGGTCAGGTGGGCAGAAAAGTGGAAAATGGAATTCAATCTGGAGAAGTGTGAGGTAATGCGTTTGGGGAGGGCAAACAAGGCAAAGGAATACACAATAAATGGTAGGATACCAAGAAATGTAGAGGAACAGGGGGACCTTGGAGTGCATGTCCACAGATCCCTGACGGTAGCAGGGCAGGTAGATAAGGTGGTTAAGGCGGCATATGGGATACTTTCCTTTATTAGCTGAGGCACAGAATATAAGAGCAGGGAGGTTATGCTAGAACTGTATAAAACACTATGTAGTCCACAGCTAGAGTACTGCGTACAGTTCAGGTCACCACATTACAAGAAAAATGTGATTGCACTAGAGAGGGTACAGAGGAGATTCATGAAGATGTTGCCAGGGCTGGAGAATTTTAGCTGAGGAAAGATTGGATAGGCTGGGGTTGTTTTGTCTTGGAAAGAGAAGGCTGACGAGAGATTTAATTGAGGTGTATAAAATTATGAGGGGTCTAGATAAAGTGAATAGAAAGGATCTATTTCCCTTAGCAGAGAGGTCAATAACCAGGGAGCAGAGAGTTAAAGTAATTGGTAGAAGGATTGTAGGGAAGTTGAGGAGAAAGTTTTTCACCCAGAGGGTGGTGGGGGTCTGGAAAGCACTGCCTGAAAGGGTGGTAGAGGAAGAAAAAGTCATTGCATTTAAGTACTTGGATGTGCATTTGAGGTGCCGTAACCTAAAGGCTACGGACCAAGAGCTGGAAAGTGGGATTAGGCTGGATAGCTCTTTTTCGGCCGGCAGACAAGATGGGCCGAATGGCCCCCTTCTGTGCCGTAAATTTCTATGATTCTATGATAGTAATAGACTTCAAGAGGACTTAGACAGGCTGGTGGACTAGCTGGATACATGGCAGACAAAATTTAA
This sequence comes from Heptranchias perlo, assembly GCF_035084215.1. Classification (NCBI taxonomy): domain Eukaryota; kingdom Metazoa; phylum Chordata; class Chondrichthyes; order Hexanchiformes; family Hexanchidae; genus Heptranchias; species Heptranchias perlo. The sequence goes on along the minus strand of NC_090327.1, from coordinate 34,898,417 downwards.
CAGAGAAGTGCAAAGTGATTTTGGCAGGAAGAATGAGGAGAGACAATTTAAACTATATGGTACAATTCTAAAGGGGTGCAGGAACAGAGAGACCTGGGGGTTTATGTGCACAAATCCTTGAAGGTGGCAGGACAGTTTGAGAAGAGTTAAAAATGCATATGGGATCCTGGGTTTTATAAATAGAGCGAGTGAGTATAAAAGCAAGGACGTTATGTTGAATCTTTATAAAATACCGGTTCAATCACAACTGGAGTAGTGTCCAATTCTGGGCACCGCACTTTAGGAAGGATGTGAAGGCCTTAAAGAGGGCACAGAAAAGATTTACGTGGATAGATTGGAAAAAGCCGGGGTTGTTCTCCTTAGGAGCAGAGAAGGTTAAAAGGAGATTTGATAGAAGTGTTCAAAATCATGAAGGGTTTAGATAAAGTAAATAAAGAGAAACTGTTCCCATTGACAGAAGGGCTGAGAACCAGAGGACACAGATTTAAGGTGATTGGCAGAAGAACCAAAGGCTTCATGAGGAAAAACTTTTTTTAAACGCAGCGAGTAGTTATGATCTGGAATGCGCTGCCTGAAAGGGTGGTGGAAGCAGATTCAATCGTGGCTTTCAAAAAGGAATTGGATAAATATTTGAAGGGAAAAAGTTTGCAAGGCTATAGAGAAAGAGCTGGGGAATGGGACTAACTGGGTTGCTCTTGCAGAGCGCTGGCATGGGCACGATAGGCCGAATGGCTGCCTTCTGTGCTGTAACCATTCTATGATTCTAACCATTTTAGTCATGAACTGGCAGTGCCATTTAGATGCCACAAGGTTGGCCGGAATCATTTAAAAAAAAACTTTGCACTGGAGGGGTTTTGGAGCCTCCACAGAGTTTGTAGTCACAGTACATTATTAGGGCCATACCTGATCTGAAAATTCTTGACATTGACATTTGCTGAATGTCACATGCACATTTTCCCAAAGCTGATAATTTATACATTGGGAATTCACCCCAACACAGTAAGGAATAGACATCACTGAAGGTGAGAAAAGTAGGGACCACCCAAGCACTTTACCATAACTCACCATGTCTGCAGTATTTTTCCTCCCAATTCATTCCCACCTTCCTGAAGACACAATCTCTTCGAGTACAGTTCCATATGCACCGGCATCTTGCCCAAGTTGCCATTCCTAGTGCCAGAGTTCTGAGCACGAAGGCCAACCGTACAGCCCTACTTCATGGCCCAGTCAGAGATCAGCTAGATCTGACCAGGGATCAAACCATGGACCTTCTTAATCTGTTTCACAGGTATGAGCCATGAGGGACAAGTTATGCTGAGATAATCTAGTGTCTTTGGTGACGGTGCACAGCCAGCTCCGCACCCAACCAATTACATCTCTAGTGTGCACTAGTTCCAAACCAATTACTTGCAAAATCTTTTTGTTTATGTTTTTGTCTTGTGAGATTGGAGAATCTCAAAATGTACATGATGTCCAATCAGATTGTCAACCTCAATTCCCTGACATGCCACCTCTTAGCGGAATCATTGAACCATTTCTGTTCTGCTGACACTATTTTGGACATCACCACAACAGGAAGTTAGAAAGGTCAGAAGATAGTTCTTCTAATGGGTAAAGAACCAGTGTAATACTAAGCAATACAGATCAGAAGATCTTGGATTCGATCTCCATTTCATGCTGAGTTAGCCTACTAATGGTGACGGTAAGGATCACAAAGGAATGGCTACTTGGGCAAGATATCGGAGGGCTGCCACATCTCAGCAAGAGTCAACTCCTTCAGGAGAGGAATGGGAAAAATAGGAGGGGGAAGGTGGGGAGACAAAATAAATAAAGGGCTTGATAAAGGTCACAATCTATAGTTAGTCGTTTCACTCTCTCCAATATGGAGCATTCTCTTTCAACTTTGATGTTCAAGAGAAGATTCCAACATCTTTTTGTAAGAAGCAACAGGGTCAAACCTTTTTGTAATCTTCCCCTCGCAATGCTCGAGTGACAGGAAGCTAAACCCCACCACCTCACCTTTTCTTGAAGCATGTGCTTCCTCTGCTGCCTCATTTTCCGCACAATCTGAGACATGTCAGGGATCCCATTACCGGCTTCTACTTCTTGAACAGCTGCGTAGACAAGACAGAAAGCGCCAGTTCTTCTGACTCCAGAGCTAAAAGAATTAACAGATCAAACACTTATTTTTTGGTGAGCCAGTTGTCTGATATACATGGAAAGTCATCATCACATTTAAGAGTGTGAGAAATCTACACCCGACTGTAGGATTCTATTTGCCTATTATGGAGTGCACCCACTCTCTATGTAGGGTGACACACAGGCACAGGTGGGCAAAGCCAAGGTTTAGAGATCCTTCCACCAACCCCCAAAGTGGATGCAGGGGCAGAGGTGGAGTTTAATCAAATCAAAACTGCGCCTACATCGGAGTCACTTCTAGTTGCCTGTTCGGCTAGGGCTACCATAACTGTTGAGGCATTGGCTTGCAAGATTACCTGGAGCAGAGTAGGAAGAATTCCAGCTACCAGGACAGGTCTACTCCTCCATTAGTGAGCCAGTCTGCTTGGCCAATCATCCACAGTGCCTGGAGTACTGTGGACCTGCATAGATCAGGCAGCCTCTCGAGCCTGTTCTGTCATTTAATTAGATCATGGCTGATCTCTACCTCAACTCCATTTACCCACCTTTGTTCTGTATCCCTCGAAACCCTTACTTAACAAAAATCTGTCGATATCAGTGTTGATAACTTCAATTGACCTAGCATCCAGCGCCTTTTGGTGGGGGTGGGGGGGGGGGAAGAATTCCAGATTTCTATTATCCTTTCCGTGAAAAAGTGCTTCCTGATTTCACTCCTAAATGGCCTTCCGCTAATTTTAAGATTGTGCTCCCTTGTTGTGGAATCCCCCACTAGAGGAAATCTGTATCTACTATCGAATTCTTTTATCATTTTAAACACCTCAATTAGATTACCCCTCAACCTCCTAACCTCAAGGGAATACAATCCAAGTTTATGAAACTTGTCCTCATAATTTGACCCTTTTAGCCCCAGTATCATTTAGTATCCGATTACCACATCCACCACAGAAGGTTAGCTTGGTTTCAAGCTGCCACATTTAGATATGTTTCCTTTGATCCTAGACCCCAAGGAGGACACTCACTAATTGATCAGACAGTTAACAAGCACAGGTTTGAGATCTCACCAAATGCAGAGCAGGTATCACAAGCTCCTCACAAGTAGGTAGTGAGCAGCAAAACTCATCATATGAACTGAGAGTGCATTACCACCACTCTCCTCAAAACAGACACACACCATATCGCACTCATTAGTGGTTCTACTATTTGGAGGTGTGGAGCTACAATAGCAGCTCATTTGCCCAATCATGGCAGGCACCGAGCCGTAGTTATTTGTAGCGGTTTTATACAAATGAGTGGCTTGCTAGGCTACTTCTTAGGGCAGTTAAGAGTCAACCATGTTGGTGTGGAACTGGAGTCACATCTGGCTAGACCGGATAAGGACAACAGGTTTTCTTCCCTGAAGGACATCAGTGAACTAGTTGGCTTGACAGGCTGAATGGGCTCCTTCTGTGCTGCAAAAACCTACAATTCACTTTCGTTTTGCATTTAAAAGATTAGGTTGAGGCACTTAAATTCTTCAACATAACATTCCACACAATCATTCTCCACCTCCATGAGGTTAGAAATCAGGGTTACCTGCAGTGGACCACGATGGGTGTATGAAGCGGACGCTGGTGCAGATAGTGCCCATGTACCTCCTGAATAAATCTCAGCAAGTTACTTTTACTGTCTGGCAAACCCCTACAGAAAAAATAAAAACACATTACACAGAATTATTATTTCTACTTTAAATTCAGATATTTTATATAAATTTTGCATCAAAAACATATAAGTCAGAAGTAGGAATGTTTGCTGATGATTGCACAGTGTTCAGTTCCATTCGCAACCCCTCAGATAATGAAGCAGTCCGTGCCTGCAGGCAACAAGACCGGGAAAACATCCAGGCTTGGGCTGATAAGTGGCAAGTAACATTTGCGCCAGACAAGTGCCAGGCAATGACCATCTCCAACAAGAGAGAATCTAACCACCTCCCCTTGACATTCAACAGCATTACCATCGCCGAATCCCCCACCATCAACATCCTGGGGGTCACCATTGACCAGAAACTTAACTGGACCAGCCACATAAATACTGTGGTTACAAGAGCAGCTCAGAGGCTGGGTATTCTGCGGCAAGTAACTCACGTCCTGACTCCCCAAAGCTTTTCCACCATCTACAAGGCACAAGTCAGGAGTGAGATGGAATACTCTCCACTTGCCTGGATGAGTGCAACACTCAACAAGCTCGACACCATCAAGGACAAAGCAGTCCACTTGATTGGCACCCCACCCAACACCTTAAACATTCACTCCCTCCATCAACGGCGCACCACGGCTGCAGTGTGCACCATCTACAAGATGCACTGCAGCAACTCGCCAAGGTTTCTTCGACAGCACCTCCCAAACCCATGACCCCTATCACCCAGAAGGACAAGGGCAGCAGGCGCATGGGAACATCACCGCCCGCACGTTCCCCTCCAAGTCACACACCATCCTGACTTGGAATTACATCACCGTTCTTCATCGTTGCTGGGTCAAATTCCTGGAACTCCCTACCTAACAGCATTGTGGGAGTACCTTCACCACACGGACTGCAGAGGTTCAAGAAGGCAGCTCACCACCACCTTCTCAAGGGCAATTATGCCAGCGATGCCCACATCCCATGAATGATAAAAGCACTAAAGAGTGACAAATCCCCAGGACCAGATGGTTTCCATCCCAGGGTTTTTAAAGGACGTAGGTGAGCACATTGCAGATGCCCTAACTATAATCTTTCAAAGTTCTCTAGATTCAGGAACTGTCCCTCTAGATTGGAAAATTGCACATGTCACTCCGCTTTTTAAGAAAGGAGAGGGAAACCAGGGAATTATAGACCAGTCAGCCTAACATCTGTTGTGGGGAAAATGCTGGAGGTCTATAATTAAGGATAGGGTGACTAACTGAAAATTCTCGGTGTTCAGAGACAGCCAGCATGGATTTGCGAAAGGTAGGTCGTGCCTGACAAACCTGATTGAATTTTTTGAAGAGGTGACTAAAGTAGTGGACAGGGGAATGTCAATGAATGTTATTTATATGGACTTCCAGAAGGCATCGGATAAAGTCCCACATAAGAGACTGTTAGCTAAGATAGAAGCCCATGGAATCGAGGGAAAAGTACTGACTTGGTTAGGAAGTTAGCTGAGTGAAAGGTGACAGAGTAGGGATAATGAGTAGGTACTCACATTGGCAGGATGTGACTTGTGGAGTCCCGCAGGGATCTGTCTTGGGGCCCCAATTATTTACAATATTTATTAACGACTTAGATGAAGGCATAGAAAGTGTCATATCTAAGTTTGCCGATGACACAAAGATTGGTGGCATTGTAAGCAGTGTAGATGAAAACATAAAATTACAAAGGGATATTGATAGATTAGGTGAATGGGCAAAACTGTGGCAAATGGAATTCAATGTAGACAAAAGTGAAGTCATCCACTTTGGATCGAAAAAGGATAGAACAGGGTACTTTCTAAATGGTAAAAAGTTAAAAACAGTGGATGTCCAAAGGGACTTAGGGGTTCAGGTACATAGATCATTGGAGTGTCATGAACAGGTGCAGAAAATAATCAATAAGGCTAATGGAATGCTGGCCGTTATATCTAGAAGACTAGTGTACAAGGAGGCAGAAGTTATGCTGCAGCTACGCAAAACCCTGGTTAGACTGCACCTGGAGTACTCTGAGCAGTTTTGGGCACCGCACCTTCGGAAGGACATATTGGCCTTGGAGGGAGTGCAGCATAGGTTTACTTGAATGATACCCGGACTTCAAGGGTTAAGTTACGAGGAGAGATTACACAAATAGGGGTTGTATTCTCTAGAGTTTAGAAGGTTAAGGGGTGATCTGATCGAAGTTTAAGATATTAAGGGGAATCTCTATCCACCCTTTATAAGATAAGGTGGATAGAGAGAAACTATTTCCGCTGGTTGGGGATTCTAGGAGTAGGGGGCACAGTCTAAAAATTAGAGCCAGACCTTTCAGAAGCGAGATGAGAAAACATTTCTACACACAAAGGGTGGGAGAAGTTTGGAACTCTCTTCCGCAAACGGCAATTGATACTAGCTCAATTGCTAAATTTAAATCTGAGATAGATAGCTTTTTGGCAACCAAAGGTATTAAGGGATATGGGCCAAAGGAAGGTATATGGAGTTAGATCACAGATCAGCCATGATCTTATCAAACGGCAGAGCAGGTACGAGGGGCTGAATGGCCTACTCCTGTTCCTATTTCTAGTGGACTTAGCTCATTCTGGGTACTTTAAACATTTGATTAACATATAGAGTATGAACAAACAGCCAACTCACAGCTCAGACCACGACGTAAACTGAAGGTGAATGATTGTCCGCTTCAGGCTCTGATCTCGGTACTGCAGCCCAATCATCCGCTCCACGTGTGTCTGCATTATTTTCTGCGTCGTCAGGGTCAAGGTGATTGGTCCGTGCACTATCTGCTGGCCCCGTTCTGTTGGGAAGTAACGGATTACCTTTTGCTGTAACAGGAGGAGATTGAATAATGGACAGTGAGACATATCGTCCTGCTCAAAATAAATTTCTTCCACAAAGTGGAATTCTAGTAACTTTATTATTCTTCTAGCAGTGTTACACAGTAATTCTTTGTTGAGGGCCACAATCCCAAAGGTCTTGGTCCAGGGCTTCTCTGAAAAATGTTCAGAAGCACCGTACCCTCCAACATAAGGTCAGAAATGGGGATGTTCGCTGATGATTGCACAGTGTTCAATTCCATTCGCAACCCCTCGATAACGAAGCCGTCCGTGCCCACATGCAGCAAGACCTGGACAACATCCAGGCTTGGGCTCATAAGTTGCAAGTAACATTCGCGCCAGACAAGTGCCAGGCAATGACCATCTCCAACAAGAGAGAATCTAACCACCTCCCCTTGACGTTCAACAGCATTACCATTGCCGAATCCCCCACCATCAACATCCTAGGGGTCAGCATTGACCAGAAACTTAACTGGACCAGCCATATAAATAATGTGGCTACAAGAGCAGGTCAGAGGCTGGGTATTCTGCGGTGAGTGACTCACCTCCTGACTCCCCAAAGCCTTTCCACCATCTACAAGGCACAAGTCAGGAGTGTGATGGAATACTCTCCACTTGCCTGGATGAGTGCAGCTCCAACAACACTCAAGAAGCTCAACACCTTCCAGGACAAAGCAGCCCGCTTGATTGGCACTCCATCCACCACCCTAAACATTTACTCCCTTCACCACCAGCTCACAGTGGCTGCAGTGTGTACCATCCACAGGATGCACTGCAGCAACTCGCCAAGGCTTCTTCGACAGCACCTCCCAAACCCGCGACCTCTACCACCTGGAAGGACAAGGGCAGCAGGCACATGGGAACACCACCTGCACATTCCCCTCCAAGTCACACACCATCCCGACTTGGAAATATATCGCCGTTCCTTCATCGTCGCTGGGTCAAAATCCTGGAACTCCCTACCCGCTGTGAGAGAACCTTCACCACACGGACTGCAGCGGTTCAAGAAGGCAGCTCACCACCACCTTCTCAAGAGCAATTAGGGATGGGCAATAAATGCTGGCCTCGCCAGCAACACCCACATCCCATGAACGAATAAAAAAAATTAGATTGTAGGGCTGTAGATCTGGATCCACAATTCTCCACACTGAGCTCCTGATTTCAATCATGCCATTGTGGATAGTTGCTGAGGAAACGCCAGGCAATTAATCACAAAGAGTAAGTGGGAAACTGAAGGACAACCAATAGTTTTATCAAACAGTTGTATTTTAATAGGTCCCTTTCACTTGCTTCAGAAAAGCTGGCATGATCCTACTCCCAATGGCACACCATTACCTCCTTTGCTGAAAAGGAACAGCACTCCACTTCAGTTAACATCTGACAGCCAGGCAGGACACTAGTGGAGCTTCAGAGGTATATGGAGCATCAAGTCTGCTGAGGGGTGAAGACAAAGGAGGCAGGCTGCAAAACCAGGGCCTTATGACTGCTCTAACACATTATGTAGTAATTCACGTAAAAATAGTTCCCAATAATAAGGCCACCATGTTCTTTCAAGTAACCTATCTATCTTGATTACAGGTATTGAGTTTTAAGAGGTTAGTTATTAAATTATATGGAATCTATCATTCCAAAATAGCAGGGCAGCATGATGGCACAGCTCAAAATCCTACGCATGAAGCATTTTCATGATATTGGTCACTACATACTCATATGTATCAGCCATAAGTAGCCTAAGCAGGAAGGAGGAAAATGGGGTGAGACAAGAGTTTGAAATTTATGACAAAAAAATACTGCTTTTTAAAAAATTAATTCTGAGGATGTGGGTGTCACTGACAAGGATGGGATTTATTGCCCATCCCTAGTTGCCCTGAGACAGTGTGGTGGTGGTGGGTCTTCTTTTGAGTGGATTGCTAGGTCATTTCAAAGGGCAGTTAAGAGTAAACCATGTTGGTGTGGGATTGGAGTCACACATAGGCCAAACTGGGTAAGGACAGCAGGATTCTTTCCCTATTCCCTAGATATTAGCGAACCAATTGGGTTTTTACAATATTTTGATAGCTTCATGGTCACTTTTACTGATACCAGTTGCTGGCTTTCTTATAATTTTCAGCAAATGTTCCCACATTTCAACATCCACCTTAAGGGATTCAAAACTGTCCTTTCAACTCTAAGATGTGGCATCGAACACCTGCCCAGACTTTGCCCCTTGTTAGAAGTCATAACCCCGCCTGTCAGAATTCTCTCCCTTGCTCTGCCTGAACAAGTCATCTCCTTGCTGGGCAATAGTTTTGCAGGTGCCGGATGCTCAAGTGGCACACTTCATGTGAGCCCGGGCAGTGAATGTTGAAAGATACTTGATCACAAGGCATCACAGCTACGCCTGACCCTCTCCTCATCCGGCACCCAGACACGCACAGCTTTAGCAAGAGGCCACTAAATAACAATCAGGAGAAAGAACCAGTTGCTATTTTCCCTTCCCCAACCCAAGGCCACTAAGGTCAATTTTAGAACCCATTAACACTAACCTAGCTAAGATCAGCGAGTCCTTACAGAGTGGGGGTCAAACATCACATCTTATTGATTCATATGGCTCACCTATTCCTTAAACTGTGGAGCCAATGGGTGAACCCCAAAACCATTCTTAAAGCACTGGACTCCACAGCACAACGCTGCCCACGATTTACATTATTTAGAGAGGCCACAAGATTGGTTAGTTTGAACAATGGAAGTACCACACCGAAGCAGTGGATGGTGTTCTTCCGAAAATGGCATCAAGGCACAGTCTTTGTTAAGAGTGAAAGGAGCTTTGCCATCCAAGTGGCCAATATTGTACCAATGGCCAGATGTCCTGATGGTGTTGGCAAGCACACAGCAAACCAACTTTCTTATCCTGCCTGCTTCGGCTCAGTAAAACATCACTGTTCTCTTCTGCTCTTCCAACAGAACATTCAGGGACTGTCTACTGGGAGAGGAGGTTACTGCAGCCTCTTGCACGCAATCAACCTTTCATCAATGCAGTAAAAGTATGGGAAAGCCTGAGATAAACCCTGTCCGAACAGTATTTCCTGAGAGCAGGACTAAGAGTGGCCAACAACTTGCATTTATATAGCGCCTTTAATGTAGTAAAACATCCCAAGGTGCTTTACAGGAGCATTATCAAACAAAATTTGAAACCGAGCCACATAAGCAGACATTAGGACAGATGACCAAAAGCTTGGTCAAAGAGGTAGGTTTTAAGGAGTGCCTTAAAGGAGGAGAAAAAGCAGAGAGGTTTAGGGAGGGAAATCCAGAGTTTAGGGCCTAAGCAGCTGAAGGCACGGCCACCAATGTGGGGAGATTAAAATCGGGGAGGCGTAAGAGGCAACAATGGAGAAACGCAGAGATCTTGGAGGGTTGTAGAGCTGGAGGAGGTTAGAGATAGGGAGGGGTGAGGCCATGGAGGGATTTGAAAACAAGGATGAGAATTTTAAAATGGAGGCGTTCTTGGACTGGAAGCCAATGCAGGTCAGCGAGCACAGGGATGATGGGACTTGGTGTAAGTTAGGATACGGGCAGCAGAGCTTTTGCTGAGCTCAAGTTTATGGAGGGTAGAAGGTGGGAGGCCGGCCAGGAGAGCACTGGAATAGTTGAGTCTAGAGGTAACAAAGGCATGGATGAGGATTTCAGCAGATGAGCTGAGGCAGGGACGGGTGACATTACAGAGGTGGAAGTAAGCGGTCTTGGTGATGGAGGGGAAAAGCGGTTGGAAGCTCATCTCAGTGGCAAATAGGACGCCAAGGTTGCGAACGGTCTGGTGTCTAGCCAAGAGAATATTTCTGATATATAATGAAGGGTAGAGAGTGTGAAGAGGGAAAGAGAATTAGAATGAAGTAATCCATTCGTAGACATTAGAAAACGATGCCCTGATCTTTAATGACATTCCTTGCTAATCAATGTTACTAAAAAACTTAATATTTAGAGAAAGCCCATACAATTAGGTAAGTTTGAAAAATTGTAAACAATTTTACAACACCAAGTTATAGTCCAGCAATTTTATTTTAAATTCACAAGCTTTCGGAGATTTTCTCCTTCCTCAGGCAAATGTTTCAAGATCTCCTTGAAGCCTACGCATTTATACATATTGAACAATAATACATGGTGTTTACAGACTGCCCCTGCAACTGCCCGTTGCCAAGGCAATCACCGTGTTCAGACAGAGAGGTGTAGGGCTTAAGTAGGGCTTAAGGAAGCAAGTAGGGCTTAAGGAAGCAATGATTTTCATCACAGCCGATCAATGAAAACTTTGTTGTACTTACCATATATATTATAGTGAACATTTTTGCAGTGCAGATATATAGTTTACGTATTTACAGATTTTGTTTGAAACCAGAGGGATTAAATTACTTGAATGTATGAAGAGAGACCATAGGAATTCAGAACTGACAGCATAGGGAAGGGATTACACCTCAGGATTCAATTGTGGTCTGCTACTGCATTAAGTACATGAGATACAGGCAATTAGGTGCTTCTGTGACAAGAAATCACATATGAACCCTAGGATTTCGCCAACTAGAGAAACTTGAAATAATTATTGCTGGGAGTTAAGACAGGTACTCGGGTAAATAAATTCGAGCACTTGCTTCAGGCAAATAATCAAAGATTACCTACCTTGGATTGTCCTCATTCTTTAAATTGAAGATGTCCTCCACACAGTTTTGGGGCATACCAGTACAGGCCCACTGCAGCAGTGTGGAGGATGCTGAGAGTGAAGGAAAGTTAACATTGAGCCTCAGCTAGTTGGAGTGCTGGATGCTTACACAAGGTGTTAAAAAGCAAAAATTGTTCCATTCCCCAAACACTGATGCTTTTCTCAATGTGCACAAAGTTATTCAATACTCTTGTTAAGTGTCTAGCCAAATATTTAGTGTCATCATGACATACCTTCTCTACTTCCTGTTCAGAGACGAGCATAACTACGAGCGACACTTTCTGCTCATAAATCATTAGCCAGAAGTCTGATGCAGTTCCCACCAACGGAGCTTGCGTAGCTATGATTCTCGGACAGTATGAGGATAAGTCCTCAATCATACTGGCGTTGATGTAGTCATCTTTTCCTGACTGGATTATAATCCTATTTTTGTCATAAGGCATGATATCCTGATGACGGTTTTTCATGGTGTAGCAGCGGGCAATGGCGATGGACAACTGTCTGGCATCTTTCTCTTGAGCATCCTGCAAGTCCTTCCATTTACAATCCAATTCAGTCAAGGTTCCATATGATGGCCTGTCCATGGAGTCAACGATGGTCTTAAAGCTTTCCAACTCAGTCAACAACTTTTTCACATGCTCTGGTTTCTCATACGGATCTTTCTCTATGATTTGAATTCCCTTTGGCTTTTGCCCTTCCTTTGAGTCAGCTTTGGTAGGCAGAAGAAGAGGCTGAGTTACAGTTGTTTGGGGCCCTCCATGTTGGCTGTCTGGACTGGATGACAGGAGGTCATCAGTTGAAGAATTTTGTTTCTGAAAAGGTACTTCAGAGGCAGGTTGGGTTGCTGCAGTTGCTCCAGGTGTAAGAGATGGTGGAGGTCTCTGTTGTAAGGTAGTGGGTCCAGGCATTGCAGTGGGCAACATCGCTGCAGGAAGAGTACCGACCTGCCCTTGTGGAGGCTGTGGGGAAGGAGCTGGTGGAGGTGGCAATGGAGATCCAGGTCCAATAGTACTGGTTTGTATTTGGCCAACAGCTGAACTTGGCACAGGTTGCGAAGCAAGATGACCTGTTGAGACAGGCTGAAGTGCTCCAATTTGATTCGGTAAAAGTGCAGGTTGTGGTCCAGTATGAAGATGAGGTGGTGTAGGTGTGAAAGGTATGGATGAGACTCTTTGAGCTGAGGATCCAGGTAGCACTGCCATCGGTTGTGTCTCTGTGGCAGATGGTAGTGTATGACACTGTTGAGATTGTGGAACCATTGCTGCAGGAATGTTCTGTCCAGGTTGCTGCATACTACTTGGTGTGCCTGGAAAACCAACATTGCCTGGATGAGCTGGAATTCCTGGTGGAGCAATTTTATCTCGAGCAGGATGTTGGTACAGATGAGGTCCTAACTGTGGTTGCATCTGAGGCTGAGCATGAAGCTGTGGCTGTACCGGAAGTGGGATTGGGGAATGGGGTCGGATCTGTGCTGGAATTTGAGGTCTTGGCGTAGGCTGCAGTTGTGGTCTTGTCTGGGGAAAAAACTGTGTTTGATAAGGCTGCTGAGGAAGCATTTGAGGCCTAATTTGAAGTTCATGGTTTGGATGTACCTGGGATGGATGCTGAAACATATGCCCTGGGGCAGGACCAGCAAATGATGGCACATTAGTGAAATGAGGCTGCGCTGGTTGGCTGAATAGCTGACCACCGGAATGATATGGATACTGACCAACTGCACCCACTGCAGATCCAGGAGGAACTCCGACTCCAACTGGTAAAGGAACACCTGGCTGCTGTCTCATTCTTGCATCATAGAGTGGCTGTCTGTTCATCTGCCCATCCACTAAGTGAGGATCTGGTGTAAAGCTAGAAATTGGAGTCTGTATACTGTCTACTGTTGTGGTTGAAGGTCTAATCCCTGGGTTCGGTTGTGGGACAATATTTCCTCCTGGCATCTGACCACAGAATTGTCCAGGGTAGGCATGTGTAGGCCTAACAGGTGGAGCAGGTGTGTGCAAACCAGTGTTAACTGGTACAGGAACAGTTGAGGAAACTTGTTGCCCCATTCCATAAGCTGCAATTGGACCAGCAGCACTGTATGGATGACCCACCGAAGAGGGAACAGATATGGAATTTGGCATGTGTTGCGGTGAAGTCCCTCTTGGAGGTAAATGACCAGGTGTAAACCGGGGCTGACCTGGATTGGGATCTCTAATCATGGTAGCAGCAGGATAGGCCGGCGGAGGTGAAGAGGCAGAGCTGTGACGAGGGAGTACTGGGCAGGATGCAGATGGACCCATTCCACGAGTAGGTAAACCAGATATACCACTAACTGAAGGAGGCCCTGAATGGCTGATTCCCACGTAAGGTCCTTGGGTAATACCACCAACTGAACTTGGTGGTGGCGGAACTGCTCCATGAAAATATGGATGCACGTGGCCAGATATTGAAGCAGGGGCTGGAAACGGTTGACCGTGCAATGGTGGTTGTAGCGGTGGACTAGTAGCCCTGGCAGCTAAGAAAACATCTGGTCCTGGATGCCTCATCCTTGGAAAACCAGCAGGGTCCATGGGATATGGTCCAATGCCATCTACAGATATTCCGCTTATGTGTGCAGTTAAAGTGTTTGGTGGTAAGCTTTTCAATTCATTGGGAAGATCATTAAAGGCTAGTGCTGCATTAAATGTTTGCATATCTAAATCTTCGATACTTGATAAAGATTCAAGGTCCGCATCAGAAGTTTTCTGTAGAGGTTTTGGTGCTGTAGGCCTTGGTGGCGGTTTGTTTTTCAATTCCCTGCAAAATATAAAGCACATTAAGTGATGGTGTTCTTTGCCGTACACCCTTAGTGAAAGTTGTGTTGTTTTCCCAAGTAGATTATGTACATTACCATCATTAATCTGTCATTCTTCATAGGAGACACAAAAATCACTAATGGAAAAACACAGCAGCAAGAAATGTTAAATCTGGCCGTAACTTGCAATTCTGTGGAGACGCGATAGCTTTGTACAAGCCTTCCTTGCAACACTGCAGAATTGCCAACGGCAAAAGCCCACCCTACTTCCTATTGAGTCATCTCAGAAACTGACTGTAGGGCAAGAGATGCCAATACTGGGTATTAAACAAAAGTTACAGGTGGATGAGAAACACAGCAAATTGTGAATTAGGTGAAAATAAGAAATATACAACTTTTTATTATGGGGTAAAGGGTCTGTAGGTGTAGATTGTGGTTATGGCCCATTGGGATAAAGCTCATGTACTGCAAGGTAGGTGATTGCTACTGAAGTATTTGAATAGCGAATTGTTTGGACAGATTTGGAGGAATTGCTCAGATGTGCTTTAGTGAGGCAACTTTTGAAGCAGCTCCAGTCATATTTGAAGTAATGACATTACAGTGCCACAAAGAGGCGCCATAGACTTCAATGAGTGAAAACTAATCAGCAAGCAATGCAGAACTTAGTTGAACAGTAGAGATTACTTACAATCATCTAATGAGTGGAATGAATTCTATTTATAATTTGCAGGACACTGCCAACCCTCATGAAGGAAATTTTTTTGGGTGGTGGTTAGGTTCCACAAGACTGGAGTCAACCAAATGTAGCCCCATTTCAAGCGAGATGCTGGCTCCTCTTTGCGTGAAACTTTAAACTAAGAACCCGTTTGCCCTTTTAAGTGGGCAAAGCTGTTTTGAGGTAAGTGTAGGGTTAACATTCTGGAAGGATGGGATCAAATATGCCGAGGAGCCTTCTCCCAAACCTATCTTATGTGAAAAGCAAAATACTGAGGATGCTGGAAATCTAAAATAAAAACAGAAAATACTGGAGAAGCTCAGCAAGTCAGGCAGCATCTGTGGAGAAAGAAACTAATGTTTCGGGTCGAAGACCTTCCATCAGAACTGGAAGGTGTTAAAAGAAGTTTTTGAGCAAGTACAGAGCTAGAGAAAGGGGGGGGGGGGGAGAGAAAAGAACAAAAAGGAAGGTCTCTGATAGGGTGGAGGGCACGAGTGATTAAATGACAAAAGGGATGATGATGCAAGGCAAGGAAGGTGGTAATGGGACAGGTTAAGAAACAAAAGATTGATCAGTAGCAGCTGTAAATGGCAGAAGCAGAACCATTACCAGCACTAGCTGACCGAAAAATTGGGAGCAATGGTTATGATCTGAAGTTATTGAAATCAATGTCGAGTCCGGAAGCTTGTAAAGTGCCTAAACGAAAGATGAGGTTCTGTACCTCAATAATATTAAGTGATCTATACTGAAAAAGCATGACAAATCTGACCCAGGCAACTGTATGTCCATTAGTCGATCAGTAACAAGCAATGGAAATTGTTCTACTGGGTCAGCAGGAAGAGAGCCAGTTTGCAATAGCAGGCATCATGATTTAGAATGAGAAGATCCTGCCCAAAGTGCCTTGACTAGTTTGAAGACATGACGGAGTAGATGGCAGCACTGATATAGTTCACTTGGACGTTCAGGACGCTTTTGACAAAGCTCCCGTGGAAGACTTACAAATTAAGCCCAAGGCATAGCAATGCAGAGTAGAAAATGGAACAGGATAAAACGTTGGTTAAAAATAGGGAACAGGTGGAATGTCCAACAATGTAGCAAAAAGTCAATTTTAAACAAATTAAAGAGAACTTTTTTATTCAAAGTGTGATTAATATTTGAAAGATCAAAACATTAGGGATATTTAAAATGCAGCTGGAAAGATAGGAGACAAATGTAAAGAATCTTACAACACCAGGTTATAGTCCAACAATTTTATTTGAAAATCACAAGCTTTCGGAGGCGTTCTCCTTCGTCAGGTGAACGAAGGAGAAAGCCTCCGAAAGCTTGTGATTTTCAAATAAAATTGTTGGACTATAACCTGGTGTTGTAAGATTCTTTACATTTGTCAACCCCAGTCCATCACCGGCATCTCCACATCAAAGATAGGAGAGTTAGTGCACTAGAGGTATGAGCTTCGGGGCTGAATGATCTTTTATCATCCTTTGCTTGTCTTGCATTCTTAAGCTTACCAGTATTTTAACAAATGATACAACTAATTCACTGTTGCACTGAGCTACCAAAATCTGTACTGTAGTCACTCACAGGACACTGGGTTCTCCAATTCAGGAGCAACATGGTGCGCACTGCACGGAATTTGAGACTTTGCAACAGCCACATTAGTTTCTTCACACTGTGATTAACTGTGGACAGTGGTTTCAAGTTGAATATTAGTCTGTGTTTTGGAACCTTCCTACAGTAAAACGTCTCAGCGACACTCAAAAGATACCTACAGATAAGAACATAAAAGGACAAATAAAAAGATCAGGCTGACAAAGGAGAGGGGAGGGGGGCTTGAGTACAGCTATGTAGGATAGTAACAGTATAGAAAAGATAGATCTGGAATACAACTTCAGACTAAACTGTGACAGGTTCAAACTAGCAAAAGACAAATTTAGGACTGATGTCTGGAAGCTCTTCATACAGAGAATGATCAATATTGAAAGAACTTCAAGGTAGCGTAGTGGAGGCAAAATCCTAGAATCAAGAAACTGCAATGAAAGAATTGTATCATTTGTTAAAATATCATTAAATGTATTATTTTAAGAATGGAAAGGATGGTAAAAGATTGTTTGGCCTCTCAAAGCTTGGACTTTTAACATATTAACTCTCCTAACTTATCTGACTGAATTTTAAATGTCTCCAGTTTTTTAAAAACTTATATCTGATTACACCAAATATTTTTCACCATCAAGGGACTGTAGAGTCTTTCCTGATAGAAGACCTAAAATGGGTCAAACGGTCTTTCTCATCTGTATTTATGATGTGAAAGTGATTCTTCAACAGTATAGTTTTGCTCAGTGGTAACACTCTCACCTCTGAGTTGGAAGGCTGTCCCAGTCCAGAGACTTGAGCACATAATCTAGAATGACACTCCAGTGCAGTACTGAGAGAGTGCTGCCCTGTCAGAGATGCCGTCGTTCAACCGAGGCCCCATCGGCCCTCTGAGGTGGACATAAAAGATCCTAAGGCATTATTCGAAGAGCAGGGGAGTTCTCCCCGGTGTCCTGGCCAGTATTTGTCCCTCAACCAACATTCACTAAAACTGATTATCTGGTCATTATTTCTTTTGTTTGCTGTGCACAAATTGGCTGCTACATTTCCAGTGACTATACTTCAAAAGTATTTCATTGGCTGTAAAGTGCTTTGGGGTGTCTTGAGAGCGTGAAAGGCGCTATATAAATGCAAGTTCTTTCTTTCTACTCTAATTCATTCTTTCCCAGGAACTTAAAAAACTAGTGTCTTCATCAGGTGGTTTTAAAAATCCAAGGTAGACATGATGTAACTGCTCTTTCCTGATTTGTCTAGTCTTCCTTCCTATTCTTTTCTACCACAATGATGTCCTGTAACTATGGGCTTTCACCTTTCATTTCGGTTTCTCAATTAAAAAACAAACAAACTTACTTTTCCAGTATTTGTTGTCTTTGATCTTCCTGAGATTTACAAACGTCTTTTGCTTTCTCCAGCAGCCTTGTTACTTTGTTTTCCAAATCTGCATAGAACTCTTTTCCTTCCTGAGATTTCTTCATTAGGTCTTCATAAGCTTCGTACGATGATACTAGCATCTGGATGGTAATGTTCCATCTATAGAGAAGGGGGAAAAATTAAATTTAAAAGTATTAAACTTGTGCAGTTAACCCAGTGAAGAGATACAGAAATATGGGCACAATGTCCTTTCTGCACAATATATAACAAAACTATAAATCCATTACTTATAAACAGGCTTAAGTGTTTGTTACATTTGGGGCAGAAGAAATATCCCCCTTCACAGAATCTTACGTGTCATCACCCAAATGCATAAAATTCAGGAAATAGCAAACTGTAATGAAACCTGAACAAGGACAAGTGAGCACTTGACTTCCGTTTGAGTGCTAAAATTGTAGGTCAGACACACTATTCGTAGGTTTGTTTGTATCTCTGCAAGCTACTGATGTTCAACAAATACAATGGATCAATCTAGTGGTTACTCAACTAACACGGGGCTGAGGCAATTCATTATTCTTCATTTGCCATGACCGTTACGGGAATGGGATAATAATTTTGTTACAATGCTATTTTTGACTGCCTCCAGATCATGATAGATTTCATACTGTTAGCATTCTCTGTTCAAATCACAGTAACGAATAAAAAGCATTCCAGAAAGCAACACTTAAATAAAATTCCTCAGAAGTAACACTGCTTCATAGCCTCTTCAATATCCAAAAGGGCTTGACCTTACCTACCCATTATATATGACAAGTAATTCCACACAACTACTTGATTTCTCTGTAACACTGTAAATTTAAGGTAGGTTCTCCATTTCTTTCGCACCAATGTTTTTGAACAAATTAACATTAATTTGCCCTCTTATAAAGAAAATACCATATTCGAGTAGCATACTGTCTCTCCTCATTCTCCTAACCAAGTCTACAATCTTCGGCACAATCGATAACTCCATCTTCCTTGGTCCACCTCTGTGGTACCGCCCAATCATGGTTCCGTTCCTATCTGTCCTAATATAGCGAGTACACCTTCTCTAACAGCTTATTCTTCTTCCCCTGCATGGTTATCTTTGAAGTGCAACAAGCTTAACAGTCCTCCTTTTCCTCATCTAAATGCTGTCCATTAAAAATTCGGATCTGCCGCATGTATCTACTCAGGTTCAGTGGCGTCAATACCTCCCATAAGTGGTCTGGCTGCCTGACTTCTTATAAAAGTCGACTCCCACTGCCTTGTGGGTGCTAGCGCAGTTGCAGGATACGAGAGTGCAACAATGAAACTCCCTTGTGATTTGCATGTTTTAAGCACGTGAACCCCTTTAATCTCTGAGGGCGGACTAAGTTCACATAATGCCGAACGTAGTTTGGTTTGGGTTCATAAGTGTTCTATCTACCATGGAATAAAACACCAGAGTATGATGAAGGTCATATGGCACAATCAGTTCAACTTCCATGTGCATACCATTATAAATAAAGAACATGTGTACACTGGGTTTGGTGGGCTCTTCACTTAATGTGAAAACAAGAACTCTCCCGACAAGGGCAGAGGTTCCATTCTGGCAGCCTGCTGCTGACTTACTTGGGCAGTGAGGAGAGCATTGGAGAAATTAAGGTGAAGACGATACAAATGAGGGTTTCATTGATGGTGTGTTAGATCGGGACATATGCAGGTGAATTTGTGGAGGTGGGAGGAAACAGTTTTCACCTTACACTAACCCCAACACTCAGACTTGCATCCTACGAAATTGGCTAAGGGATGGAAAGCAGAGAATAATGGTGAACGGTTGTTTTTCACACTGGAGGGAAGTATACAGTGGTGTCCCCCCAGGTGTAAGGTATTAGGACCATTGCTTTTTTTGATATATATTAATGACCTGGACTTGGGTTTCAGTTTCAAAGTTTGCAGATTAATCAAAACTCAAATGTAATAAACAGTGAGGAGGATAGTAACAGACTTCAGGAGGACATAGTCTAATGGGCAGACACATGGCAGATGTAATTTAACACAAAGAAATGTGAAGTGATGCATTTTGGTAGGAAGAATGAGGAGAGGCAATATAAACTAAATACTAGTTTTAAAGGGGGTGCAGGAACAGAGACCTGGGGGTGTACGTACACAAGGCTTCGAAGGTGGCTGGACAAGTTGAGAAGGCTGTCAAAAAAGCATATCAAATGCTTTGCCTTATAAACGGAGGCAGAGTACAAATGCAAGGACATTATGCTAAACCTTTATAAATCACTGGTTAGGCCCCAGCTAGTGGACTGTGTCCAATTCAGGGCATCACAATTTAGGAAGGATTTCAAGGCCTAAGGAGAGAGTGGAGGGGTGGTTTACTATATTGGTACCAGGGATGTGGGACTTCAGTTACGTGGAGAGACTGGCGAAGCTGGGGTTGCTCTCCTTAGAACAGAGAAGGTCAAGGGGAGATTTAATAGAGGTGTTCATGAAAGGTTTTGATAGAGTAAACAAGGAGAAACTTTTTCTAGTGGCAGAAGGTTCAGTAACCAGATGGCACAGATTTAAGGTAATTGGCAAAAGAACCAGAGGCGAGATGAGGAGAATTTTTTATTTTTGTTTTTAAACACAGCGAGTTGTTATGATCTGGAATGCATGGCCTGAAAGGGTGGTGGAAGCAGATTCAATAATAACTTTCAAAAGGGAATTGGATAAATACTTGAAGGGGAAAAATTTGCAGGGCTGTGGGGAAAAGGCAGGGGAGTGGGACTAAATTGGATAGCTCTTTCAAAGAGCCGGCACAGGCACGATGGGCCGAATGACCTCCTTCTGAGCTGTATCATTCTACGATTCTATCTTGAACGATGTCTGTACACAAATCACCAACCTCCATTAGCTCCCATACTTCAGTACATTGAGTTTAAAATCCTTATTCTCAATTTCAGATTCCTCCGCTGCCGCTTGGCCCAACATCTTTCCCAGTCCTACATCTCAGTATCCACCCTCTGCTCTTCCAACTCTAGTCTGTATCTACCCTCCTCACACAGCTGCACCAATAGCAAAGCATTCAGCATGCATGCCTATGCAGTCCAGAACATCTTTCCTGAACTCTTTCCCTTTGCCATTTCACTCCTCACCTTCAAAAGCCTCAACAAAACCCATCTCTGACTTCAATCTCCATCAACACCCCCATCCCCGTAACTTGCTACGCAGTGTCCTCTGATCTCCTGAAAAACGCCTGGAGATATTTCTTACGTGAAAGGTGTTAAGTGAATGCAATTTATTAGCCTTCATATCATTCGAGGGATAAATAATTTACGGCCACAACTGTATACAAGTTACAAAGAGCCCACTTTTGAAATTGCACTAGTTGTTTTACTGGTAAATGTGCTGACTTCTGATCCTCAGTGTGTAATTTATAGATCTCCTTGGTACCTCTTAGTCATTTTTATTTCTTTTTGCTACGTGTTCATTGGTAAGCTCCCCGGCTGTTCTGTTGTGATTTGCTATAAACTGAAAACAATAATTGAGTCAATCCAGTGCAGTGTAATGGTCCCTTTTCAGGTGCAACAGACACGTACTAACCTCCATTAGCTCCCAGAGGTACAGGTCAGCCATGATTTAATTGAATGGCAGAACAAGCTCGACAAGCTGAATGACCTACTCCTCTTTAGATATATGACATATGTTTTTAAGCTAATTTTCTCACCTCATCTCATGAAGATACACTTACTAGGCTATGGTTGTAAGGGCGCACCAAGTACTTCATCCAACTGGCCAACCCTAGTGTAAGCCCAGAAAGCAATCACTGGAAGACTATTCATCTGAGGTGGGGATCATGGGTAAATCAGATCCTATTCTCACCCAACATCCTAAGTACGCAGGGGTTGCTGAATGGTGATCAGGAGCTGTAACACTGGCTCCCTAGCCCAGAAGCCAACTGTAACCAAGTTCACCACTATTGCAGACCTGGGATTAAATAAGGGATTTTCCTGTATTGTATGTAGCACCATATGGTGCATCTTGCAGAGAAAATGTTTCAATAAATATCAAACACCCCTCCCTAGAACAACTACTTACTTATGCTCTGTTTCAGCGAGAGCTTTCCTAACTGCAGCATACTTGACATTAGCATCTGTCAAGGCCTTCAAGATGTTTTCTTGGGCAGCAAGGTTTTGATCAATGTATACTTTCAGTTGGTCATATTTCTTCAGCTGTTCTTCAAAAAGTTTCTGCAATTAGATTTTTTTTTGGAGAAAGTAGTTACAAATTTTACTGGTTACATCATGAGCATTTATTTGCCTTTCCCCCCTCCCCAAAAGTAAATTATCTACTGACTACAAACCAACTATGGTAAAAACACTATCTTCTTACGACCAAATAATTGAATTAAGCAGCAGTAAGCTGTCAGCCAAGCCTTCGCTGAACTGAGAGCAAAGAACAAGGGAACAAACTAGGAGAGAAAAAAAAAAACACAATTACAGCAATGATAGGAAATAAAAGTGGACTGAACTTGTGATAATAAATGTGGATAATATTTAGACCCAGCAGCCAATGTACAGTACAGCAAAATACCATTACAGTTCATCTGGCTGGTCCCAGATTTGGATCTGACACAAGCACTGTCTGGTCAGAGGTTAGAGGTGAGAGGTGAGTGTGTGACCTGCAGGAACCAGTTAGCATCAGCTGGGCTGGTGAAGGCTGTTTTCAGCATTGCATTTGAACTATTCTGAACTGCATGGGCCTGAAGTCTGTATTTGTTACATGTCAGTGTGATACAGTTGCTTATCTACCTTCATTTCTGAATGGTCCGCTGTCACTAAAGTTGCAGTGATGTCGTCCTTCTGAATGGCATCTCTGAGCTGCTGTATGAGCGAGGAGCGCTGGTCTCTCATTTCCTCAACCTTCAACAGAATACGCTTCATGTTCTGGAGAACACCCTTTTCCTCTGTAAAATATAGGGCCAAAAACAATGCTAAGCATTACCGCACACTAAGCTGAGGATGTGATAACCAAGCGTGGCCACTGGCCACTGCCAGTATTCCCCAACTAAGTGGCAAAAGTTTAAGCTAGGAACAAGAACAGAACAGGACAAGGGTGACAGTAACAGAGATTGGTATGATTCCAAGGTGCCCATAAAAACAGAAGATTGAACACTCCTGTTCTTGTGCAGCTTTACTGTGGAATGCTGTGTAGTGCAGGTGATCTGAATAAGGACATGGAGAGAGATGATGAGGGCAAACACAGTGTATACATAGGAAATAAATGTGTCACTGATATTGAGTTGGTGGGAAGGGTGGAGTAAATGGGAAAGCAAGTTTACAAATTGTCTGGAAGTTACTTGAACTAGAAGTATGTAGACCTAGGTGAAATGTTCAGAATATTCCATTTCTTACCAGTTTAAGAATTATATATTTTTCCATGGGTTAAGAAGGGGAGGAAGACGGTATCCAGTGTATAGGGACCAGACAGGGTTAGACAAGTCTATGATGAAGTCTTGCAGTTGACTAGCCTACCAACACCTAGTGAAGGTGAGCACATTAAAAATGATCCTATGAACTACAAAGTGGAGGGCACATGAAACCGTAACGCAGCAACGAGTAAATGACTCTAGGGCATAAAATTGGCAAGAAAAAAACATGGTTTTTACACACAAATCGCAAAACCAAACAGATCAAAAATACAGTTTAATACCGTCAGAGACAGTGGGAGTTGGCAAAGCAGCACGAAGATCTTCCAAGGGTCCACTCAGCAACCGTAAGTTACTGATGTGTAAATTCATTGCCTTGTGCAGCTCAGTATTGGTGAAGCTGGCCTTCTCGTGTACTTCCATGTACTTGGACCACTCCTTGCTGAGTTCGGACATTCCGCTTGGCGGGGTCCGTTTTCCATTGCCCTCTTGAAATTTCTGCTCCGTTAATTCATCCTGGTTGATAAGATCCCTCAGCTCTCTCAGTGATGCTGCAACATCAGTGTACACTCCAGACAGAACTGGGGGAGAAAAAAATTGAAGAAGTCAACTGTGCAGCTAAACCAATGCCACCAATTCCATCAACACGTGGGATAGAGCTTTCAATACACAGCCTACTGAACTGTAGATACCAAAAGGGGGTCGCAGGTGCAATCAACATTCTGTGCTGAGTGGCCGTTCTCAGCTAGGATAGTGTTGTCCAATAGAACATAAGAACATAAGAAATAGGAGCAGGAGTAGGCCAAATGGCCCCTCGAGCCTGCTCCGCCATTCAATAAGATCATGGCTGATCTGATCCTAACCTCAAATCTAAATTCATGTCCAATTTCCTGCCCGCTCCCCGTAACCCCTAATTCCCTTTACTTCTAGGAAACTGTCGATTTCTGTTTTAAATTTATTTAATGATGTAGTTTCCACAGCTTCCTGGGGCAGCAAATTCCACAGACCTACTACCCTCTGAGTGAAGAAGTTTCTCCTCATCTCAGTTTTGAAAGAGCAGCCCCTTATTCTAAGATTATGCCCCCTAGTTCTAGTTTCACCCATCCTTGGGAACATCCTTACCGCATCCACCCGATCAAGCCCCTTCACAATCTTATATGTTTCAATAAGATCGCCTCTCATTCTTCTGAACTCCAATGAGTAGAGTCCCAATCTACTCAGCCTCTCCTCGTATGTCCACCCCCTCATCCCCGGGATTAACCAAGTGAACCTTCTTTGTACTGCCTCAAGAGCAAGTATGTCTTTTCTTAAGTATGGACACCAAAACTGTATGCAGTATTCCAGGTGCGGTCGCACCAATACCTTATATAACTGCAGCAATACCTCCCTGTTTTTATATTCTATCCCCCTAGCAATAAAAGCCAACATTCCATTGGCCTTCTTGATCACCTGCTGCACCTGCATACTAACCTTTTGATTTTCTTGCACTAGGACCCCAGATCCCTTTGTACTGCAGTACTTTCCAGTTTCTCGCCATTAAGATAATAACTTGCTCTCCGATTTTTCCTGCCAAAGTGCATAACCTCACATTTTCCAATATTGTATTGCATCTGCCAAATCTCCGTCCACTCACCCAGCCTGTCTATATCCCCTTGTAGGTTTTTATGTCCTCCTCACTCTCTACTTTCCCTCCCATCTTTGTATCACCTGCAAACTTTGATATGTTACACTCGGCCCCCTCCTCCAAATCGTTAATATAGATTGTAAAGAGTTGGGGACCCAGCACCGACCCCTGCGGAACACCACTGGCTACTGATTGCCAGTCCGAGAATGTACCATTTATCCCAACTCTCTGCTTCCTGTTAGATAACCAATCCTCCACCCATGCCAGAATATTACCCCCAATCCAGTGATTCTTTATCTTGAGCAATAATCTTTTATGTGGCACCTTGTCGAATGCCTTCTGGAAGTCTAAACACATTACGTCCACTGGTTCCCCTTTATCCACCCTAGAAATAGTGACCGGCCACAGATACAGCGACACCGTTTTAGCCACATGCACTGATTTTTTATAAACACACACAAACATAAAAGTGGTTACACTATAGGTTGTTATATATATATAATCACAGAAAATGAAAAATAAACCATTTGAACTTTGAGAATATAGAAATTTCAACATCACTGAAATCCACTTAACCTATTAAGTCAATCATTTAACCGGATGTGGAAGGGTTTACATTTGCACAGTAATGTACCTTGCATGGATTGAACCAGGCTTTTCACAGTGTCTGGTCGGACGCTCAGCGCTGCACACTTTTCCATCAGGACTGGAGGGATATGATTATACATGTCTAAATTATCTATCGACTCTGGGTCAATCCTCAAAGAATCCATGAATTGCCTGTTATAAAAGGAAATAAATCAGATTTCAAATCAGTTCAAATGTGTAAGCATTTCTTTTAAATTCTCTGCTCTCCCTTAAACAATCTGCTCAATTCACAATATCAATTAAAATATGTACTATCAATAAAACGTGTTAAGGTGTCTGATAAGTGCGGGGAAATCCAGGTGAAGTAGAATGGATACTTTCTTTTTCCAATGACTCCTTTTAAGTCACGGAATTCACTTGGCTCCAACAGGTATGAGTTAAAGGCGTTTCACAGTTCTCATCTTACAATATACGGCAGAACTGTCAAAGACAGCAACATCATCACTGCTTTAGGGACCGATTGACCATCCGAGTCATACACAAATATCCTTCAAATAAAAACTGAACGTAGCTCCCTCTCTAATCAGCCAATGTACTTCCAATTGAAAAGTGATGGGAAATGACAATTTTACTTAAAAAAAAATATACTGTGATCACAAGATGGATTGGGATGAAGCCCAATTGATCTCTTCCTTCCAGAATACCAACACTAATATTTTTCTACTGCAGCTTTAACATCCATCAGAATAGGCAGGCAGGATCTCAGTTTAACATCTCATCTGTAGGAAGGCACCTCTGACAATGCACTACAATGTCAGCCTAGACACCAGGATATGCCCAAGGCTTGGTGTGGAGCTTCTCTGCAAGATAGCTGTCCAACATCCGCCTAGCACCTCCCGCAACTCAGAATGCAAACTTAGCGTTTGAAGAATCACAGGTGCTAAACCTGTATCTTACCACAACACAGCAGAATTAGAGCATGCCCTTCCCCTTTCAGATGCCCCACTATTTTTCTTAGGAGGTCCTTCAAAT
Organism: Heptranchias perlo; assembly: GCF_035084215.1. Lineage (NCBI taxonomy): Eukaryota > Metazoa > Chordata > Chondrichthyes > Hexanchiformes > Hexanchidae > Heptranchias > Heptranchias perlo. The sequence goes on along the minus strand of NC_090327.1, from coordinate 34,871,966 downwards.
GACCTGTTGCACTACATTCTGAAACTCGTTTTCCTGCAAGGACATTCTGACCTATCAGCTGATCAGTTTAGATTTAATATAGTTTTAATATATTTGTGCTTTTATAGTGTGACCTATCATGTTACAACTTGTCAAAACCCTTCGCACAATGAATTGCTTTTTGAAGTACACCTACTGTTCTGCAGGTAAACACAAGAGTTATTCATTTTGTCACAATACCTACTCTAATACTTCATTTTTGCTGTCTATTTTAGCCACCACCTCTCGTAGCAATTTCGCTTTTTCTTCACTAGAAAAAAAGGGATAAAAAAAGTGAGACATAGGATACAGCTGCAAAGATCGAATGTTTCAAAATATTAAAACCTTTACATCATGTGCGTGTAAACCTATACAATATATAAGGCAGAACAAGGTGGTTTAGAATAGTGGAGATAGAGAGAAAAAAATTGAAAATACAGTATACTTCTGAATTCAAATATTGCTTTCTGCTCATAAAATTTAGATTATCCAATAATGCTAATTAGTAATTTAAATGAAACAGCACACAAGCTTTTGTTTGGCACAATTTAAATTCAAGTTAACAAACAGATTAAATGAAACTACTCTGAATAAAAAGCAGACTGCATTGAAAACTTGAAATAAAAAGAGAGACTATGCATAGCAGGTTGGTCAGCATCTTGAAAGAAGAGAGAAAGACAGGTTAACACCTCATGTAGAGACCTTTGCCAGACAAACTCTGACCTGTCTTTTTTGTGTTTTAGACACCGTTCAATCAGCTGTGTATTTCCAACAATTTCTAACCTGCCTTCAAAACTACTTTAAAAATTTTCCAGTTTCCTACTCTGCTGCAGACAGTGACTCGTGTTTGGGTCAAATTCCACAAGCACTGCCTGCTCTTGGGTATCTCATCATTCTCACCAAAGTGGTCAGCAGCCTGGAAAGTGGATACCACCAATCTACTTGACTGTATTTAGAAGGATGGGGGTGTCATAGCCAGACTCAGCCCTGTCAGTCAATGCTCACATACATGCATTTCCCTACAAGGGTCACGGGACAGCAGTCAGGAGCCCTGGCTGATTTCGGCTCCGTAGCCTAGCAACAGTGAGGCCAAGTGTAGCAACCTCATCAGCACGCCCAGAACAGCTGATACTAGCATCAAATTTTTACCACTTTCAGTTTTGATCACTAATTCAGTCTTGCAGAGTAAAGAACTGAATAGTTAAAAATTACATCTATTAATGGCACTAGTGGGGTAATTCTGCAATTCCACACTTGCAATGGAGCATGGGCCAGAGAATCGGGAGTACAATGCCATAGTCCTACTTCAGGCTCCCAAACTCTTTCAATCGCAGCTTCCCACTCAAAGAACTGGATTGCAGAACTAGCCCTTAGATATACATATGCTGATAAAAAACGTTACAGTAAGCAGTTCATTGGAGTTTTGATCATTCTTTTCGTTCTTCCATGGGGAGAGGTTTGCGTAGAGTGTTGAACTCCCTTTGCTATCCAAAAGCAAATTAATTGATCTTGAATATTTATCTACTATTCATGTCAATTCATGGCAAAATAAACCAGGAAAGGTGGCTCAACCGTGGCTTACAAAAGAAATTAGGGATAGTATTAGATCCAAAGAGGAGACATATAAAATTGCCAGAAAACATGGCAAGCCTGAGGATTGGGAGCAGTTCAGAATTCAGCAAAGGAAGCCAAAGAGATTGATTAAGAGGGGAAAAATAGAGTAGGAGAGTAAACTAGTAGGGAACATAAAAACTGACTGTAAAAGCTTCTATAAATATGTCAAGAGAAAAAGATTAGCGAAGGCAAATGTAGGTCCCTTACAATCAGAAATAGGGGAAATTACAATGGGGAACAAAGAAATGGCAGCACAATTAAACACATACTTTGGTTCTGTCTTCACAAAGGAGGACACAAATAACCTCCCAGAAATGTTAGGGAACCAAGGGTCTAGTGAGGGAGGAACTGAAGGAAACCAGTATTAGTTAAAAAAAAAATAATGCTAGGGAAATTAACGGGGCTAAAGGCTGACAAATCCCCAGGGCCGGATAATCTACACCCCAGAATACTAAAGGAAGTGGCCCTGGAAATAGTGGATGCATTGGTGATCATCTTCCAAAATTCTATAAACTCAAACAGTTCCTACAGATTGGAGGGTGGCAAATGTAACCCCACTATTTAAAAAAGGGAAAGAAAAAACAGGGAATTACAGACCAGTTAGCCTAACATCAGTAGTGGGGAAAATGCTAGAGTCTATTATAAAAGATGTGATAACAGAACACTTGGAAGGCATTAACGGGATTGGATAAAGTCAGCACGGGTTTACGAAAGGGAAATCAGGCTTAACAAATCTACTGGAGTTTTTTGAGGATGTAACTAGTAGAATAGATAGGGGAGAACCAGCGGATGTGGTGCATTTGGATTTTCAGAAGGCTTTTGTGCAAAGGTTAGTGTGCAAAATTAAAGCACTTGGGATTGGGGGGAATATACTGGCATGGATTGAGAATTGGTTGACAGACAGGAAACAGAGTAGGAATAAACAGGTCTTTTTCCAGGTGGCAGGCAGTGACTAGTGAGGTACCGCAGGGATCAGTGCTTGGGCCCCAGCTATTCACAATATAAATCAATGATTTGGATGAGGGAACTAAATGTAACATTTCCAAGTTTGCAGTTCTGGTCGCCACACTACAGGAAGGATGTGATCGCTTTGGAGAGGGTGCAGAGGAGATTCACCAGGATGTTACCAGGGCTGGAACGCTTCAGCTATGAAGAGAGACTGGGAAGATTGGGTTTGTTTTCCTTGGAGCAGAGGAGGCTGAGGGGGGACATGATTGAGGTGTACAAAATTATGAGGGGCACAGATAGGATGGATACTAAGGAGCTTTTTCCCTTCGTTGAGGGTTCTATAACAAGGGGACATAGATTCAAGGTAAAAGGCGGGAGATTTAGAGGGGATTTGAGAAAGAACTTTTTCACCCAGAGGGTGGTTGGAGTCTGGAACTCACTGCCTGAAAGGGTTGTAGAGGCAGGAACCCTCACAACATTCAAGAAGCATTTGGATGAGCACTTGAAATGCCATAGCATACAAGGCTACGGACCAAATGCTGGAATATGGGATTAGAGTAGACAGGGCTGATGGCCGGCGCGGACACGATGGGCCGAAGGGCCTCTATCCGTGCTGTATAACTCTATGACTCAAAGCTGGGGTGGAATGTGAGCTGTGAGGAGGATGCAAAGAGGCTCCAATGTGATTTAGACAAGTTGGGTGAGTGGGCAAGAACATGGCAGATGCAGTATAACGTGGATAAATGTGAGGTTATCCACTTTGGTTGTAAAAACAGAAAGACAGTTTCTCATCTGAATGGTGATAGATTGGGAAAAGGGGAGGTGCAATGAGACATGGGTGTCCTTGTACACCAGTCACTGAAAGCGAGCATTCAGGTGCAGCAAGCAGTTAGGAAGGCGAATGGTATGTTGGCCTTCATTGCAAGAGGATTTGAGTACAGGAGCAGGAATGTCTTACTGCAGTTATACAGGGCCTTGGTGAGACCACATCTGGGGTATTGCGTGCAGTTTTGGTCTCCTTATCTGAAGAAGAATGTCCTTGCCATGGGGGGAGTGCAACAAAGGTTTACTACTGATTCCTGGGATGGCAGGACTGACCGATGAGGAGACATTGGGTCGACTAGGCCTATATTCACTAGAGTTTAGAAGAATGAGAGGTGATCTCATCGAAACATAAAATTCTAAAAGGACTAGACAGACTAGATGCAGGGAGGATGTTCCCGATGGCTGGGGCGTCCATAACCAGGGGTCACAGTCTCAGGATACTGGGTATGCCATTTAGAACAGAGATGAGGAGAAATTTCTTCACTCAGAGGGTGGTGAACTTGTGTAATTCTTTACCACAGAAGGCAGTGGAGGCCAAGTCATTAGATGTATTCAAGGAGGAGATAGATATACTTCTTAACGCTAAAGGGATCAAGGGATATGGGGACAAAGAGGGAACTGGGTATTGAGTTAGATGATCAGCCATGATCATTTTGAATGGAGGAGCAGGCCCGAAGGGCCTAATGGCCTACTCTTGCTCCTATTTTCTATGTTTCAATCCTTGTCCTCATAACCTTTTCTACAGCTCTCACCCTATGTAAAATAGTTCCACCCGACTTCCCACCTTCCTCAGTTTCAATCTTCTATCCCCTGGTATTTGAACCCTCAGCTAGCATATCAGCTTTGTCAACCCCTTTAATTCTCCCAAATCTGCGACCTCCACCACCTAGGACAAGGGCAGCAGATGTATGGAAACACCGACACCTCCAAGGAACACACACCATCCTGACTTGGACACATACTGTCGTTCCTTCATCGTTGCTGGGTCAAAATCCTGGAATAGCATTGTGGTAGCACCTTCACCACATGGAGTGCAGCGGTTCGAGAAGAATGCTCACCACCCCCTTCTCAAGGGCAACTGGGGATGGGCAATAAATGCTGGCTTTGCCATCGATGCCCATATCCCGAGAATGAATAAAAAAATTAAAAACTTCAATTAGGTCACCTTAAAGTCTCCTCTTCCAAAAAGAGAACAAGGCTAAATTCCTTGAACTTTCCTCATGATTTACATACTGTATTTGCAAAGAAGTGCGTGTAGCTAGGAAAGCAGCCTTCTTTAAGGCAAAACATCCCCCAGATGTGGTACACTAATGTTTAGAAGGACTCATTTCAAAGATCTTGCGCTTAATTTTCAGTAACGTAGATCTACAGAAGCTGCAAGCTTCAGGCTCACCTGTACAGGGACGAGGCTTCATGGGCTTCCATTGGTACCAATTTTGCAAAAATGTCAGGACCAGTCACATTTGGATCAGTTGGGTTGACAGGAAGGGCTTTTACCAGAGATGCTCCTATTAAAAACAGATTACCACAAGAGCTAAAATGTTAATTTATTTGCCTGTACACTTACTTTCAGAGATAAAATTGTACTTAATGGACATGAACACGCACAAAAATCCTCTAAAGTTTGTGGTCTTTTAAAATTAAGAAACCTAGTTGAAGGGCAAAAGCTCATAGTACTGGATACCATAAGATTGCAATGAGGAGGAGAAATGAGGTGAGGAAATAGTGGGCTGCAGGAAAATGGGAAGAGCAAAGGAAGCAAGGATTTCAGACCTATAAATCCTGGAAAGAATGAGTTCGGTTACAAGCCATTATTAGTTGTGCACAACATCCCATATACAGACTAACAAGAAAGGATACAGTATTACACTACTTAAAGAACTGCTTTTGTTTTAAGTTTGAATGCTGGTTAATAAAGCATAATCTTAGAAAACTTGCCTTTTACAGACGAAAGTGAATCTAGAGGTGGTACAGCCTCATGGTAGATGAAGTCATTGTCTTTCTTGGCAGCATTGTACCTAAACAGGCATGTGTAAGAAAGATGATCTAGACTTAAGATGTCGAAAGTTTTTATATGTTCTCTCATTTTTCTTCCCACCCAAACACGAAAATTTGTGAAAGCTCTTCATAGCACAATCTCCACAAGGACTTTCAAGCTGGAACAACTGAACTGTTGCCACTAGGAAATCGTCCAATAGCACAGTATGCAAACTCTCAGATATCACTTGTGGGGCCTCCTCACAGTGGGCCTGTCTGAACTGTGTTAGCTGATCCAAGGTGGAATACAAAGGGGACGAAGTGATGCTTCAGTTGTACAGAGCCTTGGTCAGACCCCATTTGGAGTACTGCTTTTAGTTTTGGGCACTGCACCTCAGGAAGGCCTTGGTGGAGATACAGCGCAGATTCACCAGAATGATGCCAGGGCTTAAAGAGTTAAATTATACGAGGACAGGTTGCATAAACTTGCCTTGCATTTAGAAGGTTGAGGAGTGATCTAATTGGTGTTTAAAATGACAGAAGGATTTGCTAGGGTAGATAGAGAGAAACTACTCCCTCTGGTGGGGGAACCTAGAACAAGGGGGCACAATCTTGAAATGAGAACCAGGCCATTCAGGGATGAAATCAGCAAGCACTTTTCCCCCCACAGAGTTGTGGAAATGTGGAATTCCCTCTCCCAAAAAGCAACAGCTGCTGGGTCAAGTTAAATTTTCAAGACTAAGATTGACATTTTTTTTTATTAGGTAAGGGTATCAAGGGATATCGATCAAAGACAGATAAATGGAGTTGAGGTACAGGTCAGCCATGATCAAACTGAATGGTGGAACAGGCTCGAGGAGCTGAATGCCCTACGCCTGTTCATTTGTAAGCCAGGTTTGCAACAAGGACACAATTGGCTTCAGTTTCTCTTGTCCATTGGGAGAGAAGAAAGGGTGGGGGGCAAGTAGAGGAGGAATAAGAGGAAGAGGAAAAAGGGGAGAAGGAAACAATCATCCAGGAGTCCCAACCCTGATTAGTATCTAGCGATCCCTGTTGGAAAGTGTGCATGCGGATGTCAGACGTGGGCAGGATCAGATTACTAATGCTCCCTACGTTTGAATAGATGGTCAACTGCCTTCCAGGGAAACACAAAGAAAGCCAGCTGGGCAAGGTACTAATGGCTGACTGGCACCTGTGGAGCTCTAGACCATCCAGTAGTAATGGGGGTGAGAATGAAGAAACATTTTTTTTAAATCAGTTTTGATTAAGAGATCCTTATTCACTGGTTTTAAGTTTAACACAAAAGTTGTAGAGGGTTGTTTTTCAAACTGGAGGCCTGTGACCAGCGGTGTGCCTCAGGGATCGGTGCTGGGTCCGCTGTTATTTGTTATTTATATTAATGATTTGGATGAGAATTTAGGAGGCATGGTTAGTAAGTTTGCAGATGACACCAAGATTGGTGGCATTGTGGACAGTGAAGAACGGGATCTTGATAAATTGGGCCAGTGGGCCGATGAATGGCAGATGGAGTTTAATTTAGATAAATGTGAGGTGATGCATTTTGGTAGATCGAATCGGGCCAGGACCTACTCCATTAATGGTAGGGCGTTGGGGAGAGTTATAGAACAAAGAGATCTAGGAGTACAGGTTCATAGCTCCTTGAAAGTGGAGTCACAGGTGGATAGGGTGGTGAAGAAGGCATTCGGCATGCTTGGTTTCATTGGTCAGAACATTGAATACAGGAGTTGGGATGTCTTGTTGAAGTTGTACAAGACATTAGTAAGGCCACACTTGGAATACGGTGTACAGTTCTGGTCACCCTACTATAGAAAGGATATTATTAAACTAGAAAGAGTGCAGAAAAGATTTACTGGGATGCTACCGGGACTTGATGGTTTGACTTATAGGGAGAGGTTGGATAGACTGAGACTTTTTTCCCTGGAGAGTAGGAGGTTTAGGGGTGATCTTATAGAAGTCTATAAAATAATGAGGGGCATAGATAAGGTAGATAGTCAAAATCTTTTCCCAAAGGTAGGGGAGTCTATAACGAAGGGGCATAGATTTAAGGTGAGAGGGGAGAGATACAAAAGGGTCTAGAGGGGCAATTTTTTCACTCAAAGGGTGGTGAGTGTCTGGAACGAGCTGCCAGAGGCAGTAGTGGAGGCAGGTACAATTTTGTCTTTTAAAAAGCATTTGGACAGTTACATGGGTAAGATGGGTATAGAGGGATATGGGCCAAGTGCAGGCAATTGGGACCAGCTGAGTGGTATAAACTGGGCGACATGGACATGTTGGGCCGAAGGGCCTGTTTCCATGTTGTAAACTTCTATGATTCTATATAGATGAGTATGGCCCTTTGGCTCATCACAAATCATTCATCCAGGAAGAATCTACAGCCTTCCCATCTCTTTCTTTAATCACTTCAATAATGTCTCCGCTACTGTGGAGAACTCCCTGACAACAGTCGTGGAACTGTAAGTATGCCGTGTTCCTAGATGAACTTTTGATGTCAGGCATTTGTGGGCAACTTAGTACCTTCCTTCAGGATGCTGAAGTAAATCCCCTGCCTAAGTTGCTGACAGGAAACACTAATTTCTGACAAAGGTCCATTAAGAGGTTCAGTGTTTCAAAACCCAAACCTTTGTACCTTCAAGTTTTCAAATTAAATTTTGGTCAGATTTACATTATCTCCTTTCCCAACTGTCAAAAGCTTGTTGTACTGAGCTCACAGGTCAATAGAGTGCCACTACACTGACCAGGTCTAATTTCTGACCAAGTTTGGTGGATGACATCTGTTGTTCCAATTACCTAAAGAGTTATCTCGCCAGCAACTCAGGCAACTGCACATTATGAAACCAAGAGCTCTCATCGGCAACAATGTCAGATATAATGTATAAAGGACAAGAAACTTATAATAAAAGCATTCAATAGAATGAACAAAGGGGCCCGGGTCACAGTGGTTGAAAGAGTGTCTTTATATCTTGAAGACCCAGAATCGAATGCAGCTCAGATGATGGAATGCAAGTTTTCTTTCTCTCTGCCAACTGCAAGGACCCTTTCTCAGTGTATACAGTCTAATCCAACTCCAAGTGAACACAAGTTAATAGCACAAAAATGCCAATTTAGTTCTAATCTGTAAGGCAGTCTTGTTCAGAAAGGCATGAGAAAATGGGAATGTCACACTGGTATAGCTGCATGCTCTTAATGCTGGGACTCTCTTGGGGCACTACAGTTACAACTCTGCATCTGACCTGTGGAACACTAGACCAGAGAGTCCACGATGTTGAAGACACAAAGTAGGAAAATAAACTTTCTATTCCCCAGCGCTGATGTCTGTCACACTTTGAACAAAATTAATCCAAACATCTGGACACTTCACTTCGAAAGGAACTTGTTTTCACTTAATGCGATTTAAAACTAAAAGTACAACATTTAAACAGATCACTTGCATGGATAAATCTCTTTCAATTACTTACTTTCCTCCAATTACATCCATAGTAAATCGCAGTGCTTCTTGTACAGTCTCTGGCTGACCCTAAAAAAACAAAATGATAAGTCCACAATCCACTTTTGTACTGGATATTTCACACACGAGTAAAATAATTGGCAACTCCTCCACCTCCCACCAACCACAAGCACAAGTCCACCGGCAGGACAGATCCACCAGAGGTGGCAGTACAGTAATATACACTCAGGAGGGAGTGGCGCTGGGAGTCCTCAACATCGACTCCGAAACCCATGAAATCTCATGGCATCAGGTCAAACACGGGCAAGGAAACCTCCTGATTACTACCTGCCGCACTCCCTCAGCTGATGAATCAGTCCTTCTCCATGTTGAACACCACTTGGAGGAAGCACTGAGGGCAGCAAGGGCACAGAATGTACTCTGGGTGGGGGACCTCAATGTCCATCACTAAGAGTGGCTCGGTAGCACCACTACTGACCAAGCTGGCCGAGTCTTGAAGGACATAGCTGCCAGACTGGGCCTGCAGCAGGTGGTGAGCGAACCAACATGAGGGAAAAACCCACTTGACCTCGTCCTTACCAATCTACCTGTCGCAGGTGCATCTGTCCATACAGTATTGGTAGGAGTGACCATCGCACAGTCCTTGTGGAGATGAAATCCCGGCTTCACACTGAGGACACCATCCAACATGTTGTGTGACACTACCACTGTGCTAAATGGGATAGAGTCAGAACAGATCTAGCAGCTCAAAACTGGCCATCCATGAGGTGCTGTGGGCCATCAGCAGCAGCAGAATTGTATTCCAGCATAATATGTAACCTCATGGACCAGAATATTGCTCACTCTACCATTACCAACAAGCCAGGGAATCAACCCTGGTTCAATGAGCAGTGTAGAAGAGCATGCCAGGTGCAGCACCAGGCATACCTAAACCTGTTGAAGCTACAACACAGGACTAACATGCATGCTAAACAGCGGAAGCAACATGCTATAGACAGAGCTAAGCGATTCCACAACCAACAGATCAGATCAAAGCTCTGCAGTCTTGCCACATCCAGTCGTGAACGGTGGTAAACAATTAAACAACTAACGGGAGAAGGAGGCTCTGTAAACATCCCCATCCTCAATGATGGCAGAGTCCGGCACCTGAGTGCAAAAACCAAGGCTGAAGAGTTTGCAACCATCTTCAGCCAGAAGTGCCCAGTAGAAGATCCATCTCTGCCTCCTCCCAATATCCCCACCATCACAGAAGCCATTCTTCAGCAATTTCGATTCACTCCACGTGATATCAAGAAACGGCTGAGTGCACTGGATACAACAAAGGATATGGGCCCCGACAACATCCCGCCTGTAGTGCTGAAGACTTGTGCTCCAGAACTAGCAGCGTCTATAGCCAAACTGTTCCAGTACAGCTACAACACGGGCATTTACCAGACAATGTGGAAAATCGTCCAGATATGTCCTGTCCACAAAAAGCAGGACAAATCCAAGCCGGCCAATTACCGCCCCATCAGTCTACTCTCAATCATCAAAGTGATGGAAGGTGCCGTTGACAGTGCTAGCAAGCGGCATTTACTCACCAATAACCTGCTCACCAATGCTCAGTTTGGGGTCCACCAGGACCACTCGGCCCCAGACCTCATTACAGCCTTGGTCCAAACATGGACAAAAGAGCTAAATTCCAGGTGAGGTGAGAGTGACTGCCCTTTTTTTTTATTCATTCATGGGATGTGGGCGTCGCTGGCGAGGCCCACATTTATTGCCCATTCCTAATTGCCCTTCAGAATGTGAGCCGCCTTCTTGAACCGCTGCAGTCCGTGGTGAAGGTTCTCCCACAGTGCTGTTAGGAAGGGAGTTCCAGGATTTTGACCCAGCGACGATGAAGGAACGGCAATATATTTCCAAGTCGGGATGGTGTGTCACTTGGAGGGGAATGTGCAGGTGGTATTGTTCCCATGTGCCTGCTGCCCTTGTCCTTCTAGGTGGTAGAGGTTTGGGAGGTGCTGTCGAAGAAGCCTTGGCAAGTTGCTGCAGTGCACCCTGTGGATGGTACACACTGCAGCCACAGTGTGCCGGTGGTGAAGGGAGTGAATGTTTAGAGCAATGGATGGGGTGCCAATCAAGCGGGCTGCTTTGTCCTGGATGGAGTCGAGCTTCATGAGTGTTGTTGGAGCTGCACTCACCAAGGCAAGTGGAGAGTATTCCATCACACTTCTGACTTGTGTCTTGTAGATGGTGGAAAGGCTTTGGGGAGTCAGGTGGTGAGTCACTTGCCGCAGAATACCCAGCCTCTGACCTGCTCATGTAGCCACAGTATTTATGTGATTGGTCCAGTTAAGTTTCTGGTCAATGGTGACCCCCAGGATGTTGATGGTGGGGGATTCGGCGATGGTAATGTCGATGAATGTCAAGGGGAGGTGGTTAGACACTCTCTTGTTGGAGATGGTCATTGCCTGGCATGAATGTTACTTGCCACTTATGAGCCCAAGCCTGGATGTTGTCCAGGTCTTGCTGCATGTGAGGACGGACTGTTTCATTATCTGAGGGGTTGCGAATGCAACTGAACAATGTGCAATCATCAGCGAACATCCCCATTTCTGACCTTATGATGGAGGGAAGGTCATTGATGAAGCAGCTGAAGGTGGTTGGGCCTAGGACACTGCCTTGAGGAACTCCTGCAGTAATGTCATGGAGCCGAGATGATTGGCCTCCAACAACCACTACCATCTTCCTTTGTGATGTGGAGATGCCGGTGATGGACTGGGGTTGACAATTGTAAACAATTTTACAACACCAAGTTATAGTCCAGCAATTTTATTTTAAATTCACAAGCTTTCGGAGACTTCCTCCTTCCTCAGGTAAATGTTTCAGGAGCTCAGGTAAATGTTTCAGGAGCTCCTGAAACATTTACCTGAGGAAGGAGGAAGTCTCCGAAAGCTTGTGAATTTAAAATAAAATTGCTGGACTATAACTTGGTGTTGTAAAATTGTTTACAATCTTCCTTTGTGCTAGATATGACTCCAGCCACTGGAGAGTTTTCCCCCCGATTCCCATTGACTTCAATTTTACTAGGGCTCCTTGGTGCCACACTCGGTCTAATACTGCCTTGATGTCAACTGAGGGGAGAGTGACTGCCTTTGAGTTCCTCAGGGCAGTGTCCGAGGCCCAACCATCCTCAGATGCTTCGTCAATGACCATCCCTCCATCATAAGGTCAGAAAGGGATGTTCGCTGATGATTGCACAGTGTTCAGTTGCAACCCCTCAGATAATGGAGCAGTCTGTGCCCGCATGCAAGACCTGGACAACATCCAGGCTTGGCCTGATACGTGGCAAGTAACATTCGTGCCAGACAAGTGCCATGCAATGACCATCTCCAACGAGAGTCTAACCACCTCCCCTTGACATTCAATGGAATTACCATCGCCGAATCCCCCACCATCAACATCCTGGAGGCCACCATTGACCAGAAACTTAACTGGACCAGCCACATAAATACTGTGGCTACAACAGCAGGTCAGAGGCTGGGTATTCTGCAGCAATTGACTCACCTCCCGACTCCCCAAAGCCTTTCCACCATCTACAAGGCACAAGTCAGGAGTGTGATGGAATACTCTCCACTTGCTTGGATGAGTGCAGCTCCAACAACACTCAAGAAGCTCGATACCATCCAGGACAAAGCAGCCCGCTTGATTGGCACCCCATCCACCACCATAAACATTCACTCCCTTCACCACCGGCGCACTGTGGCTGCAGTGTGTACCATCCACAGGATGTACTGCAGCAACTTGCCGAGGCTTCTTCCACAGCACCTCCCAAACCCGCGACCTCTACCACCTAGAAGGACAAGGGCAGCAGGCACATGGAAACACCATCTGCACGTTCCCCTCCAAGTCTCACGCCATCCTGACTTGGAAATATATCGCCGTTCCCTCATCATTGCTGGGTCAAAATCCTGGAACTCCCTACTAAACAGCACTGTGGGAGAACGGACTGCAGCGGTTCAAGGTGGCTCACCAGAACCTTCTGAAGGGCAATTAGGAATGGGCAATAAATGCTGGCCCTGCCAGCAATGCCCACATTCCATGAACGAATAAAAAAAAAATTTTCATTGCTGTCATTTTCACCCAAGTTTTTCTTCGTATTTGTATTGCCTCATATCAGGCAGCATCCTAGTGAATCTACCCCCTCTATTGCCTCAACATCCTTCCTACAGTGTGGAGCCCAATACTCTAACTACAGTTTTACTCAGCTAAGACTGTCCATTACATCGCAATTTTTATATTCTATACCTCTTGCCATAAAAGCCAGTATTCCATTAGCTTTTTTGAAGAAAAAAATGGCGGCACCCACTTGCTGTCGTGAACGGAAAACCTAAATTGCTCTGCTCTGCCACATCAACCAACCTTCCACAAAAGTATAATTATTACATTTTAATTTTAAAAAAACAAAAGTACCACCTCACTTACTGACACTGAATTCCAGCTGTCACTTTTTTGCCCATTCCACCAATCTTAGCAATACCTCCTCGCATCTTCCTTTACTTATATTAATTATTTACTATCCCTCATATTTTAATATTAGCTGCAAATTTTGACACCACTCTCTCTAGCCCTATATTCAAATCATTGATGTGAACAGAAGTTGTCCCAGAACTCAGTCCTGTGGGACACCACTACCCATTTCCAACCCATCTTAGCTTATACATCAAGAAAACAGACAGTAACCTGCTCCCCCACCATCACAACAGCCAACTGTCCCTTTAATGAATCCAAAGTTTTTGTCTCCACTACTCTACCCAGAAGTCCTTTTAAGTGTTGACCAATCCTTGAAGTTGAACTTCCTGATTTCAGTGATTCAAGTCTGACGAGAAATCAGCCTAGAGTCTCTCTTTTCCACACTGCAATCAGGACTTGAATGTTTTCCTAGTGCCTTGGCAGCCAAAACCAAAACAGTACTCAAGATGCGATGTTGCCAGAGAACTCCATGTTTAGATCAGTACGATTTTTAAGTACTGCAGGATGTCTGCTCAAACATGCTTTATTGAGACCTGTGATATAGCATTGCCTGTCATTGTACATGATTTACAAAATACATTTTTTTGTTTCTCTAAAGATGCATCAGTGGAAGCCATTTTCCAAGAAACAAAAATAGTAAAAATCTAGTTCATGAACCCAAAATTCCAGCTTAATGCACAAAACTTTGACCAACTGATCTGTTTTTCATCTGAGCACATCCACGGTTTACACCAGAAAAAATACAGCAAATCCAGGGAAGTGTGAGGTAATGCATTTGGGAAGGGCAAACAAGGCAAGGGAGTACACAATAAATGGGAGGATACTGAATGGTGTAGAGGAACAAAGGGACCTTGGAGTGCATATCCACAGATCCCTGAAGGTATCAAGACAGGTGGATAAGGTGGTTAAAAAGGCATATGGGATACTTTCCTTTATTAGCTGAGGCATAGAATATAAGACCAGGGAGGTTATGTTAGAACCATATAAAACATTGGTTAGGCCACAACTTGCGTACTGCGTACAGTTCTGATCACATTACAGGAAAGATGTGATTGCACCAGACAGGGTACTGAGGAGATTTGAGGATGTTGCCAGGGCTGGAGAATTTTAGCTATGAGAAAAGATTGGATAGGCTGGGGTTGTTTTCTTTGGAACAAAGGAGGCTGAGGGGAGATTTATTTGAGGTATATAAAATTATGACGGGACTAAGAGTAGATAGGGAGGATGTATTTCCCTTAGCAGAGTGGTCAGTGACCAGGGGACATAGATTTAAAGTAATTGGTAAAAGGATTAGACAGGAGCTGAGGAGAATTTTTTTCACCCAGAGGGTGGTGGAGGCAGAAACCCTCAACTCATTTAAGAAGTACTTGGATGTGCACTTGAAGTGCTGTAACCTACAGGGCTGCAGGACCAAGTGCTGGAAAGTGGGATTAAAGCTGGACAGCTCTTTTTTGGCTGGCACGGACACGATGGGCCAAATGGCCGCCTTCTGTGCTGTAACTTTCTATAATTCTACGAAATAAATTATTCTCTATTCTTCTCTAACCCTGGGTCCTGAATTAGTTGATCAACTCTCTCGGGTGGAGATTTAATTGCCCTTTGCATCTTGCGATTACTTAGAAGGTATTGCTAAAGACCTAGGTGTTTGGTAATTGCACTGCCAGAGTGACACTGTAAACAATTTTACAACACCAAGTTATAGTCCAGCAATTTTATTTTAAATTCACAAGCTTTCGGAGATTTTCTCCTTCCTCAGGCAAATGTTTGCCTGAGGAAGGAGAAAATCTCCGAAAGCTTGTGAATTTAAAATAAAATTGCTGGACTATAACTTGGTGTTGCAAAATTGTTTACAATTGTCAACCCCAGTCCATCACCGGCATCTCCACATCAAGAGTGACACTGAGGTAGGCTGACTCTGGAAAGTCAAAGATGCTAAGGTACTTAACCTTAGCCAGAGATATGGACGCAGTTGACCTCAACACCGCTTAGTTTAGGGCAGGAAAGAACACGTGTGTGGATGTCAGGTGAAGAAAGGTTTGAGCTCGGCCTGATGCTCCACACTGTCAGGTAGCCCATCAACAATCACTGTCAAGACTCTCAGATGAAGAACGGACAATTGGGTGATTGGTTGATACTTAGAGTGGCACCTTCAGGAGAAGAGGAAAAGAGAAAAAATTGGGAAACAAAAGATTGTATGTATGATAAAAAATTGGGGTAAATGCAAGTTTTTCAGGCCAGTAGAATGTGGGTAGCAGTATGCCCCAGGGATATGTACTGGGAACTCATATTTTCATTTTGCAAATAAATGTTTTGCATGCAGATATGAGAAGAATGAAGAAGTTTGTTGATACCAAATTAGAGGGAATGGCGAACTGCAAGGAAGAATGCAGGTTGGCAGTGTGGGCAGAAAAAAAGTGTAAGATGCAGTTCAATATAGAGAAATGTGAAGTTGTATATTTTGGAAAAAAGAACAATGAGAAATAAATCCTGAACAGTTAACACAGTGGAGAAAGGGATATCCAAGAGTGCAGATATGTAGATCTTTAAAGGTGAAATTACAGGCAGATAAGGCATTTTAAAGAGGCAAATGAAATTCTGCATTTTACCTATGGGGGAATTGAATATAAAAGCAAGGAAGTAATGTTGAATTTGTTAAAGACAATGGTTAGGCCAGATTTGGAGTTTTGTGCGCCGTTCTGGGCAGCCTATTATAAAAAGGATATTCAAGCCATGGAAAGTGTACAGCGAAGATTAACTAGAATGATACCAGGAATGAGCAGCTATAGTTATGAAGAAAGGCTTGAAAAATTGAGCCAGGAAGAGAAACCATTGCTGGAGTTGCACCAGCTATGTTCGAACAGGTAGCAATGGGACCACGATGGCAGTTCCACAGACCTGACATATGAAATATTAGAGAGGTTGGGAAGTACAAGGAGCGATAATATGTCATGGTGCCTAAGTAAGCAATGATAGTCATAGAGTCATAGAGTTATACAGCACGGATAGAGGCCCTTCGGCCCATCGTGTCCGCGCCGGCCATCAGCCCTGTCTACTCTAATCCCATATTCCAGCATTTGGTCCGTAGCCTTGTATGCTATGGCATTTCAAGTGCTCATCCAAATGCTTCTTGAATGTT
Source organism: Heptranchias perlo (assembly GCF_035084215.1). Classification (NCBI taxonomy): domain Eukaryota; kingdom Metazoa; phylum Chordata; class Chondrichthyes; order Hexanchiformes; family Hexanchidae; genus Heptranchias; species Heptranchias perlo. Next base: position 34,855,467 of record NC_090327.1, on the reverse strand, counting down.
GTGAGGGTTCCTGCCTCCACAACCCTTTCAGGCAGTGAGTTCCAGACTCCAACCACCCTCTGGGTGAAAAAGTTCTTTCTCAAATCCCCTCTAAACCTCCCGCCTTTTACCTTGAATCTATGTCCCCTTGTTATAGAACCCTCAACGAAGGGAAAAAGCTCCTTAGTATCCATCCTATCTGTGCCCCTCATAATTTTGTACACCTCAATCATGTCCCCCCTCAGCCTCCTCTGCTCCAAGGAAAACAAACCCAATCTTCCCAGTCTCTCTTCATAGCTGAAGCGCTCCAGCCCTGGTAACATCCTGGTGAATCTCCTCTGCACCCTCTCCAAAGCGATCACATCCTTCCTGTAGTGTGGCGACCAGAACTGCACACAGTACTCCAGCTGTGGCCTAACCAGTGTTTTATACAGCTCCATCATAACCTCCTTGCTCTTATATTCTATGCCTCGGCTAATAAAGGCAAGTATCCCATATGCCTTCTTTACCACCTTATCTACCTGTTCCGCCGCCTTCAGGGATCTGTGAACTTGCACACCAAGATCCCTCTGACCCTCTGTCTTGCCTAGGGTCCTCCCATTCATTGTGTATTCCCTTGCCTTGTTAGTCCCTCCAAAGTGCATCATCTCGCACTTTTCCGGGTTAAATTCCATTTGCCACTGTTCCGCCCATCTGACCAACCCATCTATATCGTCCTGCAGACTGAGGCTATCCTCCTCGCTATTTACCACCCTACCAATTTTTGTATCATCAGCGAACTTACTGATCATACCTTTTACATTCATATCCAAGTCGTTAATGTAGACCACAAACAGCAAGGGACCCAGCACCGATCCCTGTGGTACCCCACTGGCCACAGGCTTCCAGTCACAAAAATAACCTTCGACCATCACCCTCTGCCTTCTGCCACTAAGCCAGTTTTGTATCCAAAGTGCCAAGGCACCCTGGATTCCATGGGCTCGTACCTTCTTGACCAGTCTCCTGTGGGGGACTTTATCGAAGGCCTTACTGAAATCCATGTATACCACATCCACTGCGTTACCCTCATCCACACGCCTAGTCACCCCCTCAAAAAATTCAATCAAATTAGTCAGACTCAATCAAATGATGCCTGAGCAAAGGGAACAACTAACATCAGTAAACATGGGGGCCAGGAAAGGCAGATGAATGGTCAGGAGTTGAATGGGTAGAGGATCGAAGGAGGAGTGTGGGACTCATGGAAGTATGAGTATGGAAGAAAAACTGCAGAGTGATAAAGGATGGGAGGAAGAGTAGATGGGAGACAGGGGTCAGAAGAGGAAGGGGTGATAGCAGCAGAGACAGCTGCATGGATTATCTCAATCTTAGAGACAAAGAAATCCATGAGCTCTTCGTAGTCGGTACTGGAGGGGAGTGTGTAGCGGTCCAGGAAAGGGATTTGAGGAGGCGTTCATCACTGAAAAAAGGAGCCTTGCGATGTCCTTGTCTATAGAGACGATCCTGGAGTAGTAGGTTGAGAGCGAGGTGTGGTAATGTTAAAACATGGTTGAGCCAAATCTGGTTATAAATGACTAGACCAGTTGTAGGCCACGTGTGCTCAAGTTTGCAGCCCTCTGATTTAAAGGGGCAAAGATATGAATGGTACCAGGGGAACTCAGGGCAGGAGACAGGGAACAATTTGGTAGAAATGAGGGGGTCAAAGACAAGGAAGCAGTTCAGTGGCAGAGGTTATATAAAAGGCTACAAGAAAATGTCTGGAAGTGGGATTAGAGTATACAGCTCGAGTCGAAGAACCAGCATCAGCACAGACACAGTAGAGGGAGGGGGGTCTGAATGATATCCTCCCATGTTAGAATTTCTACGATTACATACATATCAAAGCAGTAATTTAACATATTCCCATAGCGTTTCTCGTACACAAATCCACCTCGATGCACAATGAGAACATGAGGGAGAAAAGGAAGACAGTGGTTAGGAGAGGGTGAAAGCACTGAGCTTTTTTGAAGGCAGGGATGGAGCAGACAGGGTGAAGATGCTGAAGGATAGAGTTCTAATGGGGCAGGCAGAGTGGCTGTTGATGGTGGAGTAGAACTAGGAAGTGAGCACAGGGAGCCAATTGTAGGGGACAGATGACTAGACTGTTTGAGTCTTGTTCTTTCACTGCTCTAAACCAATAATCACCCCCAGGTATCCATTACTCTCTATTTGATTTTAAAACTGTTGTCATTCCCTTTGAACAATACAGTTTTGTTAGATGCAATGAGTTCAGTGCCAGACAGACAACACCAGCTCAGTACAACAAAAAGCACCATCGGAGTTACGTTAACTGCCATTCCCCATTTTCACCCAATGTCTGAACATACAACATTCAAAAAGTTTAGAGACCCTGAGCTTTTAAGCGAGTTTGCAATTTAAAAAAAAACTGAAGCATTCTGATTAACCCACTTTAATTCCCCTTCCCCTCACTTTCATTTAAACGCTTAATGATTATAATCATCTGAAAGCTCAACAGCAGAAAGCGAGGGGTGGAAGAGAATTACTGCGCCTCATAGTGGAAGGGAATTAAATTAACTGTTAGAATGCGTGATGCACTTTGGACCGTGACATTAGTCCAGCCCTGTCACGCTGGTCTGCTCATCCTCTAAGCAAATTTCCCCATTATCATCAGTCTCACCATCTAAACAAAGCATTCAGGGAAGTTAAAAAATAAAAAGGAGAAAGACCAAAAATGTAAAGAAAAAACCACAAATGCTGAAATCCAAAATTGCAGAAAATGTTACAAGTACACAACAGGTCAGTCTGCATCTGGGACAGAAAGAAAGCTTAATGTTTGAGGCGTGACCCTTCATCAGCACTCAAAAAGGATGTTAATCATGATTTTTTTTTTAAAACCAAGCACGTTCTCTCTTAACATCCTGCATAGCAACATTGATTACATAAAAGTTTATCCTCCGACAAAAAAAACTGAAGGATTTCAAAAGGTTACCTTTGCATACTTGACTGCTTCATTCAACTTGTCCAACGAACTTTGAAAGTAGGCAAGCTGCAGTGATAGAAAAAAAAACAAAGTTTTTAAAATACACTACAACATAGACAGTCAGGCAAACACAAACATTTCAATCCAACTACAGACCCACTTCACAAAGCCCAAGGGGAAAAAATGGTGAAGAATATTTTCTACTCACCCTTTCTCCATATTTCTGTTGTTCTTCCGCTTGCTTACCCATATGAAGCTGCAATAAAGTACCAGGAAAAGACTTCAGACTACTAATTAGCAGGAAGAGCTAGAAAAATCCAGTGACTAAGAAGAGGGATGATGTGGAGATGCCGGTGATGGACTGGGGTTGACAAATGTAAGGAATCTTACAACACCAGGTTATAGTCCAACTGTTTTATTTGAAAAGCTTGTGATTTTCAAATAAAACAGTTGGACTATAACCTGGTGTTGTAAGATTCCTTACATAAGAGGAGGGAATAATAGTCAGAACTGCTGTAAACCACACAAACTCAGTGACTAGCATTACATTTTAAGGCTTTTTACTCAGATATTCTTCAGGTTCAGTGCCAAAGTGCATAACCATAATGAGCCCTCGCCCAGAGTGTTCCTTCACCTGCCCAATGTTTAAGTAACTGTAACGAGCCTAGGGGTTCTAAAGAAACCATTGCCACTGAATTTGGGCTTACTGGATATGCCACATGCAAGAGGTAATCTGAGACTTCAGAAAGAAATAAAATTACCACCATGAGCCACAGCTAGGGCTATAAAGGACAGGCAAATTCAATAGGTAAGAGAACGGTACTAAGGGGACTTAACCGTTCCTCCTCAGAATGTAGAAAAATAACAGTCGCTAACATTCAATGTACTACTTACAACTGGACCTAAAACACAGTCAACAACTATAACTTTCTGTGGGTGCTTCACTACTAACCTGGCACAGAGTTAGTTAACCCAAATTTTACTTTCAAAATTCTTTGAAGAATGAGGCTGCTTCCCCTGCCCGGAGAGTCTAGAACTAGGGATCACAGTCTCAAGATAAGGGGTCGGCCATTTAGGACCAGGATAAGGAAAAATTTCTTCACTTAGGAGGGTTGTGAATCTTTGGCATTCTCTACCCCAGAGGGCTGTGGATACTCAGTTGTTGAGTATATTCAAGGCTGAGATCGATAGATTTTTGGACACTAAGGGAATCAAGGGATTATGGGTATAGGGCAGGAAAGTGGAATTGAGGTAGAAGATCAGCTATGATCTTACTGAATGGTGCAGCAGGCTCGAGGGGCTGAATGGCCTACTCCAGTTCCTATTTCTTATGTTGACCAGAACAAAAATTAAAAATGCATTTCTCAAGCTCACTTTTGAATAAACTGCAAGGTATTGCCCCATCTAGGAGCAATGATAGCAGCAAATATTCAAGACTAATATCTCCAAAAAGCCCTTGTGTATACCAGACCGTAATGTACATCATCTGCAGTCCGAGGAAGCAGCTAGCAGTAACTTACATTTAAAGTGACTGCCAGTCTCCTGCACCAAGATATTAAATCATAGAATAGAATCATAGAAATCTCTGGCACAGAAGGAGGCCATTCAGCCCATTGGGTCTGTGCCGGCTGAAAAAGAGCTATCCAGCCTAATCCCACTTTCCAACACTTGGTCCGTAGCCTTTTAGGTTGCGGCACTTCAGGTGCATATCTAATTACTTTTTAAATGTGATGAGGGTTTCTGTCTCTAGCACTCTTTCAAGCAGTGAGTTCCAGACCCCCACCATCCTCGGTGAAAAAAATTCTCTTCAGCTCCCCTCTAATTCTTCTACCAATTCTTTAAATCTATGCCCCCTGGTTATTGACTTCTCTGCTAAGGGAAATAGGTCCTTCCTATCCACTCTATCTGGCGCCTCATTATTTTATACACCTCAATTAAATCTTCCATGAGCCTCCTCTGTTCCAAAGAAAACAACCCCAACCTATCCAATCTTTCTTCATAGCTAAAATTCTCCAGTCCTGGCAACATCCTTGTAAATCTCCTCTGTACCCTCTCTAGTGCAATCACATCTTTTCTGTAATGTGGTGACCAGAACTGTATGCGGCACTCTAGCTGTGGCCTAACTAGTGTTTTATACAGTTCTAGCATAACCTCCCTGCTCTTCTACTCTTTGCCTCGGAAAATAAAGGAAAGTATCCTGTATGCCTTCTTAACCGCCTTATCTACCCATCCTGCTACCTTCAGGGATCTGTGGATATGCACTCCAAGGGCCCCCTGTTCCTCTACTCCTCTCAGTATCCTCCCATTTATTGTGTACTCCCTTGCCTTGTTTTCCCTCCCCAAATGCATTACCTCACACTTCTCCAGACTGAATTCCACTTACCACTTTTCTGCCCACCTGACCAGTCCAGTGATATCTTCCTGCAGTCTACAGCTTCCTTCCTCACTATCAACCACACAGCCAATTTTTGTATCATCTGCAAACTTCTTAATTATGCCCCTTACATTGAAGTCTAAATCATTGATATATACCACAAAAAACAAGGGACCTAGTACTGAGCCCTGCAGAACCCCACTGGAAACAGCCTTCCAGTCACAAAAGCGCCCGATCATTGCCCTATGCTTCCTGCCACTGAGCCAATTTTGGACCAAACTTGCCACTTTCCCTTAGATCCCATGGGCTATTACTTTCCTGACCAGTCTGCCATGTGGGACCTTGTCAAAAGTCTTGCTAAAATCCATGTAGGCTACGTCAAATGCTCTACCCTCATCCACCCTCCTTGTTACCGTCTCAAAAAATTCAATCAAATAGTCAGACATGACCTTTCCTTAACAAATCCATGCTGACTCTCTTCGATTAATCCGTGCCTTTCTAAATGATGATTAATAATGTCACTCAAATTTGTTTCCAATAATTTGTCCACCACCAATGTTAGGCTGACTGGTCTGTAATTACTCTGTCTATCCCTTTCTCTCCTTTTAAACAGTGCAACATTAGCAGTCCTCCAGTACCATGCTTGTAGCCAGAGAGGATTGGAAAATGATGGTCAGAGCCTTTATTATTTCCTCCCTTGTTTCTCTTAACAGCCTGGGATACATTTCATCCGGGCCTGGCGCTTCATCTACTTTCAAAGATGCTAATCCCCTTAATACTTCCTCCCTTACTATACTTATCCCATCCAATATTTCACACTCCTCCTCCTTAGCTACAATACCTGCATCGTCCCCCTCTTTTGTGAAGACAGACGCAAAGTATTCATTAAGAACCATACCCGTCTTCCACCTCCACACACAGGTTACCTTTTTGGTCTCTAATAGGCCCTACTCTTTCCTTAGCTATCCTCTTGCTCTTTATGTATTTATAAAACATCTTTGGGTTTTCCTTGATTTTACTTGCCAATATTTTTTCATGCCTTCTCTTTGCTTTCCTAATTTCCCTTTTAATTTCACCCCTGCACTTTCTATACTCCTCTCAGATTTCTGCAGTATTGAGCTTTCGGTATCTGACATAAGCTTCCCTTTTTTGCTTTATCCTACCCTGTATGCTCTGTGACATCCAGGGGGCTCTAGATTTGGAGTCCCACCCTTTTTCTTTGAAAAGATTGTAATGTTAGAGGAAGGGCGTAAGGAAAGGGTTAATCAGTGTCTTGATGTCTGTTAACCTTATAATCATAAGACAGGCATGCTTTTTTTTAAATATACATGTTTAATATAGATGCAGTGGCCACTGAATTGATGAATTAAAGCTGACCCTAAAGCAATGGTCAATTTAGACAACAGACCTAATTAAAAGATATTATAGTGCATACTGAAGAGAACTTTAATTAGTTGATAAGTTCTGCAGAAGGGATTAAATAATCCTTTTCAGAAGCAGGAGATTGGTATGAAATGGTCACAGACACAGAACGGGCAGAAAAAGTCCCTTTGTTTGTTTATTAGAAGGAAGGCCTTGAAGAAGCACCTGCCTGAGAAAGAAAGTTGGGGAGTTATACCAGTCTATGGAAAAAGAATGTTATAACTAAAGTTATTGATCAGGAAGAAGCTCATTATAATTTACCATATATAGAATTGTATTAGATAATGTGGTTTGTCACGGAGAAGGTTTGGAAAAAAGGTATAAAAAGTGGATGTTGGAACAGATATGTTGGAATTCGATTAAGGTCTGATCAACCAAGTACACTGAGCTCAGAACTGTAACGTTCTCCAGCTAACAACTCACAAGGTTTTGCTGTAACTGCTGCTAAGTATGTGTTTAATTATTGTTAATAATTATTATTGTAAGTTTAATAAGTCTGTGACATCTAACAGTTAACACAGTGACCCCTATTATTTGAGAAGTAAATTATAAGCAAGAACAATCTTCCTCTAACAGTAAGCTTTCTTAATATTAGAAATGTGACCAAAACACAGTATTGTTCACAACTACTTCTGTCAGACAGGGACGACTTGTAAAGGTTGATCCTCATTGAGCAGAAACACGCAGTGAGTGCAACACTGATCCTGCTTCCACTGACAAACAGCCAGGTGATACTAAACAGTGTAGTAAGCCCTGCTCAGTTCCTGAAGTGCCCTGGTTTCTCCCTATGTCCTGAGGCATAGGACTCATTTAATACACGTCAGAGGCTGAAAGGCTGTGAACCCCATTGGGATGAGACCTTCTGGCTCCAAGTCGGGAGCTTGATCGACTGAGCACACAGGTTCCACATTTGCACGTGTCACTTAAAAGGGTCCATAATTATCTTTTCACAGATACTTTCTGCTTACTTTCAACATATCTCTTCTCTCCCTCTCCCCATCTCCTGTAGGCACCAACTCTTTTCTGGTGTATGCGCCAACAGGAGAGGGCACCCCTCAGCTAATTAGCTAGTCTTCGCATATATATCGAAACAATTTGACCAGAGGAGTCAGAGAGAGCACAACTGAGTTTTATTCTGTCCTTACTTAATATCCACACACACACTTTTCAGCAGGATTCACAGGATAGCAACAAATAAAAAACTTGGCTGATTTTTATACTCCATAATCCAGAAATCTGAGGCTAACTGTTGTGCCCCTACCAGTCATCCCAATTGTCTTAAATAAAAAAAAAGTTCCCTCTCTTTTCCCTAGGCTTCGAAGTCCACAGCTATGTCTTTCCCCCCTCACACAGGTCACAGCAAACTATCAACCTTCTGTGCCCAAGGCAGCAAGAGTCCTACCTCTGAACTCCACTGCTGTTCCAAATTGCCACACAGAATTATGCATAATATGGCCTGGAAACACCTCTTGACAACCTACCTCCACATCAAAAGGCAAGATGACTTTCAGGTTATCAGGGTATCCAATATTTCTCATTTTAGCAGAGTAACACTTTTCATGCTGTTTAAGGTGAGTTACATGAGTAGAAATCTTTCCACTGTTAACACCTAATGTCAGCGTCAAACAGACTAGGAGCAAATTAAAGCTCACCCTATTCCACCCAACAAGATGGCTTAACCCACCCTCAGAAGAGTATCTCTTAATCCACCAGGATGGATATTCTTCACTTCCTACACCAGTCCTCCTTGCAACATCGGAATGATATTACCAATTTAGTACTGACTGTACTAAGTTAAAGGCAGTTTTGAGCTCTAGTTCCAGGCCTAATAAGAACAGGGATGAGACTGCCCAAAAGTAATTTCACTTTAAGAAGCCTTACAGTCAGCAGAAAGAGACTTTCACACATCAAGTTTGAAATGATTCCAGTCCCAAGTTCCAGAAGTGAAAGGACAGTAAAGAAACATCTAGGGCACCTAGCCATCCAATTCTGTATCCTGACAAGAGCGCAAATTATAGGGCTTTTACCAAAATAACTATAAAATAGGGATGTGACTTGTTTATTACACTACATTTTACAGCAATTTGAGGGGCACTCATTCAAAACGAAGTGTTTTTGAGTTTCACCAATTGCCTAGTGGGTAAAGGCACCACTAATTAACATAAGAAATAGAAGGAGTAGGCCATACAGCCCCTCGAGCCTGCTCTGTCATTCAATAAGATCATGGCTAATCTTCGACCTCAACTCCACTTTCCCGCCCAATCCCCATATCCCTCGATTCCCTCAGAGTCCAAAAATCTATTGATCTCAGCCTTGAATATGCTCAATGACTGAGCATCCACAGCCCTCTGGGGTAGAGAATTGTTGTGCTAATCCATACAGACCAAAAGGTCCCAGGTATGTACGTCTGGACATTGGCAAAGAACAAGACATCCTTCATGACGGAAAAGCTCACCAATTCTTATTGCCCAAGTTTGCTCTTGAAGAACTGCCACTTCTGTAAGGTTCAGGATGGTAGCCAGTATCTGGACAAGAGGCAGGTCTTTCAGGAAAAGAGGGGAGAAAACTCGGGGGTGCGGGAGGAGTTGGAGAAGGAAAGTGTGTTCTTGCAGAACGCCAGAGTGAAATTCAGAGTCTTAAATTTTCCACACAATGCTACTTACATGTGCGACTGCAGCATAGTAATAAATCTTCATCTGCACCAGCTTCTTCCAGTCTTTCTGAAATTTCCCAATAAGTGAAGCAGTCTCTGAGTTTTCCAGAGCACGACAAGCTTCCTTATAATAATCAACCACCTGCCAACAAGGCAAACTATAAATGTATAGCCCAAACCACCATATTTTCGAGATGCACTTTTTCCTTTTCGTCAAATTAAAAAACAACGAAATTTCACACCCCAAAACAAAAGAAAAAAGCAAAAGTTACCAAATGTGGCCAGTGCATTTAATACCCCCCTCCTTCTTTAAGTCTGCACTGAAGGTGCCAGAGGCAGTTTTCAATGCAATAATTAAAAGACAGCTGTGGGTCAGAGCCACAGGGAAACAAGACAGTTTGGGGGGGGGGGGGGGGTGGAGAATGAGTCAAAGGCATCCCCCCCTCATGCCTTTTCAAAATTAAAGCAGTTACCCACTCCCCATATTATCAGGACTTCAATATGAAGCAGTTGTTAGGGTAAATCAGAAACTGCATCCGGAGTGCACACAAGTCAGAACAAAATATAGTGACAAACAGGTCACTTGTGCAGTTTTGGTCATGTTACCTCAAAAATGATTGAAGTTCAGAAAAGGATGACCCCAGGTCTTAGGGGTCTAAATTATGAGGACACAGTCTACTGAACTCAGTCAGTGGAGAAAAGACAGAGATGACATGATACGGCCTTTACAATAACAGCTATAAAAGGTAGAGGCAGGCAGGCTATTTTACTTGAGCAGTGAGATCAGAACTCGAGAAAACAATTACAAAAATTCACAGGCCTCAAGCCAGATCAGAAGAATTTTTTTGTCTCTGCCCACAAAGAGATGTGGAACAGATTAACAGAGAAACTGGAGGTAATCTCTGGCCAATTGATATCTTTTTTAAAAGTCCTGTCAAAAAAGATTGAAAGTTAGAGATATAAATAGATTTGGGAGTAAGAGTAGAGAGATTTTTGGTTGGGACGGGAAGGAGAGAAAGAATCTAAGATTGAAGCATATTCAGCTGTAGAAGGAGTGGACTTTATGGATCCAATAGACTTTTCCACTCAGGCTTTTATGTTCTCCTCACTCTTGGAATAACCTAGAAATTCACATTACTCCTCACCTAAAATCTTTCATGAAGATACTAACTCAGTCTAACAAGCCATACAATTTTCCTTTAAGGTTCCATTCACTTACCTGGGCACTGATTCTTGCTACTAGAAAACTTTTTCTGTTGTCCAGCATAGACTTTTCCAACAGACACTCCTGAGCTTGTCCCTAAAAGTAACGAGACAGCACACAGTGTGATCATTGAAAAATAAGTTACAATGGTTTTTATTGAAATAGATATTGTATGAGCCATGAGTGACCTTTTTATTAAAGTAAAAATAGGGTCACTTTGAAGCTTGTCGAATGGGAATGCAATTTTATATGGTGAATTTTTTAATTAATGCTGCATCTTTTAAATAAAAACGCAGGAGATGCATTTTCAACTTCACACCAGGGAGGCAAATGATTGCATCCAGTAGCGTGAGCATCCTTGCCAACCTTCAGCATTAACAACTTCAAAGAAAAAAAGAAATGATTCATGTCATTGCTCAAGTCTACTTCTGCAATCTTCTCCAGCCCTATGACAACTTCAGTGTCCTATTCAATACCATAGTCTCCATCACTAGTACTGCCTACTTTCACCTCAATAACATCGCCCTCCTTCGCCCATAACTCAGCCCACTTGCCGCTAAAAAGCTCATTCAGGCCTGTCAACTCGGGACGCTATTATTCTAATTCTTTTCCGCCCAACCTCCTATTCTCCACCCTCCGTAAACTTCAGCTCATCCAAAACTCTGCTGCCCGCATCCTATCTCGCTCCCAAGTCCTGCTCGCCCATTGCCCCTGTCCTCACTGAACCACACTGGCTCCTGCCCACCCCCACCCAATGCCTCATTTAAAATTCTTGTTTACATCAAGTGATACAACCTCTCTCCAGCCGCCCCCCCCATCCCCCCTTCCCGTCCCGGAACTCTTAGCTCCTCCAAATCTGACCTCTTACGCATTCCCCGCTCCCTCGCCCCACCATTGGTAGTCCCACATTCTGGAATATTCTCTCTCTGCCTGTCCATGTGCCTTCAATCCTTAAAACCCACCTCTTTGATCCAAGCTTCCGATCACTTTTCCTAATATCTCCTCCTTTAGCTGTGTCCTATTTTTTAAACTCGTATCCTGTGTGCCTTGGGATGTTTTTATACATTAAAGACATTATATAAATGCAAAATCACTTTACAACCTTATGGACTCAACATCGATTTCATCAACTTCAGATCATAACCATTGCTCCCATTTTTTCCAGACAGCAGGTGCTGGTAATGGTTCTGTGGTTGCCATTTACAGCTCCTCTAGAACCATCTTTTGTTTCTTCACTTGTCCCATTACCACCCCCTTTTGTTTTGCACCATTATCCCTTTTGTCATTTAATGAGTCCTGCCCTCCACTCTATCACAGACCTTTCCTTCACCAACCCCCCCCCCCCCACAACAAAACTTCTTTCCATTCCTCTGTCATTGCTTATAAACTGTTAAATCTCTAACTTCTTCCAGTACTGACGAAAGGTCATTGATCTGAAATGGTAATTCTGTTTCTCTCTCCGCAGATGCTGCCTGGCCTGCTGAGTATTTCCAGCATTTTCTGTTTTTATTATATAAATCAAAGTTGTTTTTACCACACACACACCCTCTACTCTTCGTAATATGGTCCACTGTCTCACTTCCCTCCACTCCCTAATATTATTGCTGGTATAGCCTTTAACCACCATGCCCCTCCACTCTGGAATTCTCCTTCAAAACCAGTCTTTACACTCAAAGTTTATTTTTTGACTGCTTTTAGTCACTTCAACTAACCTCTGGCTGCATAGTGGCCAACAGTCTCCCTGGAAAGAATCTTTTGAGATGCTTCATTGCATGAAAGACGCTAAAAACTGTGCTGCTGTTGAACCTCATCCAAGGTGACAAAAACCTGCAAGTGTGGTTTGTTTGCTGATTTTTATGGTAGCTGAGAAACATTTTAAAATAGTCAGTTGTGGCTTTATTGGATTGAATAGGCTGTGTAATTTTCAAACCTGGGCCAGATATACAACTAGCAATTGAAAAAATATCTAGTTCCTTTATCTGAGAGAAAGAATTTTTGTTATTACACAAGCTAAAGCCCTTTGCCCAGGGTGAACTTAGATATCTTTCCCCTCCTCGCAAAACAAAATCTCAATGATTGAAGTGCAAGTCCCTGCAGAACTTATGCCTCATTAACAATGGCCAATGCTGCAAGAACACCTCAATGAATGTCAGCTAACAGGTTAGCCATTTTAATAACTCCTTTACTGTGCTGGCACCTGCAACAACGCCAACTGCTTGCTCCTTTGTGACTTCCTTCAACAACCTTGGTTATGTGCCATCATGGTTCGGTGACTTAACCACCTTGAGTTTCACTCATTTTTCCAGAACAAATTCTTTTTCTAAAGTTATCAATTCACAATCGAAGATAGTATTGTTTAGCAAAAAAAAGAAATCCATGATGAGGCCAGTCCAGATATATATGTATTACACACACTGCGATATTAGAGTACAAACACAATGCATTTGTGTGATATTCCTCTCCATTTTAACAGAGGTATTAACCCATTTATTCTAAACATGTTTACACCTGTTAGAATAGCGAACAGTGGAATGTCAAACACATGCTGCCTTCTTCCGCTAATACTGCAGTCACTGCTAGGCTTATGTTTATTATAAGACCCAATATACAATTAAGATGTACGCTCCATGTACAGACTCACTGCCAGAATATATCGAAGTACTATTTGCACAGCTGTTGTGCCTAACTAAGCACTTAGCTTCTTTCCATCAATACATCTTGTCCTGTCCCAAAATCTCTGCTCTTCTACTGTGGCAAAGTGCATACAGGATCAATAGGCAAACAAAACATATAGCACCAGCTGCAAATGAATAATTACTTTTTAAAACCCTATATGCCATTCTATCTCGATTATTGTAGGAGACAAAAATAATCATGAGTTCACACATCACAATATTGTGACAAAGTCACCACCAAAATATTTGCTTTTTAAAATGGTGATTCAATTTTCATCCCTCCTCTCAAAGGTGATGACTCATTTGAGTTCCAATGGCACCAGTTGTCCTCTGGTACCTCTCCCAAATAGCCATGCTTAATGGGTCAGTCCAAGAAGCAAATCTCAGCAGACTATCTGATTGCAAAGGCGATCACAAATGAGCCAACTTCTGCCCTCACATGATGTCCACACACAAGCACTTTCCAACAAGAATAGCAATTAGGAGCAAGAACTCTGGCTGACATTCCCCTCCTTAACAGGGTTATTGAGGCCAAGTTGAGCTAACAATACAGACTAGGAATCAAACCTCAACATCCTGGACTGCGTGGTTCAGTTACATATTGCTTTGCCAATTGAGCAATTGGGAGGATGCAGAATGCAAATTTGCAAAACTTTGAACCCCATCTCGAGTGTTGTCCTTACCAGCATGAGGTTGATATTAAGGTTAAGGATTTGGTGGCTCATATCTACACTGTAGGAATGGCTGAAATGATCCCGTAGGTAGGAGAAAGCTCCCGCTGAGCACTGAAAGTGTGTACATGAAACCTTCATACCCTGCAAGGAGGCAATGAAAATTCAATTATTGTGCACGTTGTTAAACAAAATATCACAAAAAGGCCGGATTAATAATAGCTCACTTTGCAGTTACTCAATTTTATTACCCACCTCCTCAGTTACTCTGTTATCCACAGCTCCGAGCATTGAGTGAAGGGCTCCTGGGAGAAAAACAAAGCATCACCAGTTCAATAACCTAAAATACGGTTGGTTGGCTTTGCACGTCCCATCTGAAATGAGTCTAGTTAGTCTTAACCCAGTTCCTAGTGCACCAAAGTACAAAACTATCCTAATCCAACATTAAATAACAATCCTACTCAGAGAAGCCACAGAATGGCTCATATTGGGAACTGAAAAAGGCTGCACTAATCATCTGGGCCAAGTGAAAAAATGGAGGTAAGGCTTCCCCAAATGAAAGGAGTGAAATATAATAACGATTAGCCCATATTACTTGCATACTCCTTGTGGAGGCCCAAAAAAACCCGGCATTAGTCAATTATTTGGAGGGGACAGCAAGAGTACATGAGCCTAGTGTTTATGTTACTGGATTAGCAACCCACAGTTCATATTAGTATCCAGGTATGGCAGCAAAGTGATTATGTTACTGGACTAGTAATGCAGAGGCCTGGACTAATAATCAAGAGAGCACTAGTTCAAATACCCGCATGGCAATTTGAGAACTTGAATTCGATTTTTTTTTTAAATCTGGAAATTTTTTTAAAAAGCTAGTACTGTATCAGTAAGTGACCATGAAGTTGTTGGATTGTCGTAAAAACCCAACTGGTTCACTAATGTCCTTTAGGTCTGGCCTATGTGACCCCAGTCCCACACCAACGAGTTTGACTCAACTACCTTCTGAAGTCCACTCAGTTGCATCAAACCACACCACCATCTCAAGGGCAACTAGGGACGGGCAATAAATGTCAGCATTAGGAGCGATGTCGACATCCCAAGAATGAATAAAAAAAGCAAGAGGCCCGAATTTTAAAAAGATGAACCCTTTAACAAATGAAAATAGAGGGGAGAAAAGTTAGTGTTATAAATCCTGCGTATCCACAAACTTTATTCCAAGAATGAGAATAAAAGAGCTATAGGTTACTGCCCAAGACCTTTCACTGCACAAGCCTATAACTGAATTACAACTACTTACCCAGATTATAAAGAATGCAGGCCTGCTCATAGCAGATCTCATCAACAGTTACTGTCTTGCCAGAAAAGATCTCCGTCCTGTAATTTCAGCAAGCACATCAGGTTGTCAGTATCTACACTTATCCCACTGGATTAGTGCGCCATATCAGCCTGAAGCTCAACATGAACTGAGCAGACATGAACAGGCTGTGCACAAGAGCATTAGAATGTTCAACAAACTAAATTAGTCCAAACACTTCCATGTACAATTGTATAGTACTTCAACAGCAATTATTAATGAGAGTATGCAGCATCTTGAGAGTATGCAATCTCTTTTCTGGTTAATCCTCTTATTTGTCCTTTTGACTACACATATGTTGTGCCCGAGAGGGAGGCCTATACCTAGACCAGCTGGCAGGGCCCATGTGAAAGCAGATCAGTGAAGGCACCTCACCTTATGGTTTTCCCTCTCAAAAGGGAGACGACTGGCTTTTGCTCAGGATCTCCTCTACTAGTATAGCAGACACCGACTAAGATAGTTTTAAGCCTGATCAGAAAAATAATGCAACTCCTATAATGATTACACAAACTATTGAGGTTAAGACCTGATAGGAAATTGAGCCAGAGGCCCCATACGGATCTCAAATTTGATCTGTTGTCTGTGCTGAGTTAGCTGATCCCAATAGGGCAGCAGTATGGTGCCAAAAGTGGCGTCAGTGCCTCAGGGTTAGGGAGGGGTCTAATTAACTAGGGCTCCCTTTCCTGAAGGCTATCTCGTCACCCCTGATGAAAGTGTGCTCTATAATGGACACTGGCTCAGAACAAGACTGATTGGTTGTGATGATTCTTGTAGTTGAATATTACATCGAAACCACAGCACAGAAGCAGGCCATTCGACCCAACTGGTCTATGCCGGCGTTTATGCTCCACACGTGCTTCCTTCCTCCCTACTTCATCTAATCCTATCAGGATACCCTTCTATTCCTTTCTTCCTGATGTGTTTATCTAGCTTCCCCTTAAATGCATCAATGCTATTTGCCTCAATTACTCCTTGTGGTAGTGCATTCCACATTCTTACCACTCTTTGGGTGAAGAAGTTTCTCCTGAATTCCCTATTGGATTTATTAGCAACTATTTTATATTTATGATCTCTAATTTTGGACTCCTCCACAAGTGGAAACATTTTCTCTACGTCTATCCCATCAAACCATAGTATTATCTTAAAGACCTCTATCAGGTCACCCCTCAGCCTTCTCTTTTCTAGAGAAAAGAGCCCCAGGCTGTTCGGCCTTTCCTGATAAGGATATCCTCTCAATTTTGGTATGATCCTTGTGAATCTTTCTTGCACCCTCTCCAATGCCTCTATATCCTTTCTATAAGATGGAGACCAGAACTGTGCACAATACTCCAAGTGTGGTCTAATCAAGGTTCTATACAGGTTTAACATAACGTTTGCTTTTCAATTCTATCCCTCTAGGATCTGCCTTTAAGGCTTTATTAACCTGCATCCCTACTTTTAGTGATTGTGTATCTGTACCCCTAGATCCCTTTGCTCCTTTATCCAGTTTACAATATTATTCAAGCAGTTTGTGCCCACCTTATTCTTGCTACCAAAATGCACCACCTCACACTTATCTATATTGAAATTTATTTGCCAATTACACATCCATTCTGCAAGTTTATTAATGTCCTCTTCCATTTTGACACATTCTTCCTTTTAATTAACTACACCCCCCAATTTGGTGTCATCCACAAATTTTGAAATTGTACTTCTGATTCCTGAATTCAAATAGTTAATGCAAATTGTAAACAGTGGTCCCAGCATCGATCCCTGTGGAACACCACTTCCCACCTTTTGCCAATCTGAGTAGCTACTCTTAACCCCTCAGTTTTCTGTTTTGTAGCCAACTTGCTATCCATTCTGCTACCTGTCCCCTGACTCCACATCCTCTGAACTTAGTCATGAGTCTACAATGCAGTACCTTATCGAAGGCCTTTTCAAAATCCAAATATAATACATCTATTACATTACCCTTGTCTACTTTTTGTTACTTCTTCAAAGAATTCAATAAGGTTGATCAAGCTTGACTTTCCCTTCTGAAATCTGTGCTGTCTATTCTTTATTATATTTTTGTTCTCTAGATGTCTTTCTGTTACATCGTTGAGTAAAGAATCCATTATCTTTCCTACCATTGACAGTAAGCTAACTGATCTATAGTTCCCTGGACTTGTTCCATCTCCCTTTTTAAAATATAGGAACAACATTAGCTGCTCGCCAGTCCTCTGGCACTATTCCCTTTTTTAATGAATTTTTATATATATATATATATATATATATATATATATATATATAATAGTGCCTCCCTAATTTCTTTTGATATTCACGGATGCAATCCATCAGGACCAGGGGTCTTATCCTTCCTAAGTTTGATTAGTTTATCTCCCCCCTTTCTATCATAAATGTTTTAATATCTTTTTCGATCTCTTCTTCTAATGTCCTGCCCACCTAGTTAGTCTCCCTTAAGTAACTATTCAATATGTCTGCCATTTCACGGTCGCTACCTGTGAGTTTATCTTGTGCAACCCTTAGTGGCCCTATTCCGATTCTGATTTTTCTTTTGTTATTTATGTGTCTGTAGAATACTTTACTATTTCTTTTTATATTTCTTGATACTTTAATCTCGTAGTTCCTCTTTGCTTTCCTAATTGTTTTTTTTTTAAACTTCTTTCCTAACCTCTTCGTATTCCCTTTTGTCATCCTCTCCTTTACTGTCTATGTACTTACAACACCAGGTGCCTTTCTCTTCAGTTTCAATTTTACCCTCATCTCTTTATTCATCCATGGTGTTTTATTATTGGCTAGTTTGTTCTTGCTTTTTTTTTTTAAAAAGGAGGAATATATTTCTCCTGAACTCTAATGATCATTGTTTTAAATATTATCCACTGCTGTTCTATTTCTTTGTCTGTCAAAATGTTTTACCAGTTCACCAGCCCTAGTTCCATTCTCATCCCCTCAAAATTAGCTTTTTTCCAATCTTTTACTTTGGTCTTTGTCTTACTTATGTCTTTCTCAATCATTATTTTAAACCGTATTATGTTATGATTGCTATTGCCTAAATGTTCCTCTACACTTACTTCTCTTACTTATACTGGTTCATTTCCCATTACTACATCCAGCAGTGATTCCTCTCTTGTTGAGCTTCTCACATATGGGGTAAGAAAGGAGTCCTGTACACACTTTAAAAACTTTACTCACATTTCTCCTTTTCCTATATCTTCTTGCCAGTTTATTTGTGGGTAGTCGAAATCTCCTATGATTGTTATTCAATGTTTTTTTAATCATTTCATAGATATGTCTATATATTTCATCCTCCACTTCCCTTCCACTATTAGGTGGTCTGTAGAATATACCTATCAACGCGATCAATCCCTTCTCATCCTTTATCTCAATCTATATGGATTCTGTTTCTATCTTAATGTTACTTATGTCCCTTTTCTCTATTGCCATTTTGTTGTCTCTAATTAGTATAGCTACCCCAGCCCCCTTCTTCCTTCCCCATCCTTTCTAAATACATTATATCCTACGACATTTAACTGCCAGTCCTGTTCTTTATGTAGCCAAGTTGCAGTTATCCCTACCACATCTGGCTCCTCGCCATGAATTATTGCCTCCAGTTTGCCAGTTTTGTTTTGGATGCTGTGCACATTGCTGTACAGGCAATTTAATTTGTTTTTAGTAATTGTTCCACTCCCTTTTGTACTTATATTCTATAACTATTTGTTCCCTGACCATTTATGTTACCCTTATTCCTTAACTTGGTCTGACCTTTACTCCCATTTCCTGTGTCTTTCTTCTTCAGACTTATATTATCTTGCCCAGATTCCTCCACCCCCGCCCCCCCCCCCCCAATCTTACTAGTTTAAAGTCCTATTGACAGCCCAATTTATCTTTTCCACTAGGACACTGGTCCCACTCCGATTCAAGTGGAGCCCGCCCCAATGGTACAGCTCCTTCATGTCCCAGTACTGGTGCCAGTGTCCCATGAAATGGAACTCCTCCCTCCTAGTCTTTCAGCCACGCGTACACCTTCCTGATCCATTTATCCCTGTGCAAATTAGCCTGTGGCTCGGATAGTAATTCAGATATTACCAACCATGAGGTCCTTCTTTTAATTTAATTCCTAACTTCTGATATTCCCTTAGCAGGGCCTCCTCCCTTTTCTTCCCTATGTCATTGGTCCCAACATGGACCACGACAATTGGATCCTCCCCCTCCCTTCCCAAGTTCCTCTCCAGTTGCTCAGAGATATCCTTTACCCTTGCAGCAGGTAGGCAACACACCCACCTGGTTTCGGTCAGGACTGCAGAGGACGCTATCTGTACCTCTATGACTACAGCCTTTCTATTCTGATCCTTGCCCCCTTAGGAACATAGGAACAGGAGTAGGCCATTCAGCCCCTCGTGCCTGCTCCGCCATTTGATAAGATCATGGCTGATCTGTGATCTAACTCCATATACCTGCCTTTGGCCCACATCCCTTAATACCTTTGGTTGCCAAAAAGCTATCTATCTCACATTTAAATTTAGCAATTGAGCTAGTATCAATTGCCATTTGTGGAAGAGAGTTCCAAACTTCTACCACCCTTTGTGTGCAGAAATGTTTTCTAATCTCACTCCTGAAAGGTCCGGCTCTAATTTTTAGACTGTGCCCCCTACTCCTAAAATCCCCAACCAGTGGAAATAGTTTCTCTCTATCCACCCTATCTGTTCCCCTTAATATCTTATAAACTTCGATCAGATCACCCCTTAATTCGAAACTCTAAAGAATACAACCCCAATTTGTGTAATCTCTCCTCGTAACTTAACTCTTGAAGTCCGGTATCATTCTAGTAAACCTACGCTGCACTCCCTCCAAGGCCAATATGTCCTTCCGAAGGTGCGGTGCCCAGAACTGCTCACAGTACTCCAGGTGCAGTCTAACCAGGGTTTTGTATAGCTGCAGCATAACTTCTGCCCCCTTGTACTCTAGTCCTCGAGATATAAAAGCCAACATTCCATTTGCCTTATTGATTATTTTCTGCACCTGTTCATGACACTTCAATGATCCATGTACCTGAACCCCTAAGTCCCTTTGGACATCCACTGTTTTTGACTTTTTACCATTTAGAAAGTACCCTGTTCTATCCTTTTTTGATCCAAAGTGGATGACCTCACATTTGTCTGCATTGAATGCCATTCACCTAATCTATCAATATCCCTTTGTAATTTTATGTTTTCATCTACACAGCTTACAATGCCACCAATCTTTGTGTCATCGGCAAACTTAGATATGAGACTTTCTATGCCTTCATCTAAGTCGTTAATAAATATTGTGAATAATGGAGGCCCCAAGACAGATCCCTGCAGGACTCCACTAGTCACATCCTGCCAATGTGAGTACCAACCCATTATCCCTACTCTCTGTTGCCTTTCGCTCAGCCAACTTCCTAACCAAGTCCATACTTTTCCCTCGATTCCATGGGCTTCTGTCTTAGCTAACAGTCTCTTATGTGGGACCTTATCAAATGCCTTCTGGAAGTCCATATAAATAACATCCATTGACATTCCCCTGTCTACTACTTTAGTCACCACTTCAAAAAATTCAATCAGGTTTGTCAGGCACGACGTACCTTTCACAAATCCATGCTGGCTCTCCCTGATTAACTGAAAATTCTCGAGGTGTTCAGTCACCCTATCCTTAATTATAGACTCCAGCATTTTCCCCTTGGACTGCCTCCTTTTCCACAATGCCATATTTAGCATCTGGCAGTCCTCACTGCTACCTTCATCCTCATCCTCATCCTCACGGGTAGCAAGTGCATCATACCTGTTAGATACGACCAGGGGCCTCCTTTTCTATGTTCCCATTGGTTGCCCTTACTCTGCTGAGCTATGTGTCGGAGTATCTCTAACTCGTACTCCAGCCTAAAGACTCTGAGCCGGAGTGTCTCAAGCCAGAGGCATTTACTGCAGATGGGGCAATCTGGGACAGTCTCACTGTCCACAAACTCCTATGTATTATAGTCCCGACACACCAACCATTTCTAGTTTTTGTTTATTTATTTATATTAAGTGTTTCTATTAGTTCTAGAATTAAATCAAGGTCTATATTATATTTAGTAGATGGATTTTAGCTTGATTTTAAATTAATTAATTATTCTGAATATTTATTTAATTATCTATTTATTTATAGTTTATAGTTAAAGGTAGAGTGTGTATAGTAAATTAAAGACTTAGTTTAATTTCCTCGGATTCTGCCGCCCCCCCCCCCCCCCCTCTCTGTGCTGACTACCACTTCACTTTGAGATTTTTCCCTGGGTTTAACTGCTCTGGTTTCCCCACTCTAACTGTGTGTTTAACTTTAAGGCTTTTTAACTAACACCAACACACTAATTGTTAAAAACACTAACAACAATATTCTGGTGATACTCAACACCAAGGCTCACATTTAAACACGTAGGCAAGGTAACAGAGGGCTGGTAGCCCCGCAGAACCATACCACGCCTTCAAGGCCAGAGGTAAGAACAATTGGCAAGAAAAATAAAAAAGCAAATAAACAAATTTAAAAATCTCTTCAAAACTGTTTGACAGCTATCCCGATTCCTTAGTGAGTAAGTGTACTGCCTGGTGTGATACTGAGCCCAGAGCAGTAAGGCGATAGGGTTCAATTCCAGGTCTGTGCCGTTAGCTAATCTAACAGAAGGGTAGCAAAAGTGCTACAATTGGCTACAGCACATTTGGGCTATGGAGGGATTAAAAAAAGTGAGCCACGGTTCCCACTTCTAAACAGTATCCAGTATCCCGTGCTGGCAAGCGCAAGGACCAGACTTAGCTACGAGGGCCTTCAGTCAAAAAGCTGTGTGGCACTCACCACCTGACATTACAAAAGAATGTAACAGAGGGCAAGTGACACCTAGGAAACTGTATCCTAGCTAAGTCACGGCCTTGAGGAGGAGAAAACAGAAAGAAACAAACTTCTGGGGGGGAAAAAACAGTTCTTACCATGTGACCGGGACAGCTGCCTCCTCTCCCGACCCCATGGGAATGCGACTCTGCAGATAGTGAAGCTGGCCAAAGTACTTCCTCAATGTACTGCATCCTTCAAAGTCTCTCGTAACATTAACAGCATTCTGCAACACAATAATAGTGCTTAGATCGCCCCCTGCCAATTTTAAACAGATATAAAACTTTGCTTTCATATAGCATGTGTGTTTCTTTCATCTAAAGTGGTACCTAGAAACATTATCTTACTCATATGAAAGGTTAAGTTGCATCATGATGATCAACAGAGACTGAGGAATTCCTGACTTCCCTCAGTTTTTCTTTCCTCCTACAATCTTTTAAAACCCAAGCTTGTTGTCACCTATACAATATTTGTTGCTTTACCTCGATCTCTTACTTTGGTGCTGTCCTGTACTATGGCCCCCTCACCTAAGATTCTTGATCTTAAACAAAAAGTACTTTACAGTTTAGAGTTGCTAAAATTAATGACCTTGACAGTTGAATATTTAGAACAAGATATGAAAAGGAATAACTGATGCTGATCCTTTCCCTGTGATATATCCAACAATGGAAGTTCATGCAATCTCAACTCGATCAACAAGCCATTCAAAGTCTGTACATAATGTTTCTTCAGAAACACTGCCATTAAAATTTTCAATGAATGAAGCTAGAATCAGAGGATGAATGGGCAACTAGGCTCAAACACCAGATCTGGACTTCAGTTTATCCTGAACGTCATATGTTTAAAAATGAAACAGAATGCACAATTAATTTTATTGCATACAATACTGTAACTCAGAAATTATTAGCACAAAGGATATGTTGCACAACTTGAAGCTACATTGAGGCAATGCCAGAAATTAAAATTTGCAGTGAGTTTGAACCACTCAGCCATCACCCCTCTGTGCACCTAAACTGGCTCCTGGTCTTCCAACGGCTCAAATTTAAAATTCTCTCATCCTTGTGCTTAAATGCCTACAAGGCCTTGCCTCTCCCCATCTCTAACCTCCTCCAGCCCTAGAACCCCCCCTCCCCAACAGAACTCTCTTCCCCCGACTCTGAACTCTTTTTCATCTCCCCGTCCCTTTGCTCCACCATTAGCGGCCGTGCCTTCAGCTGCCTAGGCCCAAGTTCTGCAATTTCTCCCTAAATTCTCCTGCCTCTCCACCTCCCTCTCTTCTTTAAAACCCACCTCTCTAATCAAGCTTTTAGCCATCCCTCCAAATATTTCCTTCTTTGGCTCGGTATCCACTTATTAAAATTATATCTCGGAGGTGCTTTGGGACTTTTTTTAATGTTAAAGGCGCTATATAAATGCAAGTTGTTATTGAATTTGACACCGAAAATTTCCCTAACTTACACTATACACTGGCACTAGCAAAAAAATATCAGCAACAACTACGTCCATTTTTCTGAAAAATGTGGACAGCCAAGGTACACCAGGTACAGCATCAAGTTACCTCCCTCTCTGTCAGATGCAATGAAACACTATAGTGAGCCTATTAAGTCTGAATACTGCCTGAGGAATGAAGTGGACAGGAGTACACAGCTGCAGTCTGGATTTGCAGAATTAATTGTTTGCCATTCCATTTTCATAATTTAATCTGAATTGTAATTCTGGTGCAAATAACCATACAAGCAATTTCACTGCCAATTCAGACAAATGGGATGTTAAAAAG
Source organism: Heptranchias perlo (assembly GCF_035084215.1). Classification (NCBI taxonomy): domain Eukaryota; kingdom Metazoa; phylum Chordata; class Chondrichthyes; order Hexanchiformes; family Hexanchidae; genus Heptranchias; species Heptranchias perlo. The sequence continues at coordinate 34,831,520 of NC_090327.1, read as the reverse complement.
TGATCCATTCATGTGGGCACCTGCATGGGGATTGTGTTAAGTTTTTGCAACTCTCCACACACTAAACTACTAGTGTCAGCTGCGGTACTGTTGGTTGGAGCCAAGTGAAGGCAGCACCCTTCCACAGGGGAGGAACACCCACTGAAGCTGCTCTCTGGGCACTGCCTATCAGTCAGAACAACTCAGGTAAATGATCGAAATCAGGCTGCCACATATCGTCATAGCAGCCCAGAAAAGGATCAGTGGAGAAATAAAATTCTATAAAAGAAAACAATTCTGTACTGCTCAAGAAACTATGATGTTCAGATTGGCAGTAATGACAGACTGCCAGGCTGGTCCCAGTTGTTGAAGAAAGTGCAGACAAGAAATTCCACATTGCTACTTCCTAACAGTTAATATTTGTGACTTTATATAAAACCCAGCTCTGCTATACGATGCTAAACTCAAGATACATTATTTCGATTGGTAGGTAAATTGAACAGATGAGGCCACCATCTCAAGAGAAGCTCTAGATGCACAAAAGAGAGATTAGAAAAGCAACTTTTTCGTGCAGTTATTGGAATGTAGAAAGCACTGGTATAAGCAGCTAAATCGATTACAGTATTCAAAGAGGTACTGGATAATTTTTATACACACACACACACACCTAAAAAAGTAAAGAAACTGACATAACATTACAATGCATTTAAACGACACGCCCACTTCAAGAAATAGTGCTCCAATGATGACTCAGTGTCCTGCTGATCTGGAAAACAACCTGTTTGTATTGCACAATGGATCATGTAGCACTGCAGCTGAAATACCGTACAGGAGAGTTATTTCTATACTGTGAATCATGACTTTGTTCCTGGCAGTTCTGCTTCCCCCAGTGGTTGGGAAAGTACATACAGGGCCGTCAGTGTAATATCCACTTCACTGACTTAACAGGTGAGTTACCTCTGCCGTGGATACGTCCACTCCTATCAGCACAGCCTCTGAAGGTGCTTTGGGAAATCACCTCCTTTGGTGGGGCTCACACCTGCTGGAGGCAGCAATGCCACCTTGTTTACTGCATGGCAAAGGTGGCTGGCAGCATTATAAAGTGAATGAAAAATTGCATTAGATAGGAAATAATTTATTTTAATATAATCTAGTGTAGATTACTAACATAGATGAAAATATGATCCCCATCTCATTTTTTGCTGTATGTTACTTTGGCAAGAAGGCGGTTTGCATATTTCAGAGGTTTTACTGTCCAGCAATGATGTGGGTTAAACTAAAAGAAACAGTCATACCGGCAGGAGCATAGTGCACAGAGCAAACAGTTCAGAAAATACAAAGGGATTTAGTGCTGAAACAGCCAAAGGCAGCACTCAAACTTCAGCAGCAATCTGCTATAAGGCACCTACCTGCCGAAGCTGATCGAGTTTCTTCAGTTCCTCACTGTAGTTGTCAGGATTTTCACCGTAATGCTTCAAAATATACTGGAAAGTAGTGATAACATATGTTTAGAGGACTACAAAATAATCTTTCTTCCACTATTTCTTTGCCTCTTAATTACAAGTGTTAGCTGCGGCAGACAATTGAAATAAAGAGATTTCCCCCTCCCCACAGCCCCTGTATCCTAAATTTCAGAAGTGCACCTCTTTTCTCATTATACCTGATCAGAATTCCATTTCTTGCATGCATTACATAGCCTTCAGTTTTCCCTTAAACATAAATAGGATTTTGAAAGATTGAGCACCTCTGTTTTCTAGCACCATGGGACTGCCCTTGTATACTTCCTTTCCCATCTATTTGAACAAAGCTAAAGCATCTCCAGTGATGGTTTCTCTTCCCGTCCCCATATCACTTCCAAAGTACCCCAAGAATCTATCTTTGGCCTGACTTCTCCCTTATCTGCATTCTACCCTTCGCTATCATGTTTTGGAATTTTGTTTAACCATTTTTCTACAGAAAAGATGGGGGGGGGGGGGGTGCTGAAAGTTAAAACTCAACAGTTGAATGTATGACAAAGTTGATTTGCACAGGTTTAAAGAGGGACATGCTGCAGGCATTTACAGATTATGTAAAGAGAAAGAAAGAACTTGCATTCATATAGCATGTCTCACATCTTCAGGACATCCCAAAGCACTTCACAGCCAATAAAGTACTTTTTTTGAAGTGTGGTCACAGTTGTAATGTCGGGAAACATGGCAGCCAGTTTGCGCACAGCAAACAGCAATGAGATAAATGACCAGATAATCTGTTTTAGGTGCTGGCCTTTTTTCTTAGGAACTCCCCAAGTAAAACTCTCATTCTCTCTCTCTCTCTCTCTATACCTTTGAAACCTTGACTCATTACTGATCAAATTATTGGTCACTCCTCCTAATCTCTCCCTTCTAGTCATGTCACTCCTCCTAATCTCTCCCTTCTAGTCATGTCACGCTACACGTAACCCCACCAGCAAAAAGGGGGAAAAAAATTATATGTTTTTTAAAATTCTCTCTCTCTCTGCCATTTTGAGTTTCTTTCTGCCTGCCTGTGTAATAGACACAATGTATATCTAGTGTACTGGGACGTGCTGCTCTCCGTGACTGGCCTGTTTGAATAACAACGACACCTTTTGATTGGTGTGATGCTGTCCCAACATAGTATAAGATATGCGATTTGAGAACCTTTTCATTCATTCATCTGACGAAGGAGATAATCTCCGAAAGCTTGTGATTTTAAAATAAATTTGCTGGACTATAACCTGGTGTTGTAAGATTCCTTACATTTGTCCACCCCAGTCCATCACCGGCATTTCCACATCATCTCCCTTCTAGCTCAGCATTCATTTTTCTCACCCCCATTTGTGAAATGCCTTGGGATGTTTCTTACATTAAAGGCATCATATAACCACAAGCTGTTGATATGGAGTGGACCAGTGTGCTGATTTATCAGTGCACAGGCCATAAAACGTTAGGATCAAGTTTCCGTCCATGATCCACATCACACTGTGAAGGTCGGATCCAAGCTTTATCAGAATTCTAAAGGGTGGGGAAAGGCTTTTACTGTAATAGCTTCTATGAGGTTATAGCGCCACTGTTAAGTGCCTGTCTTGACTCATTGCTAGCTCTTTTGCCTCTATGCTATGCCGACAGGTAAACAAAGTTGAAAGACAAGTCAAGCTGGATACTCAACATATCCAACTACTGCAGAGCAGTAATCGACAAAGCACACAGAATGCTGAACTACACAGCCAAAACTGTAAAGCTGGGGGAAATCATGCTCAAACTGTAAAGTATACATACACAGAGGGTTGAGAGGTTGCAAAATGCATTGCTGGAGTTAGTGATTAAAGAGAAGACCATGTCAACATTAAACTACCTATCTGACCTATTATTGCTTTAGCCTTCTTTCATTTAATATGAAAACAGGATGGGCACATAGGGTTAAAAAGAAAAGAACTTGCATTTATTTCGTGTCTTTCATGACTTCAGGATGTCCCAAAGTGCTTTACAGCCAATGAAGTACTTTTTGAAGTGTAGTCACTATTGTAATTAAGAATCGCAGCAGCGGATTTGCACACAGCAAGATCCCACAAAGAGCAACGTGATAATGTAATGTAAAAAGTCAAAATTAAAGGCTCTTTATCTGCATGCATGGAGCATTCGTAACAAGATAGATGAATTAATTACACAGTCACATGGTAGCAAAATTAACAAGGTTGGGAACTAAATATTCCAGGGTACATGGAACCAGAGGCGAGAGACCCGAGAGCGGGGATATAAGGAGCAGCGACCCGAGGCCCGAGACCTGAGCGGCGGCGGACCTGAGCGGAACCAGAGGCGAGAGACCAGAGAGCGGGGATATAAGGAGCAGCGACCCGAGGCCCGAGACCTGAGCGGCGGCGGACCTGAGCGGATCAAAAACACAACAGAAAACCAAGGAGTGACGTCACAGGACAGCAGGTAAGTGATTGGTTGGTGAGTATTACTGTTTTTTTTTCTCTAATTTAGGGCATTGGTTTAAACTAAGAGCTGGGAAACTAAAAAGGGGGAGGTTAATTGGGGTAATTAAACAGTAAGTCAATTGATAATAAGAGGTATAAAAGGCGAGGCCCGAGAGCGGGAGAATCACCGAGACCAGAGACCGGAGCGGGATCGGATCGGAGGTATGAAAGGCGAGGCCCGAGAGCGGGAGAATCACCGAGACCAGAGACCGGAGCGGGATCGGATCGGATCGGATCGGAGGTATAAAAGGCGAGGCCCGAGAGCGGGAGAATCACCGAGACCAGAGACCGGAGCGGGATCGGATCGGATCGGAGGTATAAAAGGCGAGGCTCACTCTGAGACCGACACTCTGAGACCAGCGGCAGAGTTCGGAGTGACGTCACCAGTCAGAAAGTGACGCGGCACAGGGGAGGCAGCTGATTGGTGAGTAGGTTCAGGTGAGTATTTCTACCATTTTACTGTAAGTAAAGTAATAAGAAAGGGAAGGTCTGCAGGTTTTATAGCAGGTAGTGTTTTTTTTAGTGAACCTAGGTCCCTAGTATAGTTAACATTTTCTAATTTCAATGTAATTTAAAAGGGGTAACTAAGCTAAGGCAAGTCATGGCAGCAGACCTCGCACCCGTGATATTCCCCTCCTGCAAGATGTGGGAAGTCATGGACACTACCAGTGTCCCTGCCGACCATGTGTGCAGGAAGTGTGTCCACCTGCCGCTACTGACCGATCGTATCTCAGAGCTGGAGCTGCGGGTGGATTCACTGTGGGGCATCCGCGATGCAGAGAAACTCGTGGATAGCACGTTTAGCGAGTTGGTCACACCGCAGGTAAAGGGTGTACAGGCAGGAAGTGAATGGGTGACCACCAGGCAGAGTAAGAGGTGCAGGCAGGTAGTGCAGGGGTCCCCTGTGGCCATACCCCTCTCAAACAGGTATACCGTTTTGGATACTGTTGGGGGAGATGGCTCACCAGGGGAAGGTGACAGCGGCCAGGTTCATGGCACCGTGGCTGGCTCTGCTGCACAGGAGGGCAGGAAAAAGAGTGGCAGAGCTATAGCGATAGGGGACTCGATTGTAAGGGGAATAGACAGGCGTTTCTGCGGACGCAACAGAGACTCCAGGATGGTATGTTGCCTCCCTGGTGCAAGGGTCAGGGATGTCTCGGTGCGGCTGCAGGACATTCTGGAGGGGGAGGGTGAACAGCCAGTTGTCGTGGTGCATATAGGTACCAACGATATAGGTAAAAAACGGGATGAGGTCCTACAAGCTGAATTTAGGGAGTTAGGAGTTAAACTAAAAAGTAGGACCTCAAAGGTAGTAATCTCAGGATTGCTACCAGTGCCACAGGCGAGTCAGAGTAGGAATAACAGGATAGCTAGGATGAATACGTGGCTTGAGAGATGGTGCAAGAGGGAGGGATTCAAATTCCTGGGACATTGGAACCGGTTCTGGGGAGGTGGGACCAGTACAAATTGGACAGTCTGCAGCTGGGCAGGACTGGAACCAATGTCCTAGGGGGAGTGTTTGCTAGTGCTGTTGGGGAAGATTTAAACTAATGTGGCAGGGGGATGGGAACCGATGCAGGAAGTCAGTGGGAAGTAAAGTGGTGACAGAAACAAAAGGCAGTAAGGGAAAGTCTACAAAACATGACCGGACAGATGGTCTGAGAAAGCAGGGCAAAGACCAAGGGAAGTCTAGATTAAACTGCATTTATTTCAATGCAAGAAGTCTGATGGGCAAGGCAGATGAACTCAGGGCACGGATGGGTACATGGGACTGGGATGTTATAGCTATTACTGAAACATGGCTAAGGGAGGGGCAGGACTGGCAGCTCAATGTTCCAGGGTACAGATTCTACAGGAAAGATAGAGCAGGAGGTAAGAGAGGAAGGGGAGTTGCGTTCTTGATTAGGGAGAACATCACGGCAGTAGTGAGAGGTGATATATCAGAGGGTTCGCCCACTGAGTCTATATGGGTAGAACTGAAAAATAAGGGAGAGATCACTTTGATAGGATTGTACTACAGACCCCCAAATAGTCAACGGGAAATTGAGGAGCAAATATGTAAGGAGATTACAGACAGCTGCAAGAAAAATAGGGTGGTAATAGTAGGGGACTTTAACTTTCCCAACATTGACTGGGACAGCCATAGCATTAGGGGCTTGGATGGAGAGAAATTTGTTGAGTGTATTCAGGAGGAATTTCTCATTCAGTATGTGGATGGCCCGACTAGAGAGGGGGCAAAACATGACCTCCCTTGGGAAATAAGGAAGGGCAGGTGACAGAAGTGTTAGTGAGGGATCACTTTGGGACCAGTGATCATAATTCCATTAGTTTTAAGATAGCTATGGAGAAGGATAGGTCTGGCCCAAAAGTTAAAATTCTAAATTGGGGAAAGGCCAATTTTGATGGTATTAGACAGGAACTTTCAGAAGTTGATTGGGAGAGTCTGTTGGCAGGCAAAGGGACATCAGGTAAGTGGGAGGCTTTCAAAAGTGTGTTAACCAGGGTTCAGGGTAAGCACATTCCTTATAAAGTGAAGGGCAAGGCTGGTAGAAGTAGGGACCTTGGATGACTTGGGAGATTGTGGCCCTAGTCAAAAAGGAGGCATATGACATGCATAGGCAGCTGGGATCAAGTGGATCCCTTGAAGAGTATAGAGATTGCCGGAGTAGAGTTAAGAGAGAAATCAGGAGGGCAAAAAGGGGACATGAGATTGCTTTGGCAGATAAGGCAAAGGAGAATCCAAAGAGCTTCTACAAATACATAAAGGGCAAAAGAGTAACTAGGGAGAGAGTAGGGCCTCTTAAGGATCAACAAGGTCATCTATGTGCGGAACCACAAGAGATGGGCGAGATCCTAAATGAATATTTCACATCGGTATTTACGGTTGAGAAAGGCATGGATGTTAGGGAACTTGGGGAAATAAATAGTGATGTCTTGAGGAGTGTACATATTACAGAGAGGGAGGTGCTGGAAGTCTTAACGCGCATCAAGGTAGATAAATCTCCGGGACCTGATGAAATGTATCCCAGGACGTTATGGGAGGTTAGGGAGGAAATTAAGGGTCCCCTAGCAAAGATATTTGAATCATCCACCGCTACAGGTGAGGTGCCTGAAGATTGGAAGGTAGCAAATGTTGTGCCTTTGTTTAAGAAGGGCGGCAGGGAAAAGCCTGGGAACCACACACCGGTGAGCCTGACATCTGTAGTGGGTAAGTTGTTAGAGGGTATTCTGAGAGACAGGATCTACAGGCATTTGGAGAGGCAGGGACTGATTAGGAACAGTCAGCATGGTTTTGTGAGAGGAAAATCATGTCTCACGAATTTGATTGAGTTTTTTGAAGGGGTAACCAAGAAGATAGATGAGGGCTGTGCAGTAGACGTGGTCTACATGGACTTTAGCAAAGCTTTTGACAAGGTACCGCATGGTAGGTTGTTACATAAGGCTAAATCTCACGGGATCCAAGGTGAGGTAGCCAATTGGATACAAAATTGGATTGACGACAGAAGACAGAGGGTGGTTGTCGAGGGTTGTTTTTCAAACTGGAGGCCTGTGACCAGCGGTGTGCCTCAGGGATCGGTGCTGGGTCCGCTGTTATTTGTTATTTATATTAATGATTTGGATGGGAATTTAGGAGGCATGGTTAGCAAGTTTGCAGATGACACCAAGATTGGTGGCATCGTGGACAGTGAAGAAGGTTATCTAGGATTACAACGGGATCTTGATAAATTGGGCCAGTGGGCCTATGAATGGCAGATGGAGTTTAATTTAGATAAATGTGAGGTGATGCATTTTGGGAGATCGAATCGGGCCAGGATCTACTCCGTTAATGGTAGGGCGTTGGGGAGAGTTATAGAACAAAGAGATCTAGGAGTACAGGTTCATAGCTCCTTGAAAGTGGAGTCACAGGTGGATAGGGTGGTGAAGAAGGCATTCGGCATGCTTGGTTTCATTGGTCAGAACATTGAATACAGGAGTTGGGATGTCTTGTTGAAGTTGTACAAGACATTAGTTAGGCCACACTTGGAATACTGTGTACAGTTCTGGTCACCCTATTATAGAAAGGATATTATTGAACTAGAAAGAGAGCAGAAAAGATTTACTAGGATGCTACCGGGACTTGATGGTTTGACTTATAGGGAGAGGTTGGATAGACTGAGACTTTTTTCCCTGGAGAGTAGGAGGTTTCGGGGTGATCTTATAGAAGTCTATAAAATAATGAGGGGCATAAATAAGGTAGATAGTCAAAATCTTTTCCCAAAGGTAGGGGGGTCTATAATGAGGGGGCATAGATTTAAGGTGAGAGGGGAGAGGTACAAAAGGGTCCAGAGGGGCAATTTTTTCACTCAAAGGGTGGTGAGTGTCTGGAATGAGCTGCCAGAGGCAGTAGTAGAGGCGGGTACAATTTTGTCTTTTAAAAAGCATTTGGACAGTTACATGGGTAAGATGGGTATAGAGGGATATGGGCCAAGTGCAGGCAATTGGGACTAGCTTAGTGGTATAAACTGGGCGACATGGACATGTTGGGCCGAAGGGCCTGTTTCCATGTTGTAAACTTCTATGATTCTATGACATTTAGAAAAGACAGGCAGAATGGAAAAGGAGGAGGTGTAGCCCTAATAATAAAAGATGACATCTGGACAGTAGTGAGAAAGGATCTTGGCTCAGAGGATCAGGAAGTAGAATCAGTATGAGTGGAAATAAGAAATAACAAGGGGCAGAAAACACTGGTGGGAGTAGTTTATAGGTTCCCTAATAGTAGCTATACCACTGGACAGTGTATTAATCATGAAATTATAGGAGCTTGAAACAAAGGTAATGCAGTAATCATGGGGGATTTTAATCTGCATATGGACTGGGCAAATCAAATTGGCAATGGTAGTTTGGAAGACAAATTCATGGGATGTATTCAAGATGGTTTCCTAAAGCAATAAGTCATGGAACCAACCAGGGAACAGGCTATTTTAGATCTTGTATTGTGTAATGAGATAGGGTTAATTAGTAATCTCACAGTAAAAGAACCTCTGGGGAAGAGTGATCATATGATAGAATTTTACACTGAGTGTGAAAGCAACATACTTAAGTCAGAAACTAGAGACTTGAACTTAAATAAAGCCAATTACATAGGTATGAGGAGGAGAGTTGTCAAAGGTAGGATGGGAAACAAAATTAAAGGGTTTGACTGTTGAAAAGCAATGGCAAACATTTAAACAAATATTTCAACATTCTCAAATATACATTCCATTGAGAAATAAAAACTCCGCAGGAAGACTGATCCACCCGTGTCACAGTAGAAGACACAAAAAGCATACCGAAAATAATGGGGAACCAAGGGGTAAATGAGAACGAGGAATTTAAAACAATTAATATCACTAGAGAAAAAGTACTGGACAAACTAATGGGACTAAAAACCCTGGACTTGATAGCCTACATCTGAGGGTTCTAAAAGAGGTGGCTGCAGAGATAGTGGATGCATTGGTTATGATCTTCCAAAATGCTCTCGATTCTGGAACGGTCCCAGTGGATTGGAAGGTAGCAAATGTTACCCTGCTATTCAAGATGGGAGGGAGAGAAAATAGGGAACTGCAGGCCAGTTAGCCTGACATTGATCAACAGGAAAATGCTGGAATCCATTATTAAGGAAGTGGTCATGATGTGGAGATGCTGGTGATGGACTGGGTGGACAAATGTAAGGAGTCTTACAACACCAGGTTATAGTCCAACAGCTTTATTTGAAATCACAAGCTCTCGGAGCTTTCCTCCTTCGTCAGGTGACTAAGGAGGAAAGCTCCGCGAGCTTGTGATTTCAAATAAAGCTGTTGGACTATAACCTGGTGTTGTAAGACTCCTTACATAAGGAAGTGGTAGCAAGGCACTTAGAAAATCATAAAATAATTAGGCAGACTCAACATGGTTTTACGAAAGAGAAATCGTGTTTGACAAATTTATTAGACTTTAAGGAAGTAACTAGCAGGGTAGATAAAGGAGAACCAGTGGATGTAATATATTTGGATTTTCAAAAGGCATTTGATAAGGTGCCACATAAAAGGCTGCTACACAAGGTAAGGGCTGATGGGGTTGGGGGTAATATATTAGCATGGATAGAGGATTGGTTAACGGACAGAAAAGAGAGTAGGGATAAACGGGTCATTCTTAGGTTGGCAGGCTATAACTAGTGGAGTGCTGCAAGGATTGGTGCTTGGGCCACAGCTATTTACAATCTATATTAATGACTTAGATGAAGGGACCGAGTGTAATGTATCCAAGTTTGTGACAATAAAAAGCTAGGTGGGAAAGCAAGTGGTGAGGAGGACGTAAAGAGTCTGCAAAGGGATATAGACAGGTTAAGTGAGTGGGCAAGAAGGTGGCAGATGGAGCATTGGGACCGGTTCTGGGGGAGGTGGGACCTGTACAAGCCAGATGGGTTGCATCTCAACAGGGTCGGGACCAATATCCTTGCGGGGAGGTTTGCTAGTGTTGTTGGGGAGGGCTTAAATTAACTTGGCAGGGGGATGGGAACCTGAGAGGAGATTCAGAAGGGAGAGTAACAAAGCTGGAAGTGGAAGGCAGAAAAGTAGTAAGTGAAATTGGAAGGCAGTGGAAACAAATGCCAGCAGCAAGTACGGTCAAAATAGGAAAAAATGTTAAAAAGGCAAAATTAAAGGCACTTTATCTGAATGCACGCAGCATTCGCAACAAGATAGATGAATTGATGACACAAATAGAAGTAAATGGGTATGATCTAATTGCCATTACGGAGCCGTGGCTGCAGGGTGACCAAGGCTGGGAACTGAATATTCAAGGATGTTTGACATTTAGGAAGGACAGGCAAAAAGGAAAAGGAGGCACGGTAGCGCTGTTACTAAAGGATGAGATCAGTACAATAGTGAGGAAAGCTCTTAGCTCAGATCATCAAGATGTAGAATCAGTTTGGGTGGAGCTAAGAAACAGCAAGGGGCAGAAAACATTGGTGGGAATTGTTTATAGGCCAAACAGTAGTGTTAATGTAGGGCACGGTATAAAGCAGGAAATTAGAAGTGCACATATAACAAGGGTAATACGGTAATCATGGGGGACTTTAATCTACATATAGATTGGGCAAACCAAATCAGCACTAATACTGTGCAGGACAAATTCCTGGATTGTATACAAGATGGTTTTCTAGATCAGAATGTTGAGGAACCAAATAGGGAACAGGCTTTTTAAAATCTAATATTGTACAATGAGAAAAGGGTTAATTAATAATCTTGTTGTAAAGGAGCCCTTAGGGAAGAGTGACCATAATATGATATAATTCTTCATTAAGTTTGGAAGTGATGTAGTTCAATTCGAAACTAGGGTCTTAAATCTAAACAAAGGAAACTACGAAGCTTTGAGGCGCAAGTTGGCTGTGGTTGATTGGGGAACTACATTAAAAAGGTATGACAGTAAACAGGCAATGGCTAGCATTTAAAGAATTAATACATAATTTGCAACAAATATATATTCCTTTAAAGCACAAAAATCCAACAGGAAAAGTGGTCCAACCGTGGCTAACAAGAGAAATTAAAGACAGTATTAAATCAAAGTAAGAGGCATATAAAGTTGCCAGAAAAAGCAGTAAGCCTGAGGATTGGAAGCATTTTAGAATTCAGCAAAGGAGGACCAAGAAATTGATAAAGAAAGAGAAAATAGAATATATGAGAATAAACTAGTGAGAAACACAAAAACAGACTGGAAAAGCTTCTATAGGTATGTAAAAAGGAAAAGACTGGCGAAGGGAAATGTGGGTCCCTTATAAACAGAGACGGGAGAATTTATAATCGGGAATAAGGAAATGGCAGAGAAATTAAACAAATACTGTGTGTCTGTCTTTCACGGAAGACGACACAAAAAACCTCCCAGAAATACTAGAGAACCAAGGGTCTGGCAAGAATGAGGAACTGAAAGAAATTAGTATTAGTAAAAAATAGTACTAGAGAAATTAATGGGGCTGAAAGTCGATAAATCCCAAGGACCTGATTATCTACATCCCAGGGTTTTGAAAGAGATGTCTATAGAGATAGTGGATGCATTCGTTGTCATCTTCTAAAATTCTATAGATTCTGGAACGGTTCCTGCAGATTGGAGGGTAGCGAATGTAACCCCACTATTTAAGAAAGGAGAGAGAGAGAGAGAGAGAGAAAACAGGGAACTACAGACCTATTAGCCTGACATCGGTAGTAGGGAAAATGCTAGAATCTATTATAAAGGATGTGATAACAGGACACTTAGCAAATAATAGGATTTGGTAGAGTCAACATGGATTTATGAAAGGGAAATCATGTTTGACAAACCTATTGGAGTTCTTTGAGGATGTAACTAGTAGAATAGATAAGGGGGAAACCAGTGGATGTGGTGTATTTGGATTTTCAGAAGGCTTTCGACAAGGTGCCACATAAAAGATTATTGCTCAAGATAAAGAATCACAGGATTGGGGGTAATATTCTGGCATGGGTGGAGGATTGGTTATCTAACAGGAAGCAGAGAGTTGGGATAAATGGTACATTCTCGGACTGGCAACCAGTAGCCATGGTGTTCCACAGGGGTCGGTGCTGGGTCCCCAACTCTTTACAATCTATATTAACGATTTGGAGGAGGGGACCGAGTGTAACATATCAAAGTTTGCAGATGAAACAAAGATGGGAGGGAAAGTAGAGAGTGAGGAGGACATAAAAAACCTGCAGGGGGATATAGACAGGCTGGGTGAGTGGGCGGAGATTTGGCAGATGCAATACAATATTGGAAAATGTGAGGTTATGCACTTTGGCAGGAAACACCAGAGAGCAAGTTATTATCTTGATGGCAAGAGACTGGAAAGTACTGCAGTTCAAAGGGATCTGGGGGTCCTAGTGCAAGAAAATCAAAAAGTTAGTATGCAGGTGCAGCAGGTGATCAAGAAGGCCAATGGAATGTTGGCGTTTATTGCTAGGGGGATAGAATATAAAAGCAGGGAGGTATTGCTGCAGTTGTATAGGGTATTGGTGAGACCGCACCTGGAATACTGCATACAGTTTTGGTCTCCATACTTAAGAAAAGACATACTTGCTCTTGAGGCAGTACAAAGAAGGTTCACTTGGTTAATCCCGGGGATGAGGGGGCGGACATATGAGGAGAGGTTGAGTAGATTGGGACTCTACTCATTGGAGTTTTGAAGAATGAGGGGCGATCTTATTGAAACATATAAGATTGTGAAGGGGCTTGATCGGGTGGATGCGGTAAGGATGTTCCCAAGGATGGGTGAAACTAGAACTAGGCGGCATAATCTTAGAATAAGGGGCTGCTCTTTCAAAACTGAGATGAGGGGAAACTTCTTCACTCAGAGGGTGGTAGGTCTGTGGAATTTGCTGCACCAGGAAGCTACATCATTGAATAAATTCAAAGCAGAAATAGACAGTTTCCTAGAAGTAAAGGGAATTAGGGGTTACGGGGAGCAGGCAGGAAATTGGGCATGAATTTAGATTTGAGGTTAGGATCAGATCAGCCATGATCGTATTGAATGGCGGAGCAGGCTTGAAGGGCCGATTGGCCTACTCCTGCTCCTATTTCTTATGTTCTTATGTTCTTAAAGTTACAGCACATGGAATTGGGGGTAATATACTGGCATAGATAGAGAATTGGATAACAGACAGAAAACAGAGAGTAGGAATAAACAGGTCTTTATCAGGTTGGCAGACCGTGACTAGTGGGGTACCGCAAGGATCGGTGCTTGGGCCCTAGCTATTCACAATCTATATCAATGATTTGGATGAGGGGACCAAATGTAATTTTTCCAAGTTTGCTGATGACACAAAACTAGGTGGGAATGGAGTTGAGGAGGATGCAAAGAGACTTCAAGGGGATATAGACAGGCAAAGTGAGTGAGCAAGAACATGGCAGATGGAATATAATGTGGAAAAATATGAAGTTATCCACTTCGGTAGGAAACACAGAAATACAGAGTATTATTCAAATGGAAAGACTGGGAAATGTTGATGTTCAATGGGACCTGGGTGTCCTTGTACATGAGTCACTGAAGGCTAACATGCAGGTGCAGCAAGCAAATAGGAAGGCAAATGGTATGTTGGCCTTTATTACAAGAGGATTTAAGAGCAGGAGTAAAAATGTCCTACTGCAATTATATAGGGCCTTGGTGAGACCGCATCTGGAGTACTGTGTATAATTTTGGTCTCCTTACCGAAGGATATACTTGCCATAGAGGGAGTCTGGTGAACCTTGCAACGAAGGTTCACCAGACTGATGCCTGGGATGGCAGGATTGTGTTATGAGGAGAGATTGAGTAGACTGGGCCTATATTCTCTAGAGTTTAGAAGAATTTTTAAATTATTTGTTCATGAGATGTGGGCATCACTGGCAAGGCCAGCATTTATTGCCCATTCCTAATTGCCCTTGAGAAGGTGGTGGTGAGCCGCCTTCTTGAACCGCTGCAATCCATGTGGTGAAGGTTCTCCCACTGTGCGGTTAGGTAGGGAGTTCCAGGATTTTGACCCAGCGACGATGAAGGAACTGCGATATATTTCCAAGTTGGGATGGTGTGTGACTTGGAGGGGGACTTGCAGGTGGTATTGTTCCCATGTGCCTGCTGCCCTTGTCCTTCTAGGTGGTAGGGGTCGTGGGTTTGGGAGATGCTCTCAAAAGAAGCCTTGGTGAGTTGGCTGCAGTACATCCTGTGGATGGTACACATTGCAGCCACAGTGCGCCAGTGGTGAAGGGAGTGAATGTTTAGGGTGGTGGATGGGGTGCCAATCAAACGGGCTGCTTTGTCCTGGATGGTGTCGAGCTTCTTGAGTGTCGTTGGTCCTGCACTCATCCAAGCAAGTGGAGAGTATTTCATCACACTCCTGACTTGTGCCTTGTAGATGGTGGAAAGGCTTTGGGGAGTCACTTGCCGAGTCACTTGCCGCAAAATACCCAGCCTCTGACCTGCTCTTGTAACCACAGTATTTATGTGGCTGGTCCAGTTAAGTTTCTGATCAATGGTGACCCCCAGGATGTTGATGGTGGGGGAGTCGGCGATGGTAATGCCATTGAATGTCATGGGGAGGTGGTTAGACTCTCTTGTTGGAGATGGTCATTACCTGGCACGGATGTTACTTGCCACTTATCAGCCCAAGCCTGGATGTTGTCCAGGTCTTGCTGCATGCGGGCACAGACTGCTTCATTATCTGAGGGGTTGCGAATGGAATTTGAGAGAGATGATCTCACTGAAACATACAAAATTCTTACAGGGCTCGACAGGGTAGATGTTTCCCCTGGCTGGGGAGTCTAGAACCAGGGGTCACAGTCTCAGAATAAGGGGTAGGCCATTTAGCACTGAGATGAGGAGATATTTCTTCATTCAGAGGATGGTGAATCTTTGGAATTCTCTACCCCAGAGGGCTGTGGAGGCTCAATCATTGAATACATTCAAAACAGAGATCGATAGATTTCTAGATATTAAAGGCATCAAGGGATATAGGGATAGTGCAGGAAAATGGTGTTGAGTTAGAAGATCAGCCATGACCTTGTTGAATGGCGGAGCAGGCTCGAGGGGCTGGATGGCCTACTCCTGCGCCTATTTCTTATGTTCTTATGTGGGGAGATGTGAGGTCATTCACTTTGGTAGGGAATAGAAAAACAGAATATTTTTTAAATGGTGAGAAACTATTAAATGTTGGTGTTCAGAGAGACTTGAGTGTCCTCGTACAAGAAATACAAAAAGTTAGTATGCAGGTACAGCAAGCAATTTGGAAGGCGAAGGCATGTTGGCCTTTTTGCAAGGGGGTTGGAGTACAAGAATAAGGATGTCTTACTACAGTTGTACAGGGCATTAGTGAGACCTCAACTGCAGTGCTGCGTACAGTTTTGATCTCCTTACCCAAGGAAGGATATACTTGCCTTCGAGGTGGTGCAATGAAGGTTCATTAGATTAATTCCTAGGATGAGAGGGTTGTCCTATGAAGAAAGGTTGAGTAGAATGGGCCTATACTCTGGAGTTTAGAAGAATGAGAGAGAATCTCATTGAAACATAAGATTAAGAGGGGGCTTGACAGGGTAGATGCTGAGAGATTGTTTCCCTTGGCTGGAGAGTCTAGAACTAAAGGGCATAATCGCAGGATACGGGGTCGGCCATTTAAGACAGAGATGAGAAATTTCTTCTCGCAGAGGGTTGTGAATCTTTGGAATTCTCTACCCCAAAGGGCTGTGGATGCTGAGTCATTGAATATATTCAAGGCTGAGATGGATAGATTTTTGGACTCTAGGGGAAATCAAGGGATATGGACATCAGGCAGGAAAGTGGAGTGGAGGTTCAAGATCAGCCATGATCTGATTGAATGGCAGAGCATGCTCGAGGGGCTGTATGGCCTACTCCTTGCTCCTATTTCTTATGACCAGATAACCTATTTTTTTTTTAAAGTGATGTTGGTTGAGGGATAAATATTGGCCAGGACACTGGGGAGAACTCCTCTGCTCTTCTTCAAAATAGTGCCATGAGATCTTTTACATCCACCTGAGAGGACATACGGGGCCTCGGTTTAAGGTCTCATCCAAAAGATGGTACCTCCAACAGTGTAGCAGTCCGTCAGAACTGGGACTACGGCTATGTAAAGGATAAACACCAACACGGACTGGTTGAACTGAATAACCTGTTTCCATGCAATTCCATGTAACGCTGTTCACCAAATAACAAAGGACATGTTCAAACCCATCAAAATTACTTCAAACAAACAAAGACCAGGAACATATGTTCAACTAATAAGTTGCAAATTTTGAACTGATGTCAGGAAGTTTTTCATACAAAAAGTGATCAACACATGAAAGGGAGGCAAAAATACTGGAAATGTTTAAGAAACATGATGAGGAGGGTCAGGTAATGTCACTGTAGTCTTTCTAAATGGATGAATTAAAAGAGGCTGAATGAACTTCCTAATTTGCATTTCTTGTGATTTTAACCTCACTGCCCATGGGTTCTTGGAATGTGAACTCTGTTCTGTTTATATTGCAGGGCAGATTTTACAGCACCATAGAATCATACAGCACAGAAGGAGGCCATTCGGCCCATTGCGCCTGTGCTGGCTCTTTGAATGAGCTATCCACAGTCCCACTCCCCTGCTCTTTCCCCATAGCCCTGCACATTTTTTCTTTTCAAGTATATAGTTCAAGTGTATATTTCAAAGTTTATTTTGAAGTAATTTTGAAGGGTTTGAATATGTGTTATTTGGTGAACACCGTTACATGGAATGTACATGTTCTGTTCAACCAGTCCATGTCGGTGTTTATCCTCCACGCAGCCGTAGTCCCAGTACTGAGGGGGTGCTGCACTGTTGGAAGTGCCATCTTTCGCCTAGACCTTAAATCGAGGCGCTGTCTGCCCCCTCAGGTGGATGTAAAAGATCCCAAGGCACTATTTTGAAGAAGAGGAGTTCTCCCCTTTTGAAGGTTACTACTGAATCTGCTTCCATCACCTTTTCTGGCAGTGCATTGCAGAATATAACTCACTGCATAAATTTTTTCCCCCCATCTCCTCTGGTTCTTTTGCCAATTATCTTAAATCTGTGTCCACCCTCCTGCCAGTGGAAACAGTTTCTCCTTATTTACTCTATCAAAACCCTTCATAATTTTGAACACCTCTTAAATCTCCCCTTAACCTTCTCTACTCTGAGAACAATCCTAGCACTCTAGTCTCTTCACATAGCAGGGATGAGAAGCTTCTGCTATCATTTTACCATTGGAACATAAAGTTCCTTTAAAATTGTATGTAGAAGCCAGCGCAATTAGGCTTTCCAGACAGATTCAGCCCAATAGCAGTCAGAAAGGATGAAATGTTTATATTTTCCTTGGGATGGCAGTACCATCTTGTTTGTCACACTGCTGCTGAAGTCAGGGCTGTCATTGGCAGGCAGCACTGAAACCAGAGGTACAACTAGTTCTTTACAGCATTTTACAAGCTCAAAATGTTAGAAGTTGTTAAGTGGGCCATATTTAAAAGCTTGATTGTAGATAGTTGATTTGATTTAGTGACATCTCTGAAGAATGAACAGGTTTGCTGGGCCTTTCCTAAAAATTCTAAAACTTACCATGTGAGTGACTATATCGACAATGTTTGCAGACAGAAACAAAAATACAGTACTGCAACATGGCAAGTGAGACCATTTTACAACTTACTGAGCTTGTCAGTTCCACTGCTCTCTCCACTGTCCACACATACATTCCTATCAAAGTTTCCCCTTAGGCTTTCAGTAACTTTGGTTACGGAACTTTTATTGAATATTTAAGTCATTACATAGTTAAAAAATTCTACTTTTTAAATCTGCCTTTGAGGTGTAAACAATCCACAAGCTGTTCAGCTACAAGACCACACCTATCTCAGTCACACAAGGAGGCTAGTCAGTGACTGGCCAGTTCATTTTAAAGATACTTTTATGTGGCAAAGGGCAGCCGAGCACACACGTGTTGTTCTCCCACCATCGGCTGCACTGGGAATATATAGAAGCATGATTTACTTTGTTCTGGTGGCAACAGAGACCTACATTTTCATGAGTCTTGTAAACTCTTGACACATTCACCAACTTTAAGTCTCCTTGGCATCTGATGAGCAACAGGGCCAGTTAGGAATGTAAACAAGGAAGAGCAGTTTCAGGAGTCTGGCATTGTGCCACTCTCCCAAAATCAAAACTGTAATGCAAGAACTTGTCATACTGGTAGTTTTTGACACTCTGACCGTGGTTAAAAGGGCCCACAGTAATCTGCTCCAACTGCTAATGGTGCTCTACACTGCTTCTGCTGGCTGGCTTCTTTGTTCACTGTCTCCCAAGAAGGCATGACCAAGATTGGCAGATACACCAGACAACCATAACTAACTGGAGCTTCAATATTCTGCATTGCTTCACCTCATATCCTTATGAAGCAAGGTTACCTACACCAATTGCCTATTCTAATGTGAATCTAGCGTGGCAACAATGAACGTGAAGGAAACCCAAGGCTGTATTTTTAAAATTTTTGCCACACACTAACAGTTACAATCTGAAATTGAATGGAAAAAGTGCACGAATACTGGAAAGCTGGAAGTAAAATGCTAGGAATACCCCCAGCAGGCCAGCCAGCATCTGAAAGAAAACAATAATGATTTCAGCTTTACTCAATATATTATCTTGTTTTTTTCCTCTTTCAGGTGCTGAAATGACTAGCACTGTATTTCTAGAATTTTGTGTTTTTATTAGTTACTGGTCTGTTTGAGTCAGCAGATCTCAGCCAATGCAATTGGCCTCCTGTGTCTCCAACTATTCTTGTAGATATTAAACAGAGGACTGCTCAATGTGAAAGTGGTGTTGGGGTCAAAGATCAGCCATGATCTTGTTGAATGGCGGAGCAGGTTCGAGGGGCCATGTGGCCTAATCCTAGTTCTTAATCTAACCAACACTTTTATACGCATGGATAATCTGCGTGCAATTGGGCTATTTTCAGTTTATTTTAACCTGGAAGTAATGGTAATTGTGCCACATGACCTTGGGACAAGTTAAGCCACTAGCATTTCTAGCTGAGCCACATAAAACTAACAGCCAACAGTCAAATACAGAACGTCATCCAATCAGTGACATCAGGAAACGTTTAACCCACTCGTTCTAGACCTGCAGATTGTTCCTTCCTGTATCCCACTGCTTTCCACCAGTAATTCTAAATGTCAACTCAACTTTAGAAGCATTTGCAACTAACAGCAAAATATGCAGCTTGTGACTATGTGATCAGGAAATCAAACAAAAATTCATATTTCAGTAACCAAGCATGCTACATATTTGGGTGTGTGCGTGTGCGACAGATATATGCAGGCTTTTTTGTATTCAAATAGACTATAAATATTAAGTACTGTGACTTAAACCTGCATTAAAATATCACATAAAAGGCGGCCTACTAGCTACAACTCCATACATCTGGGCTTTTGCCAAGGTGGGGGGCTTGTTTTCTCAATCTCAACAGAGTGACTTTTGAAGATAAAGGAAAGAAAGTGAAAATTAATAAAAGCAGGAACCTCTCCGTACAACATTCCAAACTGATTGCCTATTGGGATCGATCAAAGCGGCAGAATTAACCATATTTTGGAGATGTCCGCAGGCTGGATATTCTCACCCTAAAACAAGCTGAACACACCAGGGCAGGGGAAGGAAGATGCAAAAAACAACAATATTGCATTGCAGATTCCTTATGAGCTGAATCCCAAAAGAGCATAAGAAACAAAACAATTTAGTACAACAGTTTGCGCACTGTTGTGGAATACTGCACTCTTTGTAATAAACTTATTGAAATTATCGGGTGCACTGGTAGACCATTTTGATGTATGTTAAGAGGATTTGAAATTTTACAGAAGTACTAGCGCAGAGATGACACAACCAAGGTGGATTAAAGGAATGTAACTTCATGTAACTGAAATGCATTTGTCATTTCCAAATTTTAGAAAGCACTTTTAAGTGCATCACTGTATAACAGCACACATGCAGTTGTGCTAAATAACT
Organism: Heptranchias perlo; assembly: GCF_035084215.1. Lineage (NCBI taxonomy): Eukaryota > Metazoa > Chordata > Chondrichthyes > Hexanchiformes > Hexanchidae > Heptranchias > Heptranchias perlo. The sequence continues at coordinate 34,811,063 of NC_090327.1, read as the reverse complement.
AATCTAATCGGGTCAGTGCACTTAAAAGAGCTCCTCAGAATACTAAGTGTTTATACAGAGGGGAGCTCTGGATTTAGAGATGGCCAAATTCTTACAAAGAGAAGTTGTCAGAATATGCTGATTAGCAAAAAATGAATTTCAACGTGGAGAAATGTAACTACTGCTTACTGCGATGCCGGTTGAGTTCAAATCACCAGAGGTCGTACTGAAGCAGTACAGTGCTCTGATCAAGCCACACTTAGAATAAGGAACTGAGTTCTGATCAACATGGCAAAGGATCATAAAGGCAATGCAAAATGCAGCAACAAGGCTGGTTCCTAGCGTTATGAGGAATGAGCTATAAGAAACTAGATAAGCTAGGGTCCTTCAGTCTCAAAAGGAGGAGACTCAGAGGGCACGGTAAAATTATACGGGATAGAGAAGTCAACACAGAACAATGCTTTCAGATATGCCAAGGCAGCAGGAGAAAAGAGCAAAGGATCAGGCCTCTAAATAATAAATTCAGGACAGATGCCAGAAGGTTATTTCTTTATACAGAAGCTGATCATGTTGGAATGGGTTGCTCAGAAGGTAGTTGAGACATGAAACTGGGCTCATTTAAGAAACAGCCAGCTGCTGTGTGTATGGTTGGTATTCAAGAACCTGTGAACACTGATCAGGAGAAAAAAAAATAGAAACTGGGTAGATAGGGATAAAAAATATAGTTGAAGAGAAGGGTTTCAAGAAGCATTTAGGAAGCGGGGTGCGGGGGGGGGAAGGTGGCAAATTGCAAGGATCTAGGGAAGGAGTTCTAGAGGACAGGAATGTGGTAGCTGAAAGAGCAGGGGAAAACAAAACACCGAAGCAGAGGCATGTGCTGGGACATAAGGATATCACCAATATAGCCTGCCAACATTCAAACATCTTTGGGCTCACATGAATAACAATTTGTGCAAGGTACCAGAGTGCAACTGTATCCCAGCATCAGTAAGCACCTTCAGGACAAAAAAAGGTTAGGAAAGAAAGAAATTCTTAGGATCATAGGATTGGAAAAGGCTAATCCATCTGGCTGGTCCCAAAAGCCTTCAGATCACCAATTCCATCAAATGTTTATCCAATTCTCTCATACTTTTCCACACTACCTGCTTCCAATGAATCCATGAGCAATCAGAAGGCTGTGGGTTCAAGCCGCACTATAGGAATTGAAAAGGTAATCTAGGGCTACATTGTCAAATAAGACGTGAAACTGAGACACTCTGTTCAGGGACATAAATGGTCCTGTGGCACTATTCAGAGCTCTCCCGATGATCTTGCTAACATTTATCTCATTTACTGTTTGCGGGAGATCTTGATGTTCTGCATCTGCCTATATAACAGTGACTACTTTTTTTTAAAAATAACTCATTGGTTGTGAAGTGCTTTGGAACATCCTGAGGACATGAAAAGTACAAGTTCTTTATCTTAAATATGTTAAACATATCAATATCTTGAATACGTGAATAATATCTCCGAGCCTTCTCTTCACCACAGTAAATAACCATGGCTGTTCAACGTTTCTTTGTATCTCAGAAGACTTGAGCTAGATATCAGTTTGCTAGCCCTTGTCTGCACTGACTCCAACATTAGAGCGGAGTATGGCAAACAGAATTGTACACTGTACTCCAAATGTGGCTGTACTAGTGACACCATCCTTAATCACAGATTTTTTTTTTACAGACTTAATGTTTAGTAATTCATAATTTATAGATGTCAGCCTGCTTTAGTTGTTAGCAATCTCACCTCTAGATCAGTGGATTGTAGGTTTGAGTTCCACAGCAGAACTTGAACTCTTAATCTAGACTGACACTCCAGTATGGCACCGAGGGAGTACTACTTTATCAGAGGGGCCGCCCTTTAAACTGAGGTGTCTGCATGTTCCGGCAATTCAGGTGTATGTTTAAGATTCCATATCACCATTAAGAGAGCAAGGAATTCTCCTGGGGATCTAGCCAACTCCTCAATAACATCAAAAACCTGATTCATTGGTTATTCGTCTCAGTACTGCTTGTGGGACATTGCTGGTGCAGAATAGCGCGTCCTTGCCCACAGAACATTGCACTTCAAAAGTAATTCATTGTGTGAAGCAGTCTGAGTTCTAAATATACAAATATCTTTATATAAAATCTTACATTTAGCACTCATCCATTACACTTCAGATGACAAAAGTATAAAAAGGGCAATCATTTTCCATTGTTTATTTCCAACCTAGGCCAGAAATTTTCAAGCATGTCAATCTGCACTTCCAGAAACAGCAATTAAAGTCTACCCGTCTATACGATTTACAGCAATTGCACTGTGTGGCCTTAGAAAGGGACAGGACATATTAAACACATTTAGCAGCAGAATATATTGTATGTGACATAACACTCCTTTCATTATAGAGTAACTTCCAACTTGCCGTGAGTAACACCAAGGAGATCCATAAATATCATGTTGTCAGTAACTGTTGAAAATTTGTTTAAGAAAATTCAATCAAAAATAAGTAATCACGCAACAATGACATATAGCACACTGACAGCGAGTGAGAAGATTTTTTTAAAATAGGTACACCTTTCAGCAATTTTAAGGCAATCATATTTCAAGACTCTGATGGCAGTTATAAATCATTCAAATTTTGTTCTTGTAATTTACATAATCTGAATTTGATTAGATAATCATGTAATCAACCCCCACACCTTAGTTATCCTAGGTGCTTGCATGTTTAATTAAGTTCCTAGGTTGATTAGTGCCCAATCATAATCAAGACTTGTTGCTAGGACAGTATAAAAGTAAAAGAACAAAAGCAAAATACTGCAGATGCTGGAAACTTGAAATAAGAAACAGAAAATATTGGAAACAATCAGGTCAGGCAACATCTGTGGAGAGAGAAACAAGAGTTAGTGTGTGCTAATGAAAAGTCATCAATCTGAAACGTTAACTGTTTCTCTCTCCACAGATGCTGCCTGACCTGCTGAGTTTTTTCCAGCGTGGTTTGCTTTTATTAAAATTAATAGACCCTTTACATTATAGTTCTGCTGACACCAGCTTCAATCTCTGTGCCAGTATACTGTTTGTCTGCTCATAGGCAGAAAAATAGGAACATAGGAACAGGAGTAGGCCATTCAGCCCCTCGTGCCTGCTCCGCCATTTGATAAGATCATGGCTGATCTGTGATCTAACTCCATATACCTGCCTTTGGCCCATATCCCTTAATACCTTTGGTTGCCAAAAAGCTATCTATCTCACATTTAAATTTAGCAATTGAGCTAGTATCAATTGCCATTTGTGGAAGAGAGCTCCAAACTTCTACCACCCTTTGTGTGTAGAAATGTTTTCCAATCTCGCTCCTGAAAGGTCTGGCTCTAATTTTTAGACTGTGCCCCCTACTCCTAAAATCCCCAACCAGCGGAAATAGTTTCTCTCTATCCACCCTATCTGTTCCCCTTAATATCTTATAAACTTCGATCAGATCACCCCTTAATTCGAAACTCTAAAGAATACAACCCCAATTTGTGTAATCTCTCCTCGTAACTTAACTCTTGAAGTCCGGTATCATTCTAGTAAACCTACGCTGCACTCCCTCCAAGGCCAATATGTCCTTCCGAAGGTGCGGTGCCCAGAACTGCTCACAGTACTCCAGGTGCGGTCTAACCAGGGTTTTGTATAGCTGCAGCATAACTTCTGCCCCCTTGTACTCTAGTCCTCGAGATATAAAAGCCAACATTCCATTTGCCTTATTGATTATTTTCTGCACCTGTTCATGACACTTCAATGATCCATGTACCTGAACCCCTAAGTCCCTTTGGACATCCACTGTTTTTGACTTTTTATCATTTAGAAAGTACCCTGTTCTTTCCTTTTTTGATCCAAAGTGGATGACCTCACATTTGTCTGCTTTGAATACCATTTGCCACAGTTTTGCCCATTCACCTAATCTATCAATATTCCTTTGTAATTTTATGTTTTCATCTACACTGCTTACAATGTCACCAATCTTTGTGTAATCGGCAAACTTAGATATGAGACTTTCTATGCCTTCATCTAAGTCGTTAATAAATAGTGAATAATTGAGGCCCCAAGACAGATCCCTGCGGGACTCCATTAGTCACATCCTGCCAATGTCAGTACCTACCCATTATCCCTACTCTCTGTCGCCTTTCGCTCAGCCAATTTCCTAACCAAGTCCATACTATTCCCTCGATTCCATGGGCTTTGATCTTAGCTAACAGTCTCTTATGCGGGACCTTATCAAATGCCTTCTGGAAGTCCATATAAATAACATCCATTGACATTCCCCTGTCCACTACTTTAGTCACCTCTTCAAAAAATTCAATCAGATTTGTCAGGCACGACCTGCCTTTCACAAATCCATGCTGGCTCTCTCTGATTAACTGAAAATTCGAAGTGTTCAGTCACCCTATCCTTAATTATAGACTCCAGCATTTTCCCCACAACAGATGTTAGGCTAACTGGTCTATAATTCCTCGGTTTCCCTCTCTCTCCTTTCTTAAAAAGCGGAGTGATGTGCAATTTTCCAATCTAGAGGGACAGTTCCGGAATCTAGAGAACTTTGAAAGATTATAGTTAGGGCATCCGCAATGTGCTCACCTACTTCCTTTAAAACCCTGGGATGGAAACCATCGGGTCCTGGGGATTTGTCACTCTTTAGTGCTGTTATTTTCTTCATTACTGTTGCTTTACTTATGTTAATTTTATCGAGTCCCTGTCCCCGATTCAATATTAGTTTTCTTGGGATTTCCGGCATGCTATCCTCTTTTTCTACTGTAAATACTGACGCAAAGTAATTGTTCAACATTTCTGCCATTTCCCCATTGTCAATAACAATATCCCCACTTTCAGTTTTTAAGGGGCCAACACTGCTCCTGACCACCCTCTTTTTCCTAATATAACTATAAAAGTTCTTCGTATTGGTTTTGATATCCCTTGCGAGTTTCTTTTCATACTCTCTTTTTGTTGCTTACTATCTGTTTTGTGACCCTTTGTTGATCTTTGTATCTTTCCCATTCGCCAGGATCTGTGCCATTTGGCATTCAGCCTACCCGTACACACCAACCACCAAATATGGTCCACTGCCAGTTAAGAAAGTCGCAATGCAGTGGATTCCAGTGCATTTGGAACTCCAAAATACCCCTTTGACTTTAATGCTTTGTAATATAAAATGGTGTAAACCACCCTATACAAGAGGATTGGAAAACTTCAGCCATGGAGCACGAGAGACTCAAGCTCATACTCAAATTAAAAGTACTGTCTGCAAGAAGCAGACCCTCTTAGCAACAAACTGTCCTGTGCATTTGTAGAAACAGAACAAAAAATAAGAACGTAGTGCACTCCCTTCATAAGCAGCGTACTCAACTGCATTTCTACATCTTCGAGAGCTGCCCCAGCATATAACAGGGCATACACCACAGCATCCATGGTACTCAAATCCATCATATCAGTTAAGTTTTCAAAGTGGCCACAGGAGCCGAAGTACTGACAGCAGCATCCATTAGTTTGCAGCAAGCAATGCCAAATAGTGTTGGTTATCATTTTGTCCTGTCCATGGGTGGACTGCCATAGCAACAGGCCAGCAATCCAATTTTAATTGCTGCCCCAGTGCAAGAGGCTTCACAATATAAACATTCACTTAGACTGTACTGTCCAAGCAGTAGCCCAGGAACAGAGTTCCAAAACTACTCGTTTGCATCTTTGGGAATCAATCAGTCCCAGTGTAGAGGATCTGCCAGTCCACTTAAATGGAGGCTTTTTGATACTGTCTGCTCCAGGCGTCATTTTCTTTTTTACATTGAATCTACAGCACAGAAAGAGGCCACGTGGGCCAACTGGTCTAGGCCAGTGTTTATACTCCACACGAGCCTCCTCCCACTCGAATTACGTCTTCCCAATCTGCCCCCGTATCACACTATTCTCTTCTCATCAACGCTAGCTGTTCAACCACACCACGTGGCAGTGAATTCCACATTCTCACCACCCTGTGTAAAGAAATTCCTCCTAAATTCTTTATTTGATCAGTTAGTGGCTCTCTTGTATTTATGCCCCTTGTTCTGGAGTCACCCATAAGTGGAAACAGTTTTCCTACATCCAACCTATCCATTATAATTTTAAAAATCTGCATCAGGTCTCTTCTTCGAGGATATAACGTATAGGGTGGATAAAGGGGAACCAGTGGACATAGTGTATTTAGACTTCCAGAAGGCATTCGACAAGGTGCCACATAAAAGATTATTACTTAAGATAAAAAATCACGGGATTGGGGGTAATATTCTGGCATGGGTGGAGGATTGGTTATCAAACAGGAAGCAGAGAGTTGGGATAAATGGTTCATTTTCGGACTGGCAACCAGTAACCAGTGGTGTTCCACAGGGGTCGGTGCTGGGTCCCCAACTCTTTACAATCTATATTAACGATTTGGAGGAGGGGACCGAGTGCAACATATCAAAATTTGCAGATGATACAAAGATGGGAGGGAAAGTAGAGAGTGAGGAGGACATAAAAAACCTGCAAGGGGATATAGACAGGCTGGGTGAGTGGGCGGAGATTTGGCAGATGCAATATAATATTGGAAAATGTGAGGTTATGCACTTTGGCAGGAAAAATCAGAGAGCAAGTTATTTTCTTAATGGCGAGAGACTGGAAAGTACTGCAGTACAAAGGGATCTGGGGGTCCTAGTGCAAGAAAATCAAAAAGTTGGTATGCAGGTGCAGCAGGTGATCAAGAAAGCCAACGGAATGTTGGCTTTTATTGCTAGGGGGATAGAATATAAAAACAAGGAGGTATTGCTGCAGTTATATAAGGTATTGGTGAGACCGCACCTGGAATACTGCATACAGTTTTGGTCTCCATACTTAAGAAAAGACATACTTGCTCTCGAGGCAGTACAAAGAAGGTTCACTCGGTTAATCCCGGGGATGAGGGGGCGGACATATGAGGAGAGGTTGAGTAGATTGGGACTCTACTCATTGGAGTTCAGAAGAATGAGAGGCGATCTTATTGAAACATATAAGATTGTGAAGGGTCTTGATCGGGTGGATGCAGTAAGGATGTTCTCAAAGATGGGTGAAACTAGAACTAGGGGGCATAATCTTAGAATAAGGGGCTGCTCTTTCAAAACTGAGATGAGGAGAAACTTCTTCACTCAGAGGGTGGTAGGTCTGTGGAATTTGCTGCCCCAGGAAGCTGTGGAAGCTACATCATTAGATAAATTTAAAACAGAAATAGACAGTTTCCTAGAAGTAAAGGGAATTAGGGGTTATGGGGAGCGGGCAGGAAATTGGACATGAAGCTGAGTTCGGATCGGTCAATGCCCTGTGGGTGGCGGAGAGGCCCCAGGGGCTATGTGGCCGGGTCCTGCTCCGACTTCTTGTGTTCTTTAGATTTGTGGTTGGGATCAGATCAGCCATGATCTTATTGAATGGCGGAGCAGGCTCGAGGGGCCGATTGGCCTACTCCTGCTCCAATTTCTTATGTTCTTATGTTCTTATGTTCTTTTCTAGGAAAAAAAAGACCAGCCTGCTCAGTCTTTCCAGATTGTTGCAATCTCTCAATTCTGGTAACCTCCATATGAATCTTTTCTGTAACTTTCTCCAGTGCTTCAATATCACTTTTGTAGTATGGAGACCAGAACTGCACGTGGTACTCCAAGTGCGGTCTAATCAAGGTTGTATATAAATTTAACATTACTTCTCTCCTTTTGTATTCTATTCCTCTAGAAATGAGCCCCAATACTTTGTCTGCACTGTTTATGGCTGTATCAACTTGTGTTGCTACTTTTAACAATTTATGCATCTCTATTTCTGGATCTCTTTGCTCCTCTACCTGGTTTAGTTTTTTTTTTACCTTCCAAGGAATAAGTGACCTTATTCCTTGGAAGGTAAAAGGAATAATAAGTAATAATAATAAGGACCTTATTCCTCCTACCAAAATGAACCACCTCACTATACTGAATTTCATTTGCTGTTTATCCGCCCACTGTGGAAGCCTCTTTATGTCTTCCTTTATTCTTGCTATATATTAATGACTTGGACTTGGGTGTACAGAGCACAATTTCCAAATTTGCAGATGACTCAAAACTTGGAAGTGTAGTGAACACTGAGGAGGACAGTGATAGACTTCAAGAGGATACAGACAGGCTGGTGGCACGGGCAGACACGTGGCAGATGAAATTTATCGCAGAAAAATGCGAGGTGATTCATTTTGGTAGGAAGAATGAGGAGAGGCAATATAAATTAAAGGGCACAATTTTAAAAGAGGTACAGGAACAGAGAGATCTGGGGGTATATGTACACAAATCGTTGAAGGTGGCAGGGCAGGTTGAGAAAGCAATTAAAAAAGCATACAGGATCCTGGGCTTTATGAATAGAGGTATAGAGTACAAAAGCAAGGAAGTCATGATGAACCTTTATAAAACATAGAAAGCATAAAAAATAGGAGCAGGAGTAGGCCAGTCAGCCCTTCGAGCCTGCTCCACCATTCAATATGATCATGGCTGATCCTCTATCTCAATACCATCTCCAACAAGAGCGTCTAACCACCTCCCCTTGACATTCAACGGCATTACCATCGCCGAATTCCTCACCATCAACATCTTGGGGGTCACCACTGACCAGAAACTTAACTGGACCAGCCACATAAATACTGTGGCTACAAGGGCAGCTCAGAGGCTGGGTATTCTGCGGCGAGTGACTCACCTCCTGACTCCCCAAAGCCTTTCCACCATCTACAAGGCACAAGTCAGGAGTGTGATGGAATACTCTCCACTTGCTTGGATGAGTGCAGCTCCAACAACACAAGAAGCTCGACACCATCCAGGACAAAGCAGCCCACTTGATTGGCACCCCATCCACCACCCTAAACATTCACTCCCTTCACCACCGGCGCACTGTGGCTGTAGTATGCACCATCCACAGTATGCACTGCAGCAACTCGCCAAGGCTTCTTCGACAGCACCTCCCAAACCCGCGACCTCTATCACCTAGGACAAGAGCAGCAGGCACATGGGAACACCACCTGCACATTCCCCTCCAAGTCACACACCATCCCGACTTGGAAATATATCGCCGTCCCTTCATTGTCGCTGGGTCAAAATCCTGGAACTCCCTCCCTAACAGCACTGTGGGAGAACCTTCACCCCACAGATTGCAGCGGTTCAAGGCGGCGGCTCACCACCACCTTCTCAAGGGCAATTAGGGATGGGCAATAAATGCTGGCCTCACCAACGACGCCCACATCCCATGAATGAATTAAAAAATACCATATTCCCGCTCTCTCCCCATACCCCTTGATGCCTTTTGTATCTAGAAATCTATCTAGCTCCTTCTTAAATATATTCAGTGACTTGGCCTCCACAGCCTTCTGTGGTAGAGAATTCCACAGGTTCACTACCCTGAGTGAAGAAATTTCTCCTCATCTCAGTACTAAACGTCCTACCCCGTATCCTGAGACTGTGACCCCTCGTTCTGGACCTCCCAGCCAGGGGAAACATCCTCCCTGCATCCAGTCTGTCTAGCCCTGTCAGAATTTTAAACATTTCAATGAGATCTCCTCTCATTCTTCTAAACTCTAGTGAATAAAGGCCTAGTCGACCCAATCTCTCCTCATATGACAGTCCTGCCATCCCAGGAATCAGTCTGGTGAACCTTCGCTGCACTCCCTCAATGGCAAGTATATCCTTTCTAAGGTAAGGAGACCAAAACTGCACACAATACTCCAGGTGTGGTCTCACCAAGGTCCAGTATAACTGATATCCTTGAGCCCATATTCAGGAGCACTGGTTCGGCCAGAGTTGGAATATTGTGTCCAGATCTGGGCACTGCACTTTAGGAAAGATATAAAGGCCTTAGAGAGGGTGCAGAAGAGATTTACCAGACTGATTCCAGGGGTGAGGGACTTTAGTTACATGGATAGACTGGGGAAGCTGGGTTTCTCCTTGGAACAGAGAAGGTTGAGAGGAGATTTGATAGAGATAATCAAAATCATGAAGGGTCTAGACAGTGTAGATAGAGAGAAACTGTTCCCATTGGCAGAAGGGTCAAGAACCAGATGACATAGATTTAAGGTGATTGGCAAAGGAACCAAAGGTGACATTAGCAAAAGCTTTTTCACACAGCGAGCGGTTAGGATCTGGAATGCACCGCTCGAGGGGGTGGTGGAGGCAGATTCAATCATGGCCTTCAAAAGGGAACTGGATAAGTACTTGAAAGGAAAAAATTTGCAGGGCTATGGGGATAGGGCAGGGGAGTGGGACTAGCTGGACTGCTCTTGCATAGAGTTGGTAAGGACTCAATGGGCCGAATGGCCTCCTTCCGTGCTGTAACCTTTCTATGTTTCTAGTCCACCTTATTAGCTATATCTTAAAATTTGGTGCCATCTGCAAATTTGTGGCTGAATACGCTACTGTGAAGTGCCTTGGGACATTTTTCTACGCTGAAGGCATTAAATAAATGCAAGTTGTTGTTCAGTGCCCAAGTGTGAACTGCGAACCATGGAGACTGTTGAAACCTGCAACCTTAAGAAAGAGGATACCTCACAAGAGCACGTTTGAAGAACAGAAAAAGATAAGACATCACATTCAATAGTAAGCTCCGGATAGAGCAGCATTTGACATCAATCAATAGTGATCGATAAGTTGTACACTCCCAATGGTCCCAATAGTCTATGATGGGCAGATGGAAGAGGGAGGCGAGTGAGGTTAAATGTCAGTCCTACAGTTTATAGCCAATAGAAGGCCAAGCTTCCAAAATGAATGAAATTCCTTGAGCTGTATTGTAAACAATTTTATTTTAAAATCCACAAGCTTTCGGAGGCTTCCTCCTTCCTCAGGTGAATGTGGAAATGAAATCCTCGAACCTATCGCATTTATAAATCACAGAACAATGCCTGGTGATTACAGAAGTCTTTTCAACTGCCCGTTGCCAAGGCAACCAAAGTGTTCAGACAGATAGGTGTTACCTACAAGGCCACCGAATATACAAATGGCCAGAACTAAAAAAACAGATGACGTGGAGATGCCAATTAAAAAAAGAGCGAGAGAGGCAGAAACATATCGACAGCAATTGACCCGTTATATTAAAAACAGATAACATTTGTTCGCTGGTGGGGTAACGTGTAGCGTGACATGAACCCAAGATCCCGGTTGAGGCCATCCTCATGGGTGCGGAACTTGGCTATCAATTTCTGCTCGACGATTTTGCGTTGTCGAGTGTCTCGAAGGCCGCCTTGGAGTACGCTTACCCGAAGGTCGGTGGCTGAATGTCCTTGACTGCTGAAGTGTTCCCCGACTGGGAGGGAACCCTCCTGTCTGGCGATTGTTGTGCGGTGTCCGTTCAGGAAGCCTCCGAAAGCTTGTGGATTTTAAAATAAAATTGTTGGGCTATAACTTGGCGTTGTAAAATTGTTTACAATTGTCAACCCCAGTCCATCACCGGCATCTCCACATCTTGAGCTATATTGTACAAGGCTTTGGTGAGACCTCACCTGGAGAGTGTGTAGAGTTTTGGTCTCCTTATCTAAGGAAGGATATACTTGCCTTGGAGGCAGTGCAACAAAGATGAGAGATTGGGCCTATACTCTGGAGTTTAGAAGAATGAGAGGTGATCTCATTGAAACAAACAAGATTCTGAGGGAGCTTGACAGGATAGAAACTGAGAGATTGTTTCCCCTGGCTGGAGAGTCTAGAACTAAAGGGCATAGTCGCAGGATAAGGGGTCAGCCATTTAAGACGGAGATGAGGAGGAATTTCTTCACTCAGAGGGTTGTGAATCTTTGGAATTCTCCACCCCAGAGGCCTGTGGATGCTGAGTCGTTGAATATGTTCAAGGCTGAGACAGACAGATTTTTGGACTCTAGGGGAATCAAGGAATATGGAAATTGGGTGGGAAAGTAGAGTTGAGCTCGAAGATCAGCCATGATCTCATTGAATGTCAGAGTAAGCTCGAGGGGCCGTATGGCCTATTCCTGCTCCTATTTCTTATATAAAGGTCCTTTTCTCATTCCATGCTTTTTCTATCTTTCAGTATGCACAGGCCATCCAGCAAAACAATACATAGCTTGCCCATAGAGGTGGGCTGAAGGATTCTGCCAGAAAACGTGGGAGCCTCTGTCTCTGTCAAAACCCACCTCTTCAAAAGGGGAACAGGGTTGTTGAAGCAGTTCTGCCTTAGTGTTCCCACAATGCTAAATGCACATTTTAAATGTTATTTCTCATCTTTCTTGCTAAATGACTCCAAGATACATTCCTTACACCTTAATGATCAAAAGGACTTACCTATTATAGCTGCATAGCAGAAGGATACATTTCTAGAATTAACAGGTTTAATTAACTTGTAACACTGCTTAATAGCTATGAACTGTGATGACAAACACAACAGTGGAAAGTTGGGTTCAATCACACTTTTCAGACTGATTACAAAGAGTGTGCTCTCATCACCACATGTCCATTATCACTATTAAAGGAAGTGAACACTATCTCCAGTGGCATCAAAGACCCAATTCTTCTTGGGATCAGAGAGTGGCGAGTGGAGATAGCAAAAAGCACCCATCTTTCTCTTGGCCCTCCAGAGGCTCCATAGGGACCAACAGCACATTAGTAGAAGAAAACAAGGAAAGCAACACTTGTAAGTCTAAGTGGTGCTATCCAAGCACCCCACTTCTCAATACAAAAGCAACTTTTGAGAATGAAAGACAGCACATACTCTTAACGTGCAAATTCATTAAAATATACTGCTTCCTTAAGAGGAAGGTGTAATTTTGGTCTCATTACTCAAGAAAAATAAATGCAAATAATTGGTCTTCAGCTGGACCACCAGGAAGTGCAATACCAGCAATCTACAAATGTGATCCCTTCCCCAAGGAGGGACTGAGAAGTTGTAACACAGCAGAGATCAGAAACTCAATAGCCTAGGAATTAATGGAATTTGCACTTACTCTGCATGTTGATCACCAATGCAATACTTTTTCCAAAACCCAGTTTAAAATGCACCTGGAAAAGGCAGCACTTCTTAGCAACCCCTAAACCTAACATTTTTACATATTGTCCCTCATGAGGTGGCGTGCCACTTGTCTTTACTGAGCTCAATGGAGGGCAAAAACAATGGAGACCTCAATTTGCATTCACTGATGTAAGCTCTTAGGACCAATGAAAATTCAGAATCGAGACACTGGAGGAAAGGAGTTTGCTGCCTTTATGTTGCCAATACTGCACACATGCCACCTTAAAGTAAAACTGCCTTACGCCAACTGTGCTGCAGCAGCTTGGAGAGATAACTGTACAGACTAAGTTAACTGCAGAACAAAGATCAGAAAATGTTAAATCTGTATAAGCTACACTTTTTCATGTGTGTAATGGATTTATTGCAGAGTAGTCTGTAGTTTGTAGGGAATCTAACAACAAGGCAACCCAAAACAGCCCATAAATTAATTTTTGCCCTTCAATCCCTTCATGTTAATCAGTATGAATCAGGCACCAGCAGCCTCCAATATTTTTATTGGACTCCCACTGTAGGCCAGGACAATAACAGCTAACAGCAAGACCTGGACAACATCCAGGCTTGGGCTGATAAGTGGCAAGTAACATTCGCGCCTGACAAGTGCCAGGCAATGACCATCTCCAACAAGAGAGAATCTAACCACCTCCCCATGACATTCAACAGCATTACTATCGCCGAATCCCCCACCATCAACAAGCTGGGGGTCACCATTGACCAGAAACTTAACTGGACCAGCCACATAAATACTGTGGCTACAAGAGCAGCTCAGAGGCTGGGTATTCTGCAGCAAGTGACTCACCTCCTGACTCCCTAAAGCCTTTCCACCATCTACAAGGCACAAGTCAGGAGTGTGATGGAATACTCTCCACTTGCCTGGATGAGTGCAGCTCCAACAACACTCAAGAAGCTCGACACCATCCAGGACAAAGCAGCCCGCTTGATTGGCACTCCATCCACCACCCTAAACATTCACTCCCTTCACCACCGGCGCACTGTGGCTGTAGTGTGTACCATCCACAGGATGCACTGCAGCAATTCGCCAAGGCTTCTTCGACAGCACCTCCCAAACCCGCGACCTCTACCACCTAGAAGGACAAGGACAGCAAACACATGGGAACACCATCTGCACGTTCCCCTCCAAGTCACACACCGTCCCAACTTGAAAATATATTGCTGTTCCTTCATCATCGCCGGGTCAAAATCCTGGAACTCCCTTCCTAACAGCACTGTGGGAGAACCTTCACCACACGGACTGCAGCGGTTCAAGGAGGCGGCTCACCACCACCTTCTCAAGGGCAATTAGGGAAGGGCAATAAACGCTGGCCTTGCCAGCAAAGCCCACATCCCATGAACGAATAAAAAAGAAAAAAAACAGGCTATTTCACCCGAGAGAACAGGGAGCAGGAAGAACAACCAAACTAATTTATTTATCCGACAGCAGCACACATGCACTTGCAACAGGAATGTTACAATACCATCAGGGACAAGATCCCTCATCTATTTTTCTCCTCTCTAACCCAGAGGGAAGGGCAATTGTATCTTTACAGCATCCTGGCCTGCATTACTCAGGAGTCAGTCATTGTTCATTTTCATGCTGCTGGCTCCATTATGTATTAAAATTATACAAAGCAACACATACAACGACATCTGTGCTCAAATTCCAGTGACATGAGACCTGGGGGGGAAAAGAGAGATGGGGAGAAGAAAAAGGGACAGACCAAGGCACAATGGATCAGCTGGCACATGTACAAACTTAAAACTGATAACAGATTAGATATCCTGTCGCTTAACAATCTTTTTTATCTAAGGTAACTGAAAATGCTGGAAATACACAGCAGGTCCATCAACATCCATAAGGAGAGAAGACAGGTTTATGTATCCATTTACAGACCCTTTACCAGAACAAGCCAGACCCCAGTTCAGACCAAGGGCTACACCTTAAACTCGCACCTATCTTTTCAGATGCAGATGTTGTTTATTTCCAGCATTTCTATAACATTATCCAATTTGACAGCCTACAGTTTCAAAATAAAACTCATGGCTCAAGAACAAAATCAGGGTCAATGCAATAGTTTCTAACAAATTCACTCCAAATCAAAAAAAAAATCTAGAATTTGGCAAATAGAAAAATTATATAAAAGACACTTATTAACAACAAAGGAAAACAAAACTTATTACAATTATTGAAAAAAACATGTTCCAAAATTTGGCAACTGGAAAATATATCTAAAATTGGATTACGAATATATATTAAATTATAAACAGAATACATTATACATGCAAAAAATCGAATTCATAAATCAATTTTTTTGAAAATTCTAAGATTTCTTTAAATGATACATGAAACTTGGAAAATATACAACTATAATGTATAATTGTTTAAAAAAAATCAAGAGTTTGTATTGAAGGAGAGCAACAGAGAGGCGCAGGAGCGACCTCAGTCAGGTTGCTGGGAGTCATTGGGACTCAGCAGGAACATTCTGGGGCCTGAGTGACACAAGCCTCCTCCTGCCTTGCCCGGCCCGAACCCCTGCTCGAATTACTTTTATTCGGATGGATAATACCGATTACGCTCTCGCTATTTGCTCTTTTCCCGTTGTTGTTACTTACCTGTCGGACTGTGCTGGCGAAGGGAAACTCCCCAGCTTCCTTCAAGTCGAGCCAAATCATCGGCATCCGCGGCACGGCCTCCATGTTGAGAAGACGCAGACTACCACCAGCCGGAAGCCGTTTTGCCACTGCCGGATGTGACGTTAAGACAGACAGCCGAGCATTCTGGGACTTGTAGTACAACCCTGTGTTAGCTGCACTCTACAGTCTAATAGACCAATGACTGGTGGAAGCTTTTGCCAGTGTCCTTATCCCCGCTTCCCTCAGGAAAGGGAGGGAAGGAGATTGCTACCATAACAGACTGTTCAAATTGAAATTCTGCAATGATTATAAACTAACTTAAATATAATTACCAGATATGGTAGAATTAGGAACATAGGAACAGTACATTACAACAGTGACCACACTTCAAAAGTACTTAATTGGCTGTAAAGCGCTTTGGGACATCCTGAGGACGTGAAGGGCGCTTTATAAATTCAAGTCCTTTCCAGGAGACCGTTAAGCCTTCTGGAGTTTGTACTCAGACTGCAGCAGTTCAAGAAGACGGCTCACCACCACCTTCTCAAGGGCAATTAGGGATGGGCAATAAATGCTGGCCTTGCCAGCGACGCCCACATCCCATGAACGAATAAAGAGAAAAAGGATTGCGAACCCTCCAGGATTGTCCTGGAGTCTCCAGGAATTAAATATTAATCCCTGGACCCTCCTGTGAGCACCATGGGAGAAAAATTCTAGGGGCATTAAAACAATTGTGCTTTTTTTCATTTTCTTTGAACTTTCATTTATTAGTTATAAAAATATTGGAGATGGGAAAAAAGGCTGTTTGACTGCGTGGGGTGGTTGGAGGCTAGTGGTAACGTGATTTTTTTTTGCCTCTCCCAGTAGATTACATGGCTGGGGGGGGGGCGGGTGAAGGAATCTTCCGTCCATCATGGTGTGGGGCAGGCTGGATATATATATTTTTTAAATTATGGATTGGCCAAGGGGCCAAGGGGGCGTGCATAGGGTCTTGAAGGTGGGGATGGGCACCCCACCTTGATGGCAGCCAGGTGCCAGAGTTTCTGGTATGATTAGGGTGGCAAGATGCGCGCGTGGCAGCGCAGGGAGCAGTGGGCACCATGCAAATGATGTAACTTCCCAATGGCCCTGCAAACTCCAGCAGGGTCAGTACTAGAGGGCACTGGCGGGTATGACCTCAGTAATGCCGAGTGCAACCTGAACATTCTTCCTAAAGTATAAAACTATGGGTAGCACAGTCAACCGATACAAATATAAAAATAAGCAAACGGAAAACTAGTCAGGAGCGCTAAAATAGAAAATAAGGTTAGGATAGTAAGGGATAATCCTAAACCTAACGCTAATCCTAACGCTACCCTAATACTCATCCTAATCCTAACCTGTACCCGAACTCAAACCTTAAAATACCCCCAAACCAAAACCACAAGGTCGCTCCCAGAAACCTAAGGCCTCTGAGCCTAATATCTGTTGTGGGTAAAGTATTGGAAGGAATCCTGAAAGAAGGGATAATGAAATAACTAGATATATATTGTGTGATAAGAGGGAGACAATATTAGTTTATGCTGACATTTTGCCTGACATAACTACTGGAGTTCTCTGAAGAAAATTCCGTGGATGTGATCTAATTAGTTTTTGATAATGTCACACAGGCAATTAGATCACAAGGTAGGAAGACACTGAGTAGGAGCCAGACTTCTGAGGTGAATTGGAAATTCGCTAAACCAGCCAAAGGGTGTTTTTAATTGAAACTCTGTCGACATGTTAAGGGCATCTCTAGCGGGGTACCACCAGGATCAGTGCTGGGGCCATTGTTGTTTTTAGAGAAATGATTTGTAAGTGGAAACAAAAACAAAGCTGTGTAAATTTACTGATGTCAAATTCTAGGGGGAGCTCACACAATATGGAAGAGGCAAATTAAATAGAAAAAGATACGGCAAGGATAGGAAGGTGGGCTAATGAATGTCAATTGATATTAATGTGGATAAATGCAAGGTTATGAGACTAGGGAAGGGAAATAAACAGTAGAAATATAAACTAAATGTTTTTAGGCTACAGGACACAACACAGGAGAGGGATACAGAGATATTGGTAGGTAGCTATTTGAAATCAACAGCCCAGTGTGCAGCAACATTAAGATAAGCTAGCCAGATTTTGGGTTGTATAGTCAGAGGGTTCAAGCACAAATCCCGAGACTTGATAATGGGTTTGTGAAAAGCACTGGTATGGCCACACTTGGAGTACTGTGTCCAGAGGTGAGGTGAGAGTGACTGCCCTTGACATCAAGGCAGCATTTGACCGAGGGTGGCACCAAGGAGTCCTAGTAAAATTGAAGTCAATAGGAATCGGGGGAAAACTCTCCATTGGCTGGAGTCATACCTAGGAAGATGGTACTGGTTGTTGGAGGCCCATCATCTCAGCCCCAGGACATTGCTGCAGGAGTTCGTCAGGGCAGTGTCCTAGGCCCAACTATCTTCAGCTGCTTCATCAATGACCTTCCCTCCATCATAAGGTCAGAAATGGGGATGTTCGCTGATGATTGCACATTATTCAGTTCCATTCGCAACTCTTCAGATAATGAAACAGTCCATGCCCGCATGCAGCAAGACCTGGACAACATTCAGTCTTGGGCTGATAAGTGGAAAGTAACATTTGCAACAGACAAGTGCCAGGCAATGACCATCTCCAACAAATGTAAGGAATCTTACAACACCAGGTTATAGTCCAACAGTTTTATTTGAAAATCACAAGCTTTCGGAGATTATCTCCTTCGTCAGGTGAGTGAGTGAATGAGAGGTTCTCAAATCGCATATCTTATATTAGGCTGAGACACCATCACACCAATCAAAGGTGTCATTGGTGTTCAGACAGGTTAGCCACAGAAAACAGTAGGTCCCAGTATACTGAATACACAATGGGTCAAATTACACAGACAAAGAGAGAAAGAGACCCGAAAGACAGAGAGCGAGAGAGAGAGAGAGAGAATGTCCAGTTGTATTAAAAACAGATAACTTTTTTTTCCTGCTGGTGGGGTTACGTGTAGCGTGACATGAACCCAAGATCCCGGTTGAGGCCGTCCTCATGGGTGCGAAACTTGGCTATCAATTTCTGCTCGACGATTTTGCGATGTCGTGTGTCTCGAAGACCGCCTTGGAGAATGCTTACCAGAAGATCGGTGGCTGAATGTCCTTGACTGCTGAAGTGTTCCCCGACTGGGAAGGAACCCTCCTGTCTGGCGATTGTTGCTCGGTGTCCGTTCATCCGTTGTCGCAGTGTCTGCATGGTCTCGCCAATGTACCATGCTCCGGGGCATCCTTTCCTGCAACGTATGAGGTAGACAATGTTGGTCGAGTCACAGGAGTATGAACCACGTACCTGGTGGTGTCCCCTCGTGTGATGGTGGTATCTGTGTCGATGATCTGGCATGTCTTGCAGAGGTTGCCGTGGTAGGGTTGTGTGGGACCTCCTCAGAAGACAAACACGGGACGCAACCAATAGCGTACCCTTCGTTGTCCAGTACTTCCCCGGAGCGGAGAAACTACCCCATGTTCTCCGCAGCCTTCAACATGTCATCGATGACGACGAACACCTCGCTAAGGCCATCCCCATGCCTCCACTACTCGCCTTCAAACAGCCACCCAACCTCAAACAGACCATCGTTCGCAGCAAATTACCCAGCTTTCAGGAGAACAGCGTCCACGACACCACACAACCCTGCCACGGCAACCTCTGCAAGACATGCCAGATCATCGACACAGATACAACCATCACACGAGAGGACACCACCCACCAGGTACGTGGTTCATACTCCTGTGACTCGGCCAACGTTGTCTACCTCATACGTTGCAGGAAAGGATGCCCCGGAGCATGGTACATTGGCGAGACCATGCAGACACTGCGACAACGGATGAACAGACACCGAGCAACAATTGCCAGACAGGAGGGTTCCCTCCCAGTCGGGGAACACTTTAGCAGTCACGGACATTCAGCCACCGATCATCGGGTAAGCATTCTCCAAGGTGGCCTTCGAGAAACACGACAACGCAAAATCATCGAGCAGAAATTGATAGCCCAGTTCCGCACCCATGAGGACGGCCTCAACCGGGATCTTGGGTTCCAGACTCAATAATTCCAACGCTCTCCTGGCCAACCTCCCATCTTCCACCCTCCATTAACTTAAGCTCATCCAAAACTCTGCTGCCCATATCCTAACTTGCACCAAGTCCCATTCAACCATCGCTGACCTACATTGGCTTCCGGTCCACCAACGCCTCAACGTAACCCCACCAGCAGGAAAAAAAAGTTATCTGTTTTTAATACAACTGGACATTCTCTCTCTCTCTCTCTCTCTCTGTCTTTCGGGTCTCTTTCTCTCTTTGTCTGTGTAATTTGACCCATTGTGTATTCAGTATACTGGGACCTACTGTTTTCCGTGGCTAACCTGTCTGAACACCAACGACACCTTTGATTGGTGTGATGATGTCCCAGCCTAATATAAGATATGCGATTTGAGAACCTCTCATTCACTCACTCACCTGACGAAGGAGATAATCTCCGAAAACTTGTGATTTTCAAATAAAACTGTTGGACTATAACCTGGTGTTGTAAGATTCCTTACATTTGTCCACCCCAGTCCATCACCAGCATCTCCACATCATCTCCAACAAGAGAGAGTCTAACTAAATCCCCATGACTTTCAACGGCATTACCATCGCCGAATCCCCCACCATCAACATCCTGGGGGTCACCATTGACCAGAAACTTAACTGGACCAGCCACATAAACACTGTGGCTACAAGAGCAGGTCAGGTGCTGGGCATTCTGCGGCGAGTGACTCACCTCTTGACTCCCCAAAGCCTTTCCACCATCTACAAGGCACAAGTCAGGAGTGTGATGGAATACTCTCCACTTGCCTGGACGAGTGCAGCTCCAACTACAGTCAAGAAGCTCGACACCATCCAGGACAAAGCAGCCCGCTTGATTGGCACCCCATCCACCAACCTAAACATTCACTCCCTTCACCACTGGCGCACAGTGGCTGCAGTGTGTACCATCCACAGGATGCACTGCAGCAACTCGCCAAGGCTTCTTCAACAGCACCTCCCAAACCTGCGATCTCTACCACCTAGAAGGACAAGGGCAGCAGGCACATGGGAACAACACCACCTGCACGTTTCCCTCCAAGTCACACACCATCCCGACTTGGAAATATATCGCCGTTCCTTCATCATCGCTGGGTCAAAATCCTGGAACTCCCTTCCTAACAGTACTGTAGGAGAATCTTCACCACACGGACTGCAGCGGTTCAAGAAGGCGGCTCACCACCACCTTCTCAAGGGCAATTAGGGATGGGCAATAAATGCTGGCCTTGCCATCGAAGCCCACATCCCATGAACGAATAAAAAAAATTTCTTGTTGCTGAGCTACAGCAAGGATATCTAGGAATTGGAAACAGTGCAGGAAAGGCCAACCAAACAGATACCTAGCTTAAGGTATGTGAGAAAAGACTGAACAGCCTGGGAATGTTCACTCTGATGAATAGAAGATTCATTGAAGATATTATACAAGTATTCAAGATTCTTAAGGCAATAGATACATTGAATCTCAATATATTTAGAGATTGCCATAAACTCTAGGACCCTGACATGGCTGAAACCTAGAAGAAAGAAGGTGCACTGAAACTTTTGAATTAATTATATTATGTAAGGGATGATAAATGTGTGAAATGGACTGCCCAAGGGGGCAGGGAAAAATGGTGCGAAAAAAAGTTAAGAGAGAATTGGATAGAAATTTGAGGGAGTGGATGATTTTGGGACCAGCAAGATGGACAGCAGAGTCTTTTCTCATCCTCTGCTTTCTTCCATTCTGATTTTGGAAGGGAGAACAAGAATCATAGAATCATAATTCTAGGAGAAAAATAACAAAAGCAACTGTCCCTAAAAATTCCTATGCTCTCAATGAAGCTTCAGCACTGACTCCATACCAATCTGATGCTGTCCATGTTCTTCAGATATCTCTGCAATACAGAGTCCAATCAAACCCTGGTGCATTCTGTCACACATGCACCATTGTTACTGTCATTTGGATCATGACTGCTGCCCACTGTGTTGACTGGTGAGTGAATTCTATCTAAAGAAGGAAATTTTTCAACCAAATGGGGGCCAGTTAGGGCTGCCAACCCTCCACAATTATCCTGGAGTCTCCAGGAATTAAAAATTAATCTGGACATTGCTGCGAGCAACCCTGGGGAAAAAAATAATTGGGGGAATTTTTAAAAAATGTGCTTTTTAAATTTTCTTTGAAGACTTTTGTTTATTAATTATAAAAATATTAGAGATGTGGAAAAAAGGCTGTTTGGCTGTAGACAGTGGTTTGAGATGAGAGGTGACATGATGAAACCTCCAGCAATATGTCCAACCAGAGTTGGTAACTCTAGGACCAGTATAAATTTAAAATTGGACCATAGAATTTGTTAAACCAAATGAGCCTTTTTGTGTTTCTGAAAGCATCCATATTTGGGGGTCTTGCCCAGTGTACGCACCTGTATGTTGACAAAAACTTTTATGAAACTGCGGATTGGCACAGTGAAACAATGCATTGTGAATAACAGCAGCTGTTAGGATCCCATCATGCATTGTGTTCCCAATCTTAGCTCTGTTAACATGGGGGACATGCCAAACAGAGGCCATAAAATCCCTGGAGACTGCTTTTGCAGGTATCGTCAACAAATGCTATCATGTTGAATTGGTGTAGAAGCAGTAGAATAAGAGGCAATCATAACAAGAAAAGTTTATTTTTTGTCATAAAAACCCAACTGGTTTGTTAATGTCCTTTAGGGAAACCTACCCGGCTTACCCGGTCTGGCCTATATGTGATTCCAGTCTCACGCCAATGTGGTTGTCTCTTAACTGCTACACTGGAGCGGTTCAAGACGATGGCCCAGGGAAATTAGGGATGAGCCGCATCCCAAGAATCAGTAAAAATAAAATCATCTAAACAGAGGGTTTACAGGACGTGATGATGGTTATTTCTTCATTTGAGAGAGTCCCCCCAATTGTCGAATGCTGGCTTGGGAGCTTTGAACATTGCCGTTGCTTTTCTTAAAATTGAGTTTACTGTTATGATGTTCTAATTAAAACAGGACAGTGGAAAGATATGCCGCCTATTGCAGAGCTGAGAGATCTCCCTGTTTAATGGATAAGTTACTGCACAGTGTTATAGTGAGCCACACAAAATTTCCTATGTTTGGTCTGCACGCTGTGCTGCATTGGCTTTATGCAGCTGGTGTCAGTAGGCAAGACTGCAATTGACCACAGTGACCCTTGTCTGTAATCTAGCCTGGGACAGGGACACAGATGCTAAAGCACTTGGGAGAAATTGGTTGCTCCACTCAGCATTGCTGAAAAGTTGGGTAGAATCTCAAATAATAGAAATTTTAAAATTCTGTTTATTACTACAAAAGCAAATCACATGGTGGCAAAGGAAAAATGAAATGAACGCAGGTTAAATCAGCTCATCCCATTTTTATTTACAGGTTTGGTTTAAAACACTGCAGACATATGGTTTTGCTGGACGTTATTCAGTTGATAATATGTTGGAATCATCTTAACTGCCACCATTTTGTTCCATGGTCTGAAAAAAAGGGAACAAATATAAAAATTATAGATGAGGATACCAGATTGTATTCCCAGCCTCTACTGAGTTAGGTGCTCTCAGCTGAGATTGCAGTCGGGATGCTACAATTACCAAGGCCTATAGGGAGGAAAAATCAAAAATCAGCCAGGGTTCCTACTGCCTTTTTCTAGAAAGTATGTGCGCGGATGTTGGGTGAGGACAGGATTGACTCAGCTGTGATAACAAAAACAACAACTTGCATTTATATAGTACATTTAACACAGTAAAACGTCCCAAGGCGCTTCACCGGAATGCAATCAGACAAAAATTGACACCGAGCCAAACAAGGAGACATTGAGACAGGTGACCAAAAGCTTGGTCAAAGAGATAGGTTTTAAGGAGTGTCTTAAAGGAGGAGAAAGAGGTGGATAGGCAGAGATGTTTAGGGAGGGAATTCCACAGCTTAGCCCTCGGCAGCTGGAGGCATGGCAGCCAATGGTGAGGCAAAAGAAGTAGTGGATGCACAAGATGCCAGATTTGGAGTAACAGAGAGTTCTTGGAGGGCTGGAGGAGGTTGCAGAGATAGGGAGGGGTGAAGCCTTGGAGCAATTTGTACACAAGGATGAGAATTTTAAAATTCAGGCGTTGGTGGACCGGAAGCCAATGTAGGTCAGCGATGGTTGAATGGGACTTGGTGCAAGTTAGGATATGGGCAGCAGAGTTTTGGATGAGCTTAAGTTAATGGAGGGTGGAAGATGGGAGGTTGGCCAGGAGAGCGTTGGAATTATTGAGTCTGGAGGTAACAAAAGCATAGATGAGGGTTTCAGCAGCAAATGGGGTGAGCCAGGGCGGAGACGGGTGATATTACGGAGGTGGAAGTAGGCAGTCTTTGTAATGGAGGGAATATGGGGTCGGGAGCTCAGCTCAGCGTCAAATAGGATGCCAAGGTGATACCACTGATGGTTGAGTAGTCTGATGGCACTCAGTCTCAGCTCAATTATGAAGAATGACCATGTGGGCAAGGTACCAGGCTGGTGTCCATGGAACGTGCTTCCACATGAGACATCAGTTTCTGGTCCGTATGGCGATAGTGCCTTTTCCTACTAGGCCACACGGGGGACCTTCTATTTTGTTTTTGTAATCAGCATGAGATTCCATCTTTCTTTAAAATAAAATATTAAATGTTCTCACTCTCAACGTTCTTCCTATGTGACTCAATGTCCATGCTTAAAGGGTAGATCGCCTGCTCCAAAGGCAATGCCAACTCTAGCCTGAAACTACAATGTGCTTGAGGTGGCCCAGGATGAATCTGTGTTTGCTTTCTTGAACTGTCCCTTAATCCAAAATTATGCAGAACAGTATCGGTATCATAGAATCATAGAAGAATCATAGAAGTTACAACATGGAAACAGGCCCTTCGGCCCAACATGTCCATGTCGCCCAGTTTATACCACTAAGCTAGTCCCAATTGCCTGCACTTGGCCCATATCCCTCGATACCCATCTTCCCCATGTAACTGTCCAAATGCTTTTTAAAAGACAAAATTGTACCCGCCTCTACTACTGCCTCTGGCAGCTCGTTCCAGACACTCACCACCCTTTGAGTGAAAAAATTGCCCCTCTGGATCCTTTTGTATCTCTCCCCTCTCACCTTAAATCTGTGCCCCCTCGTTATAGACTCCCCTACCTTTGGGAAAAGATTTTGACTATCGACCTTATCTATGCCCCTCATTATTTTATAGACTTCTATAAGATCACCCCTTAACCTCCTACTCTCCAGGGAATAAAGTCCCAGTCTGTCTAACCTCTCCCTGTAAGTCAAACCATCAAGTCCCGGTAGCATCCTAGTAAATCTTTTCTGCACTCTTTCTAGTTTAATAATATCCTTTCTATAATAGGGTGACCAGAACTGTACACAGTATTCCAAGTGTGGCCTCACCAATGCCCTGTACAACTTCAACAAGACATCCCAACTCCTGCATTCAATGTTCTGACCAATGAAACCAAGCATGCTGAATGCCTTCTTCACCACCCTATCCACCTGTGACTCCACTTTCAAGGAGCTATGAATCTGTACTCCTAGATCTCTTTGTTCTATAACTCTCCCCAACGCCCTACCATTAACGGAGTAGGTCCTGGCCCGATTCGATCTACCAAAATGCATCACCTCACATTTATCTAAATTAAACTCCATCTGCCATTCATCGGCCCACTGGCCCAATTTATCAAGATCCCGTTGCAATCCTAGATAACCTTCTTCACTGTCCACAATGCCACCAATCTTGGTGTCATCTGCAAACTTACTAACCATGCCTTCTAAATTCTCATCCAAATCATTAATATAAATAACAAATAACAGCGGACCCAGCACCGATCCCTGAGGCACACCGCTGGACACAGGCATCCAGTTTGAAAAACAACCCTCGACAACCACCCTCTGTCTTCTGTCGTCAAGCCAATTTTGTATCCAATTGGCTACCTCACCTTGGATCCCATGAGATTTAACCTTATGTAACAACCTACCATGCGGTACCTTGTCAAATGCTTTGCTGAAGTCCATGTAGACCACGTCTACTGCACAGCCCTCATCTATCTTCGTGGTTACCCCTTCAAAAAACTCAATCAAATTCGTGAGACATGATTTTCCTCTCACAAAACCATGCTGACTGTTCCTAATTAGTCCCTGCCTCTCCAAATGCCTGTAGATTCTGTCCCTCAGAATACCCTCTAACAACTTACCCACTACAGATGTCAGGCTCACTGGTCTGTAGTTCCCAGGATTTTCCCTGCCGCCCTTCTTAAACAAAGGCACAACATTTGCTACCCTCCAATCTTCAGGCACCTCACCTGTAGCGGTGGATGATTCAAATATCTCTGCTAGGGGACCCGCAATTTCCTCCCTAACCTCCCATAACGTCCTGGGATACATTTCATCAGGTCCCGGAGATTTATCTACCTTGATGCGCGTTAAGACTTCCAGCACCTCCCTCTCTGTAATATGTACACTCCTCAAGACATCACTATTTATTTCCCCAAGTTCCCTAACATCCATGCCTTTCTCAACCGTAAATACCGATGTGAAATATTCATTCAGGATCTCACCCATCTCTTGTGGTTCCGCACATAGATGACCTTGTTGATCCTTAAGAGGCCCTACTCTCTCCCTAGTTACCCTTTTGCCCTTTATGTATTTGTAGAAGCTCTTTGGATTCACCTTTGCCTGATCTGCCAAAGCAATCTCATATCCCCTTTTTGCCCTCCTGATTTCTCTCTTAACTCTACTCCGGCAATCTCTATACTCTTCAAGGGATCCACTTGATCCCAGCTGCCTATGCATGTCATATGCCTCCTTCTTATTTTTGACTAGTGCCTCAATCTCCCGAGTCATCCAAGGTTCCCTACTTCTACCAGCCTTGCCCTTCACTTTATAAGGAATGTGCTTACCCTGAACCCTGGTTAACACACTTTTGAAAGCCTCCCACTTACCAGACGTCCCTTTGCCTGCCAACAGACTCTCCCAATCAACTTCTGAAAGTTCCTTTCTAATACCATCAAAATTGGCCTTTCCCCAATTTAGAATTTTAACTTTTGGGCCAGACCTATCCTTCTCCATAGCTATCTTAAAACTAATGGAATTATGATCACTGGTCCCAAAGTGATCCCTCACTAACACTTCTGTCACCTGCCCTTCCTTATTTCCCAAGAGGAGGTCAAGTTTTGCCCCCTCTCTAGTCGGGCCATCCACATACTGAATGAGAAATTCCTCCTGAATACACTCAACAAATTTCTCTCCATCCAAGCCCCTAATGCTATGGCTGTCCCAGTCAATGTTGGGAAAGTTAAAGTCCCCTACTATTACCACCCTATTTTTCTTGCAGCTGTCTGTAATCTCCTTACATATTTGCTCCTCAATTTCCCGTTGACTATTTGGGGGTCTGTAGTACAATCCTATCAAAGTGATCTCTCCCTTCTTATTTTTCAGTTCTACCCATATGGACTCAGTGGGCGAACCCTCGGATATATCCCCTCTCACTACTGCCGTGATGTTCTCCCTAATCAAGAACGCAACTCCCCCTCCTCTCTTACCTCCTGCTCTATCTTTCCTATAGCATCTGTACCCTGGAACATTGAGCTGCCAGTCCTGCCCCTCCCTTAGCCATGTTTCAGTAATAGCTATAACATCCCAGTCCCATGTACCCATCCATGCCCTGAGTTCATCTGCCTTGCCCATCAGACTTCTTGCATTGAAATAAATGCAGTTTAATCTAGACTTCCCTTGGTCTTTGCCCTGCTTTCTCAGACCATCTGTCCGGTCATGTTCTGTACACTCTCCCTTACTGCCTTTTGTTTCTGTCACCACTTTATTTCCCACTGACTTCCTGCATCGGTTCCCATCCCCCTGCCACATTAGTTTAAACCCTCCCCAACAGCACTGGCAAACACTCCCCCTAGGACATTGGTTCCAGTCCTGCCCAGATGCAGACCGTCCAATTTGTACTGGTCCCACCTCCCCCAGAACCGGTTCCAATGGCCCAGGAATTTGAATCCCTCCAGCTTGCACCATCTCTCAAGCCACGTATTCATCTTAGCTATCCTGTCATTCCTACTCTGACTAACCCGTGGCACTGGTAGCAATCCTGAGATTACTACCTTTGAGGTCCTACTCTTTAGTTTAACTCCTAACTCCCTAAATTCAGCTTGTAGGACCTCATCCTGTTTTTTACCTATATCGTTGGTGCCTATATGCACCACGACAACTGGCTGTTCACCCTCCCCCTCCAGAATGTCCTGCAGCCGCTCCGAGACATCCTTGACCCTTGCACCAGGGAGGCAACATACCATCCTGGAGTCTCGGTTGCGTCCGCAGAAACGCCTGTCTATTCCCCTTACAATCGAGTCCCCTATCACTATAGCTCTGCCACTCTTTTTCCTGCCCTCCTGTGCAGCAGAGCCAGCCACGGTGCCATGAACCTGGCCACTGCCACCTTCCCCTGGTGAGCCATCTCCCCCAACAGTATCCAAAACGGTATACCTGTTTTGGAGGGAGATGACCGCAGGGGACCCCTGCACTGCCTTCCTACTCTTCCTCTGTCTGTTGGTCACCCATTCACTATCTCCCTCAGTAATTTTTATCTGCGGTGTGACCAACTCACTGAACGCGCTATCCACGACTTTCTCAGCATCGCGGATGCTCCAAAGTGAGTCCATCCGCAGCTCCAGAGCCATCAAGCGGTCAAACAATAGCTGCAGCTGGACACACTTCCCGCAGGTGAAGGAATCAGGGATACAGGAAGGAGCCCTGAATTCCCACATCCCACAAGAGGAACATGACACGGCGCTGGGATCTCCTGCCATGACTTAACCCTTAAATTAGCTTAAGAACAACTACAATGTCAAGAGAAAAAAAAAGGAAAGAAAAACTACTTACCACTCCCTTTAAGGAGTTTACTCCTTTAAATTGTTCTCAATTTAGAGAATGTTAACTACACTAGGGACCTTGATTCACTAAAAAATAAACGCTACTTCCTATAAGACCTGCAGACCTTCCCTTTCCTTTTACTTCAGTTACTGTAGATAAGGAGAAATACTCACCTGAACCTACTCACCAATCAGGTGCCTCCCCTGTGTCGCGTCCCGATCTGATTCCTGACGTCACTTCGAACTCGGTCGCAGCTCCGCTCGGCTCGGCTCCTCTCAGCTGTTCTCAGCGCTCTGAAATCCCGCCTTTTATCGGACGCTCCCTCCGCTCGGCTCGGCTCCTCTCAGCTGTTCTCAGCGCTCTGAAATCCCGCCTTTTATCGGACGCTCCCTCCGCTCGGCTCGGCTCCTCTCAGCGCTCTGAAATCCCGCCTTTTATCGGACGCTCCCTCCGCTCGGCTCGGCTCCTCTCAGCTGTATCCTGATTCATTCCTCCTTAGATTTTAAGCTATAAAGATGACAGTTATAAAGAGCCCAGGGCATACATTTTATGTAAAATGTCGTTTAGTAGCTCAGTTGGTAAAGGCTGCGTGTAGCTGAGCCACACACAGCTGGTTGCACAAGGGTAGCAAGGTTACTGCTGAAGCACTGGTAGGCTGAGGTGATCACAAAAAGACAAGTTATCTGTGTCGACTGTTAGATGTGATGATGGGGTATCTGAAGTATCAAATTCATGTAAGCAACAGATTTGTTCAACGAATATTGACAGCTGTGGGTGAGGGCAAAGAGGAATGCATGATGGTCATGTCTTGTGACATCTATAGCCAGCCTC
The DNA here is from genome assembly GCF_035084215.1 of Heptranchias perlo. Lineage (NCBI taxonomy): Eukaryota > Metazoa > Chordata > Chondrichthyes > Hexanchiformes > Hexanchidae > Heptranchias > Heptranchias perlo. The sequence continues at coordinate 34,781,573 of NC_090327.1, read as the reverse complement.
GTATGACGACTGAATGTAAAATAATTAATTTTAAGATTCTACATGTTTAGTAGTTGTGATTTTTTTTGATTCTATCTCTCCCAGATTTCAACAAGGGCACAATTTGGAATAAAACATTCCAAACATCTGGATTCGCTCTTCATGCATTTGATACAACACAACATCAACGTTTATTTAAATAAAAGAGATTTGTAACAGTTTCTTACAAAGTAGATTCTACAGATACTCATTACGGCAAGTCCTTTCCAAGTTCTTTCATGGTCTCATTCCCTACCCTATCTGAGAGATCTTCTTCAGCATCCCCCACACGCAATCTACTCCTCTGACACTGTTCCCTCCATTTCATTACAGGAGGCTAATCTTTCAGCCATCACACCTTGCCCTTTAGAATTCTGTCCCACAATCATTTTCCCTCATCACCTCCATCACTCCGAAAGTCAACTGACAACTCTTCTTTTTGACCTCTACAGCCTCCCCCTTGAATTTTTCCTCCTTCCTTCCTACTCATTATCATTCTGCTCTGCTTGGTAAAGAGTTCTGGGAGTTTCTCTTTACATCAGAAATTTAAGCAGCTGTTATTGTCCTTGAATTGAAAGGCCTTACAGCTTGTGGCATACAAAGCAACAGGTAATATAATAAAGAAGGCCTACCTGATAAATCCAGTCAGTGTATGCTGATACCCGAGTAAAAACAGTAGGGTTCCTCTCTATAACACAGGAGACTGGTCCGAAGCTTACAATACCATGGACAACCCACATTCCATGATCATTCTTACAATTCAGAGGGCCACCAGAATCTCCCTGTGAACAAGAAAGTGGATAAGAACATAAGAAAGCATAGACAGATAAGGCCATTTGGTTCACTACTTCCATGGACCCCATATCATTGCCACTATCACAGACTCTGTCTTACCCTGTTAACTTCCTGAGGGAAATTTATGCATAAATGCACCCCGCGCCCCAAAGGTAATCAAGCAAAATTCCAGAGTGCTCATCCGTTCTCACATTTTCAAAATTCAGCATTCCCCTGTCCCAGGACTGTTGTGCCCCATGGACTGTTTGGGCTTCTCTGTCTGTACCTATCCCTATAATCTCCCATCCCATTCCCAATCAGATATTTATCTATCTCCTTTTTGAAGCAATTAGTCTTCTCAACAGGAAACTATGCCGAATTTCAATAAATTGGGATACAACCAGTATCAGCTATAAGCGCAGTGTCCTTCAGGAATTATGTTTGGTAAAGCATGTTGACGGAGATTGAACGATGCAGCCGGTGCTGCATAACATGTTTTCATTACAGATTTTTCATAGGTTGAATGTATGGGCCGAGGGATGGGGGAACTAAGTCTTCTGCCCTTGAAAATCTTACTTATGTTACTCAGAAGATTAAGGAACATTCATGATGGAGCAAGCAATGTGTTGTCTTTTGGAGTTTGTAGTGCATCGATCCACCCCTTGTTTTATATCTGACATTAACATTGTAAGATCAATGACTCCAACAATAGACTAGAAACAGAAGAAAATGCAGCCTCTGTCTAAGTAAGTTTGGATGTAAGGAAGACTTGCAGAAACTGGTCGAGCGTAGGCTGGGCTGTGAAAACTAGCTGAACAATATAATTTGAACTGTTCTAAACTTATGTGTGTCTTGAGTTTTTATTCTCCATTTCTTTTTAATAAGCTCTTGTTATTCTTCTACTGTTGTCTATCTTGTCAGCCCTTTTCCCAGCTGAGAGGATAACCTGGAGACTGAGTTCCTCTTCCAATAGTGCTATGTGATCAGCTTCTGCCCCTGGAGAATGGCTGGTTTTGATTCGACATCCTTCGCTTTCTGTGGGATGCCTCGCCTCTCTGTGGTGCTTGAGTGGGTTAAAACCTGTCTTCTATCATCCTGCAATGTAGCACACCGAAGCTCTGTTGACATCGTGCACCTTCCCCTTTATATTCCTCTCAGGCCTTGCACTGTATCCCAGCGAGGTGGGCAGACAGATAACCTGTTCAAGCCCTACTCGAACTGACTGCTGGGAGCTGATCAAAACTGAACATGAAGAAGAAGAACTTGCATTTATATAGCACCTTTCATGACCTCAGAATGTCCCAAAGCACTTACAGCCAATTAATTAATTTTGTTGTGTAGTCACTGTTGTAATGTAGGAAATGCAGCCACCAATGTGTGCACAGCAAGATCCCACAAACATTAATGAGATTAGTGACCAGATAATCTGTTTTAGGTGATGTTGGTTGAGGGCTAAATATTATCCAGGACACCGGTGAAACATTTTACTCTTCCATTATTTTTCTTCTTAATCTGGGGAAACACATAGCGGTAGGTTTTCACTTTTGGCAGTGGTGGAAAATGGGCAGTAGTGGTTCGGCCACCAGTTATACACCCCGCCCGATTTTCCTTTCCATCAGATCTGCTATCGCCCATTTTTCACCACTGCTGAGTGTGAAAATCTACCCCCTTAGTTTTCAGTTAGCACTTTCCCTTCCCCATGACAATTCCTCTTGGGTGAGATTGGTAAATTATTGAATGGGGAAATGTGGGCACAGAACCACATTCCACCATTGTGTGACACGTCTTCCTACAACAACCTGCTGAGCCAAACGCAATTGGCTGATCAACCGAATGGGTGATTTTGGGCACAGAAATAGGACCTATCAATCTACGATGCAAACCCTTGCTATACCGGCCCAAGGGCCCACTAGGCCTCAGCTATTCATGTAGAGTAGGTACAGAGACTGCACCATAACGACAATATATAGAATTGACGGAGACCATTACCTGACATCCAGCCATCACACCATCACCCCCAGCACAGATCATGTTTTGTGTGACCATGCCCGACCACCAGTTTGGTGAATTGCATGTAGCGTAGTTCACCACTGGGAGCAGAGCTTGCTGCAGAGTGGGAGAGGCAAGACCGAAAGCTGGAAGAACGACAGAGTGTATCAGTGTTATTTATTTAATCATTCGTTCAGTTATTCTTCAGATTGTATGGCCTGGATTTTTCTGCCAGAACTACACCGTCAATTTCGCTGTCCAGTGACGAAGTGGTGTATGTAATGGCATAAGTCACTTACTCCATAACTTCCTCTTTCTTTTGCATCCTTACGTTGTAATGGCGCAATTCTCCAGGTATCTGGGCCAATGCCTGCCCGTAGATGTCTTGGACATTATTTGAGGATATGATGTAGCATATAGTGACATCTAGTGGTAAAATGTCCATGCTGCAATAGGCTTTAATTTTTACTATATTTCACGCTGTCCATCCTGAACATCATGAACCCTTTCTACAGTGACTATTTGGACTATTAGTCATTTACTGGATATTCAGACATCTGGAAGAAACCAAGGATGGGCACCAGCAAAATTCCACATTAAAAGTATTCATGAATATTCACTTACATACAATTTTTTTAATACATTACATAGAATCTGCATCACAGAAACAGGCCATTCGTCCCAACTGGTCTGTGCCAGTGTTTATACTCCACACTCTAATTACTTCTTCCCACCCTGCCCCCCATATTCCTCTACTAAATTCTCCCTCCAGTATGCATCAAGCCTCCCTTTAAATGCATCAATGCTTTCTACTACAACCACTCCATGTGGCAGAGTTCCACATTATCACCATTCTTTGTGTAAAGAAATTCTTCCTAAATTCTTTATTTTATCTATTAGTGGCTATCTTATATCTATGCCCCTTTGTTCTGGACTTACGTTTAGTTAATCCCCATCCGGTGATGTAACATGGATACCCATTGGGTAGGATCTGACCGAAGGGTGGTAAGACAGCTACCTCTACGTCAGGGGTAGCATATGCAGGTTCTGCGAGTCGGAGTAGGGCGATGTCATTCCTAAAAGTCACAGGGTAGAAGTGAAAAACAGTTCTCCTCCCATGGCTCAGATTGGTAAAAGATCCCCAATTGCTTCTGAGTTAGCTGACCTCAGCAACAATGCTACAATTAGACTCAGCACCCCTGGGCTGAGGGAGAGGAAACAATATCAGCCAAATTCCTATGGTTGAGCGCTATCTAGTTACTCCTGCTGGAAAGTGTGATATTGATTAAGAAAGCTGGAACTTGCATTTATATTATGACTTTCACGACCTCAGGACGTCCCAAAGTGCTTCACAGCAAATGAAGTACTTTTGAGGTGTAGTCACTGTTGTTTTGTAGGGAAACGTAGCAGCCAACTTGCACACAGCAAGGTTCCATAAACAGCAAAGCATTAAATGACCAGATAATCGGTTTTAGTGATGTTGGTTGAGGGAAAATATCGTGCAGGACAAAGGGAGAACTGCCAGTGTCACCCACTTCCCAAGAACAAGTAATAAAATAAATTTAATACAGATTTTACGATCTGCCATTTTACTTAGAGTAACAAATGTTTGGAATAATGTGATGGGTAGAACAATGTGGAGACAAAATATTAGGGGCATCAAATGCAGCTCGATGCTATGATGGAAAAATTACGATACTAGAAGGATAAACATCAATGAGCTGAATGGCCTATGTCTTGCCCTTGACTATTCTTATGTTCTTAGGTACAATAATGTGCAGTTTCACACATGGACAATGGTGATTTTGGCCGGGATGAGTGCGTCGCTGGCATGGTTGGCATCTATTACCCATCCCTAGTTACCCTGAGAAGATGGTAATGGGCCTTCTTCTTGAGAGGTTGGCACAAGTTGCTAGCCACTTAAGAGTCAACCACACTGATGTGAGACTGGAATCACATATAGGCCAGAGCAAGTAAGCATAGTAGGCTTCCTTCCCTAAAGGGAATTAATGAACCAGTTGGGATTTTATGACAATCCGGCAGCTTCATGGTCACTTCTACTGATACCAGATTTTTATAAAACTGAATTTAAATTCTTAAACTACTATGGTGGGATTTGAGCTCGTGTTTTCTGGATTAATAGTCCAGTAACATAACCACTACACTACCATACCCTATATCCAGTGGTACTGAGGGGTAGTCAATACTTATGGACCTGTACTCTGGCACTACAATGCACCTACACATAAATAGGCAGGTTTATTGTACATTTCCCGTCACTTACAGTGGAAAACTCCAGAAGTGATGAGGTTAAGCTGGTGAAGTGGTGCCTAAAAACATTTTCCACCCACTGCACTCAATTATGGACTGGAGGTTGACTTAACTCAAATGAAAATTCTAGGCCATGATATCCACAGAAATGCACTTTACAGAGGTAGTCAATAGCAGACATCCTGACCAGTTTTTACCCTCCTCAGCCTGGGGCACTGAAACAAATTGTGAGAAAGAATTTCTTACAGATTTGCTACAACCAAACAGCACTACAAAGCAGATTAACTGCTCATTCTCATTGCTGCCTTTGGGATCTTGCTGTGTGCAAAATAGCTATCGCATCTGCCTACTTAACAACAGTCAGCGCACTTTAAAAATAATCAATTGTGCATTTAGTATCTGAGATGTTTCTGGGAGATACAACAGTAGAAATAATAGAGATCATAGAATCATAGAAAGGTTACAGCATAGAAGGAGGACATTCGGCCCATCGAGTCCGTGCCAGCTCTGCGCAAGAGCAATCCAGCTAGTCCCACTCCACCGGCCTATCCCTGTAGCCCTGCAAATTTTTTCCTTTCAAGTACTTAGTCAGTTCCCCTTTGAAGGCCATGATTGAATCTGCCTCCACCACCCCCTTGGGCATTACATTCCAGATGCTAACCATTCGCTGTGTAAAAAGGTTTTTCCTCATGTCACCTTTGGTTCTTTTGCCAATCACCTTAAATCTATGTCCTCTGGTTCTTTACCCTTCCACCAATGGGAACAGTTTCTCTCTATCTACTCTGTCTAGACCCTTCATGATTTTGAATACCTCTTTCAAATCTCCACGCAACCGTCCCTCTTCCAAGGAGAACAGCCCCAGCTTCTCCAGTCTATCCACGTAACTAAAGCCCCTCATCCCTGGAATCATTCTAGTAAATCTCTTCTGCACCCTCTCTAAGGCCTTCACATCTTTCCTAAAGTGTTATGCCCAGAACTGGACACCATACTCCAGTTGTGGCCGAACCAATGCTTTATAAAGGTTCATCATGACTTCCTTGCTTTTGTACTCTATGCCTCTATTTATAAAGCCCAGGGTCCAGTATGCTTTTTTAACCACTTTCTCAACCTGCCCTGCCACCTTCAATGATTTGTGCACATATACCCCCAGATCTCTCTGTTCCTGTACCCCTTTTAGAGTTGCGCCCTCTAGTTTATATTGCTTCTCCTCGTTCTTCCTACTGAAATGTATCACTTCGCACTTTTCTGCGGTGAATTTCATCTGCCACATGTCCGGCCATGCCACCAGCCTGTCTATATCCTCTTGAAGTCTATCACTATCCTCCTCACTGTTTACTACACTTCCAAGTTTTGTGTCATCTGCAAATTTGGAAATTGTGCCCTGTATACCCAAGTCCAAGTCATTAATATATATCAAGAAAAGCAGTGGTCCCAGCACTGACCCCTGGGGAACACCACTGTACACCTCCCTCCAGTCTGAAAAACAACCGTTCACCACTAATCTCTGTTTCCTGTCACTTAGCCAATTCTGTATCCATGTTGCTACTGCCCCCTTTATTCCATGGGTCGCAATTTTGATGATAAGCCTACCATGTGGCACTTTATCAAACGCCTTTTGGAAGTCCATATAAACATTGCCCTCATCTACCCTCTCTGTTACCTCATCAAATAACTCTATCAGGTTAGTTAAACACAATTTGCCTTTCACAAATCCGTGCTGGTTTTCCCTATCAGTCCAAGTGACTGCTAATTCTGTCCTGGATTATCATTTCTAAAAGTTTCCCCACCACTGAGGTTAAACTGCCTGGCCTGTAGTTGCTGGTTTTATCCTTACACCCTTTTTTGAACAAGGGTGTAACATTTGCAATTTTCCAGTCCTCTGGCACCACCCCCGTATCTAAGGATGTTTGGAAGATTATGGCCAGTACCTCTGCAATTTCCACCCTTACTTGCCTCAGCAACCTAGGATGCATCCCATCTGGACCGGGTGACTTATCTACTTTAAGTACAGCTAGACTTTCTAGTTCCTGTTTTTTTAATCAATTTTTAGCACATCCAGTATCTCAACTATATCTTAATTTACTGAGACTCTGGCAGCATCTTCTTCATTGGTAAAGACAGATGCAAAGTGCTTATTTAGTACCTCGGCCATCCCCTCTGCCTCCATGAGTAGATCTCCTTTATGGTCCCGAATCGGCCCCACCCCTCCTCTTACTACCTGTTTACTGTTTACATGCCTGTAAAAAATTTTTGGATTCCCTTTTATGTTGGCCGCCAGTCTATTTTCATGCTCTCTCTTTGCCCCTCTTATTTTCTTTTTCACTTCCCCTCTGAGCTCTCTATATTCTGCCTGGTTCTTACTTGTGTTATCAACCTGACATCTGTCATACGCCCCTTTTTTCACTATCTCTTTTGTCATCCAGGGAGCTCTGGCTTTACTTGCCCTACCTTTCTGCCTTGTGGGAACGTGCCTAGACTGTACCCGAACCATCTCCTCCTTAAAGACAGCCCACTGTTCAATTACAGTTTTGCCTGCCAATCTTTGATTCCAATTTACCCAGGCCAGATCTGTTCTCATCCCAATGAAATTGGCCCTCCTCCAATTGAGTATTTTTACTTTAGAGCGGTCCGTGTCCTTTTCCATAGCTATTATAAACCAAAGGAGATTTGACCACCAACCACACCAAATAAAGAGGCATCACTCCACAAAGTACATGTTTGCATTCACTGTTTGTTTTAAAAATTGAAAAACCTAGGTGGAGAGCCAAAGGCGATGGTACAGGACAGCACTAAGATTGAAATGAGTAGAAGACACGATGAGGTAAATTATTATTTAGCATTTCACGACCTCAGGATGTCCCAAAGCGCTTTACAGCTAATGAAGTACTTTTGAAATGTAGTCACTGTTGTAATGTAGGAAATACTGCAGCCAGTTTGCACACAGCAAGCTTCCACAAACACCAACAAGATAAATGATTAGATCATCAGTTTTGGTGATAAATGTTGGTCAGGACACCAGGAGAACTCCCCTGCTCTTCTTTGAATAGTGCCGTCGGATCTTTTACACCCACCTGAGAGGGCCGATAGGGCCACAATTTAATGTCTCATTCGAAAGACGGCACCTCTGACAGTGTAGCACTCCCTCAGTACCGCACTGAATGTCAGCCTGGATTATGTGCTCAAGTCTCTAGAGTGGGGCTGATCCCACAACCTCCTGGATCAGAGGCAAGGGTGGTACCACTGAGCCAGAGCTGACACCTTGGCATTAAATACTGATTAAGTGAATCTAAACTTTGGCTGTAAGGCCTGTGGAATGTAGGAGGAAGGGAAGAGAGGAAGGTAAGAAGTTCCACAACTTTAAGACCCTGGGAAAGAGTGAATTAAAGTAGGAGACACATATGAGTCTTGATTTCAACACAGTGGGGTTGCAGGGAGGAGGAAGACCATGCACAATGGTGTACTTGGAGACTTTCAGGAATAAAAGAAAAAATCACCAGCAATCATCATAGAGACATTAAACCAGAGAAAGATTTTTAAAAGATTTTGAAGGAGAGAGTAGCTTAAGAATAGTTCAATGTGGATTAAATTCCTAAATTTTAAAATGCAGATATGAATTACCCATTTTCAAGGGCAGTTGGATTCCATCCAGAATGAATGATGATCGATTGAACATGTCTCAAATATTCATTGCCTTTCTGCTCCAGATTGTGCTCGCCAAGAACAACACCATATCTTCCTGGGATGCTGAAAAGAAAAAAAAGAAAGACATATTTATACAGCTCCTTTCTTGGGATGTCCCAAAGCACTTTACAGCCAATGAAATACTCTTGAAGTGCATTCACTGTTGTAACATAGGAAACGTGGCAGTCAATTTGCACACAGCAAGGTCCCACAAACAGCACTGAGATAATGACCAGATAATCTGTTTTAGTGATTTTGGTTGAGGGATAAACATTGACCAGGACACAGGGGAGAACTCCCCTGTTCTTCTTCAAAATAGTGCCATGGGATGTTATATGTCCACCTGAGAGGGCAGGCAGGGTCTCGGTTTAATGTCTCATCCAAAAGAAGGAAATAAAAATCCACAAACAATCACAAAAGAATATGGGGGAGAATCACCACTTTGAGGTGGAATAGGGAAGCAGGACTTCTGCTCACCCCATCAACACTGCCCTAACTGCAAACCCATTTTCCTGGATCCAGGCTCATTTGACATGCAGGATGGGCTCCTGGTGGGTTTCCTGCTGCCAAGAGGGAGACAGCCAGTGCTGGAGGAGAATGAGGCTTGCAGCAGTGGGACTGCTGTTGCATACCCGAAGAGGTGGCAAGGGACTTTAAAGGGGCAGAAAAGCCATAAAAAGGAAACAAATTGCCCGGCTTTGTAGGCTTTGGCCAAAGCTGAGGTCTACAAAGGTAATTGCATCTGTAATAAGCATATCTGTGTGACATATTTTAATTATCCTTAATTTCACATTAATTGTAGTAGATAATGTAGAACATGACAAGCTATTTCACCTTGTCTAGAACAGTAGAACCAGAGGACATGGCCTGCCCTTGAAGGGGTTAAAAAACTAATCTGCGGAAACAATATTTCAGTGAACCAGTGGTTAATCTATGGAATGGGCTGGAAGCAGATAGTAATGATTCTAATGCAAATTAGATAGATTTATTTCAGAAAATAATATTTTGCAATACAGAATATGAGTAATTTAACACATAACGTGGTAGATGTAGCATGTTTGGGAGGAACAGGTGACTTTGGACCTATGGTTCCCAAAGCTCTCCACTACTGTGGTTTTCCTCGCCTTATGTTTGGTCTGTTGTAAACTAAATGATAGAGATGCAATGGTTAGTCAACAACTTTTTAAAAATTCGTTCATGGGATGTGGGCGTCGCTGGCAAGGCCAGCATTTATTGCCCATCCCTAATTGCCCTTGAGAAGGTGGCGGTGAGCCGCCTTCTTGAACTGCTGCAGTCCGTGTGGTGAAGGTTCTCCCACAGTGCTGTTAGGAAGGGAGTTCCAGGATTGTGACCCAGCGACGATGAAGGAACGGCGATATATTTTCAGGATTTGTCCTGTTTTTTGTGGACAGGACATACCTGGGCATTTTTTCACATTGTCGGGTAGATGCCAGTGTTGTAGCTGTACTGGAACAGCTTGGCTAGAGGCGCGGCTAGTTCTGGAGCACAAGTCTTAAGCACTACAGCCGGGATGTTGTCGGGGCCCATGACTTGGAGGGGAACATGCAGGTGATGTTGTTCCCATGTGCCTGCTGCCTTTGTCCTTCTAGGCGGGTTTGGGAGGTGCTGTTGAAGTGAGTTGCTGCAGTGCATCCTGTGGATGGTACACACTGCGGCCACAGTGCGCTGGTGGTGAAGGGAGTGAATGTTTAGGGTGGTAGATGGGGTGCCAATCAAGCGGGCTGCTTTGTCCTGGGTGGTGTTGAGCTTCTTGAGTGTTGGAGCTGCACTCATCCAGGCAAGTGGAGAGTATTCCATCAAAATCCTGACTTGTGCCTTGTAGATGATGGAAAGGCTTTGGGGAGTCAGGAGGTGAGTCACTCGCCGCAGAATACCCAGCCTCTGACCTGCTCTTGTTGCCACAGTATTTATATGGTTGGTCCAGTTAAGTTTCTGGTCAATGGTGACCCCCAGGATGTTGATGGTGGGGGATTCGGCGATGGTAATGCCATTGAATGTGAAGGGGAGGTGGTTAGACTCTCTCTTGTTGGAGATGGTCATTGCCTGGCACTTGTCTGGCACGAATGTTACTTGCCACTTATCAGCCCAAGCTGCATGCGGGCACAGACTGCTTCTTTATCTGAGGGGTTGCGAATGGAACTGAACACTGCAATCATCAGCGAACATCCCCATTTCTGACCTTATGATGGAGGGAAGGTCATTGATGAAGCAGCTGAAGATGGTTGGGCCTAGGACACTGCTCTGAGGAACCCCTGCAGCAGTGCCCTGGGGCTGAGACGATTGGCCTCCAACAACCACTACCATCTTCCTTTGTGCTAGGTATGACTCCAGCCACTGGAAAGTTTTCCCCCTGATTCCATTGACTTCAATTTTACTAGGGCTCTTTGGTGCCACACTCAGTCAAATGCTGCCTTGATGTCAAGGGCAGTCACTCTCACATCACCTCTGGAATTCAGCTCTTTTGTCCATGTTTGGACCAAGGCCGTAATGAGGTCTGGAGCTGAATGATCCTGGCGGAACCCAAGTATTGGTGAGCAGGTTATTGGTGAGTAAGTGCCGCTTGATAACACTGTCGACGACACCTTCCATCACTTTGCTGATTGAGAGCAGACTGATGGGGCGGTAATTGGCCGGAGTGGATTTGTCCTGTTTTTTGTGGACAGGACATACCTGGGCATTTTTTCACATTGTCGGGTAGATGCCAGTGTTGTAGCTGTACTGGAACAGCTTGGCTAGAGGCGCGGCTAGTTCTGGAGCACAAGTCTTAAGCACTACAGCCGGGATGTTGTCGGGGCCCATAGCCTTTGCTGTATCCAGTGCACTCAGCCGTTTATTGAAATCATGTGGAGTGAAGCGAATTGGCTGAAGACTGGCTTCTGTGATGGTGGGGATATCGGGAGGAGGCTGAGATGGATCATCCACTCGGCACTTCTGGCTGAAGATGGTTGCAAACGCTTCAGCCTTGTCTTTTGCACTCATATGCTGGAATCCGCCATCATTGAGGATGGGGATGTTTACAGAGCCTCCTCCTCCCTTTAGTTGTTTAATTGTCCACTACCATTCATGACTGGATGTGGCAGGACTGCAGAGCTTTGATCTGATCTGTTGGCTGTGGAATCTTTCTATAGCATGTTGCTTCTGCTGTTTAGCATGCATGTTGTCCTGAGTTGGCACCTCATTTATAGGTACACCTGGTGCTATTCCTGGCATGCTCTTCTACACTCCTCATTGAACCAGGGTTGATCCCCTGGCTTGTTGGTAATGGTAGAGTGAGGAATATGCCGGGCGATGAGGTTACAGATTGTGCTGGAATACAAATCTGCTGCTGCTGATGACCCACAGCACCTCATGGATGGCCAGTTTTGAGCTACTAGATCTGTTCTGAATCTATCCCATTTAGCACGGTGGTAGTGCCACACAACACGTTGAATGATGTCCTCAGTGCGAAGACGGGGCTTTGTCTCCACGAGGTCTGTGCGGTAGTCACTCCTACCAATGCTGTCATGGACAAAAGCATTTGCGACAGGTATATTGGTAAGGACGAGGTCAAGTAAGTTTTTCCCTCCTGTTGGCTCGCTCACCACCTGCCACAGGCCCAGTCTGGCAGCTATGTCCTTCAGGACTCGGCTAGCTTGGTCAGTAGTGGTGCTACCGAGCCACTGTTGGTGATGGACATCGAAGTCCCCCACCCAGAGTATATTCTGTGCTCTTGCTACCCTCAGTGCTTCCTTCAAGTGGTGCTCAACATGGAGGAGGTCTGATTCATCAGCTGAGGGAGGATGGTAGGTGGTAATCAGCAGGAGATTTCCTTGCCCATGTTTGGCCTGATGCCATGAGATTTCATGGGGTCCAGAATCAATGTTGAGGACTCCCAGGGCCACTCCCTCCTGACTGTATATCACTGTACCGCCACCTCTGGTGGGTCTGTCCTGCCGATGGGACAGGACATACCCAGGGATGGTGAGGGAAGAATCTGGGACGTTGGCTGAAAGGTATGATTCTGTGAGTATGGCTATGTCAGGCTGTTGCTTGACTAGTCTGTGGGACAGCTCTCCCAATTTTGGCACAAGTCCCCAGATGTTAGTGAGGAGGACTTTGCAGGGTCGACTGGGTTTGGTTTGCCTTTGTCGTGTCCGGTGACTAGTGGTCCGTTGGGTTTTATTCTAATTATGACATTTTTTAGCGAAATTGTACAACTGAGTGGCTTGCTAGGCCATTTCAGAGGGCAATTAAGAAACAACCACATTGCTGTGGGTCTGGAGTCACATGTAGGCCAGACTGGGTAAGGACAGCAGGTTTCCTTCCCTAAAGGACATTTGTGAACCAGATGGGTTTTTACGACAATCAGATAGTTTCAAGGCCACCATTACTAATACTAGATTTTTAAATTCCAGATATTATTTAATTAATTGAATTTAAATTCCCCAGCTGCCATGGCGGGATTTGAACTCATGACTCTGGATTATTAGTCCAGGCCTCTGGATTAATAGTCCAGTAACATAACCGCTATGCTACCGTACTGGATCATGCGGCTATCCGAATGGTAGAAGTCGAACTAGATGTGCCTTGGTCTTTTATCATCTAGCAATTCCTATGTTCCTATGTGTGTCTAATATGTTATATTGGTTATAAGTCCATTTTATAAACTGTGAGGAAATGCCCTCAGTATAACAGTGATTGTGTGTAATGCCGGTTGCACATCTTAATATCATACACTTACTCAACAATGCAATGTGCAGCAGTCATGACCCAATAGGTAGAAATTAGAGATCCGCCACACATGTGCTGGAAGAAATCAGGGTCATAGTCGTAAGCAAACTGCAGAGAGGCCTAAAAACAAAAGAACATATTGGATTATTATTTTTCCGGATGCAAAATGGACTCGGAGGCTTGGAAATCCGATGGCACCTCATCCATTTTTCAGCGCAAGTTGGACACTGATGCATCCAATATGAATGGCGAGGGCGCGCGCGCGCTCATTACGCACCAGAAGTGTGCCCCATAACTAGGTCAGAGAGTTAACAAGGATGGCTGCAGTGGGGCATGGAAATGCCAGTCTTCTGCAGTAGTGGTAGTCTTCAGAAAAAATCAAAGAAAAGCAAAACAAATGTGGATATGCGAAGCTGAGGCCGAGAAATTCTACTTCTGCCCGAAGTTGGTGTAAAACCAGTGAAGCGATTGCTATGCGCAACGGTCCATTTAGGCTGAGAACCGAGCCAAATTCAGCTTTGGACCTCAGTTAAATGCTGCTGGTGAGCTGTGGGTGCAAAACCAGTGCCCTGTGCCGCTTGCCGGTCGGGGAGGGCGGGACATTGGACGGCTCCTACCTTGAACCAGCCGGCAGGTCAGGCCTGGGGCAGGGGGGGAGGAAGGAGCGGATCCTGGGTAGTACCTCAAATGTTTCGGCAGCAGACTGGAGTTTTTTCGTGGACCCAGGAGGAGCACTCCTGCTTCAACTGGGCCTACAAAAATAAAAACTGAAATTTTCCTGGGCCCTCTTTGAAAGGCCTCCCTTTAGGGATTGTTGTTTAGCCTGTTTAATACCCTGTATTAGGTAGAGCATGCATGGCGCAAGCTCTGCCCATTTGTGCCTGAATTTCGCATTTGGGGTCTTACAACAGCAAAGACCATGTATATTTTATAGGGAATAGCAGACCCTCCATATTAAAGAGAATAGCAAATCCATTATATAATACAGGGAATGGCACACCCTGTATACTTTATAATCCCAGACTTCAAAGTCGTAAAGGTGTTGCCGTGTTATGACTGACCCGTAGCATACAGCTAATGAGCTAAGGGTTAATGAGGACTCCTTACCTGCCATGGCCAGCTGTGTGGCTTTGCTTCCTGCCCAGCAACGATACGTCCTGAGAGCGGGCTCGCAGCAATAGCCCCTACCACATAGAAAGAGAAAAGAAATCGGGAAGGAATGAAAAAATTATTTAATTAACATTCAATATATAAAATAAAGATTGCCTTAAGACTGGTAATTTCTTTTCGTTCCTTTTAGTTAAGGCATTCTAAGCTGGTGGACGAGCAGAAGCAAACAATTTTAAGTCATAGTCAATCCTTACTGAGACAAAGAGACAAGAGCAGGTATTGAAACATGTTGAAACCTTAACTGAGCTCAACTGTTAAGCACCTTCTTATAAATATATACATATCTGCATGCGTCACAAGATAAGGTCTGTTGCCATAAACAAGGTAACAACTATTCAGAGGGAAATATTTTATTAGGAGGCCATGTCAGAACTAATGTGAAACAGCGGATGCTGGAAATCTGAAATAAAAACAGAAAATGCTGGAAATACTCAGCAAGTCAGACAGCATCTGTGGAGAAAGAAACAGAGTTAACAATTCAGGTCGATGACCTTTCGTCAGAACTGGAAAAAGTTAAAGATTTAATAGTTTTTAAGCAAGTACGGAGCCAGGCAGTTGTCGGGGGGGTGGGGGATCTTTGCCAGTTTCTTTCTCCTCAGATGCTGCCGGACTTGCTGAGTATTTCCAGCATTCTCTGTTGTTATTTCTGTGAAACTGGCCAGGCCAATTAGAAGTCATCAATGAAATAAATGACTTGCCATTCATAGCCCACTGTATGACCAATTGCTTGCCCGCACGCTGGTAACATCCTCTGTCGCATCCTGCCACAGCATGAGTCAGACAGGCACCAACCCACCCACTGTTCACAAAGCGAGCCACAGAAGATCCAATGGGCATCGGCAACACTCCAAAAAGGCAGCTACAGTAGTAGTAATTAATGTCAGTAGTAAGAATCAACCGCCTGGGCTGTCCCTGAAATGGTAATTTAAGGCTCACTCCCCATCACTTGGTATCTCTAATATACACTTAACCACAGAAGCTGTATATAAGTGATTTGTCACGGCACAAAATTGTCGGCATTCTGGGGGTGAAATTGGTCTCGGGTGGTAGCGCAGAACGAGTGATAGCGAATCGCAGCCCGCTTTACACCTCGCTCGATTTTCTTTTCCATTAAAGTCAACGCTATCACCCATTTTGCACCTCCACCCAGTGTGGCGGTCAGTCTGATCCTCAGTCATTGTTCACAGACACGCGTTTTCTAGCAGGTTTAGTTTGAAGATCAGCCATGATCCGATTGAATGGCGGTGCATGCTTGAGGGGCCGTAAGGCCTACTCCTGCTCCTG
This sequence comes from Heptranchias perlo, assembly GCF_035084215.1. Lineage (NCBI taxonomy): Eukaryota > Metazoa > Chordata > Chondrichthyes > Hexanchiformes > Hexanchidae > Heptranchias > Heptranchias perlo. The sequence continues at coordinate 34,765,655 of NC_090327.1, read as the reverse complement.
TTTCTTATGTTCTTATGTTCTTATCACTGGATCACTAGGCAGTGATCAGGAACAGGAATCATGGCCTATTTGTTTCCTCCTGAAGCTGAGGCTGATTGTAGTGCTCTTTGTCAGTCCCAGCTGAGATAATTTAACTTACCACATACCTGGGAACGGACCTGATTCCTTTCTGGTTTGTGTAGCTCAATACCACACTGAGTGGTGCATTTCCTCTCAGAGTTTGAAATACAGCAACCGAATGAATATAAACTTATGCACTTTGGTGTCGCAATGGTTTGTGCCTTAATGGGACACTGATGTGCAACATTTGTTCTAGGGATGTTTTACTACATTAAAGGCGCTATATAAATGCAAGTCGTTGTTCTTGTTGTTGTTGTTAAGGGACTGAGTTTCCATGGAATTGGGGGTAAGTACGGAGCAGAAGCCAAGTATTTCTTTGGTGTGGGAGAAACTTTAGAGGACAAATACCTTGAGTTAGGGTATTCATGAACTCAAAGCCTGAGTTCATAAGTTCGTGAATATGGCAGCATAATGGTTATGTTACTGGTCTAGTTATCCAGAGGCCTAAACTAATAACCCAGAGAACGTGGGGGTAATTTTGACTTTAGACGATAGTATAAAATGTACGCTATCTGCTCGGCCACCCGTTAAACACCTCTCCTGATTTAGGTTTTCATTGACATCAATGGAAATGGAAACTGAGAGAGGTGTTTAACGGGTGGCCGAGCAGATTGCGTACATTTTACATTATCGTCTAAATCAAAATTACCCCCAGTGAGTTCAAATCCCACCGTGGTAGTTTGAGAATTTGAATTCAGTTTTTTAAAAATCTGGAAATAAAAAGCTGGCATTAGTAAAAGTAAGGAATCTTACAACACCAGGTCATAGTCCAACAGTTTTATTTGAAAATCACAAGCTTTCGGAGCTTACCTCCTTCGTCAGGTGAGTAACATAACCATTATGCTGCCATATTCACGAACTTATGAACTCAGGCTTTGAGTTCATGAATACCCTAACTCAAGGTATTTGTCCTCTAAAGTTTCTCCCACACCAAAGAAACACTTGGCTTCTCACCTGACGAAGGAGGTAAGCTCCGAAAGCTTGTGATTTTCAAATAAAACTGTTGGACTATAACCCGGTGTAAGATTCCTTACATTTGTCCACCCCAGTCCATCACCGGCATCTCCACATCATTAGTAAAAGTGACCAAGAAGTTATCGGATTTTCATAAAAACCCAATTGGTTCATGAATGTCCTTTAGGAAAGGAAATCTGCTGTCCTTACCCGGTCTGGCCTATCTGTGACTCCAGTCACACACCAATGTAATTGACTCTGAGTTGTATCAGACCACTATCAATGGTTCAAGAAGAAGGCCCACCATCACCTTCTCTGGACAATTAGAGATGGGTAATAAATGCTGACCTTGCAAGCAACACCCACGTCCTAAGAATAAATTTTTAAAAATGCACAATTTACCTTACACGATCAGACAGATGCTACCAGGGAAATAGACATAGGATCCACCATCCCCACTGGACTCCAGTCCGCCTCCCCAGGGTCAGAGACTTCACTCTTCATGGCACATCCTAACTAACTCAAACATGTTACTAACTGATTCTCAATCCTCTGATATTCTCTATGCAGCAAACTTTGTCCATCTAAATGCCTTTTAACGCTAAGTCCCAATACTTTTTTTAATTTGGTACATTTCCACTTGATTTTTGAAACTAGTCCAGCTTATCAGTGTCACGCTCTCACTATCTCCCTCTCCTTGTACAATGGGAAAAACTGCACCTGTGTATAATTGAAGACCATTTAGTAAAGGCCAGGCAGACCTTGATGTATCTGTAATATGGGTCAATCAATAAATAGTTTCTTTGTTTCTTCTCCAATTTCTCCCTCTGTCCTGAGGGTTCATGGTGAATTATAGCTTCCATAGGTGCCACCTGCCCAGACAGAGAGCACCAGATCACAGGATCAGTTTGGAAGAACAAGGATCTTTGGCCCACTTGATCTCATTCTTCCTGAAAACCAACCATACCCTTTTCCCAGCTTTAACATGATCTCATCAGACATACGGAACCTCAGTTTAACACCTTATCCAAAGGTCATAACCTCTGACAATGCAGCACTCCGCTGTTTATGCAGTCATGTCCTGATGTGGGGCTTGAAACCAAAATCGTCTGAGCCAGGTCTCAGCCTTTGCTCAGTGGTAGCAATTTTACCTCTGAGCCAGTAGGTTGTGGGTTCAAGCTCTACTCCAGAGACTTGAGCACACAAACCAGGCTAGCACTTAAGTGCAGTACCGATGGAGTGCTGCACTGTCATAAGTGCCGCCTTTCAGAGGACATGTTAAACCGAGGCTCCATCTGCCTTCTCAGATGGATGTAAAAGATCCCATGACACTATTCAAAGAAGAGCAGGGGTGTTCTCCCAGTGTCCTGGCCAATATTTATCCCTCAAACAACATCACTAAAACAGGTTACCTGGTCATTATTTCATTGCTGATTATGGGAGCTTGCTGTGTGCAAATTGGCTGCTGTATTTCCTACATTGCAATGGTGACTACACTTCATTGATTGTAAAGTGCTTTGGAATGTCCTGAGGTTGTGAAAGGCTTTATTATAAATGCAAGTTCTTCTTTCTTTCAAAGGCAAAAGTATTACATTTTGACACTTTCCAGCAATTAGGAGCTAGAACCAGTGTTGTCATAAGAACATAAGAAATAGGAGCAGGAATAGGCCATATGGCCATACGGCCCCTTGAGCCTGCTACGCCACTCAATAAGATCATGGCTGATCTTCTACCTCAACTCCACTTTCCCGCCCTATCCCTATATCCCTTGATTCTCTTAGTGTCCAAAAATCTATCGATCTCAGTCTTGAATATACTCAACGACTGAGCAGCCACAGCCCTCCGGGGTAGAGAATACCAAAGATTCACAACCCTCTGAGTGAAGAAATTTTTCCTCATCTTTGTCTTAAATGGCCAACCCCTTGAGACTATGACCCCTAGTTCTAGACTCTCCAGCCAGGGGAAACAGCCTCTCATCATCCACCCTGTCAAGCCCTCTAAGAATTTTATATAGTTCAATGAGATCACCTCTCCTTATTCTAAACTCCAAAGAATATAGATCCATTCTACTCACTCACTCCTCATGGGACAACCTCTCATCCCAGGAATCAATCTAGTGAACCTTCGTTGCACCACCTCTAACAAAAGTATATTCTTCCTTAGGTAAGACCAAAACTGTACACAGTACTACAGGTACACAGTACTACAGGTGTGGTCTCACCAGAGCCCTATATAATTGCAGCAAGATCTCCTTACTTACAACCCCCTTGCAATAAAGGCTTGCATATCATTTACCTTCCTAATTCGTTGCTGTACCTGCATGTTAACATTTTGTGATTCGTGTACAAGGACAACCAAATCCCTTCGACTACCAATATTTCTTAGTCTCTCATCTTTTAAAAAGTATTCTGCTTTTCTATTCTTCCTACCAAAGTGGATAATTTCATATTTCCCCACATTATATTCCATCTGCCATCTTCTCGCCCACTCACTTAACCTGTCGATATCCCTTTGCAGTCTCTTTGCGTGCTTAGAAAACACTAATACTATTGAGCATAAACTTATCCACTTTGGTGTCACAATGGTTTTTGCCTTAATGAGACACTGGCGTACAACTTTCGTTCTTGGGATATTTTATTACATTAAAGGCACTATATAACTACAAGTTGTTGTTGTTGAGGGACTGAGTTTCCTTGGAATTGGGGGTAAGTACGGAGCAGAAGCCAAGTGTTTCTTTGGTGTGGGAGAAAACTTAGAGGACAAATACCTTGAGCTAGGGTATTCATGAACTCAAAGCCTGAGTTCATGAGTTCGTGAATATGGCAGCATAGTGGTTATATTACTAGACTAGTTATCCAGAGGCCTAAACTAATAACCCAGAGAACGTGGGGGTAATTTTGACTTGAGACGATAGTGTAAAACTGTACGCTATCTGCTCAGCCACCTGATTTTGTTTTCCATTGACTTCAATGGAAATGAAAACTGAGAGAGGTGTTTAACGGGTGGCTGAGCAGATAGTGCACGTTTTACATTATCATCCAAAGTCAAAATTACCTCCAGTGAGTTCACATCCCACCGTGGCAGTTTGAGAATTTGAATTCAGTTTAAAAAAACCTGGAAATAAAAAGCTGATATCAGTAAAAGTGACCATGAAATTATCGGATTTTCAGAAAAACCCAATTGATTCATGAATGTCCTTTAGGAAAGGAAACCTGCCCGGTCTGGCCTATTTGTGACTTCAGTCCCACATCAGCGTAATTGACTCTTAACTGCCCTCTGAAGTGGCCTAGCAAGCCACTGAGTTGTATCAGACCGCTATCAGTGGTTCAAGAAGAAGGCCCACCATCACCTTCTCTGGACAATTAGAGATGGGTAATAAATGCTGACCTTGCAAGCAACACCCACGTCCTAAGAATAAATTTTAAAAATGCACAGTTCACCTTACACGATCAGACAGATGCTACTGGGGAAATAGACATAGGATCCACCATCCCCACTGGACTCCAGTCCACCTCCCCAGGGTCAGAGACTTCACTCTTCATGGCACATCCTAACTAACTCAAACATGTTACTAACTGATTCTCAATCCTCTGATATTCTCTATGCAGCAAACTTTGTCCAGCTAAATGCCTTTTAACGCTAAGTCCCAATATTTTTTAAATTTGGTACATTTCCACTTGATTTTTGAAACTAGTCCAGCTTATCAGTGTCACGCTCTCACTATCTCCCTCTCCTTGTACAATGGGAAAAACTGCACCCGTGTATAATTGAAGACCGTTTAGTAAAGGCCAGGCAGACCTTGATGTATCTGTAATATGGGTCAATCAATAAATAGTTCTTTTATTTCTTTTCTAATTTCTCCCTCTGTCCTGAGGGTTCATGGTGAATTATAGCTTCCATAGGTGCCACCTGCCCAGACAGAGAGCACCAGATCACAGGATCAGTTTGGAAGAACAAGGATCTTTGGCCCACTTGATCTCATTCTTCCTGAAAACCAACCATACCCTTTTCCCAGCTTTAACATGATCTCATCAGACATACGGAACCTCAGTTTAACATTTCATCCAAAGGTCATAACCTCTGACAATGCAGCACTCCGCTGTTTATGCAGTCATGTCCTGATGTGGGGCTTGAAACCAAAATCGTCTGAGCCAGGTCTCAGCCTTTGCTCAGTGGTAGCAATTTTACCTCTGAGCCAGTAGGTTGTGGGTTCAAGCTCTACTCCAGAGACTTGAGCACACAAACCAGGCTAGCACTTAAGTGCAGTACCGATGGAGTGCTGCACTGTCATAAGTGCCGCCTTTCAGAGGACATGTTAAACCGAGGCTCCATCTGCCCTCTCAGATGGATGTAAAAGATCCCATGACACTATTCAAAGAAGAGCAGGGGGGTTCTCCCAGTGTCCTGGCCAATATTTATCCCTCAAACAACATCACTAAAACAGGTTGCCTGGTCATTATTTCATTGCTGATTATGGGAGCTTGCTGTGTGCAAATTGGCTGCTGTATTTCCTACATTGCAATGGTGACTACACTTCATTGATTGTAAAGTGCTTTGGAATGTCCTGAGGTTGTGAAAGGCTTTATTATAAATGCAAGTTCTTCTTTCTTTCAAAGGCAAAGGCGTTACATTTTGACACTTTCCAGCAATTAGGAGCTAGAAGCCATGTTGTCATAAGAACATAAGAAATAGGAACAGGAGTAGGATATACGGCCCCTTGAGCCTGCTCCACCATTCAATAAGATTATGGCTGATCTTCTACCTCAACTCCACTTTCCCACCCTATCCCCATATCCCTTGATTCCCTTAGTGCCCAAAAATCTATCGATCTCAGTCTTGAATATACTCAACGACCGAGCATCCACAACCCTTTGGGGTAGAGAATGCCAAAGATTCACAACCCTGAGTGAAGAAATTTTTCCTCATCTCGGTTCTAAACGGCTGACCCCTTGAGACTATGACCCCTAGTTCTAGACTCTTCAGCGAGGGGAAACAGCATTAAAGCATCTACCCCGTCAAGCCCTCTAAGAATTTTATACATTTCAATGAGATCACCTCTCCTTATTCTAAACTCCAGAAAATATAGACCCATTCTACTCAATCTCTCCTCATAGGACAACCCTTTCATCCCAGGAATCAATCTAGTGAACCTTCGTTGCACCCCCTCTAAGGCAAGTATATCCTTCCTTAGGTAAGGAGACCAAAACTGTACACAGTATTCCAGGAGAACCCCATATAATTGCAGCAAGACCTTCTTACTGTTATACTTCATCCCCCTTGCAATAAATAACATACCATTTGAATTCCTAAAAGCTTGATGTACCTGCATATTAACTTTTTGTGATTCGTGTACAAGGGCACCCAAATCCCTCTGAACACCAACATTTCTTAGTCTCTCGCCTTTAAAAAATATTCTACTTTTCTATTCTTCCTACCAAAGTTCCCGTTTCCCCACATTACACTCAATCTGCCACCTTCTTGCCCACTCACTTAACCCTTCGATATCCCTTTGCAACCTCTTTGCGTTCTCCTCACAGCTTACTTCCCCACCCAGCTTTGTATCGTCAGCAAATTTGGATACATTACACTTGGTCCCTCATCTAAGTCATTGATATATATTCTAAACAGCTGAGGCCCAAGCACTGATCCTTGTTACAACCTGCCAACCTGAAAATCACCCGTTTATTCCTTCTCTCTATTTTCTGTCCATTAACCATTCCTCAATCCGTGCTAATATATTACCCCCAATCCTATTTTTGATCCTTTCTAACTTGATACTTGGACCGAATATATTGTCCCCAATAATGCCCAGGCTAAGATCTGCTATCGTAGCACAAAGTAAGGATTGAACTTGGGCCTTTGCTGATCTGTATGGCTTGGTAATACACCATTTACCCATCGAGCCATCCCAGGAACAATAAGGGAAATATTTGCCTGCCTATTTTATAACATAAACTATTTTTTAAAAACCTATTGAGCATGTAACTTCTATTCAAAAATAAAGAAAACGACAAGCTAATTAGTCTTTCCTTGGTTGTGGGTAAACTTCCAGCATGAAATTAGTGAACACTTAGAAAGGCTCGGGCTCATCAGGAACAGATTTGCAATGGGAACATTGTGCTTGACTTACTAATTTTTTTTAGGAAATCACAGTATATATTAATAAAGGGAGTGCAATGAATGTTGTATATATGGATTTTGGGGTAGGACCCAGATCTGCAGGCTTTCTACCCAATTTACACTCGATGGAAATAATTTTGACTTTGTGCGATAGAGTAAAATGGGTGATAGTTGAATTTTATTTCCGTTGATTTCACGACCTCAGGATATCCCAAAGTGCTTTACAGCCAATGAAGTACTTTTGAAGTGTAGTCACTGTTGTAATGTAGGAATTGCGGCAGCCAATTTGCGCACAGCAAGATCCCACGAACAGCAATGAAATAAATGACCAGATGATCTGTTTTAGGTGTTGGTTGAGGGATAAACGTTGGCCAGTTCACCGAGAGAACACCCTTACTCCTCTTCGAATAGTGCCATGGGATCTTTCACATCCACCTGAGAAGGCGGATGGGGCCTCGGTTTAATGCCTCATCGGAAAGACAGTGTCGCGTTCCCTCAGTAGTGCACTGAAGTGCCAGCCTAGATTATGTGCTCAAGTCTCTGGAATGGGGCATGATGACCCTATGACTTTCCGACTCAGAGGCAAGAATGCTACCACTGAGCCAAGGCTCATATTAGGGTAAAGCGTCAGCAGACTCCAGGATATTCTGTTTAAAATGCATATTAAAATGCGTCTTTTGAGCAACTCAACAGCGACATCGAAAACATGTTGAAAAAATCCCACGCGCTTGTTTTCTTTCTTTATCTCATTCTCTTTAAAGTACATTGGTAATGAACACATCTTGTACTGATAATTTTTGACCGCACAGGTGCAGTGGCAGTAAAATATAAAAATAAACTACCATTTTTCATTCTTCAAACCAATCAATTATCAGATCACATGTGCAACTCATTTCTATATAATCGAGCATTTCTGCAATAGTATCACAACAAGTCCAACAATGTGGTATGTGCTGAGTCTGGCCCTTCTTGGTAAGTATGATATATTATGATTTTGTTGTTTCGAATTCTGAGAACCAATACCATTATATGCAAAAAAAACAGGGAGTGTGTTCTCTGGCCTCTTGTGAATCTCCCACTTCCTTTGTCCCATCATTGGCGGCAGTGCCTTCAGCCGTCCAGGCCCTATGCTCTGGAATTCCGTCCCTAAACCTCTCCGCCTCTCCACCGTAAAAAGAAGCACCTTGGGCCAGATGAAACTGTTCCGCTGGCCACATGTTTGACATCCTTGAATTAGATCATGGCTGATCTGTACCTCAACTCCATTTACCCATCTTAGCTCCCTGATACCCTTTCCCAACAAAAATACATCAATCTCAGTCTTGAAAGTTTCAATTGACCCAGCATCCACTACCCTTGGTGTGAAAAAGTGTGTCCTGATTCCACTCCTAAATGGTTTAATTTTAAGATTGTGCCCTCTTTTTCTGGATTCCCCCACCAGAGGAAAAAGCTTCTCTGTATCTAACCTATCGAATCCCTTTGTCATTTTAAATACTTTGATGATAAGCAGAGAAACGTCAGCAAATGATTTTCTTTGCACCTAATAAACTACTCTCTTTATAAACTCAAATCTACTCTACCTGACCCAATTCATAGAATGAATTGGACAATAAAGAGATAAGGGTGAAATTGAAATTAAAGAAAAAGGCATACTCTAAGTACATGGACAATAAAGGAGAGGATGACAAAAGGGAATATGAAGAGGTTAGGAAAGAAGTAAAAAAAAACTAGGAAAGCAAAGAGGAACTACGAGATTAAAGTATCAAGAAATATAAAAAGAAATAGTAACGTATTCTACAGACACATAGATAAGAAAAGAAAAATCAGAATAGGGATAGGCCACTAAAGGACGCACACGATAAACTCACAGGTAACAACAGCGAAATGGCAGAAATATTGAATAGTTACTTTGCCTCCACATTTATCATGGAGACTAACAAGGTGGGCAGGATATTAAAAGATGAGATCGAAAAAGATATTAAAACATTTAAAATAGAAAGGGGGAAGATAATTGATAAACTAATCAAACTTAGGGAGGATAAGACCCCTGGTCCAGATGGAATGCATCCGTGAATATTAAAAGAAGTTAGGGAGGAGATAGCAGAGGCACTATTACATATATATAAAAAATCATTAGAAAAGGGAATAATGCCAGAGGGCTGGTGGACAGCTAATGTTATTCCTATATTTAAAAAGGGAGATAGAACAAGTCCACTGAACTATAGATCGGTTAGCTTACTGTCGGTGGTAGGAAAGATAATGGAATCTTTACTCAAAGATGTAATAGAAAAGTATCTAAAGTACAAAAACATAATAAAGAATAGTCAGCATGGATTTCAGAAGGGAAAGTTATGTTTGACCAACCTTATTGAATTCTTTGAAGATGTAACACAAAAAGTAGTCAAGGATAATGTAGTAGATGTAATATATTTGGATTTTCAAAAGGCCTTCGATAAGGTACCGCATTGTAGACTCATGGCTAAGGTCGGAGTATGTGGAGCCAGGGGACAGGTAGCAGAATGGATAACAAGTTGGCTACAAAACAGAAAACAGAGAGTAAGGGTTAAGGGTAATTACTCAGATTGGCAAAAGATGGGAAGTGGTGTTCCATAGGATTCGGTGCTGGGACCACTGTTCACAATTTGCATGAACGATTTAGATTTGGGAATTGGAAGTACAATTTCAAAATTTGCGGATGACACCAAATTGGGGGTCATAGTTAATACAGAGGAAGAATGTGTCAAAATGCAAGAGGATTAATAAACTTGCAGAATGGGTATGTAATTGGCAAATGAATTTCAATGTAGACAAGTGTGAGGTGGTGCATTTTGGTAGGAAGAATAAGGAGGCCACATACTGCTTGGATAATAAGGGCTAGAAATTGGACCGTGTAGCACCCGTGTTGGCACTAAGCGGTCTCCCAAAGTGCCAAGATGGCAACTTGGCTGTGCACACATGTTTCCAGCACGACATGCGCCGAACGCCATCTTGGTATAGGTATTAGTGCATGCAGAAATACCAAACGCCGGCAGAATGTAAAGTAAGGATACAATCAGTGTGCAATGCTGATTTAAAGTGATAGACACCACTTTGGGACTTAATGCTCAACTCAACAAACAGTCTTAACCCCGACCATCTGAACATGTGTTAGAGTGCCTGGAGGACCCCCCCACCAGATTTACAAGTTAGTTGCTGGATTATTGCTTCTGGCTGCTGATGCATTTTTAATTGTTTTTGGAGGTCTCCTATACTTGAATACCAGGACGCAGGGTCATAGCCTAACATTTAGAGCCAGGACGTGCAGGAGTGAAGTTAGGAAACACTTCTACATGAAAAGGGTGGGAGAAGTTTGAAACGTTCTTCTGCAAACAGCAGCTGATGCTAGCTCAATTGTGAATTCTAAATCTGAGGTTGATTGATTTCTGTGAACCAAGGGTATGAAGGGATATGGGGCTAAGGCGGGTATATGGAGTTAGGTCACAGGTCCCCCATGATCTCACTGAATGGTGGAACGGGCTCGAGGGGTTAAATGCCACTGCCACTTGCTGCCTCCTGTTATGCGCCACCTTCTCCTGCAAGAAAGCGGGATGTATGTCTGGGTGATGTGCCTGTCATGGTTCAATAGCTGCCAGTGTGTGTGGCCTGTGAGTTGTGGGTGGGCAGCTTGAAACAGTGGAAATGTGTAAGGATGAGAGGAAGCATCTGATTGGAAGAGTTGAGTACTGATGCAAAGTGTTTGTTGGTATGTGGATGATGGGGGATGCAGTGCATGGAGCAGTGGATGCGGCTAGTGGTGCAGTTGGTGGAAGATGCTACTTGACAGTTGACCTCACTCACCTTGACCACTCATGTCAAGGCACTGAACTTCTTCCTGCACTGCATCCATGTTCGTGGTGCTTTGCACCTGGCATTGACTTTGTCTGCCCCTACCTCCCACTGCCTTTTGGGCATGTGTCTGGAGGGCCTCTTGCATCCCCCCACCCCCCCGCCCCCGCCGTGGATATAGGATGTCCCTCCTTCTGTCCACCTTTTGCACCAAGGCCACTAGTGCATCAACAGTGAACCTTGGTGCATGCACTCTCGCAGGCCTGGTACAAACTCAGATCGGCAGATTGGTGAGGTCTGGCATGTAGATGGGAGGATGTGGGATTTAGTGGTGCGCAACCTTTATTCAATGTTTTAACATAACTCGTCAGTTTGTAAACATAGGGACGAGACCTGCAACTGTGTTTTATGTGTGCAATGTCTGATCTCCATTCAGACTCCGTGCGGACAGCAGACTGAAATTTTTAGCAAATAACAGGTACAAGCGACCTTTAAGATATTTTAAGAGACATCGGGCGCTAAATTGGGCCGTGTAGTGCCCGTTGTTTCAGCGGTACGTGGCCTCCCGAAGTGCCAAAATGATGTCTTGGCTGCACACGCACGTTTCCAGTATGACGTATGCTGGACGCCATCTTGATATAGGAGGTGGCGCAGGCGCAGATAACGAACACCGGAAGTATGTAAAGTAAGGAAAAAATGGATACAATCAGTGTGCAACGATGATTTAAAGTGATAGACACCATTATGGGACTTAATGCTCAACTCAATGCACAGTCTTAACCCTGACTATCTGAACATCTCTTAGAGTACCTGGGGGACCCCCACCAGCGCTATTTAAAGGGACCATGCAGGTTAGTGGCTGGATTATTGCTTCTGGGTGCCGAGACATTTTTAACTGTTTTTGGAGGTCTCCTAGACTTGAATATTATGACTGGGGGACATAGCCTAACATTTAGAGTCAGGACGTGCAGGAGTGAAGTTAGGAAACACTGCTACAAGCAAAGGGTGGGAGAAGTTTGGAACGCTCTTCTGCAAATGGGAGTTGATGCTAGCTCAATTACGAATTCTAAATCTGAGATTGATAGATTTCTGTGAACCAAGGGTATTAAGGGATATGGGGCTAAGGTGGGTATATGGAGTTAGGTCACAGGTTCACCATGATCTCATTGAATGGTGGAACAGGCTCGATGAGCTAAATGCCACTGCCACTTGCTGCCTCCTGATATGCGCCACCTTCTCCTGCAAGAAAGCGGGATGTGTGTCTGGGTGATGTGCCTGTCATGGTTGAATAGCTGCCAGTGTGTGTGGCCTGTGAGTTGTGGGTGGGCGGCTTGCAACAGTGGCAATGTGTAAGGGTGAGAGAAAGTATCTGATTGGAAGTGTTGCGTACTAAAGGAAAGAGTTTGTTGGAATGTGGGTGATGGGGGGTGTAGTGCGTGGAGCAGTGGATGCAGCTACTGGTGCAGTTGGTAGGAGATGCCACATGACAGATGATCTCACTCACCTTGACTACTCGTGTTAAATCATTGAACTTCTTCCTGCACTGCATCCATGTTCATGATGCTGTGTGCCTGGCATTGACTTTGTCCCCTGCTGCCTCCCACTGCCTTTTGGGTATATGTCTGGAGGGCCTCTTACCCCCCCACCCCCCAACCCTCCCGCCGATATAGAATGTCCCTCCTTCTGTCCACCACTTGCACCAAGGTCTCTGGTGCATCAGCAGAGAACCTTGGTGCATGCACTCTTGCAGACCTGGTGCCAACTCAGATCGGCAGATTGGTGAGGTCTGGCATGCAGATTGGAGGATGTGGGATTTAGTAGTGCGTAACCTTTATTCACTGTTTTAACGTAACTCATCAGTTTGTAAACATAGGGACGGGAGCTGTCTTTTACATGTGCGATGTCTGATCTCCATTCAGACTCCGTGCAGACAGCAGATTGTTATTTTCAGCAAATAACAGGTAACAGCTGCCTTTAAAAGATTTCTAACGTACAGCCTTTCTTTAAGAGCTTCCCCTGCTGGTGGAAAGTGCGAATTGCATGGAATCCTCATTCAAAGCTGATTTCTAATGCAGATTGTCGGTAAGTCCTCAGGCCTGACGAAAGGCTTATCCTGCCTGCGCAGGGACCATTGGGCGCAGGGTAATAGCGGATTGCGCTAACCCTGCCCAAAAACAGGCCCTGCCCAATTTTTTTTCCCCCATCCTCTCTTCAAGAGATTGGGACTCCCCCTGCTGGTGGAAAGTGCGCATTTACTTGAATCGTCATGTAAGGCCTACTTTTCAACGCTGCTTGAAGGTAAGTACTGAGGCCGGACAAAATTCTCATCCTGCCTGCGCAGGGGCCATTGGTTAATAGCGGACCGTGCTACCCGCTCCCAATAATAGGCCTTATCCAATTTTTTTTTTCACCCCTAAGAGTCTAAACGGGATAGAGGAGCAAAGGGATCTGGGGTGCAGATACACAAATTACTAAATTTAGTGATGCAAGTTAATAAGGCCATAAAAAAGGCAAATCAAGCACTAGGGTTCATTTCTAGAGGGATAGAATTGAAAAGCAAAGAAGTTATGTTAAACTTGGATAGAACCTTGATTAGACCACACTTGGAGTATTGCGCACAGTTCTGGTCTCCAAATTATAGAAAGGATATGGAGGCATTGGAGAGGGTTCAAAAAGGATTCACAAGGATGATACCAGAACTGAGAGGATATCCTTAACAGGAACAGCCTGGGGCTCTTTTCTCTAGAAAAGAGAAGGCTGAGGGGTGACCTGATAGAGGTCTTTAAGATAATGTTAAGGTTTGATAGGATAGACGTAGAGAAAATGTTTCCACTTGTGGAAGAGTCCAAAATTAGAGATCATAAATATAAAATAGTTGCTAATAAATCCAATAGGGAATTCAGGAGTATCTTCTTTACCCAAAGAATGGTAAGAATGTGGAACATGTTACCACAAGGAGTAGTTGAGGCAAATAGCATAGATGTATTTAAGGGAAAGCTAGATAAGCACACGAGGGAGTAAGGAATAGATAGTATCCTGATAGGGTTAGATGGAGTAGGATGGAGGAAGCTCGTGTGGAGCATAAACCCCGGCATAGACCAGTTATTCCAAATGGCCTGTTTCTGTGCTGTAGTTTTGATGCAACTCTATGTACATGATTAACACTGTTTTCTAATTAATAGTATTTTCCAAACTAGGGGTAGTCTCTGCAGCTCCAGCCCAAAATGACAAAATTCCCCATGGAAGGGTTATAGGTGGAGAGGAGGCAGTTCCTCACAGCTGGCCATGGCAGGTAGGTAATCCTGTGTGTGTGTGTGTGTGTGTGTGTGTGTGTGAATGCAAAGCAGTTTCAATTCTTGCTCATTGTACTCATCTTGAAGGTAGTGGAGACTTCGGGCCATTTCAATTAGCTAATACGTTTAATGTGAGGCTGACTCCCCCCACCAGCCCCCGCTGTTCTGCTACCCGCCCCAGCATTCACCCGAGGGCTGCTGCTGGCGAGGCAGGCAAAGGGACAAAAGGGCGAGCTGCCTGTGGTTGCATGATGGGCGCTGGCAGCTTGCCCACTTTACTCAGATGAGGCCCAAGGCCCAATTTTGGGCTGGTCTCGGGTCTCCCATTTCGGATGCCTGTTGTGGTCGCATCACCGGCTTCACACCCAAAGCCGGGCACCCATGAATTTTCACCAGTCTCAAAGATTTATTTTTCACATGCATTATACTCATTAGACCCAAGTAACCAAGTTTGCTCTTTCCCTTGTCATGTCCAAATCGTCTGTCACTCTGTGTTTAAAGTCCAATTTTGAAATGTCAGCTTGGGTCAGTGGTAGGACTCTTGTTTCTAAGCTGAAATGTTGTGAGTTCAAGTCCCAGTCCAGGTCACAGGAGATGTTAAACTGAGGCCCCATTTGTTAGCGTCTGGTGAATGCAAAAGGTCCCATGGTACAATTTGAAGATGAGCAGAGGTGTTATCTTGGTCAAAATTTATCCCTCAACCTACACCACTGAAAACAGATTATCTGGTCATTTATCTAATTTACTGTTTGTGGGACCTTGCTACAGTCCTTGCGAATTGGCTGCTGCATTTTCTTACATTACAACTGTGACTACGCTTCAAAAATAATTAATTGGCTGTGAAGCACTTTGGGACATCCTGGGAATGTGAAAGGCGCACATTCTTTCTTTCTTTTTTTAAATAGAAGCTGAGTGACTTGATTCTTTTACTGTTATTTCCACAGATTGCTTTGCAGTATACTTACTCTAATGCAGGAGCCTGGGGAAATGCCTGTGGTGGGACCCTAATTGCTCCTCGATGGGTGATGACAGCTGCACATTGTGTAGACTTGTAAGTACTGTAGATCAGTAGAGCAACAATGGGTCAGACTGGACCACAACAGACCAAACCAAGACATACCAGATAACTGAACCAGGACTGACTAGGCCAGCATCGATCAGATCAAGGGTAGGCATAACTGGAGCAATCTATGTCAGGTTGGTCCAGCTAGAACAGGTTAACCAAGGTCAGGCTGGATCAAACTAATCAACCTCAGATAAAACCAGGCAGAATGAACCAGTCTAGACCATGTAAACAATCTTTCCTATTGCTTATAGTTGTTTTCATTGTAAAAATAAATGGACTCAATACACAACAGTATGATCCTGTAAGCCATCATACAGATAGAATGTATCGTGACTTAAGTCATTATTTTATATATATATAGTATTTTCTTGATTGTTTTCCTGTACAGCCATGTAAGAGAAAAACGCATCAAGAAAATTTAGGTTCAGGTAATTTACTGGACAGCAAAGAAATAAATTATATTTACCCCGTTCAGACTGGCCCACCTCATTAAGTGTTCCACATGCTGACTATTGCTAACTTGATGATGCTTATGTAAGATGAGAGGGGAATAAAGTTCTCTGCTACAGTCCAGGCCTCCATGTTTCGCTCTCTGCTGTTTTCTGCTTTCTTGAACCAATTTTTGATGAATGCAGGATGCATTTGTTATGGAGATATCAGTTTCTCAGAGGTCATAATGCTTATCTCTAATTCTTTCCCCAGTAAGGATGGAGCATTCTACCGTGTGGCTCTTGGTGAACACAATCTAGATGGGGTTGATGGGACTGAGTATTACAGACATGTTGGTGACATCATCATACATGAAGGCTGGAAAATGAACAATCTCGCTAATGGGTAATTCATCTCTCAGATTAAAGATTATATTTTCTATAATTTAAGCTTTCAAACACTCATTCTTCTTTGTACTTTGCAAGAGAGGGACAAGTCTCCACATAGCTGTATTAACAGGACATCTGAACTGTGGAGCTCCTTATCTCCCTCAATCTGCAGGCTTTCAGAACTCAAGCTTTGCGTCACCTAACCAACACTTACTGATTTATCTTGTCTTTTCGCCTACCGTTTTTGACCCTGATTGTGTTCTGCAAATGCCTTTCGCCTAATGTAGTGAGGATCCTGGCCTCATCTCATTGAGTGGTTCTACCTCACAGGACATTGCCAGGGTTCTTTACTTATTTCTTCCATTCATATAGAATGCTGGACTTGGCGTGGTAAGAGAAAAGCAATGTAACACAATATCTATTTAGCCCAGTTGATCCTATCCTTCCAGAATACCAACCTACTGTCTTCCCATTACAGCACCCAGCTGTGTTTTAAATGAGTTCAGTGTCCTGGCTTGAACCACCCTTCCCAGCAATCCATTTGAGCTGCTGATCATTATGTAAAGAAATATTTTCAGACATCATTACAGAAAGCAGTGGGTAATGAAACACACAACATAATGGGGGTAATTTTAACTTTGGGCGATAGTGTAAAACTGGCGATATTGAATTAGCTGCCCATTGTACACCACCCCCGATTTTCCTTTCCATTGAAATCAACAGTCAACAGAACAGGGCTCAATCTGTACAACCTAAAATATTAGAGTTACACCACAATACCAGTAAGTACAATTTACAACTGTACATTCTCACACTATTGTACCATCACCACAGTTCTATCAGTTCTAAAAAGGGAGATGGAAAGAGACTCCATCCTGAAGGATGAAGGGCTAAGGGACAAAGAGGAGGCAAGTCCTGGTCTGTTTGCATAAATATCCTAAAGAGTTGTCAATCAGATCAAGAGCCACCAGTGCCAGGGTGAATAGTGAAAGACGACTACCTCTGGTTGGGCAGTCAGTGTAGAGGAGACATCAATTAAAATTTGTCACTAACATAGTGAGGAGGAGATTAGGACAAATTTATTTACGTAGAGAGTTGTTAGAGCATGGAATGCTTTGCCACAGGAGATAGTTGAGGCTGACATCATTGCATCTTTTAAGGGAAGAGTAAATAAATATTTGGAGTAGAGGAAGATGCAGGACTATGGGGAGAGTGCAGAGCAATAGCATTAGTTTTGGATTGCTCTAGGAAAGAGTTGGAATAAACACAATAGACCAAATGGTCTCCATCAGTGCTGCAAACATTTATAGGAATATAGAAACATATAAACAGGAGTAGGCCTTTCAGCCCCTCAAGCCTGTTCCGTCATTCAATTAGATCATGACTGATCTGTACCTCAACCCCATTTGCCTGCCATTGCTCCATCTCCCTTGATACCCTTACCAGCAAAATTTTATCAATCTCAGTCTTGAAAGTATCTTTTGGGAGAGATAGTTCCAGATTTGGGAGAAAGAGTTCCAGATTGTTATAGTTCTTTAGCTCTACCAGATAACCAGTTTCTTAAGAACCTTTTCCCCTGTTTTCAAGAGTGCAGAAGAGTCTTCCATAACTAAAGTAGTTTGACTTTTGTCTGGTGGAATGTCCCAATAACATTTAGGTTATGTCTATTATAGTGATACATTATACCACTTTTTATAATGGTAATAGAGGTGGTTTCTACTTGTAAATTGTTCGAACATTACTCAGGTTATATCTAAAAATCCCCAACTGTTCTATATGCGGAAGGAGCAATATATACCCTCCTAGGTATCTGTAGTAGCCCAAAATAGGGAGTTTTGAAAGTTACTCTTGGCATGCTAAAGGGAGGTATAGAGATATGCAGGGGACGGTACTGTTCCTATTCCATCACAACTCATTGATGGCCTGAAGGTATTTGAGGCTTTCTAATGGTTGTTTGCTTTTTAGACAAAGTGAAGATATGCTTGCCTTGCTCCTTAAAGATAAGTTGTGATATGGATACCAGGAGCATTTAAACAAGAACATGAAAAAGCACGGAATGAGAAAAGGCCCTTCAGCCCATCAAACATGTTCCATCCAGACATCATGCACAATACCCTTCACTCCAGATTACACTACCGACCCAATACTCTGCTGTTAGAGATGAAGATTGAGAAATAGTATGGGAAACCATTTTACACTAAACAATTGCTTATATTCCATTTCCTTGGTTTATTTCTGTAGTTTAAAAACGCTAAAATTGAAAGACTGACAGTGTATTCGTACCAAAGATTATTACTGCAGTCTTTAAGTGCAGCTGGCACATGTTTACATTTAGATTTGCCTCATCACTCCCAACTGGAGACTCAATTCTATTCTTAGGCCTTTCTAACCCAAACACTAGCATTTTGTGTGCAACTTTGGGAACATACAGATCAAAGACATTTTGATATGGGATGGTACCGAAAGTGGATAAAGAGTTATGTATGCGAAAGGCTATAGATTAGAACAGTTTAGAAATAGAAAAGAAGTGAGTTCATAGTTACAAAGAGGGAAGAAATAGAAGGAGTAAAGATGAGCTCAGCTGGCTGTAATGGATTGATCTTCTACAATGACTCCCTACATAACCTCAGGTGTTGGTCGGCAGTATGTTCAGTTTAATTTAACCCTTAATAAACCTTCAAGTGTTTGACTGCGCGTGAATTATTTCTTGGCATAGAGGCTCAGGACTGAAGCCTTTGTCTGTAATATTATAAAAATTCACATTCCTAACAAAGCCTCATATAACTTCAAAATAATTCATTGTGTGTGAAGTTCTTTGAAAAATTTCTGAGTGATGCAGGGGTAGTTTTTCTCCTTTGCCGTCTAGGCTTTAAGCACTGCCTGGGCGGATCACAGAGAGGAAAGTCTTGTGGAGGAAGATTTCACATCCGCCTGGTTTTCCCTCCATTTAAATTAATGGAAAGAAAATCCAGTGGGGCGTGCAATCCTCCCTATAAGATTTTCCTCTCTGTGCTGCATCCAGGTGATACTTAACACCAGGTGGTAAAGACTAAAATCAATCCCAAATTAATGCAAATATTTCTTTGCCTAAATACTCCATGGATCACCCAAGGTCATTGCATAAAATCCAGGGTATCCATCAATAATTCAGTCTTAACTACTCAACCACCACAATTTGCCCCAGGCAAACATCCCTCAACCCGGCAGCATGTTGTGTTTGATACATTAATAGATCATCTCAGTCTAGATATATTCCCATAACCATCAGTCTGGGGAGGACCTTCTTGACTCTAACCAGTGCTTTATTCTGTGTTCTTTCTCTTGTTGCAGGAACGATATCGCTTTGCTTTATCTGCTAGAGCCAGCTATTATTAACCAATATGTGCAGATTGCTAATCTTCCATCACCTGGTCAAATCCTCCCTGATAATTTCCCCTGTTATATCACTGGTTGGGGTCTGACTGAATGTAAGTACAATAAAGCCTCACCCACTACTGAATCCATGGGACTGACCGTCTCCTCAGTGTAACCAGACAAAAGCATGATTTTCAATCAGTTTAGGTACAAACCGTCGGCACTCTACAAAATGCCTTAAAGAGGCCTCGGGGGAAGTGCAATGAAAAAATCTATTTGGGTTGCTCCATGTTATTCCTTCATCCAAGCAGCAGAATTGATGGGTCAATTAGAATAGTAAAGCAGATATATATTCAACCCCAAAACTTTGTCTACCTGCTGCCTCTTTGGCTGGCATATGAAGAAGAGAATGGTCATTGGGCATTTTGCTGCACATGTTGTGGTTATAGTCCCAGCCTGAACCCTTCTGGATGAACTACCTGTAAACTTTTTAAAGCTCCGATGACACAGTCATTGTGAACCATAGAGGCCCAGGGAGATCCCATGTTTGATCCCCACGTTCAGTTGAGCTAGCAAATAGGGATGCTGCAATTGGCTTCAGCATCAGACGGCATGCTGATGCATTCTAAACCATGGCACAACACAGTAATCTCAATGTTAAGGGCAATATCTGTGGGAAAATGCTTGGCTAACCCTTTCCTGTTTGTTTGCATATAAATAACAACACGGTGCATTTATATAACGCCTTTAAGGTGCCTCAAATCGTAAGGAAATATATGGACATAGAGACAGTGGTCTAGAAATAGGGCCTTCTAGCGCCCATTGTTTTGGCTCTACGCAGCCTCCCAAACATCCTAGGCGGCATCTTGGATTTGCATGCATGCTTCTAGCGTGACATGCGCCGGACGCCATCTTGGTAAAGGGTTCAGCTCATGCGCAAATAATGAATGCCAGCAGCGTGTAAAGTAAGGAGAAAATGTGTTTGATCAGTGTGAAATACTGATTTAAAGTGATAGACACCATTTTGGGACTTAACCCTCCACTCAACGCACTGTCTTAACAATGGCCATCTGAACATGTCTTAAAGTGCCTGGAGGACCCCCCACCAGCGCTATTTAAAGGCACCATGCAGGATTTACAGGTTAGTTGCATATTATTGATTCTGGCTGCTGATGCATTTGTAATTGTTTTTGGAGGTTTCCTATACTTGAATACTAGAATGAGGGGACATAGCCTAACATTTAGAGTCAGTCTAATGTCCTTTAGGGAAGGAAACCTGCCATCCTTACCGGTCTGGCCTATATGTGACTCCAGACCCACAGCAATGTGGTTGACTCTTAATTGCCCTCTGAAATGGCCTAGCAAGTCACTCAGTTGTACAATCTCACTAAAAAAAGTACACGGACTGCAGTGGTTCAAGAAGGCGGCTCACCACCACTTTCTCAAGGGCAATTAGGGATGGGCAATAAATGCTGGCCTCGCCAGCGACGCCCACATCCCATGAACGAATGAAAAAAAGGACGTGCAGGAGTGAAGTTAGGAAACACTTCTACATGCAAAGGGTGGGAGAAGTTGGGACTGCTCTTCTGCAAACGGCAGTTGATGCTAGCTCAATTGTGAATGTTAAATCTGAGATTGGTAGATTTCTGTGAACTAAGGGTATTAAGGAATATGGGGTATGGGATCAAGGCAGGTATATGGAGTTAGATCACAGGTCAACCATGATCTCATTGAATGGCAAAACAGGCTTGAGGGGCTAACTGCCACTGCCACTTGCTGCCTCCTGTTACGCGTCACCTTCTCTTGCAAGAAAGCGGGACGTGAGTTTGGGTGATGTGCCTGACATGGTTGAATAGCTACCAGTGTGTGTGGCCTGTGAGTTGTGGGTGAGTGGCTTGCAACAGTGGTAATGTGTAAGGGTGAGAGGAAGCATCTGATTGGAAGAGTTGCGTACTAATGGAAAGATTTTGTTGGTGTGTGGGTGATGGGGGGATGTGGTGCGTGGAGCAATGGATGTGGCTAGTGGTGCAGTTGGTTAGTGATACCACTTGACAGTTGACCTCACTCACCTTGATCACTCATGTCAAAGCATTGAACTCCTTCCTGCACTGCATCCATGTTCATGTCTGAGTCTGGCATCGACATCATCCCTCGCTGCCTTCCACTGCCTTTTGGGCATGTGTCTTGAGGGCCTCTTGTCACAACCCCGCCCCCCACCCCCTCCCACCGCCCCGGTGGATATAGGACGTCTCTCTTTCTGTCCACCTCTTGCACCAAGGCCTCTAGTGTGTCATCAGAGAACCTTGGTGCATGCACTCTCGCAGACCTGGTACCAACTCAGATTGGCAGATTGATGAGGTCTGGTGTGCAGATTGGAGGATGTCGGATTTAGTAGTGCGCAACCTTTATTCAATTTTTTAACATACCTCATCAGTTTGTAAACATAGGGATGTGACCTGAATTTGTGTTTTACGTGTGCAATGTCTGATCTCCGTTCAGACTCCATGCAGACAGCAGACTGTTATTTTTAGCAAATAACAGGTACCGGCGACCTTTAAGAGATTTTTGCTGCGTGTCAGTGAGACAGCCTGCCTTTAAGAGATTCTGGCTCCCCCTGCTGGTGGAAAGTGTGAATGTCGTGGAATTGTCGTGACAAGGCCTGGATTTTTCGCAAGCATGAGTTAAGTTCTGCGGTAGCGCGAATGTTTTGTCCTACCTGCGATGGGTTGACTGGGTGAGGGTTAATCGCGCAATGCGATACCCATGCCCGTTTTCAGGGGTTTATGAATTTAACCCCCATCGATCCTTTAAACAAGTGGAATAAATGCCTCTAGCCCATATTGTTATTAATCCTGAAGCTGAGCAAATACCAGGCAATTTGGACTTCACATAACATGTCTTACTCATCCCAGCAAATACTTCCTTTCATCTGCACCAATGGCCATCCGAGTGTCTTACTCCCTGGGACATTCTTCAGTTGTCCTGGAGAGTAGAACTGCTGGAAACTGACACAATACCAACATCTGCCCCAGTCTCCTTCACATCCATGATGCACAGAGAAGCACAGTTCAACCATGCACATGGTGTAAGTAGACACACTCCTTGCACCTTCAACCAGAGCCATTGTCTGTGCTCTTCAACAAACCCAGAACAAGATAAGTTCAAATGAAGACCCTCAGCCAATTTGAACACATCCTTCCAGAATTCTTCAATATAGATAAGTATGAGGTGGTGCATTTTGGTATGAGAAATAAGGAGGCCACATACTCCTTGGAAAATAAGAGTCTAAATGGGGTAGAGGAGCAAGAGATCTAGGGGTATGGATTCACAAGCCATTAAAAGTTGCAACGCAGGTTGACACGGCCATAAAACAAGCACTGGGGTTCATTTCTAGAAGAATAGAATTGAAAAGCAGAGATGTTATGTTAGATTTGTATAGAACCTTGGTTAGACCACACTTAGAGTACTGCGAATAGTTCTGGTCTCCATATTACAAAAAGGATATAGAGGCACTGGAGAAGGTGCAAAAAAGATTTAAAAGAATGATACCAGAACTGAAAGGTTATAACTATCAGGAATGACTAAACATGCAGGGGTCAGAGAAGGCCGAGGGGTGACTTAATAGAGGTCTTTAAAATTACGAAGGGGTTTGATAGGGTAGATGTAGAGAAAATGTTTCTGCTTGTGGAGCAATCCAAAACTAGTAGTTAAAAATATAAGGTAGTCACTAATAAATCCAGTAAGGAATTCAGGAGAAACTTCTTTTCCCAGGGAGTGATTAGAATGTGGAACTTGCTACCACATGGAGTAGTTGAGGCGAATAGCATAGATGCATTTAAGGGGAAGCTAGATAAACACATGAGGGAGAAAGGAGTAGAAGGTTATGCTGATTGGGTTAGATGAAGTAGAGTGGGAGGCTTGTTGGAGTATAAACACTGGCATAGACCAGTTGGGCTGAATGGCCCATTTCTGGTCTGTAAATTCTATGTAATTCTATGTAAGACCAACCCTACCATCTTGCCATTGCAGTTCTAGATTTATTTTTGAATGAGTCCAGTGTCCTAGCTTCAACCACCTTTTCTGACATGCCATTCCAGCTCCTGATCGCCCGTTGTATAAAGAAACATTTCCAGGCATCTGTCCCAAACTTTCCCTTCACAACCCTAACTCTGTGCTGCTGTCCTGTTGTATCTGAAAGTACTGTTCCTGGTTCACCTTCTCTATCCCATCAAATATTCTAAATCCCTGTGTTGAATCTGAGACATCTCCTTATTGTTGAGGTATATGCTTGTGTGCCATTTAGCAGTATCTTAGTGTGTTAGACTTGTGTAATTTGTGAACATCTTGTTTTGTTACCCTCTCCTTGTACTAATGCGGACAAATATACACGATGAAATGACTTTGTAGTTGACCTTTAAATATTCCAACAAACACCTGTAAAAAAAAATTGCCAACGAAATGTGTCATACTATATTTCCTTAAAAAGGAGAAAACAATCAAACATTGGACCGATCATTTTGGGTTCATTGGTTCTTCTCAAGATGAGGATCCCCTTGTGTAATGGGAAAAGGCTAGAGATATATGGGTTTTTGCCTCAAAGGGGATGTGTACCGTGCTCACTATATTCAATTCTTGTACATAATCTGTCCAGTCTGGCAAACCATTCCCAGCTCTATCCCATAATGCATGGGGTTCCATGTATTTCATGGCATTGAGCATAGGGACCTAAATAATAGAAACATAATAACATTAGGAACAGGAGTAGGCCATTCAAGCCCTTGGGCCTATTCTGCCATTGAATTAGATCATGGCTGATCTACACTACGACTCCATTTTCCTGCCTTTGCTCCATATCCCTTCATACCATTACCAAACAAAAATCTATCTATCTCAGTCTTGAAAACTTGAATTGTCCCAGCAGCCATTGTATTTTTGGGGAGAGAGTTCCAAATTTCTACTACCCTTTGTGTGTAAAAGTGCTTCCTGATTTCGCTCCTGAATGGCCTAGCTCTAATTTCAAGATTCTGTCCCCTTGTTCGATTCCCCCATCAGAGGAAATAGTTTCTCCATGTCTACCCCATTAAATCCTTCTAACATTTTAATGAATTCAACTAGTCCACTATTTATACTCAGTCGAAAGATCTGTATTTGTGATCTAGCCCTTTAACATTTATACTGCTGGAGCTTCTCTGGGTTCAACTGCTGCTTCAGTCTTGTAAACCTACTTGCTCAGGATAACCAAGCTAACGATCTTTGATGTTGGGTTTGATTAATTATTTTGATGCCTTTCTTTTACCGCCTTAATCAATTCCTTTCAGCTGCAGGCTATCCATCTCCAGTTTTGCTGCAAGCTTGTCTCCCAGTTGTAGACCATAAAAAATGTGCAACTCGAGAGTACTGGGACTATTATGCTGGTGAGAAAATGATATGTGCTGGCGGTGACGGCTACTTAGCTGGATGTCAGGTAAAGCCATTTATTTTTGAACACTGCTGTGTTTTCTTTTAATTGTAAGACTACTCTGTCCTATTTCCTCATCTCCGTGATGCACTGCACTCAGAAGAAAAGCATTAAATTTCATAAGAGCACAAAATAGGCTTGGATGAAGAAGGCCCTTCAGCTCGTTTTATTTAATCCTTTCACCCGATAGCCAATAATTAATCCAATACACTTTATTGTTGTTTGATATTCTTAATTCATTGCATTCCAATTGCTCCTACCACTGCCAGTGATGGGCTCATAACCATCAATGTAGGCCAATAACCATCAGTGACAGGCCCAAAACTCAGTGATGGGTCCGTAACACAGTAATGAGCCCGTATAAGAACATAAGAAATAGAAGCAGGAGTAGGCCATACAGCCCCTCGAGCCTGCTCCGCCATTCAATCAGATCATGGCTGATTTTCAACCTCAATTCCACTTTCCTGCCTGATCCCCATTTCCCTTGATTCCCCTAGAGTCCAAAAATCTTTCTATCTCAGCCTTGAATAAACTCAAGGACTCAACATCCACAGCCCTCTGGGATAGAGAATTCCAAAGATTCACAACCCTCTGAGTGAAGAAATTCCTTCTCATCTCAATCTTAAATGGCCAACCCCTTATCCTGCGACTATGCCCTCTACTTCTAGACTCTCCAGCCAGGGGAAACAACCTTTCAGCATCTACCCCGTGAAGCCCCCTCAGAATCTTATATGTTTCAATGAGATCACCTCTTTTTCTTCTAAACTCCAGAGAGTATAGGCCCATACCTGTAACCATCAAAGACAGGCCTGTAACCACTAGTGACAGGCCCATAACTCAGTGTTAGGTCCATAATGCAGTAATGGGCCCATAACCATTAATGATAAACCTGTAGCCACTGGTGACAGGTCTATAACACCAGTGATGGGGGGATGCACATAAGAAAATAGGCAAAGGACCCCAGTGACAAGCCCGTAACTCAATGATAAGTCTGTAATGCAATGAAGGGCCCCTAACCACCAGTGACAGGTCCGTAACTACTAGCGACAGATCTATAATCACTAGTGATGGGGGGGGGGGGGGGGAGAGGCACAAAAAAATGGGTCCTTAACCCCACCCAGTAACATCTTCCTGGGGATTCCATGCCTTGTCATAGAAATCTATAGAATCAAAGACATTTCAGTACAAAAGGAGGCCATTTGTCCCATTGTGCCTTTATCAGCTGCACACTGGAACAATCCACTCTAATCCAATGTCCTTCTTCTTTCCCTGTAATCACTTCTATTCTTCTTCCTATCCTTCACATCATGAAGTCTCCATCTCTTCCTGGTGGGCCACATCTTTCAGACCCACTGAATAGATGTTCAGGTGCTTTAAAATATTACAGAGCAGAACCTGCTTTTGCAGGGAACCATCCTTACATATTAAGCTGACGACAGTGCTGTTGCAAATGTTCTCACTGCATCTATCTTGTTGGTTTCAGGGCGATTCTGGTGGGCCTTTGAACTGTAACGTCAATGATGTTTGGAATGTGTATGGCATTGCTAGCTTTGGCCCCTCAATTTGCAACACATACCACAAGCCCACTGTTTTTACACAGGTCTCATCCTTTATTGACTGGATTAACCAGGTACATTTCCCTTGTATCTTCATATTAATATCTCGGGGCATGAACAGTACATAAGAGTGAATAATCTTATATTTCATGGTAGGGCTGTAGCTATGGTACTGGACTAGCAACCTAGAAGTTGTGAGTTGAAATTGAATTAAATAAATCTGGCAATTTGTGCGATGGCAGCCCCTTTTATATCATTTCATGATGTTTGGGCTCTTATCAACAGTGATGTGTGACATCACCTGCAGCAAGTGCAAAGTCTAAACTGGGAGATCAATGGTGCTTGATACTGACAATTTGCTATATTTTTCCAGAGTGCCTAATGACGCCAATGTCTCAGCTAATGAGTTGCACTGTGTCAACCAATGAGTTGGACATGGGGCAGGACTTATGGCAGGACTCACAGCAAACAGTCTATTTTACAGCAAAGTCTATTTACTCAGCAAACAGAGACTATTTAAGCAACGCACTACAGCAAACAGTCTACAGAGTCTATTTAAAAAGAGTCTCTATGAACTACAGCAAACAGAACTCTTGACCGAAGCAAGGTGATTACTTCTCCCGATAAAAGCAGGGTGATTTCTCCAGGAAAATGGCAGTGAGTGGAGGAGAGTTACATACAAATTATGTGTGTAAAATCAATCCCAGTTATTTACAGCAGTGCGGTTAAGGATCCAATGTCAGTGCTTTCCTCTAATCATTAAGTGTAGTGACATCGTAAGTAACCACACAAAGATTTCTTCGGGTCAGTTTTATTTTGGAAATCAACTGCCTTCATCTTAAACATATTTAGGTTTTCACTAGAAATACTGACCTGAAGAAATCTTTCTGTGTTGCTACAAATACTGACAGGACAAAATTGTCCCCACTGATCTTTTGAACACGGGGTTTTAATACGAGATACCATTAGAACTGTGTTTGGTCAGGGATTTTCATTAAATGGTGATGGTTCAAAAGTAGTTGTATATATCCCAGGATTTAGACGACTTTATCACTCTCACTTTCGCAGTTTATGGTATTACCTGGTTGAACTTTTCACAGTTTGGAAAGGGAACTGACAAAGTCGATGCAGGCAAATTGTTGACTGTGGTAAAGGGTTCAAATAGCAGAGGACACAAATTTAAAATGAGAAAGTTAGGATTAAAAAAACAGAAAGGCAGATGGAACTATTTCATCCAGCGGGTGATGGAGTTGAAGAGTGAATTACAATGGAAGGCCACTGAAGCACGGAGTCAGTATAAATGGGTTGAAGAGGCAAAGTCGGGTTTCTGGAGATAAAAGTGTTGAGGGAGACAGTGAGAAGGCAGGTAAGGTTAATCTATCAAAAGGAGATGGACTTGTTGGTTGGGGTTTTCTGCCTCACTCGATTTTAGAGTCATAGAGTCATAGAGTTATACAGCACGGATAGAGGCCCTTCGGCCCATCGTGTCCGCGCCGGCCATCAGCCCTGTCTACTCTAATCCCATATTCCAGCATTTGGTCCGTAGCCTTGTATGCTATGGCATTTCAAGTGCTCATCCAAATGCTTCTTGAATGTTGTGAGGGTTCCTGCCTCCACAACCCTTTCAGGCAGTGAGTTCCAGACTCCAACCACCCTCTGGGTGAAAAAGTTCTTTCTCAAATCCCCTCTAAACCTCCCGCCTTTTACCTTGAATCTATGTCCCCTTGTTTTAGTACCCTCAACGAAGGGAAAAAGCTCCCATTCACTTCAATGGGCTGAAAACTGCAGGCTGGTAAGCACAGTGGCCATTGGGATGAATGGGCCTTTTCCTAAAAATTGTTATGTTCTTACCTAAACTAGTTGGTTGTGTAACTGCCGTGCAGTTCACTCCTAGCCAATTGTCATTGTACATTTTCATTTTATAGGTCACACATTAATGGATCTCAGAACAACACTCTAAGTCCTAATGTAATACTTTCTCTTCCCTTCCAGACTATTGAAAAGCACGGTGGTCCCAACTAAACGGGCATTGGTGATTGTTACCTCCTGACAATGGTATAATTATTAAGCCAATCCGTAACATTCTTTGGCCTCTCATTACTAAGAAATATAGTAAGTGTCGGTGGTGGATCACACATGTGCTGATTTTGCTGGTTATTTTGACACCAGAAAAAAAATAATCCAACAGCAGATTGTTTGACTTAACAAAGTGTTTACTAATTATGAGTCATATAAAATGATTGCTGGAATACCAAGATCTACTTTGTTTTTAATTGAGTAGTCTTCATTATTTAATTGCTCCTCATTACTTTGTTTCCATTGAAAGATGTAATGTAGATTTTATCACATCTCAGAAACAGCCCGAAACACTTCACATAATATGGATTACTTTAAAGTGCAGTGATTGTAATTATGTTGTTAAATAGAGAAACATGGCAGCCATGTTGCACACAACAACTCCTCCTTCTGTGCCGTAAATTTCTATGATTCGATGAACAAGATCCCACAAACAGCACTGAGTTAAATAATCAGTTAATCTCTGTGGTGGTGTTGATTGAGGGTCAAATTTTGGCCAGGACATCAGGAGAATTCCATCTCTTCTTCATAAATCAACCATGGAGAGCATCACAGATTCTGTCATTATTGACCATCGACACTTTCTAAAAGGGGTCAATGGACGACAATAAGGAGCAGAAAGCAACCTGATTTTTCCTTAACCCGATGCTAAATGTATCATAGAATCATAGAATCATAGAAGTTACAACATGGAAACAGGCCCTTTGGCCCAACATGTCCATGTCGCCCAGTTTATACCACTAAGCTAGTCCCAATTTCCTGCACTTGGCCCATATCCCTCTATACCCATCTTACCCATGTAACTGTCCAAATGCTTTTTAAAAGACAAAATTGTACCCGCCTCTACTACTGCCTCTGGCAGCTCGTTCCAGACACTCACCACCCTTTGAGTGAAAAAATTGCCCCTCTGGACCCTTTTGTATCTCTCCCCTCTCACCTTAAATCTATGCCCCCTCGTTATAGACTCCCCTACCTTTGGGAAAAGATTTTGACTATCGACCTTATCTATGCCCCTCATTATTTTATAGACTTCTATAAGATCACCCCGAAACCTCCTACTCTCCAGGGAAAAAAGTCCCAGTCTGTCTAACGTCTCCCTATAAGTCAAACCATCAAGTCCCGGTAGCATCCTAGTAAATCTTTTCTGCACTCTTTCTAGTTTAATAATATCCTTTCTATAATAGGGTGACCAGAACTGTACACAGTACTCCAAGTGTGGCCTCACCAATGCCCTGTACAACTTCAACAAGACATCCCAACTCCTGCATTCAATGTTCTGACCAATGAAACCAAGCATGCCGAATGCCTTCTTCACCACCCTATCCACCTGTGACTCCACTTTCAAGGAGCTATGAACCTGTACTCTTGGATCTCTTTGTTCTATAACTCTCCCCAACGCCCTACCATTAACGGAGTAGGTCCTGGCCCGATTCGATCTACCAAAATGCATCACCTCACATTTATCTAAATTAAACTCCATCTGCCATTCATCGGCCCACTGGCCAATTTATCAAGATCCCGTTGCAATCCGAGATAACCTTCTTCACTGTCCACAATGCTACCAATCTTGGTGTCATCTGCAAACTTACTAACCATGCCTCCTAAATTCTCATCCAAATCATTAATATAAATAACAAATAACAACGGACCCAGCACCGATCCCTGAGTCACACCGCTGGACACAGACCCACAGCAATGTGGTTGATTCTTAATTGCCCTCTGAAATGGCCTAGCAAGCCACTCAGTTGTAAAATCTCGCTACGAAAAGTCATAATAAGAATAAAACCGGACGGACCACCCGGCATCGGACCACTAGGCACCGGACACGACAACGGCAAAACACCAAGCCCAGTCGACCCTGCAAGGTCCTCCTTACTAACATCTGGGGACATGTGCCAAAATTGGGAGAGCTGTCCCACAGACTAGTCAAGCAACAGCCTGACATAGCCATACTCACAGAATCATATCTTTCAGCCAACGTCCCAGACTCTTCCATCACCATCCCTGGGTATGTCCTGTCCCACCGGCAGGACAGACCGACCAGAGGTGGCGGTACAGTGATATACAGTCAGGAGGGAGTGGCCCTGGGAGTCCTCAACATTGACTCTGGACCCCATGAAATCTCATGGCATCAGGTCAAACATGGGCAAGGAAACCTCCTGCTGATTACTACCTACCACCCTCCCTCAGCTGATGAATCAGTCCTCCTCCATGTTGAACACCACTTGGAGGAAGCACTGAGGGTAGCAAGGGCACAAAATGTACTCTGGGTGGGGGACTTCAATGTCCATCACCAAGAGTGGCTCGGTAGCACCACTACTGACCGAGCTGGCCGAGTCCTGAAGGACATAGCTGCTAGACTGGGCCTGCGGCAGGTGGTGAGCGAACCAACACGAGGGAAAAACTTACTTGACCTCGTCCTTACCAATATACCTGTCGCAAATGCATCTGTCCATGACAGTATTGGTAGGAGTGACCACCGCACAGTCCTCGTGGAGATGAAATCCCGTCTTCGCACTGAGGACACCATCCAACGTGTTGTGTGGCACTACCACCGTGCTAAATGGGATAGATTCAGAACAGATCTAGCAGCTCAAAACTGGGCATCCATGAGGCGCTGTGGGCTATCAGCAGCAACAGAATTGTATTCCAGCACAATCTGTAACCTCATGGCCCGGCATATTGCTCACTCTACCATTACCAACAAGCCAGGGGATCAACTCTGGTTCAATGAGAAGTGTAGAAGAGCATGCCAGGAGCAGCACCAGGCGTACCTAAAAATGAGGTGCCAACCTGGTGAAGCTACAACTCAGGACTACATGCATGCTAAACAGCGGAAGCAACATGCTATAGACAGAGCTAAGCGATTCCACAACCAACGGATCAGATCAAAGCTCTGCAGTCCTGCCACATCCAGTCGTGAATGGTGGTGGACAATTAAACAACTAACGGGAGGAGGAGGCTCTGCAAACATCCCCTTTCTCAATGATGGCGGAGTCCAGCACGTGAGTACAAAAGACAAGGCTGAAGCGTTTGCAACCATCTTCAGCCAGAAGTGCCGAGTGGATAATCCATCTCAGCCTCCTCCCGATATCCCCACCATCACGGAAGCCAGTCTTTAGCCAATTCGATTCACTCCACGTGATATCAAGAAACGGCTGAGTGCACTGGATACAGCAAAGGCTATGGGCCCCGACAACATCCCAGCTGTAGTGCTGAAGACTTGTGCTCCAGAACTAGCTGCGCCTCTAGCCAAGCTGTTCCAGTACAGCTACAACACTGGCATCCACCCGACAATGTGGAAAATTGCCCAGGTATGTCCTGTCCACAAAAAGCAGGACAAATCCAATCCGGCCAATTACCGCCCCATCAGTCTACTCTCAATCATCAGCAAAGTGATGGAAGGTGTCGTCGACAGTGCTATCAAGCGGCACTTACTCACCAATAACCTGCTCACCGATGCTGAGTTTGGGTTCCGCCAGGACCACTCGGCTCCAGACCTCATTACAGCCTTGGTCCAAACATGGACAAAAGAGCTGAATTCCAGAGGTGATGTGAGAGTGACTGCCCTTGACATCAAGGCAGCATTTGACCGAGTGTGGCACCAAGGAGCCCTAGTAAAACTGAAGTCAATGGGAATCAGGGGGAAAACTCTCCAGTGGCTGGAGTCATACCTAGCACAAAGGAAGATTGTAGTGGTTGTTGGAGGCCAAGCATCTCAGCCCCAGGGCATTGCTGCAGGAGTTCCTCAGGGCAGTGTCCTAGGCCCAACCATCTTCAGCTGCTTCATCAATGACCTTCCCTCCATCATAAGGTCAGAAATGGGGATGTTCGCTGATGACTGCACAGTGTTCAGTTCCATTCGCAACCCCTCAGATAATGAAGCAGTCCGAGCCCGCATGCAGCAAGACCTGGACAACATCCAGGCTTGGGCTGATAAGTGGCAAGTAACATTCACACCAGATAAGTGCCAGGCAATGACCATCTCCAACAAGAGAGAGTCTAACCACCTCCCCTTGACATTCAACGGCATTACCATCGCCGAATCCCCCACCATCAACATCCTGGGGGTCACCATTGACCAGAAACTTAACTGGACCAGCCATATAAATACTGCGGCTACGAGAGCAGGTCAGAGGCTGGGTATTCTGCAGCGAGTGACTCACCTCCTGACTCCCCAAAGCCTTTCCACCATCTACAAGGCACAAGTCAGGAGTGTGATGGAATACTCTCCACTTGCCTGGATGAGTGCAGCTCCAACAACACTCAAGAAGCTCGACACCATCCAAGATAAAGCAGCCCGCTTGATTGGCACCCCATCCACCACCCTAAACATTCACTCCCTTCACCACCGGCGCACTGTGTCTGCAGTGTGCACCATCCACAGGATGCACTGCAGCAACTCGCCAAGGCTTCTTCGACAGCACCTCCCAAACCCGCGACCTCTACCACCTAGAAGGACAAGGGCAGCAGGCGCATGGGAACAACACCACCTGCACGTTCCCCTCCAAGTCACACACCATCCCGACTTGGAAATATATCGCCGTTCCTTCATTGTCGCTGGGTCAAAATCCTGGAACTCCCTTCCTAACAGCACTGTGGGAGAACCGTCACCACACGGACTGCAGCGGTTCAAGAAGGCGGCTCACCACCACCTTCTCAAGGGCAATTAGGGATGGGCAATAAATGCCGGCCTTGCCAGCGACGCCCACATCCCGTGAACGAATAAAAAAAAAAGGCATCCAGTTTGAAAAACAACCCTCTACAACCACCCTCTGTCTTCTGTCGTCAAGCCAATTTTGTATCCAATTGGCTACCTCACCTTGGACCCCATGAGATTTAACCTTATGTAACAACCTACCACGCGGTACCTTGTCAAAGGCTTTGCTGATGTCCATGTAGACCACGTCTACTGAACAGCCCTCATCTATCTTCTTGGTTACCCCTTCAAAAAACTCAATCAAATTCGTGAGACATGATTTTCCTCTCACAAAACCATGCTGACTGTTCCTAATTAGTCCCTGCCTCTCCAAATGACTGTAGATCCTGTCCCTCAGAATACCCTCTAACAACTTACCCACTACAGATGTCAGGCTCACCGGTCTGTAGTTCCCAGGCTTTTCCCTGCCGCCCACTGATTCTGAGACCAACTAACATAACACAGGCCAGTGATCGCACTGTGGACCCTCTTGGTCTGTATGTGTCAGTACCGCGCATGGTTGTTCATTTAATCACTAATGGCAAGCTAGAAAAGTAGGAAAAGCTGATCAACAGCTTCGAAAAAGTTAACACAGCCCCAATGATCCGTCAACTCCAAAACATCCAAAGCCTGTAATTTCCTCTGGCGCAACCCAGAAATTAGGCCCAAAAATGTGCCCAAACCCATGGCCATTTTACTGACATCAAGTTACGCTCAAATTTTCTGCCAATCTCATTAGAATACGCCCGAACATAAAATGAGTGTAAATTGGCATAAATCACATAAACAACCCAAAGAAAGTAGTAAATTCACACATCTGTTTCTCTTCTTTTAGTATGAAAATTAAAATTTCAACTCATTCAACCATCATTCATGCATATCAGGCACAGCATGTTTAAGAACTTGCAATCGGGGAAGCTTTACATTGTTTGACTTGACAAACTGATGCCATAAAAATCCATTCAAAGAAACAGCAAATACAGAGCAGGACTTGGTGAGGGGAAATTCAAAAAAACGCTCAAACAATTACAATAAAACTGCTGTGCCTGGAAATCTGGTGGTAATTTGAAGCGAGCCTCTGAGCAAGCGCAATTGCAGGAAACTCGTATATGGGGGCAAGGCCAGTTTTATGGGCGGAGAGTTTGATGGATGGCCATAAAAGATTGAGGAGATTTTATAGTTACACGCTTAACTCACTTGTGCCCAAAATTCTGCAATCTTTTAGGCCGCGTAGTTAATTTGCGCCCCAGTTACATGCATCTCCGGGTGCTAATATAGAGGAAACTCAAGGCCCTGAACATAAAGAATTGCACAAAATGCTCAACCCCATTGCTGACAGATGGGAATTTAGTTATAATAGTACACAAAATGCAATGGGACACAGGCTTGTGATTTAAACTGTAGGTAGATCATAAAAACCCACAACTCGTATTGGAGTTACTGCTGGCACAGGCCTTTCAACCCTCCTCAGTTAATGCTGGCACAGGCCTTTCAACCCTCCTCAGTTAATGCTGGCACAGGCCTTTCAACCCTCCTCAGTTAATGCTGGCACAGGCCTTTCAACCCTCCTCAGTTAATGCTGGCACAGGCCTTTCAACCCTCCTCAGTTAATGCTGGCACAGGCCTTTCAACCCTCCTCAGTTAATGCTGGCACAGGCCTTTCAACCCTCCTCAGTTAATGCTGGCACAGGCCTTTCAACCCTCCTCAGTTAATGCTGGCACAGGCCTTTCAACCTTCCTTAGTTAACACTGGCACAGGCCTTTCAACCCTCCTCAGTTAATGCTGGCACAAGGCTTTCAACCCTCCTCAGTTAATGCTGGCACAGGCCTTTCACCACCCTAAGTAATTGCTGGCATTTTATTCCCTCTCAGTTAACCCGAACAGTGTCTGATTCCCTACACAAGTAATGCTGGGACTCTCCATTCTCTCTCCTCCTCAGCTAAACTCTCTTCTCTTTCCCTCACTGCTGCACCTGGCTTCTTCCCCTACATGCAAGCACCACACCAGGGTTCCTAACTCCTGTTATTGCTGTAGTGATTGAATGCCACTGGACACTATGGATGAGTATTCCTGATCCCATGAGAATTCCCACCTACCGTGTACAGCAGAGTTCACTGCAGCATTCAACTAGTTACAGCAACAATGGGAAGAAGGGGACCAGGAGAAGATCTGCATGGGAGGAACCTGGACCACGCTGATTTTCATCTGCAATCGAAGACATTACCCCCAAAATGCTGACTACCCACCTCAGAAGTGTGAACTGGTTCATTAACAAACAGCAATGGTGAAATGTTTAGATAGGGTTTCCATTATAAATGTTTACAAACAGATTTCCAATGTTAAATGTTGATATAAAAATTATAACAGAGCAAATAAGATTTGTAGACAGGAAGTGTGTGCCATACACAAGATTTTAATAAACCAGTCAATCACCAATGGCATTCTACAAGGAAGTATGGTCTTCAGGTGAAGCTGGTTTAAAGGATGAGGAAAAATTGTGCATAGAAGTAAGATTTTTAATAAAATATTTGGGAAGCGGAGAAGTGGAGTTTGTTGGTGCATGAGAATTTCTCTGCAGTATAGGCTGAGGAGCTGTGAGATATGAAACTGAGCTGCTACAGCGCCATAACTGGCAGGAGGGTGAATTACAGCGTGACAAGTTTACATAAGAAATTTGCATTATAAATGTAGACATAGGAATTTATAATGGGAAAATGTTGGCACAAAACTGTGACAAAAATGTGACAACAGGACGTAGAGTTCTGTAGACATGAAGTGTGCTTAGATGTAAGATATTTACTACATTATATACATTGATATGCTTCTTTCATTAATACATTGTTGCTCTGGAGTTGAATGAATATCTGATGCAAAGCTCTTTACACCAAGCCAAAGTTTAAAGTATCACATGCACTTTTTCAATTTTAGAACCTTAAGTACCTACTAACAAGCCTAAAGTAAAGCTAGAGATTAGAAGACATTTTCCCTCACAGTGGAGTAGATATGTAGAACAGTCTCCAAGCAAAAAGCAAATGATCCAGTGTTGTTTAGTCCCTTCACAAAAGAACTGGAGATCAACTGAGGAATTCTCAGATTTGTGCTCCCAGTGGGGAGCCTCAATCAATGGGAGGCTGGATCGAAGAATACAGGTTACAGTGTTACACTCGTGCCTCCAACCAGCACTGGAGTCAAGTGAGGCTGCCAACTGGGCATGTGGATAGTTGAATTAACCCTATGGGATTAGAAGTTATAAGGGTAAAGATAGATAAACATGAATATACACTCCAGGGTGCACAATTGCAAGAGAGAGAGACAAGTGAGGATGGGCCATTTGGTCCATCTTAGCTCATCCATCCAATCCCTCAAAACTTACAATCTCCCAATCACAACACTTAACTATTTCTTAAATGATTACACGGTTTTCACCTGCATTGCCCTACCTAGAAGTCCATTGCACATGTTAATCACTTTTGTGCAAAGATGTTCCTGATACCAGTCGTGATATTTGCCGTTTACTGGTTTTAACCCGTGTCCCATTCCCTACTCTCCTAGTTCAGTTTGAAGTAGTGCTCCAGTTTTACTATTCACTATCTCGGATGCTTCTACGAGTTCCCCTCAGGTTGCATCCGAATAAATGGTCCAATTGATCTGACAGCCTGCTAGAAACAAGGAGCCTTGTAATACTGTTCTAACTGTCGCATAATACATGATCCTAGGACAATGCAAATATCATCTGTGGGAGAAGAGGCTGTGTTTGTGTGATGGAGGTGTAAGGACAAACAAATTGTCTGGAATTTCACTTAAATGAGCTTTGAAGCTCGGACAAATTTTGTGGAATTTTCCTTCAGATTAGCAAGTGAGCAGGGTCCACAACAAAACAGGTAGGGCATGGCCTGTGTAAAGAGTAGGCTTGGCAGGCTGAATGATAACTGTTTCTCATTCTTTATTCAAGTGGTCTTTTAGAGAAAAGCAGGGTGCTTTGTTTTGCAAAGTGGGGTGAAGGTGGGGGATTAATGATACTGGCTACAGCCTAATGAAAATAATGACATAAAAATCTCCTTGATGGGTTCTCTTGGTGCCTTTATTTAACTAGTCAAAATGTGGCATTGATTAGTTGCTATCTTCATCCTTCACACACCAATGCATTTATTATTTTTGTCAGTTCGTTCATTGTACATAGCAAAGGTTCTAATGAATTGTAATGGATGCAAGCACTGACTAATTGCAGTATCATGTGACAGTTAGGAGAGTTACAAGGCTGCTTGTTTCTAGTAGCCTGTCAGATCAATGACCGGACAATTTATTTTATCACGGAATTAGAGTGCTATTTAGTTTTTATAAATCATGATTCCCTCCCCCATCGTTTTAATTTTCTCTCCTACAATCCCTGAGACATCAACATGCTGTGGAACTGCTCACTACCCAAACCTCACCTAAGTGACTATTTATGTGAGATCCTAAACAGCATCAGTAATTTATTTGACCATTAGGGACAGGGGCATCACAGCTAGGACTGATTCTGGCCTCGCCAAAATCAACACAGGTACACGTTCTAACAGCTGGGACTGAATGGCGATCGGCAGTGGGAACCCCACTGGTATTTTTCCCTCCATTACCAGGGACGTTGGGGCCAGTTGTAGCAGTAGAATCACCCTCCCCACCTTAGATCAGCTAACTGCGCCCAGACCAATAACAGAACTTAGGAGTGTTTGGATTTGCATGGTTGAGATACGAATGGAGCAGTGACCTCACCAAATTAGCCATTGAGGGAGCTCTTAAAGCAACCGGATAGTTTAAAAAAACTTTTTCTGTATTTTTCTTTCTGTTATTATTGTGAAACATAAAAACTTTGTGGTGTTTACTGTAAAAACAACAGAGATACTTAGGAGTGGGCGCCTCTAAATAAAGATGGATTTAACAATAACAGTTACTGTTTTTCCTCTTTTACTTTCCTGGGCCACTTGTCCCATTCTACCTCATCCATTCAGGGAACCTACAGTTTCCCATTACAGTATCCAGCTGTTTCTTAAATGAATCCAGGGTTCCCCCCTCCACTACGCTACACAGACATCCATCCCACGGTTTGATCATTATTTGTGTGAAGAATGCCCTACAGACCTGCTCCAGTGGTCGGGGCTACCCTATGTGAGACAAGGGAGTAAATTCAGGCTTAAAGCAGCACAGAATCTATCACAGGTGCATTGTTAGAGAGTTGGACAATTTCTGTTCCCTACAATATCCTCAGTGTATTGAAGCAGATGTAATTATTACACTGAAAACAGAATTGAACCAAGGAAAGCTGTGCATTAGTAAAAGGGAAAATATAGCTTTTTAGCAGAGGGCACCCCAAGTAAAAGAGAAAAAAAGTAGCTAATTTTTAAATCCATCTTTATTTAGAGGCGCCCACCCCTAAATATCTCTGTTGCTTTTACAGTAAACACCACAAAGGTTTTATGTTTCAGATTAATAACGGAAAGAAAAATACCGTAAAAGGTTTTTAAACTATCCGGTTGGTACCATGGTATGGATACTGTGATGGGAGACTGCAGGTTCCCCGAGTATAGGAGATTGAGGGGTGTTTTGACCAAGGCGTTTAAAATGTTAAAAGGATTTGATAGGATAGATACGGAGAAACTACTTCCTCTGAAATAGTGGGGGAATCATGAACTAAGGGACATAATCTTAAAATTAGGGCTAGGCCATTCAGGAGCGAAATCAGGTAGCACTTCTTCACACAAAGGGTAGTAGAAATCTGTAATTCTCTCTGCCAAAAGGCTGTGGATGCTAGGGCTATTGGAGCTTTCAAGACTGAGACAGATAGATTTTTGTTAGGTAAGGATATCAAGGATAGGCAAAAAAATGGAGTTGAGGTGCAGATCAACCATGATCTAATGGAATGGCTGAGCAGGCGCGATGGGTGAATGGTCTACTCCTGTTCCTAATGTTCCTATGAATGGATGAGATAGAATGGGACGTGGTCCAGAAAAGTAAAAGAGGAAAAAAGTGACTGGAATTTTTAAAACCATCATGCCCAAAACTGGTCTGACCAAGGATCTATGCAACTGAAGTATAACTTCCTCCCCTTTGTATTCCAACCTTTTTGAGTTAAATGACTCCAGCACATCATCTTCAGAACAGGAGGCAAGAAAAATGGAAAGGAGTGAAAAAAACTGTTTAATGACCCATGTTACAGACATATCTGGGTCTGTTTGGCCTTAAAGTGTGAAACTTTGAGTGGCCTTCAATTATACACAGGTGCAGTTTTTCCTATTACACAATTAGAAGGAGATATTGTGAGCGTGACAGTGATAAACAAATGGAAATGTACCAAATTAAGAAGTATTGGGACTTGGCGTTAAAAGGCATTTAAAGTTTGCTGCATAGAGAATATCAGAGGCCTGAGAATTAGTTACACGGCTGTAACACACTTGAAGTGGTTAGAATTATGTTATGAACCATAAGAGCAAAGTATCTGATCCTTGGGCAGTGGGGAACAGGGACAGAGTGGCTCCCACGAAAGGGCACGGGATTCTCACAGAAAAATGGGGTGGGCGCCGATGACACACCGCTATGGAACCATTCATGTGGGCAGTCGGGAAAACTCCCGATTCCCCATATGACCAGTCTGCCCCTAGTGGAGATGAGTAGGTGCCGATGTTCCGTGCATGGCTGTGTATTGTGTTTACAATGCATGAACGTTTGGTAGCTGTCCAGTGGTCGAAGGATGCCTTCCTTTGTTATCATTTTTAGGCTAACAGATACCCAGACTTCTATGGTCTTTGAAGGTGAATCAATGAGCAAAGAATATCTGGAATAAAAACAGAAAATGCTGGAAATACTCAGCAGGTCAGGCAGCATCTGTGGAGAGAGAAATAGTTAACATTTCAGGTCGATGACCTTTCATCAGAACTGGAAGATGATCTGATAGAATACGTTGGTTCAGATTATGTCAGTTTATATTTGCTTCTGGAATCAGTAGAGCTGGTACTGCAATATAGGCGGGTGCTGCAGTTGGCGTTGGCCTGTGCTGGCTCCCATTATTTTGATTGCTCTCCAGTGACCTCTAAAAGAGAAGCAGGGAAATTGGAGGGAAAAATGGAGGAACGGAAAACAGTTGTAGTCTTACTGTATAGCAGCTGATGGCTCTACTGGACTTGAAGCATCCACTTTTCCCAAAATGTTTTTTTGAATTGTGTAGAGTGTATGTGCTTTCTTGGGTCATGGTAATACAATGACTACATCGTACGCATGGATCAAAAGCTAAGTAAAGATGAGAGAGGCTGTGCGGCCCACCTACTTCATTCTTCCTAGGAGCACAGGAATTACTAGACGATAAAAGACCATGGTCCACCTAGCTTGCCTTCTACCATCCTGGTAGTCGCATGATACAACGATAATGGAGTTGTTGACTAATCATAACAATCAATCTCTATCAATTAGCCTATAACAGACAGATATGGCGTGAGGAAATCCCCAGTGATGGACAGCTTTGGGAACCATAGGTCCAAAATCACCTGTTCCTTCCAAGCATGTTACACTTATCATACGTCATGTCTCAATTACTCATATACTTTATCCCAAAATATTAGTTTCTGAACAAAATCTATCTAATTTGCATTTGAATGAATCAATACCAACTACTTCCACCGTCTCCCTAGAAAGCGTGGTCCATTGATTTACTACTTGTTCACTGAAATAATGTTTCCGCTGATTAGTTTTGAATTTATCCCCCTTCCAGCACAGGCCGTGTTCTCTGATTCTATTGTTCTGGACAAGGTGAAACAGCTTGTCGTAGTCCATGTTATCTAGTCCCATTAGAATCCTAAAAACAGCAATCTTATCACCTTTCAACCTTCTCTTTTCCAATGAAAACATGCCCAATTTATATAATCACTCCTCATAATCCGATCCCTTCATCCTCTCAATCATTCTGGTTGTTCTCTTCTGTATCCTTTCAATAGCTGCAATATCCTTTTTGCACTGTGACGACCAGAACTGTACACAGTATTCTGTTGCACCAATGATTTATAAAGTGGCAGGATTACCTCACTACTTTGGCTCAATGTTGACCTCTTAATATATCCCAACATCTGATTTGCTTTACTCACTGCCATCGAGCATCGTTGGGATAGCTTCAATTTTGTCAATCAGAACGCCCAGAGCTCTTTCATTTTCCATACACATTATTTTCTTTTCTTTTAAGTAATATTCCCTTTTTTGTCTCCTTGTGAAGCATTTTGCATTTCTCTACATTGAATTTCATCTGCAACCTGTCTGCCCAATTCCTAAGTATATTCAAACTTATGATCATCCCCGTCATAGTGTCTCACTGCCTCTTGAATGGTTCTGGAGTTTTTGCCTCCACCACCCTACCTCTTTATTGTTCTCTGGCAGAGCTGCATTTGTTGGCCATCCCAAGTTGCCCTGAGAAGATGCTCCCACCATTTCATGTATTAATCACTCTTTTTTTTGGGACATCAGTCCTGAACTCTCTCATCTTGTAGTCATTGTAGTATTGACGATTTTAGCCTTAATTGAGTCGCACTCTCGCTTCTGAGTTAGAAGGTTGTGGATTCAAGCCTTACTCCAGAGATTTGAGCACATAATCTAGGTTGATATTCCAGTGGAGTACTGAAGGAGGTGCCGTCTTTTGGATGCCCTATCAGGTAGACGTAAAAGATCTCATGGCTTTACCTTAAGAGTAGTAGGGGAGTTTTCCCGATGGCCTTTCCAATACTTATCTCTCAACCAACATCACTAGAACAGATTATTCGATAATTTATCTCTTTGCTGTTGGTGGGACCTTGCTCTGGGCAAATTGGCTGCTGCATTTCCCTGTGTTGCAAGAGTGACTACATTTGAAAAGCACTTCATTGGCTGTCAAGTGTTTTAAGACGTTCTGAGATTGTGAAAGGTGCTATATCCATGCACACGTGTACATTTGGATAGCGTTATTCTTGCCTTTTTCTCTCCTATGAGGTGAGTTAATGGAGGACAACAACCGGTGCTGACAGAACTGCTCACTACATTAATTCATTGCCTTCAAGACAGGTGGGAATAAAACCGCAAATAGAAATTATTCTGTTGCACGAGACTTGCATGTCACTTAAAGATTGTCCACTTGGGGGCAATCAGAGCACAGATATAAAGCCTCGTATCCTCTTTAACACATAATAATCCATCCAAACAAGACTCATTTTTAAAAAGAAAAAGATAGAGCTTGCATTTATATAGCGCCTTTTATGACCTCAGGATGTCCCAAAGCGCTTTACAACCAATGAAGTACTTTTGAAGTATAGTCATTGTTGTAATGTAGCAATGAGACAGTGGCCTGATAATCGGTTTTAGAGATGTTGCTTGAGGAATAAATATTGGCCAGGACACCGGGGAGAACTCCCCTGCTCTTCTTCCAATAGTGCCATGGAATCTTTTACATCCTCCTGAGAAGGCAGATAGAGCTTTGATTTAACGTCTCATCTGAAAAACGGCACCTCTGCCAGTGCAGCACTCCCTCGGTACTGCACTGGGGTGTCAGCCTGGATTTTGTGCTCAGACAAAGGCATACATAGCTATACACACACTCACAAAGGCGTACACAGATATACACAGGCACACATGCACACACAGACTCAAACACACAAATATGAACACAATAACATACAAGCAGTTAAATACAAGCACAGATATATACACACAGACAGCAACACTCAGACAGGCTTCAGGGCTATAGGGAAATAATTTTTTTTTTATTCGTTCATGGGATGTGGGCTTCGATGGCAAGGCCAGCATTTATTGCCCATCCCTAATTGCCCTTGAGAAGGTGGTGGTGAGCCGCCTTCTTGAATTGCTGCAGTCCATGTGGTGAAGGTTCTCCCACAGTGCTGTTAGGAAGGGAGTTCCAGAATTTTGACCCAGCAACGATGAAGGAACGGCGATATATTTCCAAGTCGGGATGGTGTTTTACTTGGAGGGGAATGTGCAGGTGGTGTCGTTCGCATGTACCAGCTGCTCTTGTCCTTCTAAGTGGTAGAGGTCGCGGGTTTGGGAGGTGCTGTCGAAGAAGCCTTGGCGAATTGCTGCAGTGCATCCTGTGGATGGTACACACTGCAGCCACTGTGCGCCGGTGGTGAAGGGAGTGAATGTTTAGGGTGGTGGATGGGGTGCCAATCAAGCGGGCTGCTTTGTCCTGGATGGTGTCGAGCTTCTTGATAGTTGTTGGAGCTGCACTCATCCAAGCAAGTGGAGAGTATTCCATCACACTCCTGACTTGTGCCTTGTAGATGGTGGAAAGGCTTTGGGGAGTCAGGAGGTGAGTCACTCGCCGCAGAAAACCCAGCTCTTGTAACCACAGTATTTATATGGTTGGTCCAGTTAAGTTTCTGGTCAATGGTGAGCTCCCAGGATGTTGATGGTGGGGGATTTGGCGATGGTAATGTCATTGAATGTCAAAGGGAGGTGGTTAGACTCTCTCTTGTTGGAGATGGTCATTGCCTGGCACTTATCTGGTGCGAATGTTACTTGCCACTTATCAGCCCAAGCCTGGATGTTGTCCAGGTCTTGCTGCATGCGGGCTCGGACTGCTTCATTATTTGAGGGGTTGCGAATGGAACTGAACACTGTGCAATCATCAGCAAACATCCCCATT
This sequence comes from Heptranchias perlo, assembly GCF_035084215.1. NCBI lineage: Eukaryota > Metazoa > Chordata > Chondrichthyes > Hexanchiformes > Hexanchidae > Heptranchias > Heptranchias perlo. Next base: position 34,721,670 of record NC_090327.1, on the reverse strand, counting down.
TCTGACCTTATGATGGAGGGAAGGTCATTGATGAAGCAGCTGAAGATGGTTGGGCCTAGGACACTGCCCTGAGGAACTCTTGCAGCAATGCCCTGGGGCTGAGATGATTGGCCTCCAACAACCACTACCACCTTCCTTTGTGCTAGGTATGACTCCAGCCACTGAAGAGTTTTCCCCCTGATTCCCATTGACTTCAATTTTACTACGGCTCCTTGGTGCCACACTCGGTCAAATGCTGCCTTGATGTCAAGGGCAGTCACTCTCACCTCTCAATCTCATCTCTCAATCTGAACTGTGGCATGGGATTAATTGGATGGCTCTTTCAAAGAAGGCTCTATCAAACAGGTATGATTGACCGAATGTACTCCTTCTGTGCTGCAAGATTCTATGATGTTACTAACACGTAAGAGACCAGAGGAAAATTTATTCCAGCAATGAGTTAATGTCTGAAGGACAGAATATTGGATAAAAGAGCAAAAAAGATACTTTGCTGCCCCTATGTTGTATTTACTCCTCCCAAACATCAAAAATGAAAGACTTGAACTTATATAGGGCCTCATCACATTCCTCGTAAACATCTCAAAGTGCTTCGCATACAATGAATTACTTTGAAATGCAACGACTGCTATTATGTAGACAACCTCATTAGCCCATTTTGTTGAGTCCCTAAGGCTTTAATTTCTTTCCTGGTTCTGATACAGGGATGTAGGATAGTGATTGGGCAGTGGTGGAATTGTTTTGATTTTGGCTTTGCTAATGATAGAAACTAATTACATAGAAATACATAGAAGTTACAACGCAGAAAGAGGCCATGCGCCCCAACCAGTCCATGTTGCCGTTTATCCTCCACATGAGCAAATAGCCCTAATTACATTTACTCAACCTGTTGTCATTTCCCTTCAACCCGGTTTCCTTCTTCCACCTATCCAATCTAATATTGAATATTGACACAGTTTCTGCCTCAACTAATTTTGTGTTTATGCGTGTATAAACGTGCGTGTATATGTATGTGTCTGTTTGTGTGCCTGTACTTGTATATCTCTGCATGTCTGTCTGTATGTGCATATCTGTGGCTGTGTGTCCCTGTGTATCTTTGTGCACGTCTATGTGCATTTGAGGCTGTGTATGTGTGTCTGTGTATGTCTCTTATGTTGGTGTGTGCAACTGTCACAGATTTTTTTTGAAAAGGAGGCTGCAAGTTGTGGATGTGAGATGCTTTTTACACTCTGCACAACTGGTTTTGACTTGTACTCTCTGGTCATGCATTTAGGCAAAGCTTATCATAGTATCATAATAGTATCATAGTATGGTACAGCACAGCAGGAGGCCATTTGGCCCATCGTGCCTGTGCCAGCTCTTTGAAAGAGCTATCTAATTAGTCCCACTCCCTGCTCTTTCCCCATAGCCCTGTAAATTTTTTCCCTTCAAGTATTATCCAATTCCCTTTTGAAAGTTACTATTGGATCTGTTTCCACCACCCTTTCAGGCAATGCACTCCAGATCATAATGACTCGCTACGTAAAAAAATGTTTCCTCATGTCGCCTCTGGTTCTTTTGCAAATCACCTTAAAACTGTGTCCTCTGTTTATTGACCCTTCTGCCGCTGGAAACAGCCTTCTTCTTGAATTGAACTTCTTTACAACTGTGTGGTTTTCTGGGCCACTTCAGAGACCATTAAGAGTCAATCATGCAGTGTGAGGCTGGAGTCATGCGTAGGCCAGACTGGGTAGGCGTGGCAGGTCCCCTTCCCTAATGGACATTAGTGAACCAGTTGGGATTTTTCATCAGTCTGGCTCTGTCATGGTCATATTTTGGTACCAGCCCATGCATTACCAGATTTATTGAATTCAATTACTTAACTTGCCAGGGTGGGATTTGAGCCAACTACCTTTGGGTTGCTAGTTTGGTACCACAACCACTCTCTAAAGATTCCTAAGCCTTCCATGTAAAATAATGGAGTCGATTCTCAGGAGGATTATTGGACAATATCAACCTAGTAAAGAGCAGACAACATCGATTCAGATCCTGCCCCGACCAAATTCCTGAGATTTCTTTGAGGAAGTGAAAACCCAAGTGGACTGTAGGAAGCCCTACGATGCAATGTACCTGGACTTCCAAAAGGCATTTGACAAAGTTGCACACAATAGACTATTAGTTAAACTCAAAGCTGTAGGAATTCAGGGTAAATTCATGGAAATGGCATTAGAAACTGGGCAAAAGGTAGAAGACAACAAGTACTCATTAGAGTTGTGTCGAGTGGGGGAAGCACTGAATGGGGTACCACAGGGCTTGGTGTTTGGACCATTACTGTTTCTAATGTTGAAAAGTTACTTGGATTCAGAAACTCAATGCCAAGTGGTCAAATTTACAGATGATACAAAACAATGAAATATGAGGAGACAGCTTAGAAATTACAGAAAGAGTTTGATAAAATATATAAGAACAATGGCAGATGAAACTTAGTGCAGACTAGTGCAAAGCTTTGCACATTTGAAAGAAAAATAAGCAATACATGAAAAAGCCAAGGATGAAGCCGAAAGACACCTGAGAGTCTTAGTACAGCCGACACTAAACCAGTTCAGCAATCAACAAAGCCAATTGAATGTTGAACTATGCAGCCGAAACAGTAGAACATAAGTCAGAGGAGGTCATAACCAAACTGTACAGAGCTCTGGTCAGAACACAACTTGAGTACTGTGTCCAGTTCCGGTTGTCAAGACACAACAGAGACGTTCAGGGCTGAGAAGAGCCACATGATCAACAATCTGAGTTATGAGGAAAGAGTGGAGAAACTTAGACTTTTCAGCCTGGAAAGGTCACATCTGAAAGGTAATCTTCTGAATAGCCTTCCTTAGCCGTGATTATCTTGTGATCTTGTGAAAACAGATCATCCTATTGGAATGTTCACCCTGTAATTTAGTGATGACATGCTATGCTTTTGTGATAAATATATTAACAAACCCCCAACTTACTTTTTCTTTCCAAGTTATAAAAATGTTGAACACAACACAACTCCTAAATAATCAGAAGCAGGTTTTGGCTCTTCCAGTAATCGCAGCAGGTCAGTCTGTGTCTGGGTAGGGCAATAGCGACAAATCTGAGGTCAGCAGTGTACCTGTGATAAACTTTTAGAAAAATAATTAATCTTGGTGTATGGCCAAGCAAGTCTGCATTTGTTGCCTATCTCCAATTGCCCTGAGAAGGTGGTGGTGTGCCTTCTCCTTCAACTGCTGCAGTTTTTGTGCTGATGGTGCTGCCACAATAGTCTTACAATTTTATTTTATTTTTTTTAAATTCACAAGCTTTCGGAGGCTTCCTCCTTCGTCAGGTGAACGATGTGAATTCACATCATTCACCTGACGAAGGAGGAAGCCTCCGAAAGCTTATGAATTTAAAAAAATAAAAATAAAATTGCTGGACTATAACTTGGTGTTGTAAAATTGTTTACAATTGTCAACCCCAGTCCATCACCGGCATCTCCACATCACAATAGTCTTAGGTAGGGAATTCCAGGATTCTGTCCCATCAGAGATGAAGGAACAATGATATATGTCCAAATCATGATGGTGTGTGAGTTGGAGGGCAATTTAGAAGTGATGGTATTCCTGTAATATTGCCATTCTTGTCCTTTTCAGTGGTGGAAGTCCATGGGGCCGGGAGGTTCTGTCAAAGTAAACTCGGTGAGTTGCTGCAATGCATCCTATAGATCGCAAATACTGCAACCACGGTATGCAGATGGTGAAAGGGATCAATATTGAGTCCAGCGGGAGGGGCTCCAGTCAATCAAACTGCTATGCTCTGGGAGGTATTGAGCTTTTTGAGTGTTGCTGCGGCTGCACCCATCCATCCAAGTGAGTGGTGAATATTCCATCACACTCCTGACTTCAGCCTTGTACATGGTGCAGAGCTATTTGAGAGCTCCAGTCATGATCCACTCATTGCAGAGTACCCAGCCTCTATGCTGCTATTGTAGCCATGGTGTTGATATGGATTCTGGTCAGTGGTGAACCCCAGGATGTTGATGGTGGAGGAACTGGGGGCAGGGAGGAGGTCAGGCCTTTTCTTGTTGGAGGTGGCCATTAGCCAGCCCTTTCATTTATATCGAGGCAGCATAAATGTTATCTGCCATTTGTCGTCCTAGCCTGGATATTGTCCAGGTCCTCTTGTAAACTGCAGTGCAGCAGAGTTACATTATAGAACTTGCTTGAAATTAGCAATATACTGGCAATATACAATATATGTTTCAGTGCTGTTTACCATTGTGTATGAAAACATTGTGGACAAGACTTAGAGCAAAAAACTATTTATGAAGTATTAATGGAATTAAAATAAAACATGTTTATTGTACAACACTCATTTCTCTTTCAAGATTCTTCATGTTAATACAAGTTCACCAGATGAGTCAGAAAACAATCCTTGCATTATCCATATGTTTTAGTCACTGGAATATTTGAAATTAGTAGATTGCTTGTTGTCTGGAGTTTTTGTGATGCTCAAAATAGATACTGATTTTCTTCCGATTTTTGACACAAGCAATAGATCTGGAAAAACACTCCAACTTTAACGATCCATCTCATCAGGATTCACCAATCCCAAAGTATTCTTAAAGCAGCATTTCCGATATGTTGGCTGTCACATTACTGTAAGCTTGTTTGGGAAAATATATTTTATGTTTCTGGACTGCAATCCTCTTATGTGTCCTGGTAATACTCCCTCTCACTCTCTCCTAGTATTGTATACTCTTACTGTCTCCTGCTTCAGTCCCTCTCACTGTCCTAGTAATTTATACTATCAACTGCTTTATTCCCTCTCACTCTCTCCTAGTAATTTATACACTCACTGTCTCCTGCTTTATCTCCTGATACCCTCTCTTAATATTTTACTCTTACTGACTCCTGCTATTATTTCCTCAGTCTCCAGAATTTACAAGCTTACTGACTCCTGGTATCAATCCCTCTCCCTCTCTCTTGGTAATTTACATGCTCACTGACTCCAACTATTATTTCCCCTTACTCTCTCCTGATACTTTACACTTTAACTCCAGGTATTATTCCTTCTGACTCTCCTAGCAATTTATATATTTACTGACTTGTGCTATTACTGCCTCTCACTCTCATGGTATTCGAAAATCCCAGACTAATCCTTATCTGTCCCTAGGTAGTTCATTTTATTTCATGTTACAACAAATCCAGTTAAATGCTACCTTTCTCTTGGTTAAAGCATGCCACAACTAATTGGAATTTAAATATGTACCTGTAATGTCTGTGTTTAATAGAGACCTATTATAAAGTACAGAGGTTAAAAACGTTGAGGATGTCGCATTTCTTCCCTCCCTGCTTTTCTGCATTTCTCCCACAATTCTTTTTAAATTGTTCTTTCTGGTTATGTATTTAAAGAGAGTATGGTAGCTGTGGTTATGATACGAGACTAGCAACCCAGAGGTTGAGAGTTTAAATCCTATCACAGGTTTATTGAATTCAATTTCACAACTAATAATTCACGGGTTAGCACCAGAAGATGATCATGAAAGCTGCCAGATTGCCATTAATGGTTTACTAATGTCCTTTATGGAAGGGAACTTGCCACTCCTACCCAGACTGGCCTACATGTGACTCCAGTCCCACATTAAATGTTGCCTATACCCTCAGGGCAACTAGGGACGGGCAATAAATACTGTTTTGCAATTGCTGCCCACATCCGCAAAACAAAAAAAAACATTGATTGCCTACATACTAGCTGGACAGAATGTAACAATCCCAGAACATTCCTAAAGCAACATTATCAAGATGTGGGACTTAACACAACCCTTTCTGGATATTTTCATACCAGCTCCTGGAGCAAATTGTCCTACCTTTATCCACATAAAGTATTAACATGTCTAAGGACCATTGCTACCCTTTTTTTAAAAAAAAAACTTTTTCACTTTACTAACCTACTTATAGTCAGTCCAGTGTTAGAACCAGTACCTTGGTTTTTAAAAATGTATTCTCTAGATATGGGCATTACTGGCAAAGCCAGCATTTACTACCTATCCCTAGTTGCCCTGTGAAAGTGATGGTGGTGGGCCTTCTTTTTGAACCACAAGCAGTTTGATACAACCAATTGGCTTACTAGGCCACTTCTGAGGCTGTTAAAAGACATATTGTGGGATTGGAGTTATATGTAGACTAGATCAAGTAGAGGTGGCAGGTTCCCTTTTCTGAAGGACATTAGTGAACCAGGTGGTAGTCCAGTACCATAACCAGTACACTACCTGTACCAACAGTTAGTCAGGCAGATCTGTCCCTTCTGAAATTTTGTTGTTGCTACATATGTTTATTTTCATGTATTAATCCTCAGTTTGTTCCAAAAATATCAATTCCATCATTTTTACCAGTTGAGGCCAATGTCTTTGTAGTTACTGGAGTTTTAACCACCTTTCTTGAAAATACGTACTTTGTTTTCCAATGCAACGGAGCATACTCTTTATTCATCAACTTCTGCATGATCACTGTCCGCACTTTGCTGATTTCATCCCTGGCCTCAGATTTAATGGTCATCGGTTCGTACAGCTTCTTCAGGTTATCAATTGAACCTCCCACGATTGGTGACAGGACTAGAGCTTCTGTAGTGACATTTTTTTTTATAAAAGAGGGAGCACGGCACTGTTGGAGATGTCGTCTTTCAGATAAGACATTAAACAGAGGCCCTGTCTGCTCTCAGGTGGACGTATAAGATCCTATGGCATTATTCGAAGAAGAGCAGGGGAGTTCTCCCAGTGTCCTGGTGAACATTTATCCCTCAACCAACATCACTAAACCAGATTATCTGGTCATTATCTCATTGCTGTTTGTGGGACCTTGCTGTGTGCAAATTGGCTGCCGCCTTTCCTACATTACAACAGTGACTGCACTTCAAAAGTACTTTATTGGCTGTAAAGATCTTTGGAATACCCTGAGGTTGTGAAAGGTGCTATATAAATGCAAAATTCTTTCTTTCTAGAATAACAGAAGAATTTCTTAATGTTTGCCTTCTATAGCTGAACTCGTCTCTACTTCCCTGTTTGGCTTTCTGGCTGTTTTTTGGGGGTTCCTGTATTTTTCCCAGTGAGTTCCCTCATCTTTCTCCCAACATTCTTTGCAAAGTTTCTTTTATCTTACAGGTTTCTCCTCCTTGTATGCACCCCCATCTGGTTTTCATATCTTCACACACTTCCATTGGAGGATTCACAGTCTGACAGGCTGCAACGTAAACCCTCCTACCATGGCCATAACCATTCTTGTACCAGCTGGTAGGGTGGTCAGTCCTATACAATGGATTTTATGGGCTCCCACAACCGATACGTTGGTGGGGGGGGGGGGGTCCACTCGTATCCACCGGATGCAAACATCCCGCTGGATATCAACCAGGAATGCAGAGCCAAAGTGCCGAACTCCAATCGCCAGGACTACTTGGAGCAGGATTCGAACCCTGCGCCTTCTGACTCAAGAGGCAACAATGCTACCATTAAGACAAAGTCTCGCTCTCCCTCTCAGGTGGTCATAAAAGATCCTGAGGCACTGTTCGAGTAAGAGCAGGGAGTGCTCCTGGTGTCCTGGCCAACAGTGGCCTAGCAAGGATAAAAAGAAAAGCAGCCTTGGTTCCCACTCCTAATCGCTACCTAGTAATTCCTGCTGGAACGTGAGTGCGCGGTCGTGCACTTGGAGACCTGGCAATGACGGGATTGGATTCCTCTTCGCACAGTCCAGTAGGCCACTGAAATTCCCCATCGAGATTCACATGACGACTGACCCTGTCTCTAATTACCCACTCGCGAGACGTAGAAATGTACTCTGGCTTATGCCAGCACTTTCAGGAGAGACGAGGAAAAAATTAGAGGGATGAATCACAAACACTTGCTTTTCTTGCATATATAATTTTTTTTATTATTTAAAAGTATGATGAAAATAGCTTCATACTGCTTGGATGAAATGAATAGCATGTAATTCACCAACATATTTTACAGATTAAGCTAAATGCGTGTTCTTTTAAAAAAAAACAATCATAGTACCATTCTGCAAAATTATTGAAGTCTAATATATATATTATTTACATATTGAAGGCAAATGGGAGATGTAGACAAATCAATTCAATACATAACATTATCTTAACAGTTTTGTAATAAATACCAATTTTCATTTTTTCTATGTACAAACAGGCAAAAAAGAAAATCATACAATGGAGTGAGATTGAACTTATTTACAGACATCTAGTGCCCTTGAGAAGGAACAGAGTTCAAATTTTTGCCACTTGCAACCGAAGAGGGAAACAAAAAAAATAAATTAATGACTTTTAAAGGCAGTACAGCTGCATGTTGCGTGGTCCAGGTGGCTTATGCAGAGAAACTTTAGGTGGGTGACGGGCAAATAAATCAAGTTGGCCACCATCCCCACATCAAAAAAAATGACCCTTCTCCAACTAAACTGAAATGTCAAGTCAAGTTGGACGAATTTCGTCACTAATAATCCCAAGCCAAGTAAAGTGAAATTATTTAGGAAATAAATAAGTTTGTTTATGCTAGTCAGCAGAATTCAGAATGGAGGATCCCCACTCACCCACCTACTTTTCAATTTGTTTTTAAAAGTGTACCGTACAAAACCTTAGTCTTTGATTTTAAATATTACACTTCGATATCAAATATAGTTAAAGGATGGAAAATGCGTGTCTCCCCAATGCCCATCTATTTCCATTCACAAAGATGAGAAGCAGAGATGCTGGTCATTTGGTTTATGCAGGACTTGGACGTAGGGGAGGCCATCACCATTATCCCTTGAATCTTCCCCTCTTCCCTAGTAATATCACTATGCCTTTCAGATGTGTTGAGGTCAATGGTAAATTGGACGTTTTTTCCACTTTTAAGACAGCTAGTGTCAGCATTTAAGCAATTCAGAGTAAAACTTTCATTGTGTCACTGGTCCCATTTGCTTCACCTCTAGAGCTATGACAAAGGGTGGGGGACAAAAATAAAAGTCATCACTTGTGACTAATGAAATGGGAGTTATTTGACAGAACTCACTACTGGTCCTAAAGAGAACACAGGTTGAAATGACAACGCAGTGTTATTCCTGTACGAATGGATCAACCCCATCATACAGAGCTCCTCACTGTGCTATTTTAATGCATGTATTAACCCGTTTAAAACAGAACAGAGGGGAAATTTGTAAGAGCTCATGAAGCACTTGAACTGGGATTGCATTGATCGCAATCTCTACCCTACAATGCTTGTTCATTTCATCTGAAATTTGAGGCATTTTCAACAAATTTGGGGGGGGGTTTGACATAAAGGGAAAAGAGACTGCAGACATCAGTAGTCATTTTACAAATTGACTAAGTCTCTAAAGCAACCGACAGACTAGGAAGTTTATATATCAGAAAAACTGAATTAAAAAAAATCCTTTCACAAACACCAAGAGCTCTTTGGAAAATAGTTCCGTATAGGAGTTTTGATTTTACGTTCTCATCCCAATTTGGGTTACTTTATCTTTCAGGTCTTATTGCTTTATTCTAGTGTCCCCTCTGCTACAAAAAAAATTATAGTTCCTCTGCATATTAGACATTGGACTGAACCACGCGTGCCACTTCCTCACAGAATTTCAATAAATTATAAACTGTAAAGCTGAACAAAAAAAATTAGCTACTTTGTGGAATTATTAAAAAATAATTAAAGGTTTCAAATCCCTAGCACCTTTACAGAGCTACGATCTTCATGCCAAAAATACAGCCTAATACACTAAACGTTTGAATGTAATCCACACAAATTCATTTTTTTTTAAAAAATGGTTTCTTACCAAAAGGTACTTTTCAAATCTTAAAACACCCTCATTTTGCAGAGTTCTTGGAGAAAAGCCGAGAACTCGCGATAAAGTGTTTTCATTGACTGGAGCAGTGTTGTCACTAGGATTTTTAGTGATGATTTGGTAGGCGAAGTTTGCGTTGAAAAATACCCAGGCAATACCGTTGGAGCTTTTGTCCTTCCGAACTTGGCTCGTGTGGAGAGCGCGTTTTTAAGTTGTGGAAAACACTAGTATGAAGGACAGGTTTGGCGCTGATGACGATAGGAGCAACTTGAAATGGCAAATCAAAAGGTGTGGGATGAAAAGTGCACTGCCACAACTGCAATGTGCAGCTGGTTATATGCAATTTTGTTTTTCTGTAGCATATTTGTACCAATAAGATTAGTGACAATACTGCTCGAGCAAACACTTAGTTATCATAACAGTGTAATGATCGGAAGGATCAGTGCTACTGAAAGGCTGTATTGCACTTCTATTGTTTCATTATTAAACCACAGTGCTTCTTGCAGTACTGCATGTACAAAAATAAATAAATACAGAAGTACAAAATAAATAAAAACTGCACATGTAATACTTCTGAGGTACAGTATTACAAAAAAAATTACTCATTAACTTCCTGTTACTTAAGACCTTGTCTCAGTTTGGCTTTATCAATGTACTTTGTACTTGCAAATTTAAATTTGCTGGGCTCGGCTGTAGTTAAGACTTTGCATAGTACGTGTCAATTGTGCATTAACCCTTTGCCATTCAAAGAGTCTTTACCTTGTAGAGATATATAATACAAAACAAACTGCGAACGTTGGAAATCCAGGAAAAAAAACCCAGAAAATGTTGGAAATGCAGAGCAGGTCAATCAGCGCCAGAGAGAAAGTCAGGCCAATGTTAGAGTGAAGTTCCTTCATCAGAACTCAGGAAGGGTTACATTTAAAACTCAATGACAGACCTGCTGTTCATTTCCAGAATTTTCTTTTTTTTTTGTTCCAAACGTATAATCGGCCTGAACTAAAAAGTCTAGATTAATTGGACCTGCTGCCCCTTCCGGTCAGAGAATGCAGAGATTCAATCCTATTCATTTGACCCCACTCAATTCAATTATAAGAAAGTGTGGAGACAGAATCCAGTAATCATTCTTTACATCAGTGACATATACATTTAAGAAATACCCAAGTTCTATTCATTCAGTGTATGAGACACTAGGTTAACACCCAACAGACTACAGGAGATCAAAAACATTCCTATAGGGGAAGTTGACATACGATAAATCTAAAGGTTGGCACAGTATCAATGTTCTTGGCACTAGGTGTCACTTGCATGAATAGAAATATATCACAGCATTAGATTTACAGTGAGACATTACCAAAAGTGCATGTGGCAATGGTCTCAAAATTGAAGCTTGGAGTCAAATTGCAATCCTTAGTTTCAGAATCTAGGTCCAATTGTGTAGACAATCTGCCACATAGGTTGGAATCTTAGCGTCGGAGGGAACTCAAAACCTGGACTACAGAATAAACATGGAATTTAAAATTTTCATCCTTGTGTTCAAATCCCTCCATGGCCTAGCCCCTCCCCATCTCTGTAACCTCTTGGAGCCCTACAACTCTGAGAACTCTGTGTTCCTCCAATTCTGGCCTCTTGTGCATCCCTGATTTCCTTCGCCCTACCATTGGCGGCTGTGCCTTCAACTGTCCATGCTCAAAACTCCAGAATTCCCTCCCCAAACCTCCTCTCTCTTGTCTGTTAAGATGTTACTTAAAACCTACCTCTTTGACCAAGCTTTTGGTCACCTGTCCTAATATCTCCTTATGTGGCTCAGTGTCAAATTTTGTCTGATAACTCTCCTGTGAAGCGCCTTGGGATATTGTACTACATTTAAGGCGCAACATAAATACAAACTGTTGTTGGAACAACCTCGATGCACTTTTTCACTAGACCATCTCATTAACCACTCTCACTTCAAGATAAAAGGACAAGTTTCGCAGTTTGAAAAATAATTCTCAACCAGCTATCAATAATAATTACTGAATCTAAAGAGGATGTGAATCAATGCATTTGTGTGAACAAGGCTCATCTCTATCACCTGTCTTAATGTACTATGATGGGGACTCCCAAAATGGCTCAGTGCATAAATGCACTATGTGCAGCGATATTGAACCAGGAACATCCCAGGTTCGATGGCTGGTCTGTCTTGAATTAGTCGATCTCAGACAGGCTGAGGGCAACAGCTGGGGCGCTTCAACGGGCTTCAATCTTTGTGGCTGGAATAAAATCAGCCTAGGCACCCATTCTTGATTGTGATCTAGACATCCTTGCTGGAAAGAACAGGTGTGGGCACAGTGGCTTAAGAGCACGGCATCAGGCTTGGCTGGGATGCTCCCGATGGTTAAACAGTCAAGCCGGCACTCATTGTCTAGGCTCATATGATATAGGCATTTGAGTGAGGTTACAAAAGGTCCAGCAGCAAGCATGGAATTGTAATCCAGCATGGGCAGCTGTCTTCAGGATTGAGGGTGGTGTGGAGGAGAAACAAAAGTAAAATTATCACTTAATACAAGATAGGTGATCTGGGCTGAAGAAAACAAAGGCGACTCTTTGAATGGGACTGGTCACAAAGACGTTAAATTATCGTCTGAATCATTTTAGCTGCCAGACGTCCATTGATAAGAAGCCAAACAGGTAAAGACTTCTTCTATTTCCACTTCAGCAAATCATCATTGCTGTCTTACTCTTCACTAAAGTACCACCGACATTCGGCATTGACGTGTCACTATTACAATACTCTCGGGGTCCAATTATCTTTCCATTTTAAACAATATATAGCTCTCATAAAAATTATTACCATTTGATAGTCAGGAGTATTCCTCCCACATCCCCAAGTTGAAGAATCATTTTGCCATTTGTAGCCTCACTCGACCCAAGGTGAATACAATTGAGGGCTAATCAGTGGAGAACAATTCCTCGACATGATTTCAATTAGTTCAGCACCCCCCACCCCCCTCCCAATACATCAGTCATTTCATAAAGATATATATCAATTATTTTTGAAAAGAAATAAAGGATTTCGGAACCAGTCACTTCAATAATCCGAATTCAAACCTTCACAGTTTCCATGATGGATGTTTTGATGGCTTCTTCAAGGTGCTGACTGTCCGGGAAAGGTGTAGGTGGCTCTGGGAATGAATCCGCCGTGATCGGCTCAGCCAGACCAATTAGGGACTCCAAGAAACAGCTGCCCTGGTCGGCAGCCTGGGAGAAGCCAGGAAACCCAGGGAACTGAAACTGGAGCGTTGGACAATTGTCCATGTTTTCGTAGTCCTTCTGCGGGTTGTGAAACGATCCATAGTTGAACTCGGAGAACGACTGGAAAAATTCGAAGGAATCAGTCGACAAGCTGAGGTCAGTGTAGCTTTTCGTCGCCTGCTCCGGGCAGTGAGATGGCGGGTAGTCATGGCTGCTGCCCTGCGTTGGAACTACATCCCCAAGAGGGAAACTCCCCTCTTGATTGGCATTCTCGTCCAAGCTGGGCAAGTGATTAGTGTAATACTCAGTGTTGAACTTGAAGCTTTCTGCACCGCAGTGCTGGTCACCAGTCTCGCAGAAAAAATCGGAAGGGTTAAAGTAAGGGAAGCCATCCTGGTTCTCGGCATCGTTACCACACTCGTTGTCTGAATCGTTAAAATGGAGTATCCGGGCCAGTCCATCGTCATCAATGTCCGCAGTTTGATGAGATTGCGGTGCGTTATCCAAGAAACGGTCGTCGACTCCCTCGTCTGCCTCCTCGCTGTAATTCGACGAACTGGAGTCGGTCATGTCGCTGCTACAGCTGTTGTCCTCGCTGTCGTCTGACTCCTCGCTGAAATTAAAGGCTGGCGTTAAGGAGGCACTTCTGTCCTGGAATGCAGCTTTGTCTGCCGAGTAGCCATAGTGCTGGGAATTTTCCAAGTGCGGCGTGTCTGACTCTCCGTTCTTATTTTCACCGTTCGTGATACTCGATTGCCGTTTCTCCAAGTCCAGCTTCATGATGGTGTGGATGAAGTGTGTCTGTACTCTGGCAGAATTGAACTCTATCCTTCCCATTGTGTTACCACAACCATCCTTTGTACATCCACAGGGAAAAGACATGCGATCCATCTGTACAATACAAAAGTGCACATTGTAAGTATTTAAATCAGCAAACTCTATTAATACCATACTTGATAGTGAGGAGGAAAGCTGTAGACTGCAGGAAGGTATCAATGGACTGGTCAGATGGGCAGAAAAGTGGCAAATGGAGTTCAATCTGGAGAAGTGTGAGGTAAAGCATTTGGGGAGAGCAAACAAGGCAAGGGAATACACAATAAATGGGAGGATACTGAGAGGTGTAGAGGAAGTGAGGGACCTTGGAGTGCATATCCACAGATCGCTGAAGATAGCAGGACAGGTAGATAAGGTGGTTAAGAAGGCATATGGAATACTTTCCTTTATTAGCTGAGGCATAGAATATAAAAGCAGGGATGTTATGCTGGAACTGTATAAAACACTAGTTACGCCACAGCTTGAGTACTACGCACAGTTCTGGTCACCACATTACAGGAAGGATGTAATGGCACTAGAGTGCGCAGAGGAGATTTACGAGGATGTTGCCAGGACTGGAGAATTTCAGCTATGATGACAGATTGGATAGGCTGGGGTTGTTTTCCTTGGAACAGAGGAGGCTGAAGGGTGATTTGATTGAGGTGTACAAAATTATGAGGGGCCTAGATAGAGTGGATAGGAAGGACCTATTTCCCGTAGCGGAGAGGTCAATAACCAGAGGGCATAGATTTAAAGTGATTGGTAAAAGGATTGGAGCTGAAATGAGGAAATTTTTTTTCACCGAGGGTGGTGGGGGTCTGGAACTCACTGCCCGAGAGGGTGGTAGAGGCAGAAACCCTCAACCCATTTAACAAATACCTGGCTGTGCACCTGAAGAGCCGTGACCTGCAGGGCTACGGACCAAATGCGGGAAAGTGGGATTAGGCTGGGTGGCTCGTTTCACAGCTGGCGCAGACAGGATGGGCCGAATGGCCTCCTTCTGTGCCGTAAATTTTTCTTTGATTCTATGATTCTACCATTATCTAATTACATAAAGCTAGGTTTTGTTCCTCTCCCTACTAGCTTCCCCTTATCCTCAGTTCTTTAGTGAAGATGTTGAACTAGTTTCCATGGGTGCCCCTCTGAAGTAAGTCTTTCCCTTCCCATTCTCTCCCAACGGTGTCTTTTTCTTCCTCTCTCTACTTTGTAGGCGGCAGCACTGCTGAGGTGAAGTCCGGAGTTCTTTTGTTGGAGATGGATTGCGCCGCACACACCTATTGGGACCCTGGTTGATCATCTGAGTGATTCTCAACAACTTTTTGAGCCAAGCCCCACCAAAAAAATATTCTCAGCATCTTGCACTCTCTCTGGGTTTATTCTTTTTTTTAAAAAAAGTTTCTCCCAGCCTCCTCCTTCACTTCTGTTGTAAGTGAGGATCTATCATGGAGGCTGTATCCCAAGGTTTTTTTTTTGCTGGAATGTAAAGGAGAAAATTGAAATTGGGAAGGAAGATTTTCTGTGATGTTATTTGGTCAATAAAGAAACAAAGATGGTAAAAATCAAACCATTGAGGAAAAAAAAACAGAATTATCCACTGAGGAAGAATGTTGACTACACAATGGCCACAATATAGAATATGGAATATTCATAGAATCATAGAAGTTTACAACATGGAAACAGGCCCTTCGGCCCAACATGTCCATGTCGCCCAGTTTATACCACTAAGCTAGTCCCAATTGCCTGCACTTGGCCCATATCCCTCTATACCCATCTTACCCATGTAACTGTCCAAATGCTTTCTAAAAGACAAAATTGTACCTGCCTCTACTACTGCCTCTGGCAGCTCGTTCCAGACACTCACCACCCTTTGAGTGAAAAAATTGCCCCTCTGGACCCTTTTGTATCTCTCCCCTCTCACCTTAAATCTATGCCCCCTCGTTATAGACTCCCCTACCTTTGGGAAAAGATTTTGACTATCTACCTTATCTATGCCCCTCATTATTTTATAGACTTCGAAAAGATCACCCCTAAACCTCCTACTCTCCAGGGAAAAAAGTCTCAGTCTATCCAACCTCTCCCTATAAGTCAAACCATCAAGTCCCGGTAGCATCCAAGTAAATCTTTTCTGAACTCTTTCTAGTTTAATAATATCCTTTCTATAATAGGGTGACCAGAACTGTACACAGTATTCCAAGTGTGGCCTAACTAATGTCTTGTACAACTTCAACAAGACATCCCAACTCCTGTATTCAATGTTCTGACCAATGAAACCAAGCATGCTGAATGCCTTCTTCACCACCCTATCCACCTGTGACTCCACTTTCAAGGAGCTATGAACCTGTACTCCTATTATAAAGATTTGGAATATCTGGACTAAAAATTGGAATTTAAAATCTAACTTTTGAAGTGAGAGGGGATTTAATTTTCAATGAAAATGAACTGCTAACAACTTGTTACAATGTGTTCTAGTAGCAGTGAGTTGCAGGGGTAGAAATTGCACTTTAATGTTGTGTGATCCTAACTCATGACCTCAAATTGCTCATTAAACCACGGCTGGTGACAGATTTCAATCACTGGTACTTCATCCTATTGTTATCCAGCTTAAAACGCTTTCTCCAGACAATCCATATTTTGAAAAGAACAAAATCTATCATTGTACAACAGTTCAAATGTATTCACTATTACATGTTACTGAGGTAATGGTACCCTAGTGATTATGTTACTGGACTAGTAATCTAGAGAACGTGAGTTTAAATGGTAGTTTGAGAATTTGAATTCAGTTTAAAAAAAATCTGGAAATAAAAAGTTGGTATCAGTAAAAGTGATCATGAAGCTGTCAGATTGTTGTAAAAACCCAACTGGTCCTTTAGGGAAGGAAACCTGCCATACTTACCCAGTCTGGTATATTTGTGACTCCAGTCCAACTCTAACATGGTTGATTCTTAACTGCCCTCTGAAGTGGCCTAGCAAACCACTCAGTTGTGTCAAATCACTACATAGAATACGGACTGCAGCGGGTGAAGGCAGCAGTTCACCACCACCTTCTCAAGGGCAACTTGAGATGGACCTTGCCAGCAATGCACACATCCAGAGAATGATATATACACTTTTGAGTGCCGTCAGTGTTCTGTAGGCAAATGCAGTTGCCAATTTGTACATAGCACAATCCCATAAACACCAATGAGACGAATGATTAACTAATCTATTTTGGCTGTTTTGGCAGAGGAATGAATGTTGGCCAGGACACTGGGAGAATTCCTTGCTATCTTTCAAAAGAAGTGCCATGGAATCTTTTAGGTAGAACTGAACAGGCAGCAAGGGCTTCACTTTACCGTTTGAACCAGGCGACTGCATCTCGAAGTGTCGTACTCCCTCGGTACTGCACTGGATTGTGCGCTCAAGTTTCTGGAGTGGGGCTTAAACCCACAACCTTCTGACTCAGAAGCCAGTTTGCTACCACAGAGCCAAGGCTGATACCTAAATGATACATTTTTGGAATGTAGATCTACATAAAGCAAAAATCCTACTTCTGGAGGAAGCAACAGTGCAGATTTTACATGTTGCAATTGGTGCTGTAACAACATTTTTCTTTTTAAAAAGAAAATGTCTAACTTGAAAAGCTTTTGACTACCATTGGAAATGGATGGATGTGAAGAGAAAGTGTTGCAATTTCAATCAAAGATCAAGATTGCACTAGCTTGGTTTAGCATTACAGAGACCCATGCAATAAAGATCATGAAGACTCAAGGAACAGGAAGATTTTTTTTTTAAATTGACTCTTTTTAAGTAAGGAGGTGTCAGCTTGGCTCAGTTAGTAGCACTCTCGTCTCCAATTCAAAAAGTTGAATTTAAACATGATCTAGGCTGACATTTCATTGCAGGGTTGAGGGAGGGAGTGCTGCATTGCTAGAGGCCCCTCATCCTTTACAGGAGACTCTGATCAGTTGGCTGTTAAAAGATCCCATTTAAAGAACAGGGAACTCTGTTTAGTGGACAATCTTCTCTTAACCAACACACCCAAATACAGATCAACAAGTCATTCATCTCATAGGACAGGAGTAGGCCATTCAGCCCCTCGAGCCTCTTCCACCATTCAATTAGATCATGGCGGATCTGTACCTCAACTCCATCTGTACCTCACTGCAGCTTGTGGGACATTGTTGTGTGCAAAATTTGCCTATATAACAGTCAATCTTCAATTCAATGTGTGAAGGGCTTAGAGATGTTTGAGATACTTGATGAGGTGTTATATAATGCAAGTCTTTTGCACAGCTTCAATTGTTGTGTTGGTTTGGACGTAAATAAATTAAGTCAGCCTACAGAGACTTTTGCCACATACAGTGACAATAAATCAAAAATGTTCCAAAATACTGTAGGAGCCATTAATAATGAAAGGCTTTTTTTTTAAAAAAGGTGTCCATCAAAATAAATAGCTGCAGTTTCAAAGCCACATACAGTGCTCACTAAATACCAGAGCTGTCTGATCTTCTACTCTCCTGTATCCACACAATTAAACATTTTGCATCTGGAACACACAGGGATTAGTGTACAGTTCAATAAAATATGCTAGCTGTTGACAAGGTAGGCCATGCGTGTAGATAAATCTGGAGTCAAAAAAATGCACTGTAAGCCTCATCCCCCTCAGGCTACTTGATTTCTTAATCTACATTTTAATTGTTGGAAACCAAGCTGCTTCCTACCCTGCCATTCAGGTTTTTTCTTTTAATATAAATTCTGAGAATTACTATGAAACCAATGCTCATTTATACAAATGTTAAGATTCCCAGTAACTACCGCAGAATTAAAATCCTAGCTCTCGACCAACAGTAGGAAAGCACGAGCAAGCTACAAGTCTTCGGTGTGCTACCAAGTTGGCAGTCTGACCGTCTACTGGGGAATGTAAGGAGGAAAAATACTAGTCTCTTCCTTGGGAGGTGAAATATTGATGGAACAACAGGAATTACTCAGGGTGCATAATGGCGATGTCCCATCGACACAGAGCGACAGACAGAGGAATTGTTAATGTCACAGCCAAAGTCAATGGTTTGCAGCTTTCATTTAAAAACAGATGGAATCGTGGAATGAGAGCTTTAAAACAGTGGTTAAAAATCGATGATTGTAATGTAGGAAACCAAAAAGTGACTTGCCATACTAGTAAACACACAGATATTGCCGTAAAAAAAGAGGCGTCTCATTCAGCGGCTCACTTACTTGGCATTTAATTCCGGCCAGGCTACAGCTGCAGGTCTCCGGCTCACAGAAACCCTTGCAGTCACAGCCGCAGTCCTCGCGTGACACCCTGATTGCGTTCAGCTCCCGTTTTTCCTCTCTGTCGATCTTCTTCACTCCAGCTGCTTTCAGCAGCGTGTGCCTTTTCTTAGCTGGGTACGGCTGCGGAAAGAAGCCGCTGTCGAGCTCCACCTCACCGACATCGATATCATCGTCCGAGATGTCATCAACGGTGAGCCGATCGGCCTCTTCGGAGTCAGCAGTACCATTCTTAGTCAACTGTGGTGGGGGGGGGGGTGGAAAGAGAAGGAAAGGGTTATTTTTTTCCAAATGAAGACCAGTGAACAAAGATTTTCCTTCAGAAGTATGTAATGGCTCTGTGTATTTAAATTTACAGCACAAGGAGGCCATTTGGTCCTCATATCTTGCTAGACTAATCCCAAAATAGTTGCACTGCCCTTTGCTCCCCCATAGCCCTGTATCTTCCTCTGCTCCATCTAGGTAATGCAGTATTGAGCCACACAGGGCAGGATGGGCCATGCCAGTCCCTGGTTTGGGTCGAGTTGGCTGGTCTCAGCCGGGAGAGCATTGGGGGGCAGGATGATAAGGGCAAGTGATCTGACATTACGAAAAAAAGGTGGGAATCGGATATACTACTTGAAAAAGGAAAAATTTGCAGGGTTATGGGGAAAAAGTTATGATCCGGAATGCACTGCCTGAAAGGGTGGCACCAGCAGATTCAAAAGTAACTTTCAAAAGCAACTTGAATATATACTTAAAAAGGAAAAATTTGCAGGGTTATGGGGAAAAAGTTATGATCCGGAATGCACTGCCTGAAAGGGTGGCACCAGCAGATTCAAAAGTAACTTTCAAAAGCAACTTGAATATATACTTAAAAAGGAAAAATTTGCAGGGCTACGGGGGAATGGGACTAATTGGATAGCTCTTTCAAAGAGCCGGCACAGGCACAATGGGCCAAATATTCTATGAATTGCTACTCTCTGGTTGTAGCAGGGTTTGCTGCCCAATACATAGTTTAGCAGAATACGTCCCAAAGGCAGGTGAAAATGCCACTACCTGAGTAGATTAGAGTATTACATCACTTGCTATAACAAACCATCTGCTCTGGCTGTGATTTGAGCAAGAGACGGGGGCCTGATTGCGATCCAGCGACTCTCACTGAAAAGTGCACGCTTGTGGACGTTGGGCGAGGAATACATTTGCTTTGGCCGTGATGCCCCTCATGGTCCAACAGGCTGGCAGCATTCACAGTCTAAGCTCACATGTGAAGAATGGGTAGCAAAGTATTGGAGGGAAGCCAGTGCCATTAAACTGGAGCTCATGACTTTACTGCCTTCAGAACTGGATGGAGGATAATTGGAGAAGGTTGTGGCAGGGAGTGGGAAACAGAAAAGTACCACAGATTTACTCCCATCCCCACCTCTGATTGATTGAATTAAAAAATCTCAGGATATCGGTGCTGCTGGCAAGGCTGGCATTTATTGCCCATCTCTAGTTGCCCTGGCTTGCTGAGCCTCTTCAGAGGCAGTTAAGAGTCAGCAACATTGGCATGGGACTGCGGTCACATATAGGCCAGACCGGGTAAGGGCAGCAGGTTTCCCTCCCTAAAGGACCAGTTGGGTTTTTACGACAATCCGGCAGCTTCATGGTCACTTTTAATGATTTTTTTCAACTGAAATTCAAATTCTCAAACTACCATGGGGAGATCTGAACTCACATTGCCTCTGGATTATTTGTCCAGGCCTCTGGATTACTAGTCCAGTAACATAACCACTGCACTACCATTCCCAGGTTTCATACCTGCAGCCTTAAAGAATCCAGCTTCTGTTCTTTCAAAAGTTCCTTGATTTTCTCCCAACGAACAAGCTCCTGCTCTTTGGCAAACTCTGCCAATGTGTACTGCCTGCATGAGCTGTGCTTGTTGGCCATCCCCAAGGTGCAGCCACCCTGGCTCGGAACGCTAGTGAACCCCTGACACCGTGCAAAATAGAAGACCACGACACGGTCGAACTGGACGTTGTTCTTCCTCATGCGTTTAGTTCTCTTCAGGATGGGTACAGCTGAAAAACCAGCAATGAAAGAGAAAGTAAAGTTAGTAAGTGTTCTGCTACTGAAGTGACTACACTTTAAAAGTACTTCATAGGCTGCAAAGCACTTTGGGACGTCTTACAGTCATGAACGATGTTATAGGGTGTGCCTAATGATGTCAATCAGTAACTTCCAGTGGCCATGTTAGATTACAAGCATCCACAGAATGACACTGAAAATGTATTATTTTAACATAATGCTAAAAATGAAATATATTACGAGTAATTTTGACTAGAGAGGGTTGATCTCTCCTACTAGGCCATTTTAAAAGAGAGGATCCGCTTAGAATTTATTTACTTGCACACACACTTAGATCGGCCTGCAGACTGTTTTACACACTTTGCACGGAGGGTGGGGTGAGGTATGGGGAGGGTCAGGTTGGGTTTGCTCCATGTCTTTAGCTATCCCCATATCCAGTAATATTGCTAAAAATTTGACTTCAGCTCCGCTCAGATTCAGCGTGTCTGTACAAGTAAACAGCAATACCTTTAAAATGCAGAATTAAAACTGTGTCTCCTTTACTTTGGGGTGGGGGTGTTTTGTACAGAGCTCGCCTTCACTGTGGGGCTACCTTGTTAACGATGTTAGAAAAGTGTAAGACCTGTCCACAGCGCAGCTACGACATGCAGTAGTTTTGCATTGCCTAATTTCTACTTCAAAATCCTGTTATGAGTTCTTTTTATAATCTCAAGTCAGCAACACTGAAAGCATGCACCTTCACTCAATCAATAAGCTTGATCCAGCACGGCACATCACATGACCTGTGACTTGTATTAGGAACACCCTATAGAAATGCAAGTTTGTTCTCTTTCTAAATGTCAATCAACAGATCTCATTACAAGGATGCTGTCACTGGGATTACTTTGTGTAAAGAAAGAACGAACTTGCAGTTTAATGTCTCATGTAAAAAATGGCACCTCCGACAGTGCAGCACTCCCTCAGTACTACAATGATGTGCCAGTCTAGATTATACACTCAAGTCTCTGGAGTGGCATTTTAACCCAGAACCTGAGCTACGTAGTCCCTGGCTAATGATGTAGTATAACTTTGCATTAAATATGCACTCTTTCTCTCCACAGAGCACAGCTACATTTAGATCAGTTGTCCGACAGTTCCTCGGATTCTGAACACCCTCCAGTACTTCACTCAAGTAGCCAGTGTAGAGGTGTAAGCCTGGACACAGAACCTCACCTCAATACTAAAAGCTGTATCAGCTCACGCTCATCTGTGCAATTTTTAGCAGGGTTTGGGGGTGGGGGTTATTGGATAGCAATTAGCTGAAGGGATACCTGACCTCTCCCCATTCAGCTCTGCTCCTGGGACATCAGAGAAAACTACAGTGATTCCACTGCTGTCCTGTCTGAGATCGGCTATCAGCAACGACCAGGTATAGGACCTGGGACTTTTGAGTTGCTCAAGTAACTTTGCTTTAAAACAGCTTCCAAGTTTTTGGGAGGGTCCCTTTGTCCCATCACTATTCATTTCTATAAATTGGTCACTTTGGGACCTTTTTTCCTTCTAATTTTCAGATAAACAAGTCATGAAATAAGATGTATTTAAGAAAAGTTGTTTGACAGTGCAGAAGGCTCACTACTCGATATCATCATGCTGCAACCCTCTGGGGAATATTTCATAGCTATACAGTAGAAGAGATCGAGAAGAACATTATGGGAAACTGCAGGATTTGGAGCAGGATGGGAGAAAATAAGTTCACCTCATACCCCAGTGGTTGCATCTCTGCAGTAATTGTGGTTTTTTTTAAAGCTATAGTTAAGAGTGTATTTGAAGTGCATGTTGGCAGTTTTTAGCTCGAGTAGTTTGGAGCATCAGACAATGCACAGTTTATGAAAATACACAGACACGTGCGCGCGCCCCCCGCACGGATGATCATACTGAGCCTGAAGTGCAGTGATAAGACACAACCACAGGAGCATAGTATTAAATCTCAGCCCCCTCTTTCAAGTTCAAGGTCATTGCCAGTTCAGTAGCTAAGGCAACTGGAAAGATTTGCACTTCCTTGGCTCAGTGGTAACACTCTCACATGTCAGAAGGTTGTAGGTTCAGTTCCATTTGCAACCCCTCAAATAATGAAGCAGTCTGAGCCCACATGCAGCAAGACCTGGACAACATCCAGGTTTGGGCTCATAAGTGGCAAGTAACATTCGCGCCAGGCAAGTGCCAGGCAATGACCATCTCCAACGAGAGTGTCTAAACACCTCCCCTTGACATTCAACGGGATTACCATCACCGAATCCCCCACCATCAACATCCTGGGGGTCACCATTGACCAGAAACTTAACTGGACCAGCCATATAAATACTATGGCTACGAGAGCAGGTCAGAGGCTGGGTATTCTGCGGCGAGTGACTCACCTCCTGACTCCCCAAAGCCTTTCCACCATCTACAAGGCACAAGTCAGGAGTGTGATGGAATACTCTCCACTTGCTTGGATGAGTGCAGCTCCAACAACACTCAAGAAGCTCGACACCATCCAAGATAAAGCAGCCCGCTTGATTGGCACCCCTTCCACCACCCTAAACATTCACTCCCTTCACCACCGGGGCACTGTGGCTGCAGTGTGTACCATTCACAGGATGCACTGCAGCAACGCACCAAGGCTTCTTCGACAGCACCTCCCAAACCCGCGACCTCTACCACCTAGAAGGACAAGAGCAGCAGGCACATGGGAACAACACCTGCACGTTTCCCTCCAAGTCACACACCATCCCGACTTGGAAATATATCGCCGTTCCTTCATCGTCGCTGGGTCAAAATCCTGGAACGCCCTTCCTAACAGCACTGTGGGAGAACCTTCACCACATGGACTGCAGCAGTTCAAGGCGGCGGCTCACCACCACCTTCTCATCCCAGCCACTTGAGCACATAATCTAGGCTGACACTTCATGTCCGATACTGAGGGAGTGCTGCACTGTTGGAGATGCCATCTTTCAGATAAAAGGTTAAACTGCGGCCCTGTCTGCCCTCTCTCGTGGACGTAAAAGATCCCATGGCACTATTTCAAAGAGCAAGGGAGTGCTCCCGGTGTCTTGGCCAACATTTATCCCTCAACCAACATGTGAAACAGATTATCTGGTCATTATCACATTGCTGTTTGTGGGACCTTGTTGTGCACAAATTGGCTGCTACAGTGTTTCCCTACATTACAACAGTGACTACACTTCAAAAAGTACTTCATTGGCTATAAAGCACTTTGGCAGGTCCAGAGATTGTGAAGGGTGCTATATAAATGCAAGTTTTTTTCCTTCGGTAAAGCCAGGGGGTCATGTTGTTGTAGAATCAGCTTAGTTTGGTACAAAAACAACTCCGCATGTAAACATCTTCTGCACGTACCAAGTTATTTTAAAAGGTGTCAAAGGCTTACATTTTCTGTCCACTGCTCCTTTCTCAACAGTTGGTGGACAATCTGCACAGATCGGCAAGCACCAACACTGCACTGCTGGCTGGTATAATAAGCAGGGCAAGCCACCACGCTCAGCAATTGAGACAAGGCGGCTCCTCCCTCTAATGGCACTGTTTAAATTGGCATGGTGGGGGGGGGGGGGGGGGGGGGGGGGGGAGAAAGAGGAGGATGTGTGGCACTGCATCCTTCGGCACACGCAAATGCCATTGCTCCCCCAAGGCAGGTCTCCGAGTCTGTGGGCAGAAGTGGCCATGCACAATGAGGAGGTTACGTGACTGCAATGAACCGAGAGCAGTCGGGTCATGTCCACCCACAAGCAGAGTTTTCAGCAACGGTGCAGAGGGAGGGTCATTGGAAAGCAATTAGCAGGAGGAATCCCCCTCCCTCCCTAAGTCCAGGGGCTTAGGGGCCAATTGTAGGCAGGGCAGCATCTCCCTGGCAGCAACACTGCCAAGCAGCCACAGTAGTTCACGACCACCTGCCTTGAGGGTTGAAGAATTACGATTAGTTGGGGGGGGGGGGCAATAAAAACTGGGAGAAAGGAAGACATCGAAGAAATAATGGTAGATTCGCCAGGATAAACAAAAAATTACCAACATGCTTATTTCCTATTTAAACAAACAGCAAGAAAAGAAAAAAAAAATCACAAAAAAAAGCTGCATGATGGAATGACTGTGGTTACAACATTTTCTTTAAAATATGATGGGGAAGGAAACAGCTATTCTAGACATATGCAGCCTCGGCACATGACTTAATACCGACAAAATGCCAAACTGTAATTAGGTTTCCTGATAGTTTGCTCATTTCAAGGAACTCAGTTGCCGTGGTGTCCACTGAAGACTAATTTGAGCATTTCAGTGTGCTATTTTAAGCAGATTATTAGGATGGAGGCCTGTTATTACAAATGTTGTTAGCACAATTTTGTTTCTGAAACCCTCTGGCAGCAGTAACACAACGTAGCACACGGTGTTCGAATACTGCTCTATAAACCATTGATTCCATCCTTCCGATTCTCCCCAGCTCTCACTGGAGTACAGCACCACAAGGGGCTGACAGCCTGCAGCTACTACGAGTAGCACACCCACTATAGCTGCTTCTTCACCCGAGTGGCTGTATTTCCACGAGCAAGAATGAACACTTTCATCTCAGAGGGCACTATAGACCAACCCTGCCCTCACTTAACCTGGCTCAGCACCCTCACTGTTGCCCCTGCTGAAAATGGCTAACTTGGCACAGACTTTCCTGGGTCTCTGGTGACTTACAGCCATTTTATGTATTGCATTTACCCACTGAGCCTAAGTGCCACAGTGAGTTTCTGACCTCAGTTAGGCTGGTAAGCCTCCTCGTGTAGGGGAAGCATGCTCAATTCATAGACCTATTAGGCGCCAACTCAACAGCCTACAGTGACAGAGTCTGGCGTTCGGGGCTACTGGTTTGTGATGTGAGAGTACTGTATGCTTTCTCATGAGGGAACAGTGCATATTTTGTTATTGTGGAAGAAGCTCTTTTCTTTCTCAGATTAAGTTTTTAAACAAGCTTCTACTTGCAACCTTAACATTAATCCCTCTTGCAGGAAGCAAAAGAGCTTTGGGTAACAACCCTGTGGATGCTGGAACTCATAACAGCAGCAACTTTTATTTATATAGCGCCTTCAATGTAGGAAAACATCCCAAGGCACTGCACAGAAGAGTAAAGAGACATTGAGCCAAAGAAGGAGATGTGAGCTTGGTCAAAAAGGTAGGTTTTAAGGAGGGAATTCCAACATGTGATGCTCAATTGTCTACTTTGACCGTCAATTTTTACAGAATTTAAAAAGGAGACAGTCTAAGCATGTTCCCATTCTTCATTATAAACTGTTACAGAAACCCTTGGTCTTCACTAATAACATCTGCCTGAAGATTCTGTACCTGCATATCAAGTACCAATTCTTCCCCAAAGCAGTTGTTCTTCCTTCTCCAACCACTGTCTGACTGGGCATCAATCATTAAACCTTCCTGTTCTATTTGGCTCATTGTGCAATGGAGAAACTTTGTTACAAAGCAGATTTATATATTTAAAAGTTGCATTGTAGGCTAGGACTCTTTCCATTTTTAATCTATAATGCAACAGACCCAAGGTTGAAAAGGGTAGGAGAAAAGAACTGTTTTTTTAAAATTGGCTAGGATACCGGGGGAGAACTCCCTTGTTCTTCTTCAAAATGGTGCCATGGGATCTTTTACCCGAGGGCAGATAGGGCCTTGGTTTAACAACTTATCTGAAATACGGCCCCTCCAACAATGCAGCACTCTCTCAGTACTGCACTGAAGTGGCTGCCTAGATTATTTGCTCAAGTCCCTGGAGTAGGACTTGAACCCATGACCTTCTGACTCAGCGGCGAGAGTGCTACCAACTGAGCCAAGGCGAACACATAATATTTAGGGAGGTAAACAATTTTGGAAGTTTTAAAGTCCCGGGAAAGAATGAAGTAAAAGTAGAAGACAATGTGATACCCAAAGGATGTATTTGTGGTGTAGGACAGCAATACCTTGAAATGTTAATTGAGTTCTTTAATTATGAATAGGATGTTACATTAGATACTTACGGGTAAATGGTGTAATGGGGAAAGCTGCATTACTTCTGGTTGCCCACATTTCACAAGAGCTGTCATCATCAGAGTCCCAGCTGGAGGACAAAGAGCAAGATGAAGCGGCGGAGGAGGAGGATGAGGAAGAGGAGGAGGAAGAGGATGACGACGGAGAAGATGAGGAGTAACAGGGATCATCCTCCACTTCTTCAAACTTTCGTTTCAGAACTCCACTCATGGCAAAATGTGGTTTGGTCACAGTTCTACTTAAAAAAAAAGAAAAATGTCAATGAAGAGTTTTTCTACCTCACACCGTACACCTTAAGGATTTTTTTCTTAAGTGTTCAACAAATTTCCCTTTAAATGTTTCAGCAAGATTTGAATTTAAATTCATGAATGACCATCACAAAATTGGAGTTAACAATTTTCTACTATTCCAGCACATTGTGAAGTCTTTCTGTAAGTTTCACATTCTGAATTAAATATTTAATTCCATCCTGACCATCAGACCTTTGAATAGGTGCCTTTACATTCACAGAAAAAAAAGATTTAATCGGTTAAAATTACATTCATGTGTGTCCAAAATTGTAGAAACAGAAAGGGGGTGGGAAGGGAGATTAAAACAAAACACCAGAGGTAAGTGCTTGATGTGCTTCACTGTTGAGCAGGCTTCTTCGTTCAATAGCAGGTACAGTAGTGCAGTGGTTATGTTGCTGGTCTAGTAATCCATAGGCCTGGACTAATAATCCAGAGTACGTGAGTCCAAATCCCACCATGGCAGTTTGAGAATTTTAATTTTTAAAAAAAAATCTGGAAATCAAAAGCTGGTATCATAAAGCTGTCAGATTGTCATAAAACCCCAATTGGTTCACTAATGTCCTTTAGGGCATTACCTAGTCTTGCCTATATGTGACTCCAGTTCCACATCAATTTGCAGCTGCCCTAGCAAGCCACCTATTTGTATCAAATCGCTACTTTGCAGCAGTTCAAGAAGGCACACCACCATCTTCTCAGGGAAACAAGGGGTGGGCAATTCCAGTCTTGTCAGTGACGCTCACATTGCAGGAACGAATAGAAAAGAACACATGGCAAGTCTATATAGCCATGAGGTGGGTGGGGTACTCCACGACAGGACAGATTGTATGTTGGGGGGGTGGGGGGGAGGGAACAAATTTCACAGCCCAAATCGATTTAATTTGCGGGTTAATGGGTACAAAAAGCCAGCAGTAACGTTTTGCTTGTTTTTTTTTTAAAATGCATAATTTTTCTGGCAAGAAATTGTATTCATTTGCACAAAGAAAATTCCCAACTGCTGATTTTCTATCAGTCTTCAAAATTAGTCAATATATTCCTCAATCTTAAAAAAAAATCAAGTTTTAATCATTTTATAAAAGGTACACCATGCATGCCTGCTGGATCAGTGCAAAAATGCATTGTGTGGGGAGCAGAGGGACTGAGTCACAGTGCTAAAAGGTCCCAGACTCAATCCTGGTCTTGTAGCGAATCTCAGATCAGGGCAGCAGTGAGGTACTAATTGTGCGAAGTTTTGGATGTTTAGTAAGGAGAGGATTGGATTTAGTTGCCCTCCCAACAAAAAAAAAACCTGGCTGATTTTTATCCCTCTCCAGTCGAGGGGTGCTAAGCCTAACTCAAGTACCACCACAGCGGAGATCAGCTAGTGGATCGAACCTGTGAGCTTCATAATCCGTGCAGCACATTTCCATATCAGCCAGTGCATTTACCAACAGAGAAAGAACAAACTTGCATTTTTATAGCGCCTTTCATGACCTCAGGACATCCCAAAGTGCTTTACAGTTTTGAAGCGTAGTCATTGTTGTAAAATAGGAAAACGCGGCAGCCAATTTACACACAGCAAGGTCCCATAAACTGCAATAAGATAAATGACCAGACAATCTGTACCAGCGATGTTGTTTGAGAGATAAATATCGGCCAGGACAATTATTCAAAATAGTGCCATGGGATCTTTTACGTCCACATGAGGGCAAATAGGGCCTTGGTTTAACGTCTCATCTGAAAGATGGCACCTCCCACTGTGCAACACTCCCTCAGTACTGCACCCAAGAGTCAGCCTAGATTACGTACTCTTGTCTCTGGAGTGGGACTTGAACCCACTCTGATTCAGAGGTTAGAGTTCTACCACTGAGCCAAGGCTGACAACTTACAAAGAGCCATTGGGGATGTCACTAAAACACGAGTACAATCCCAGTTTGTCTCTCTTAGCCCCTGACTGAAACTGCATTTAATATTTCCTCATCAGCATCCTCATTAATTACACTACTGCCTCTCTGTGATGACTGAGAATGCAAATAAGGCAATTAAATAATAAAAAGAAAATCAAACAGGCTACTTTATAGGAATTGAAACAAAACTGCTACCACTGAACTGCAAGCTGCATTTCTCTGCCAATTGCCCAGTGGAGAAAGGCATCACCCAATGTAGGACTAAGTCATACAGGCCAGGAGGTCCCAGGGTCAATTCCTGGTTTGTGCTGCGTTAGCTGATCTCATCAAGTGGGGGGAGGGGGGGGAAGGGAAGGGTGGCAGCAGCTGGGGCAGACAACAATTGGCCTCATCACCTCTGGGTTGGAGCCATGAAAAAAATCAGGTCAGGTGCCTGCTTCTGGTCAGTTTGTGGGTGCTCAGCGAGATCAGGCCTGGATTTGGCTGTGATTGCTCCTCGCAGTTGGATAGCTAATACTCAATTGAGTAGGTTCACAAATGGCGAATGCCACTTGGGCAAGATACCAAAAAGGGCCCTAAGTGCCTGTAGAACCATAGGCCAGTGTGAATCTGCACCTTCAGGAGGGGAGCAAGACCAGTAAAGAAAACATTAGTTGCAAAAAGGATTAGTGACATTGTTATACTGAAGATTTTAGATAAAATAGAAGGAAATGTTCTTTTTAGTTTCAGGTGGTTCAACTGGTCTGTTTCCAAATGACAGGAGGCAGACCTGAGCCAGTGATTTATTTTATTATTTGTTCTCAGGATGTGGGTGATCTGGCGAGGCTGCATTTATTGCCCATCCCTAGTTGCCCTAAGAGCATTTACAGTCAACCAGGTAGTATGGACTAGCGTGATGTGTAGGCATGGCCGGGTGGGGAGGGGGTAGGTTCCCTCGTGACCTGAAGGACATTAGTTAACTAGTTCGTTTTTTTCCGACAGTTTTTACGGTCATCTTTTGTTCCTGATGCCAACCCACAAATGACCAGATTAATTGAATTCAGTATCAGCGACAGACCTGTAATTACTGGTGAAACAGTTCAAAATGCTCTCTTAAGACACAACCCAATCTGGGAAGGGTAAAATACAATTACATATTTTGCAATTCAACTGAACATAGTGGAAAATAGCACATCTCAGTGTATTTACTGTAATATAGTGATGTATTAGCCTTGGCTCAGTGATTGCACTCTCACCTTGGGAGTCTCACTCCAGAGACTTGAGAGAGTGTTGCACTATCCGAGGCATCATCTTTTGGATGAAAGGTTAAATGGAGGCCCTGTCTGCCCCCTCAGGTGAATCCCAAGGTACTATTTGAAGAGGAGCAGGGGTGTCCTGGCCAACATTTATCACTCAACTAACACCTAAATCAGATTATCTGGCATCTCAGCATTATTTTTTTTTTAAATTCATTCTCGGGATATGGGAGTCACTAGTGAGGCCAGCATTTATTGTCCATCCCTAGTTACACTTGAGAAGGTGATGGTGAGCTGTCTTTTTGAACCACAGTGCTGTTGGGTCAAAATCCTGGAACGACAATGAAGATTAAGCAGTGCAGAGTGTTTTGTCACAGAATAGAATGACACAGCCTTTGCAGGAGCCTGGATCTGTACTGAGCAATTTGAGACAACACAATAAATACTCAAACACAGCTTACTCATTGGTCTCGGTATAGGTCCAAGATCTTGCTACACATGACTCAGTACAGTAGGCTGTCAATAATGTAACCAGATGACTCGTACTCCCTTTACTAGAACGATTCTGCAACCTTTGCAGCCTGCACGTGGGTGGAAGTGACTCTCTGTGGAAGTCACATTTGATCTATTACTGGAAGAGCTCACAATGATTCATGTTGTGTGCATGTGAACAATTTGCTATTGAAATAAAATTAAATACAAGCCTACTGCCCGTGTGATGATACAGAAAGAAAGAGCTATATAGCGAGAGAGAGAGAGAAAAATAGATATAGAGGGGAGAGAGAAAAGGCCTGTGGGGGTATTTAGAGTAGAGTATGATATCATATCACATGATATTCCCTTGAAAGTCAATCATCATGGATTTTTAATAGACTCCTAAAGTGGCTCATTGAGTGAGAATGTCAAGAGACAATGATCCACCAATACATCATATGCAATGCACACATTAAACTCAAGAGCTCCTTACAGAGCAGGCAGCAATTCAAAGCCCAAGAGGAGATCTTGGAGGTGCATTAAACCCCAGTGGCATAGGCATCCTGCAGTCATCCCGGGTAAAATCGAGGAACATAAATCCTGGTGGAACACAGCTCTAGAGTCACATGGGCAGACAGGAACACCTCCACAGCTGTGGCTCCTTGTGTTGTTCGACTCATGATTGTGTAAATTACTGGCCCGAGACTAGGGTTGTCCCGTGGCATATTTAGTTATATTGATACCAATGTAAAATAAAGCTACATTAAGGCCAATATGCTTTCTTGTTGTGCTCTTTCAATCTTAACTCATTACCTCAGACCATTATTATCAGCAACAGACCTGCTATTACTGCTATTTCACCCTAGGGTGAAATTGTTCAAAATGCGCTCTGAAGACACAACCCAAGTTGTGAAGGGCAAAATGCAATTAAGTATTTGGTATAGTTCAATTAGACATAGAGATGGGAAATATTTTGCACTTTCAATTTATTTATTGTAATATAGTGAAGTACTAGCCTTGGCTCAGTGGTAACACTCTCGCTTTTGAGTCAGAAGGTTGTGGGTTCAAGTCCCACTCCAGCGATTTCAGCACATAATCCAGGCTGACACTTCAGTGCAGTACTGAGGGAGTGCTGCACTGTTGGAGGAGTCGTCTTTTTGATGAGATGTTAGAACAAGGCCTCGTGTGCCCTCTCAAGTGGACGTAAAAGATCCCAAGGCAGTATTCAAAGAGGAGCAGGAAAGTTCTCTCTGGTGTCCTGGCCAATATTTGTACCTCAACCAACACCACTAAAGCAGATTATCTGGTCATTATCTCATTGCTGTTTATGGGAGTTTGCTCTGCGTCAATTGCCTACCATGTTACCTACATTACAACAGTGACTACACTTCAAAAGTATTTAATTGGCTGTCAAGTGCTTTGGCACGTCTTGAGGTTGTGAAAAGCACTATATAAATACAAGCTCTTTCTTTCTTTCACTGGTGTAACTCATGTCATTGATGGCGAGAATGGTTAAACACATACTGGCGTCAGTGCTTGACTGGCTGCAGACGTCCCGTTTACCAATCCCAGACAAATACCCAGAACAGTTCCAGTATGGGTTATGATGCAACTACTGGCAGCCTTTGCTGTTGCCTGGCAACACAAGGGCTGGGACAACCAGGAAAATTCAACACTTCTGCATCACTGATCAGTCATCACAGAGCTGAGCATGTGATTATCCTTCTCTGAACTGCTTTGGTGTTTTTCCATAGTACTTGGGAGTTGACTGTACTCAACAGCTGGCCAAATTCCAGTCATAAAGCCAGGACTAGATTTAATAGTGCGATCTGCCTCACTCTAAATGCCCCAATACATTCACTGCAAGCATCTCATTGGAATCTTAAATAGCAAAGGTGCGGATGAATGAATGAATGAATGAATGAATGAATGAAATCCTTCTGCGACTGACGGTTCATCCAAATTTTAAAATGCCATTAAAGGCCAGACTGATGCTGTAAAGAGGTCATCACCCCCTCCCAACTCAAAGCTCTCGGACTGCTGCAAATCTTATTCCCTCTCCCACAGGATCCAATGAATATATGCGTATAAGACCAGGGTTTGAACCATTTTGGTTTTACCACACTCACCCCCAATAGAAACGAGCAAGTCACATGTGCCAAATACATCACAGCACAGCTCTTAGAGTTGACTCATTTCTTGCGATGCCCTTAAATATTCACACATCGCTCCCACGACTACCACAAATGACACATAACTTATTATAAAGCTCAAACTACACAAGTAGACAGACATAACCCAAGTTTGGGTTAGCAAAAAATTCTCCTGCCACCTTCCCCCAGCTCCACTGTTCAAGTGGAGATGATACAAAAAGGTTTCACACACTCACAATTAGGTTTCACTGAAATCCTAGTGACCGCATTAACCAGCGGAGTTTACTTTAAGGTTGAGTAAACGTAACAGAAGAGAACAACAGGAAGGAATCAGTTTACAAGCTGCCCAGTAAACATCTATTTAAACTGCTTTTTGTGTTTACATACACTGTCACTTCAGTCCCAAGGTGTAAAGAGATTCGAATGTATATGACAAATGTCCAAGAAAAAGGCGCAGAACCATGCTTTTGAAAAGGATATTTAGGGATGGCAAAGATTTCTCTCTTTGGAATTATTTCATTTTGACATTTACAGGATTTTAAGAACGTTTTAATTTCTCAGACTGACAAGAATGGGTTTGGAGCGAGATAACGTGTTACTGTACCACAGCACAGATTGAAACAGTCTAGTAACAATACTGCACCAAGCCAACAATAACGATCTATTTTTAATAGGTCAAGAAACGATAGGGGGTGAGATGTCGAGCTGACTTTAAGCTAATATTTTGTGTTTGCTTCAGTACAAATTTATTACATTGTGTACTAAAAATCACAGAACAGATGAACTGGTGTGATTCTGAAAAAAGGGTTGCATTTATATAGCGCCTTTCACGACCTCAAGACGTTCCAAAGCGCTTTACACTTTTTGAAGTGTAGTCGCTGTTGTAATATAGGAAACATGGCAGTCAATTTGGGCACAGCAAGGTCCCACAATCAGCAATGCGATAATGACCAGATGATTTTTTTAAAAAAAGTAATGTTGATTGATGGATAAATATTGGCCAGGACACTGGGGAGAACGCCCGGGCTCCTCTTCAAATAGTGCCATGGGATTATTTACATTCATCCGAGAGGGAAGGGGCCTCGGATTAACCCCTCATCCGAAAGACGGTACCTCCGACAGTGCAGCACTCCCTCAGTATTGCACTGGAGTGTTAGCCTAGAGTGTGCTCAAGTCTCTGGAGTGAAACTTGAACTCATAACCTTCAGACTGAGGTGCAACAGTGCTACCACTGAGCCAAGGTTGACTCACATCGTACCTACTGCAGCCATATGATGCTGATGGCAGAGGGGGGAGGATTACTGAGTCCAGTGGCAGAGGTACCAATCATGCGGACTGCTCTGCCCTGGATGGTGTTAAACTTCTTGAGTGTTGTTATGCCTGCACCCATCCAGGCAAGTGGTGAGCATTCTTTCACACTCCTGACTTGAGCATTGTAGATGGTGGCAAGGCTTCATAGGGTCAGCAGTTGAGCCATTCATTGCAGAATATCTGGCTTCTACCCTAATTTTGTAGCCATGGTGTTGATATGGCTGGTCCAGTTAAGCGTCTGGTCAATGACACCCCTCAGGATATTGATGGTAGGGGATTCGATGATGGCGGTGCCACTGAAGGTCAGGTGGAGGTGATTGGGCCTTTTCTTGATGGAGATGGTCAATGCTTGGCTAATGTGGTGCAACTGCCACCTGCCACTTGTCAGCCCAAATCTGGATGTTACCCAGGTCTAGCTGAAGGCTGGCATGGGCTGCTTCATTTTCAGGGATGTTGTGAATGTAGGTGAACACTATAAAATCATCAGCGAACAGCCCCACTCTTGATTGTATGACGCAGGGGAAATTATTGAGCAGCTGAAAATGGTTGGGCCAAGGATGCTGCCCTGAAGAACTCTAGCAGTGATGTCCTTTAGCTATAATTATTGATTTCTGACCACTGCAACCATTGTCCTGTGTGTTAATGGGTGTGACTCCAGCCACGAGGGGTTTCCTTTTGACCCCTATTGACCTCAATTTTGCTAGGGCTCCTTGGTGCCATATTTGGTTGAATGCTGACTTTATGTCGAGGGCAGCTACTCTCCTCTTTCCTCTGGCATTCAACTCTGGCATCAATGTCTGGATGCAGAAAGGTTACGAACCCGGTGGTTTTGGTCGAACCCAAACTGAGCGTCGGCAAGCAGGTTTTTGGTGAATAGGTGTTGCTTGATGATGCTATTGATTATTTTTTCCATCACTATGCTGAAGATTGGGAGAAGGCTGTTGCTAGGATGGTAATTGGCTGGGTTAGATTTTTCCTACTTTCCGAATTGTATTACCAGAACTCTCGCTGTGGGCACGTAGTCTGCCACCGCGTTGGAGACTAGCATCCCCGCCTACCTATAAGCACTTCAAACCATCTCCCTCATGCTGTAAAGAGCAAGGAGGCAAGGCACAGTATATAAAAAAAATGAATGTAGAACTATCAATAGGAATTTTTCCAAAGTATCACTTTTCCCCTCTAGAAGAAATGCAAAACATTTTGTGTTTTATCTGACACTAAGTTACAACTGGGACAGGGCAATTCCCTCTGGCATAATGTTGGCAGTCAGTCCTTTCCTTCCTGGCCTTAATCCAAAACAGATGGAGGCTCTCGGCTCAGGTCCTATGTGGAAAATAGGTAACTCCTCTACCTTACTGCCAGACCTGTACAAAATGTTTCACATATACCCCAGTTATATCAGAAAATTACCAATATATTATTTTGGTAAAAAAAATTGAAGGGTTCCCAACTTTCTTTGAAAAAAATTCTTATCACTCAAGCTCTGGAGAATTGAAGGTACAAGATGGGCAGAATAAATTGTTCTGTAGACACTGCCCTCTGGTGGCACAGAAGGAAAAATTACAATATCTGCAACCTAGTTTTCACAAGCACATACACGACGGAAAAAAAATAGCTTTGTGCCCTGTCTCCACTGCCAAAGAACATTCTGTTCCTTGGCTCCAGCGCTCACTCATTCATTCCATTTAAACTGTCTGTTTTAGTAAAAATAAACAGTGGAACAGATAGAACCCACAGGAATTTTTTCCTGGCTCTATGACTCCCACTCAGCCTGGAACAGTACATTACAAGTATTGCACCCAGATGGGTTTGATATTTCCTTTGTGTGAAAGGGGGTGGGGGCAGTGGCATGGCAAGGCAGAAAGAGGAGCAAATGGCAGTGCAGCTTAAAGGGTCATCGTCACCTGGGATCTATATTCCTTTGCAAAACTTGCTCACTTCAACAAGGAGAAAGCACTGGCCTTTATATAGAGTCTCATTACATCCCAACACGCTTCACAGCCAATTAACTTTCTGAAACATAGCCACTGTTATGTAAACAAACAAGGCAGCTACACCGTGCGCAGTAAGATCCCACAAGCAGCAAATGAGATGAATGGCCAGCTAATCCATGTTTTTTGGTGGTGTTGGTTGAGGGTGGAATGTTGGCCAGAAATCAGGGAAAACTCCCTGCTCATCTGCCAGGTACAAGCAGACAAGCCTCGGTTTAAAGTCCAGTCCAAAAGACCTCTGCCAAGGTAGTGCTCCCTCAGTACTGCATTGAAGCATCAGCCTAGATTGTGTTCAAGGCTCTGGAGTGGGGCTTCAACCAATTGAGCCTAACTAACAGTTTAACAAGGGGGGAAAACTGCACTGACAATACATAGTTTGTCTAAAAGCTACACCAATGAGATGATTAGTACACTTTTTAGCTATGTAAATTAAATTGGCTTTGAGTCTCACCATCTCTGGTGGTTAAAAGGCCACATACAACTGAGCAACACAGACCAAAAGGTCCCTGGTCCATGTTGATGTACCTGTTCTCAGCCAGTGTTAGCAGTGGAGGACTTGGATTCAGCACCCCTAGACTGGGGGGGGGGGGGGGGGGGGGGGGGGGGGGGGGGAAGAGAGATAGAGAAAAGTTAGCTAGCGGCCCCGCTCCAATAATCTCTGCTGGAAAATGCACGTGAGTGTGCAAAGTGGAATTTCGCTACGATGCTCCCCAATGCTGATTGTCTAAGCTTACACATAAAGACAGCCATGTGGGCCAGGAACGAGAAGGTGCCCAATACCCATGAAACTACCCCAAGCAGCCAACTATTCAACCATCAGGGGCATCACAAACTGTCAAACAGCCTCCCAACATCATTTGGACTCACATGGAACCATACCCCAGTAACTTGAGAGGACGGGGGAAATAAAGAAAACCCAAACCATTCAGTAAAGGAAAATGAAGAAAAAAAGGGCAAGGTAACTGCCCGCCTTCATACAGTGCGTTCCAGAGTAGGAACGCACCTTAGAGTTTGGATGACATCGATACACTGCTCGGAGTCATCTGAATTCAAGATACATTACAGCCTTGGAACACATTCCATACCATGTGGCATCTAACATAAATGCCAACTGCATAGAAGTGATAGAGTGAAGAGGCTGCCTCAGCTGTAGAAAGCATTTGCATTGTGTATGAGCACACACACACTTCAGAGACCTCCACTCCCAAACACACAGATCTAGTCAAACTTTGTGGCAAACACCCCTACACCGCAGGGCAGTCAACCTATTTAAGTAACAGCTTTGCTTTAGAATAGCTCTTTGCTCTCATCCACATTCCCCCTGAATAAAAAATGGACTTTAAACAGCATTATTACAATTAAAATAAAGCAGAAGACTGTCTTTCATTGTTGTCACAGTACATTTCCTCTTGCGGCCCCCCCCCCCCCCCCCCCCCCCCCGAGTGAAACACTCTGCCCTTCCATCGAATACCGAGGAGACACCTTTCGCCTCCAGGAAATTCCCTCCTCTTTGGCTTTGACATTAATTTGCATTAATTTCCTGACTTGCAGTCAGAGGAATGCCTGTAATAAAATTAATTCTGTTTGAGTGAAGTATCAAAAATGAGCCCCAGAGCAATCAAAGATTGCAAGTTTATATTTTATACATTAAATCAGGCTTGGAGAGTTAGTAAAGATACAATTTTTTTTCTCTCTCTCTCTCCCACCCCCGCTCTCTCCCTCTCACCCACTCTCTCTTCTCTCTTTCCCCCCCCCTCTACTAATGGCACAGAATTAAGCAAAGTCATCTCTGTCCAAGTTAGTTTTGCATTAATCTTTTCTCCTCCCCTCCTTACTTGCCTCAGTTGCCTTAACAGATTCCTCTATGTCCACCTTTACCATTACTCTGAAATCAGCAGACCAGAGGGTCACCTGAACAAAGGAGGTCGGCCTCTGCCAATTTAAGCGTCTTTTCCACCTCTAGATTCTTTGCTCCCCTGCAGAAGGAATGCTTCACCCCATCTAAATGCACAGATGTACGGTTCCCCCTCCTTCCTCTCCCATCCACTTGCATGCAATGTGGGGTGAAGGGAAGCAACAGTGACTGACTGCAATAGCAGAATTCAACATTTCATCAGACCCCAATTCTGCCTTTAGCCAATGTGCACAGGTGCATAGTTTCTAGGAGGGAGGGTTGTTAGTGGTAGGGGAGGGGAGAGGGGGTAACAAGATAACAACCAGGAGCAGGAAACCTGGCTGAACACAGGGTTCTGAGGTCAATTGTTAGAGTTATTTTGTTAATCGGAGGATTTGAAGGCAAGCATTTAGAGTCCAGAATTGAAAATGAACCCAGTCGCCCCTCCCTATCTCTAACGTTCTGCAGCGCTACTACCCTCACAGAACTCTGCGTTCCTCCAACTATGTGCATCCCCCTCTTCCTTCGCCCCACCACTGGCAGCCGTGCCTTCAGCCGAATAGGCCCTAAGCTCTGGAATTCCTTCCCCACAGCTCTTCACACACTCTCTCTCTCTTCCTTTAAGATGTTGCTTAAAACCTATCTCTGACCAAGCTTTTAGTCACCTGTTCTAATGTCTCCTTCAAAAGCAAAACGCAGCGGATATGCTGGAAATCTGAAATCACAAACATAAAGTACGTACTGGAAATACTCAGCAAGTCAGGCAACATCTGTGGAGAAAAAGAGTTAACATTTCAGGTCGATGACCCTTCGTCAGTTGGGTCATCGACCTGAAATGTTAACTCTACGTTGCCTTTTCCACAGATGCTAATGTCTCCTTATTTGGCTTGGTCACTTTTTGTCCGACTACACTCCTGTGAAGCACCTTGGGATGTTTTACTACGTCAACGGCGCTATATAAATGCAAACTGTTGTTGTCCAGAGCAGTCTTCATTTCACATGAGCTGCGAGCAAGTAGCAGGTAGAAACGTCCTTGTAACACAATAAGCGCGCTTTTAAGATCGGAAGAGTGAAATGAACAAGCAGTTTCCCAGCTGTCGGATGTGCCTGTAAATACAAACAACCTGACCTTTGCTGTTGTCGCACTTGCGAGCTGCCCCGTGTACACTGGAACTGTACCTGGTCTGCTAATCGCGCAAAGCTAGGTTACCGCATCTGGGCTACAGCATCATGGTTACTCAATTAAAACGCATAGATTGAAACGGAGAACCGCAATAACATCACGCATCAAGAAAACGGGTTTCAGTATTCCCAATCGGCTGGTTGGGAATCAGAGCTGATAGAGATATATAAAAACAAAATGTAGGAGAGCGGGGCATCCAGAACTTCTTATAACTCCGCTCTTTTGAAACTAGAGTTTTTATCAGCAGCAAAAGTAAAAACGCATTATCGGGAGGTGTGGCTGCACAAGTAGATAAACCTGTTTCTATTTGCACAGGGAAGTTCACTCCCAGCAGTTGACGCATTCACTGTCGGGTCTCCGAATGGACATTCTCCAGTAGGTCGAAAGAGAAGCTAGTTTATAAATCGTGCACCTGCACTGTAACATTTAAAAACAAATGCCAATCTGGAAAAAGACATGGTGGCAGAAAAAGAAATCCATATGTCTGATGATTAATTTTATAGTTTACCACCTCCAAATAGCTTCATAAATCACCTGCCTTTATAGTACCTTGTATGCATCTTTCATTAAAAAAAACAATGGGAAAAGCACAACAGCCTGTAAATATACCATGCCAAGGGCAATATGTTCTATTACTGTAAACCCATTTACACAATCATAAACCTGAAGTGGTTGGGAAATTTACTGAGGTTTTAATAAAACTGCAAATGATGCACAATACAAGTGCTGCATCACAGTTAAAAAAATATTAGAATTCTCTGAATTGCCCTGTGCGGTGCTGAGCTATACCAAGCAGAAACGACTTGGATTCCATCACTAGTCTGGGTCGAGTCTGCTGGTCTCAATCGGGTCAACAATGGCGTGGGGTAGGCTCTGTACAAATCGGTCTTAGTGTCCCTGGGCTTGGGGCAGAAGGAATGAACTCTGAGTTCTTGCTCCTGTTTGCTATCCAGTGAGCAATGCTTGGAAGGTTTGAGGCACAAACGAGGCAATCATTGCACTTTATCATGGACCTGGTCCTATTCTGTCTAATTGAGCAGTCAAAAGCTAGAGAGTGAGGCCTCTCTGGTGGTGTCCCTTTGCTGTCCAGAAGTGTGAGAGAGATCAAATCCTTCCCTCTGGTGGCAAAAGAGAGAAGAAATTAAAATGACACAGAAATGCTGTGTGTGTTGCTGCTGGTGTTGAGTTTAGTGCACCAGAGAGTGTGAAAAAACACAAAAGTAATTGCAAAGCAACTGTGCACGCACAAGGTTGCACATCTGCGTTTACTTTGGATTCACATTTCTGGCTTTCTCCAATATTAGCGGAGCTTTTTAGGTGAATGCTGGTACTTCAGAAGGCAGCAGTGCCTCCCAAAGCACCTTACAATGCTGCGGCCAAAGTCAGGGAAAGGCAGCACTTCCAAAACCAGGAATACTTGCTTTACGTTGTGTTTTATCGGGTCTCACAAACATCTCAAAGCAGTTAACACACAAGTCACTTACGCTGGCAAATAGCTTTTACTCATTCTCGGGACGTGGCCATTGCTGGCAGGCTGACATTTATTGCCCATCTCCAAGAGCAGTTAAGAGTCAACCACGTCGGTACGGACGGGAGTCACGTAAAGGCCAGACTGGGTAAGGACGGGAGGTTTCCTTCCCCAAAGGACATTAGTGAACCAGTTGGGTTTTTACAACAATCCGACAGCGTCATGGTCGCTTTTACTGATACCAGCTTTTTAAACTGAATTCAAATTCTCAAACTGCCATAGTAGGATTTGAGCCCATGTTCTTTGGATTATTAGTCCAGGCCTCTGGGTTAGTAGTCCAGTAACATAACCACCATGCCACTTTACCCTAAATGTTCCCATTTCCCCCCTACTACAAGTCACAAAAAAGTAGCTAAAGCACAAAATGGTAACAAGTTACATATTGTTAAGCTACATTGTCATACAACAACCTTCTGAAAATCAAAATGTGAGATATCCTGCAATACATAACCAAGAGCTCGGCTTGCAGGCCCCAATGCCTTTCAAAAAACTGACACACTTAGCAACAGAAGAGAACGTGAAAGCCAATTAAAGGAAACTTTATGTTGCACCTCCTATTGTTATGGTCAGCAGATTTCTTCGACTCCATCTCTGCAAAAAAAACTGCACATTTTCGTTCCTACTACCCAACAAAATGACTCTCTTGTTAAGGCAGCTGGCTCAGAACCAACCAGCACGAGACTTCAGTTCCTTTCTACCCTCCAGCTGTTAGCGCCAAATGGGAGGGGAAAAAATTGCTAAATTTGGAAGAAAATTAAAAAGTAATTTGCAAAAAAAAAATTGGCAAATGGAACAGGGTAGAAAATAGGAGGGGGATTCAAGAAATGAGGAAGGGGCTGGGTGGAGAGGAAAGAACAAGGGCAGAGGGAGGGGGGAAATTGAAGAATGCACAGCATTTCTACTGAAACAGATTGAACAGTGCTCCTGGGATTAATAACTATCATGTTCTACTGCTGATTAATTATTTAGTCAGATCAAACTGTAATTACAGCTGTTTCTCACAAGGTGCCTCAAACTCATCTCACAAACTACTCTGAGCTCCCCCATCATGCTATATATAAGGGCAAATACTCTCCCAGCTCGCTTCTTTTACTATATTTATAACAGGCTGCTTCTGAAGCCGGTCTCAATAAACGTGCATCGGTCTCCCACTTCAGTGAAACGAGGCTGATGGCATGTCACAACAGAAAAGGACGCAAACTCCAGCAACTTGAAAGTGAGAAAACGTTCAAGGGCACTTCACAGAGGCACAAGGAAATAAACAAAAAATGGATGCCAAAATGGAGAGTATTAGGAAGGGTAGTCAAAAGCTTGACTGAAGAGGTGGGTTTTAAGGAGGGTCTTAAAGGGGCGGAAGTGTTTAGGGAAGGAATTGTGGGACTTAGGTGGTACAACTGCTAAAGATGGGGTGAAGAGGGCGATTTACAAAAGGCCAGTCAGAGGAATAGAGTGTTCAGGAGGGCGTATTTGGGGGGGGGTGGCGGCGAAGCAGAAAGGTTGTAGCATACTTCCAGTGACGCCCCCAGGCCCAAATTTTCATAGGGCTCAATATGGTTGCCAAAGGAAATCTCTATTAGGCCTCCAACAGGCCTGTATCTGCACAGGCAACATTCTAAAGAAAAACAAGGAAAGCAGCATACATAGATTGTGTGTCTCTCCTGAGTGCAACAGTAAAACATTTAAGAATCCAAACTCACGGCTAAAATATTTTGTTCTGATCTACAGAGATGACCTGAAAGGACACTTTGGGGAATTAAAATTCTTGGGAGCTTTTAAATCTGCATTCCCAGAATCTCAAGCCTTAAAAACATTAACATTCGACAACTTCAATTAATCTAGGCAAAGGTTAACCAACTTTTTGGCAAGGCTCTTGTGCACTTAAGACATTTGATGTTATTTTCACAATGAAATGATCAGTCCCAGCTTTAAAATTACAGGGCACAAGAAACTCCCAAACTATTCAGTTTTTTTTTAAAAAGACACTAGGCCATGTCCAGCTCACACTCACTCTGCTAGTCAGACTCTGGCCTACTGTGGGTTTTGCCCTCCCTCCCCTATCAGTGGCACAGCCTATAACATCTTGCTCCCATATTCTGGAATTCTCTTCCTAAACTTCTTTACCATGCTTCCTTAAAATCCATCTCTTCAACCAGGCTTCCACTCAACCTTCTCATTTGTCCCAATTCCTGATCGGTGTCCAACTACCCTTCACCTCAGTAAGGAGTCTTGGGATTGTTTTTTTTTGCTTAAGTTAGAGGCAATACATAAAAGAAAACTGCTGCATGTTATTTTGGTGATTGATCAAAAGGGAAGCTGGGAAAAGATAATAAACATTTTGTGGTTAAATTAAAATGTGACTTTAAAAAAAAGGTATCGGAGCAGATCCTTGCTGAGAATTATGCATCACCATTAAACCTTTCTCCCCCACCAAAAAAAAGACAAGTTCATTTCAACAGAAGAACTGTAAAAGCTCAGATGGGATTGAGACAATGGAATGGAAAAGGATGTGGATTAAGGAGTTGGAAAAACACTAAAAAAATGTGCACAGCATTCCTAAGGAAAGGAACATACAAGCCAGCCAACCTGCTACAGAGAACATAAGAGACAGAAAAATTCACAGTGATTTGTTAATTTGCACAGTGGAACTGATTCAGCCTTAAGAGCAGACACAGCATGGAACTTAGCCTCTTCAAGACTGATCATTATCTCCCATCACTGTTGACTGAGGCGGCTTAATTAACCTCCTTTGAAGTCAACCTTTCAAATACCTCTGCATTACACACACCAGAAAAAACAAAGCTCACACCATCAGAAACATGTCTGTGAAGATACTATTAAAAAAATCAGAGTACAGGAGTACCTAGTTAAATACCAGACAATCACCACTGTTTGCTAGTAATTATTTAAGAGACAAGAGGACCCATTATAGTATTACTTGAATTTACAAGAACATGTGCACTCCTGAGATTTACAATGTTTGCACCAATATCAATAATGCAATCCCACCCTTCCTTCAGTTTGTTCCTTCAAAAGATGCAGCAAGTTAAAATTATATTTCTAATTAAGCAACGCAAGTCTCAAGATAGAAATATACATTAC
Source organism: Heptranchias perlo (assembly GCF_035084215.1). Taxonomy (NCBI): domain Eukaryota; kingdom Metazoa; phylum Chordata; class Chondrichthyes; order Hexanchiformes; family Hexanchidae; genus Heptranchias; species Heptranchias perlo. Next base: position 34,677,417 of record NC_090327.1, on the reverse strand, counting down.
AGAAAGTAACAGTAAAAGTGAGATCTTTTCAATAAAAGGAATATGAAACCTGCTCACAGTGAGTGTGAGTGTAAACCAAAACCTGCTCACAGTGAGTGTGAGTGTAAACCAAAACCTGCTCACAGTGAGTGTGAGTGTAAACCAAAACCTGCTCACAGTGAGTGTGTATTTGACTCTGCTGTACTATGCAGTACTGCCACTCAGCATAAACTCAGACATCCTACTACTCCAGGTTACTAAGGCAACATATTTTTTCTGTCTAGCAACTCGCAGGAACAGTCTGAACCTACTGAATAAGCACTTTTTTTTGGAACAAGAACAAAATTACATTCAGTCTTAACCAGACACATAAATAAATAGATATACAGACATTTCAAGATATAAATATACATTCATTCCACAGCTACTTCACATTAAAGCAACACTGTAACACCCTATCTGACAAGTAGTGCAACATACATACCATCCAAGTGGACTATCTAACTCCGCCAGGCAGATCGCATACCAGAAATTCTATGAATCTTATAACACAAGGAGAGAGAAAAAAACTTACCTCTTGAGAATTCTCAGGGCTTGATAACCACCATGAATTTGAAGGGAAATTGAAGGCGGACTTAAAATAAAACAAATAAAAAAGGTAGATTGGGAGTCGAATGTCTTTCTTTCTTTTTTAGAAAAAGGCTTGTTTTACGTTCTCATGTTGGGCAGATGTGGCCGAGCTGGTGGTTTAAGGGTAACTGGAGGAAGGTGGTGTTGGTGGTCCCTGAACCTTCACAGGAATGGGGAGAGGCTGGAGCTGCTGCCGGTACTGAGAAGCGGCGGCTCCAGCTGCTGGTTGCTCTAGTCGCTGCTGGGGTGTTGAGTGGAGCCGCTGCTGCTCCTGCCGGGGACCGAGTGACAGGGAGCGGGCGGGCGGGAGCTGCTGCTGTGGCTCCAGGCGGGCGAGAGAGAGCGAGCGAGCGGACTGGAAGGGACGGAGCTGCAGCTCGAGCTTCGCCAGTGACTGGCTCCAAGTGAAGTGACTCAGCCCCCCGGCCTCGCTCACTCACTCACTCACTTCTCTCCTTTCTCTCGCCACCCAGCGGAAAAAAAGACTTGCTGCGAAGCTGACGCACGCTCTGACAAGCTCCAGCCCACTGCTTCCTGTTTCCAGCAAAACCATTTTTTTCCCTCTTTCTAACCAAGTCATACATTTTTTTTATGTTGCATTTATTATTATGCAACCCCTCCACACACAATTATTCCGGTAATCTACCAACCAAATTGAAAATCAATAACTGTAAAATTAAATTGAGACAAATTTAATGCAATTTTTCTTTAAAGTTGCAAAGCAAAATGTGACTCTTTTGGGTGTGCATAGCTCTTTATTTCTCTTTCTCTCCTCCCCCTCACACAAAAAAAATTATGAGAACAGGCTGTTGGCAGCAGAGGTCAGATTAAAGTCTGTGCAGCCTGTCTGTTTTTTTTTTGCTACAGCCTTTATTAGACTAACTCAGCCAATGGCTTGTCAGAACTTGGCCAGAAACCAAAAAAAGAGAGGCACTGACTCTCGTGTGTGTCTCCTCTGACATCACCAGTGTACAGGGGAAAAAGGTTTCTTTCTCCACTTGCTCACTCATTGAGGAAATGTGATGCATTCTCAGACTGTCACCGTCAAACACTTGTGTCAGATTACACAATGCTGAGGTAACAGAACTGAAACAGCAAGCAATATGAAAACCTTGCGCTTCCCATGTACAGTTTATCCAGCTCCACTGCACTGGAGCCTTTATTTCCAACCCTTTCAGCTCAATCCTTTTCAGTTGCTTACTTTTTCCAAAAATGTCATTGGAACATTGTTAATTCCCACAACAAGTCCCACAAATTTCTGCTTGAATCATAGAATCTTACAGCACAGAAGGAGGCCATTCGGCCCATCGTGTTTTTAAAAAAATATTCATTCTCGAGTTGTGGGCATTGCTGGCAAAGCTGGCATTCATTGCTGCCCATCCCTAGATGCCCTTGAGAAGCTGGTGTTTGGCCTTCTTCTGGAACTACTGCAGTCGTTGTGGTGAATGCACTTCCACAATGCCATTAGGTATGGAACTCCCAGATTTTTGACGCAGCAACGATGAAGGAATGACGATATATGTCCCAATCGGGATGGTGTGTGACTTGGAGAGAAATTTGGAGGTAATGGTGTTCTCATCCACCTGTGCTGGCTCTTTGAAAGGGCTACCCAATTAGTTCCAAACCCCTGCTCTTTCCTATTGTCCTGCAAATTGTTCCCTTTCAAGTAATATATCCGAAACCCTTTTGAAAGATACTGTTGAATCTGCTTCCACCACTCTTTCAGGCAGCGCATTCCAGATCATAACAACTCGCTGCCTAAAAAAATTCTCCTCATCTCCCCACTGGTTCATTTGCTTGAGTATTGAAATTTTGCATAAAATGTCCCAGAAGCGGTCAAAAAATACCACTTTTCAGAACAATAATAAACCTTAATGATTATTCATAATCCAATTACAAACCTGGAAAACGTCCTTTTTTGTTTTAGTTTTTCTCCTGCTTTCTCTCAAAGACTTGACATCAAGGAAGCAGCAGTGGACATTTATCTTCACACAAAATCCCCTCACACTTCTCCGCTGCCATTAACAACAGCAGCAAATAAACAACAACAACAACTTGCATTTATATAGCGCCTTTGATGTAGAAAACATCCCAAGCTGTTTCACAGAAGTATAATCAAAAATCAATGCTGAGCTAAAGATATCAGAAGGGGTGGCTAAAAGCTTGTTCAGAGGTGGGTTTTAAGGAGGATCACAGAAGGAGAGGGAGGTGGAAAGGCAAAGAGGTTTAGGAAGGGAATTCTAGAGTGTTCAGCCTAGACAGCTGAAGGCACATTGGCCAATGGTGGGGTAAAGGGAGCAGGGAATGCACAAGATGCCAGTGTTGGAGGAACACAGAGTTTTCAGAGTATTGTAGGGCTGGAGGAGGTTACACAGAAAGCGAGGGCTGAGGCCGTGAAGAGATTTAAACACAAGGATGAGAATTTTAAATTTGAGGCATTGAGGGACTGGGAGCCATTGTAGGTCAGTGAGCTGATGGGTTAGCGGGACTTCATCCTGGATAGGATATGGGTAGCAGAGTCAACCTTGGGCAAATGGGTATTGCGTAGTCAATAGCAGTGGCAAATCTAAACTTAATGTCCTCTGCACAATCGATGGCAAAGGAGACCTGAGTTACTGGGTGACCTGATCTGCTGCTGGTGTTATGACTTCCCCTGATGGCCATGTAGAAATTCAGCATGTCATGTGTCGGCCTTGGCTCAGTTGGTAGCACTTGTGCCTCTGAGTCAGTCAGTTGAGAGTTCTAAGCCCCACTACAGAGACTTGAGCACATAATCTAGGCTGGCACTACAGTGCAGTACTGAGAGAGTGCTTCACTGTCAGGGGTGCAGTCTTTCAGATGAGATATCAAACTGAAGCCCCATCTGTCCTCTTGGGTGAATGTAAAAGATCCCATGGCACTATTTCAAAGAAGAACAGGGAAGTTCTCCTGGTGTCCTAGCCAATATTTATCCCTTGACCAATATCACTAAAAAAACAGATGATTTGGTCATTTATTTCATTGCTATTTGTGGGACCTTGCTGTGTGTAAATTGGCTGTTGCATTTCCTACATTTTAACAGTGACTACACTTCAAAAGTACTTAATTGACTGTAAAGCACTTTGGGATTCCTGGGGTCGTGCAAGGTGCTATATAAATGCAAGTCTTTTTTTAGCATAATCCAAGTCCGCTGTCTGGTTGGACCAGCTTTCTGTATATAAAAAAAAGCAAATATTTTCTACAGAAACAATTTGTAGCACTACATAATCAGGTGGAACATTCACCAGTGAGAAAGATCCTTTATTTACGCTCCTCTTTTCCTCCATGCTTCAGCTTTCCTCATTAAGCAGTGTCAGAATCCCTTGCATCACGCAGAAAATGTAACAGCAGAAGGAAATTGGACGTGCATAGCAACAGCTGTTGTTCATTTTTGGAATTAACTGACACAGAGGCTGGCACCAGTTAATTATGTAGATATGGGAGACCAATACATGTAGATCACTCACTCTTCTGGAATCTGTACCCTTCAGTCAAAGAAAGAACAAACTTTCATGGACCTTTCATGGACCTCAGGACATCCTAAAGTGCACCAAGCCAATTAAGTCCTTTGGAAGTGTAGCCTCCGTTGTATTGTAGGAAACATGGTAGCCAATTTGCACACAACAAGATCCCAAAAACAACAATGAAATAAATGACCAATTAAACTGTTTTAACGTAGCCAGGACACCAGGAGAACTCCCCCGCTCTTCGTCGAATAGTGCCATGGGATCTTTTATGTCAACCTGAGAGGGCAGATGAGTCCTCAGTTTAACATCTCATTCGAACGATGGCACCTCCGACAGTGTAGCACCCCCTCAGTATTGCACTGGAGTGTCAGCCTAGGTTATGTGCTCAAATCTTGGCATGGGGGTTGCGTCATTTTTTGTACTTCACTGGTGAGTGTCACCAGACTATTCACCCATGGTGACATTGCAGCCATGCACTTTCTAGCAGGGGTCACTGGGCAGTGGTCAGGAGGGGAAACTCCAGCTAATCGTTCCCTTCCTTGGCATTGAGGCCAACATTGTGTCCCTATCACTACCCCAGATGAGACCAGCTAACTCACTACTGACCAGGGACCGAACCCAAGAAATTCCTGCTGTATTGGCCCGTTTGCACACTTAGAAAATTCACTAACTGGGCCACTGGGGCAACCCAACTGGGATTTTTTTTTTCCATTTTTCAGTTATTCAGATCACAATTCAGTTTCCTGTCCCTACCACTTTCCAGTTAACTGTTACTTGAGAAACAGAAGGGGAACTTTTTTTTAACATGGGGGGGCGGAATTTAAAAACTTTCTTGTGTGAGACCCGGTTAGAAAGTTTGAGCCAGTAAAAAAAAAGGAATCTTGAATAAATTCGGAAAATATAATAGTAGTGGGGACTGAATGTTTTATTCATAATAGATTTACCGCTCACTCCCTGTTTTGGACTAGACAATTCAGCTTTAGAGCCTGATGTCCGGAAATTTGGAAAACATGATTGGACGCCAAACTTATGTGTTATTAAAACTTGCAATCCTTTTTCCTCAGATATTTCTGTGTATTATGGTGACAAGATAGAAAGAAAGTGCATTGATATAGTGCCTTTGACACCCTCAGGGACATACCAAAGCCAATGACTTTTGAAGTGCAGTCACTATTATTATGCAGGCACATATGACAGACGACTTGTACACAGCAAATAAGATGAGTTAGAGAAAAAAGAACTTGCATTTATATTGCGTCCTGCTCTGGCCTGCCCCCATCCTGCTCACTCTAGCCTACCCCCATCCTGCTCACTCTGGCCTGCCCCCATCCTGCTCACTCTGGCCTGCCCCCATCCTGCTCACTCTGACCTGCCCCATGCAACTCACTTTGGCCTGCTTCTATCCTGTTCGTTCTGGCGTATACCCTTTCTGCTCACTCTCGCCTGCCCCATCCTGCTCACTCTGACCTGCCCTCATCCTGCTCACTCTGGCCAGCCCCCATCCTGCTCACTCTCACCTACTTCTATCTTGCTAGCTTTAACTGCACTAATCCTGCTTTCACTGCCATTCCCCTGTGCTCTCACTCTGACCTGTCTCTATCTGCTCACTTTGGCCTGCCCCCATCCTTCTCACTGGCCTGCCCCATTGAACCCTCTGGCTGTATTTGGACTTACATGCCAATGACACAAGTCCTTTTATTTAATCTCCCCAGCGTTTACCATGTACAGCACTCTGCATTAAACCAGCCAGGCTATATCACATTACCAGCCCAACATATCTGCTAATGCTTCAGGCACAACAGGAGAGGCCAGTGGAGATTCAGTGGAAGACTATTTATACTAACTTGGGTCCAATCCAATAACTTTGGGAGGATTTTTTTTCAAAATCTTTAATCAGTGTCAGGTTTTGATTTTATTTATTTAACAAAACTCTTCTTTTCTACCAGCCTCTTCAGCACATTTGTCTTCTTTACACTGTCAATTTAGAAGACTAAAAGAAAAATTGTGAATTTTCAGCAATAGCGTGAGTGTTCCCTCTGTTTTTAACAAAGGGATGCTGCCTTTAAGGAGAAAAACAGCATGTGTTTCAACGGAGTTCACATCCTTGTTTGCATTGTTTGATAAACTCTTTTCTGTGTCGATGATATAAATTTCACTCAAATGTATCCTTGTTTCTAAAAAAAAGTATTTGCATTAGGATTCAGGAAGAAATCATTGAGCAGGTAATCCCTGTCCATTCTCCTCGGGCCTAAAGCCCATGTTTTCTTTAAAAAGACATAACACAGTTTTCTCAGCTGGCCTAGTGACTTTAAGTGGTGAATAGCAGATCTATACAGACTAGGAAGCAGCCACATTTGATCCAGGATCCGCATTGAATTAGTTGATCTCAGCAGGGCTGCAGGAAAGCTGTGTAGATATGGCCTCAGAGTCACTGTGTTCCTTCCCTCGATCACAATCCAGTGACACCTGTTGGAATCGCATGTGCGTGAACGTCAAGCGAGGACAGGATCAGGCACAGCTGTGATGTCCCTCCGTGGCTGAACAACTTGCTAGCACTCACTTTTACGGGAATAATTGGTGATTGAGCAGGGGTGCCTGTGGAAAGCAAGGAACTGACGCCCTCCAGCGATAATTGGTAAGATTAGAGGTAAAGCAAATCTTCCCGAAGGCTTGTTTGATAAATGGACCATCTGACGTGGTACTAACAAACCAGAAAAGTCCAAAATTTGATTCCCAGTCTGTGCTTGAGTTAGTTGATCTCAGTCAGAGAGACAGTGGGGGTGCTACAATTACCCTTACAGCTGTCGGGTTAGGAAGGGGATGCTTTTATGGAGAATGGATCAGTAGCTTGGTGTGGTCTCAAGAGCTTTTGTTGCTAAGCTTCAAGTGGCTCTGAGATGAATTTCTTTCACCCGCTGGGGAGGACAGTGTTAAAAAATAAACATAAATCCTTCTGACAGACATAAACCATTATTGAAAGCGTTTGCTTGGGGAGTTTCGTTTTGTGGATAATCTCTCCCAAAGTACATCCTCCCTGGGTTGTGTAATACAGTTTACAGAGGTGCCCGTAAGTGGAGCCGTCAGCGAAGAGAACAACCTCAGGAAATTATGACTAAATCTTGCAGATAACGGGTGTCGAAGGCAACATCATTTACTGGCTTTTTTAAAATTCATTCATGGGATGTGGGCGTCGCCGGCAAGGCCAGTATTTATTGCCCATCCCTAATTGCCCTTGAGAAGGTGGTGGTGAGCCGCCTTCTTGATTGTACAGCTGAGTGGCTTACTAGGCCATTTCAGTTAAAAATCAACCACATTGCTGTGGGTCTGGAGTCACATATAGACCAGACCAGGTAAGGACAGCAGGTTTCCTTCCCTAAAGGGCATTAGTGAACCAGATGGGTTTTTAACGATAATCTGGTAGTTTCATGGTCACCATTACTGATACTAGCTTTTTTATTCAAGATTTTATTTAATTAACTGAATTCTGGATTACCAGTCCAGGCCTCTGGATTACTAGTCCAGTAACAGCCACTATGCTTCAAGGGTTAAGTTACGAGGAGCGATTACACAAATTGGGGTTGTATTCTCTAGAGTTTCGATGGTTAAGGGGTGATCTGATCGAGTTTATAAGATATTAAGGGGAATAGATAGGGTGGATAGAGAGAAACTATTTCCGCTGGTTGGGGATTTTAGGAGTAGGGGGCACAGTCTAAAAATTAGAGCCAGACCTTTCAGGAGCGAGATTAGAAAACATTTCTACACACAAAGGGTGGTAGAAGTTTGGAACTCTCTTCCACAAACGGCAATTGATACTAGCTCAATTGCTAAATTTAAATCTGAGATAGATAGCTTTTTGGCAACCAAAGGTATTAAGGGATATGGGCCAAAAGCAGGTATATGGAGCTAGGAACAGTGGAGGAGCAGAGAGATCTAGGGGTCTATGAAAGAACTCACTTAAAACTAATGGAAAAATAATTGAAAAGACTAATGGAATGCTAGCCTTCATCTCAAGGGGGCTGGAAAACAAAGGGATGGAAGTTATGCTACAGTTATGCTACAGTTGTATAAAGCTCTGGTTAGACCGCATCTGGAGTACTGCGTTCAGTTCTGGGCACCGCACCTCAGGAAGGATATATTGGCCTTGGAGGGGGTGCAGCACAGATTCACCAGAATGATGCCGGGGCTAAAAGGAATAAATTATGAGGAATGGTTGCATAGACTAGGCTTGTATTCCCTCGAGTATAGAAGATTAAGGGGTGATATAATTGAGGTGTTTAAGATAATTAAAGGATTTGATAGGGTAGATAGAGAGAAACTATTTCCTCTGGTGGGGGAGTCCAGAACTCTAGGCTGTTCAAGGATGATGTCAGGAGACACTTCTTCATACAAAAGGGTAGTGGAAATCTGGAGCTCTCTCCCCCAAAAAGTTGTTGAGGCTAGGTCAATCAAAAATTTCAAAACAGAGATTGATAGATTTTTGTTGGGCTAGGGTATTAAGGAACATGGAACCAAGGCCGATAAATGGAGGTTAGATACAGATCAGCCATGATCTAATTGAATGGTGGAACAGGCTCGTGGGGCTGAATTGCCTACTCCTGTTCCTATGCTCCTAATGGCCTACTCCTGTTCCTAAGTTTCTATAAGTCATACAGACTGGGAAGCTTGCAGGTTGACCTCATCCTGTCTATGTTGAGATAGCTGTTTCCCTGAAGTAGATCTATATGTTGAAACAGTTGACCCCTGCTGAAAAGTGAGTGTGGTCAGAACAAATGAGGACAAGATTGAGATCAGCTGTGATGGCCGATACAGTCAGCTAACATTTACTGTCTAGTATCACAGTGGGGTGAGTTAGGAACATAGGAACATAGGAACAGGAGTAGGCCATTCAGCCCCTCGTGCCTGCTCCGCCATTTGATAAGATCATGGCTGATCTGTGATCTAACTCCATATACCTGCCTTTGGCCCATAGCCCTTAATACCAAAAGTCTACCTATGGAAGCATGCCCAAGGAAGTCAGTGGCATCGGGGAGGGGAGAAAATTGGGGGAAAAAAACAGAACTCCAGTCAGAAGATTATGGGTTCAAGCCACACGACAGGACATTAATACATAATCTGGGCTGATGCTTGAGTTCAGTACTGAGGGAGTGCTGCACTGTTGGAGTTGCTGTCTTTCAGATGAGACATTAAACCAAGGCTGTGACTACCTGTTCAGGAGGATATAAAAGATCATATGACACTACTGGAAGAAGAGCCAATGTTTGTCCCTCAACCAACACCACCAAAACAGACTAACTGGTCACTCATCTGTTTGTGGAATCTTGCTGTGTTTGCCTACAAACAACAAAGACTGCATTTAAGAAGTAATTTATTGGTTGTGACATTTATTGGGACATTCTACGGATGTCAAAGGTGCTATATAAATGCAAGTCTTTATTTTATTTTTTCCATAGATGTTCATTGATAGAGGGCTAGTAAACATGAGAAGTAAAGAAAGGGATTTAAATAAATGGAGGGTATAGACAGAATGTACAAAGGACACAAATCTTTAAAATATTACATATAAAATTCATAACTTACCAAAGAGGAAATTTATGACGATATTATTGCATATTTTCCATTGCATAATATACAGACAGGATAGTAGCAGCCAAGCAGTGAGTCACTGTATTAGTCAAATAGTTCTGACAATGTCATAGAGCGATGTGTTTGAATCCCTCCAATCAGGTTTTCACCCCTGCCGCAGGACGCAATCGATTGCAAACATGAGGACCACCATATGAGCCAGGAATCTTCATCAACCGAAAGGGCTATCTCTCCATCAGTGCACAGCAGGTGTGCGACCACAAGAAGCAATTTATGCAAGTGTGCACTAGATTCTAAGGCAGTTATCATGATCCGTTCATTTTGCACCAGTCCAACATTCCAGACCTCTTCCAAACAGGAAACAGACTTAAGGGCTGGCTTGTTGGAGACAAGGGATAGTCCCTGAAAACTTGGCTCATGACGCCTGGGAGGAACCTCACCAACAAGACACAAGAGCGATACAACCAGAGCCACATGACCAGCAGGTGTATCAGTGAGCCGCCTTCTTGAACCGCTCCAAACATGGACAAAAGAGCTGAATTCCAGAGGTGAGGTGAGAGTGACTGCCCTTGACATCAAGGCAGCATTTGACCGAGTGTGGCACCAAGGAGCCCTCGTAAAATTGAAGTCCATGGGAATCAGGGGGAAAACTCTCCAGTGGCTGGAGTCATACCTAGCACAAAGGAAGATGGTAGTGGTTGTTGGAGGCCAATCATCTCAGCCCCAGGACATTGCTGCAGGAGTTCCTCAGGGCAGTGTCCTAGGCCCAACCATCTTCAGCTGCTTCATCAATGAGCTTTCCTCCATCATAAGGTCAGAAATGGGGATGTTCGCTGATGACTGCACAGTGTTCAGTTCCATTCGCAACCCCTCAGATAATGAAGCAGTCCGAGCCCGCATGCAGCAAGACCTGGACAACATCCAGGCTTGGGCTCATAAGTGGCAAGTAACATTTGCGCCAGATAAGTGCCAGGCAATGACCATCTCCAACAAGAGAGAGTCTGACCACCTCCCCTTGACATTCAACGGCATTACCATCGCCGAATCCCCCACCATCAACATCCTGGGGGTCACCATTGACCAGAAACTTAACTGGACCAGCCATATAAATACTGTGGCTACGAGAGCAGGTCAGAGGCTGGGTATTCTGCGGCGAGTGACTCACCTCCTGACTCCCCAAAGCCTTTCCACCATCTACAAGGCACAAGTCAGGAGTGTGATGGAATACTCTCCACTTGCCTGGATGAGTGCAGCTCCAACAACACTCAAGAAGCTCGACATCATCCAAGATAAAGCAGCCCGCTTGATTGGCACCCCATCGACCACCCTAAACATTCACTCCCTTCACCACCGGCGCACTGTGGCTGCAGTGTGCACCATCCACAGGATGCACTGCAGCAATTCGCCAAGGCTTCTTCGACAGCACCTCCCAAACCCGCGACCTCTACCACCTAGAAGGACAAGAGCAGCAGGCGCATGGGAACAACACCACCTGCACGTTCCCCTCCAAGTCACACACCATCCCGACTTGGAAATATATCGCCGTTCCTTCATTGTCGCTGGGTCAAAATCCTGGAACTCCCTTCCTAACAGCACTGTGGGAGAACCGTCACCACACGGACTGCAGCGGTTCAAGAAGGCGGCTCACCACCACCTTCTCAAGGGCAATTAGGGATGGGCAATAAATGCTGGCCTCGCCAGCGATGCCCACATCCCGTGAACGAATAAAAAAAAAGCCATATGCATGTTGAAAATGCGCTTCAGGTGCCTGGATAGGTCTGGAGGTGACCTTCAGTACTCGCTAGTGAGGGTCTCCAGTATAATCGTGGTGTGCTGTGTCCTGCACAAAATTGTGTAGCAGAGAGGTTTACAGATGGAGGAGGACGAAGGCGCTCTTCAATCATCCTCAGTTGGCGACAACATTGAACAAGTGGAAGAGAAAGAGGAGGACAAGGAGGAAGATGAGGAAGATGGCCAGACCAACCGTGCAAATTGTTGCCTGGGATGCCAGGAATGCCCTCATCTCTCACAGGTTCTCTTAGTAACAGTGGCAAAAGAGAGACATTGAGATACTCAGGTCAGCTGGCACAACTACCAAACCCCCACCCCCCACCTTTGCATAAAACAGTCCTTCAACCTTGCAAACACCCATTGCACATCCGCCCAATCAGTACCGTCATGTATTGGCATTCATCACGAAGCAAATGAAAGGGCGACTTAACACTCAGGGCACCATAATGACCAGGACGTTGAAGTGGTGCCAAACAATACATTTAATGTACTAATATATAAAAAAAGGAAACTTAACAACATAACATTTCTTCAAACACTCTTGTGCATATCCTAGATGAACTATAATTTCATAGAATAACATAGAGTGTACAGCACAGAAACAAGCCTTTCAACCCAACAGGTCCATGCCGGTGTTTATGCTCCACACGAGCCTCCCCCCACCCTTCTTTATCTAATCCCATCAACATATCCTTCTATTCCTTTCTCCCTCATGTGTTTATCTAGCTTCCTCTTAAATGCATCTATGCTAGTCGCCTCTATTACTCCTTGTGGTAGCGAGTTCCATATTCTAACCACTCTCTGGGTAAAGAAGTTTATCCTGAATCCCCTATGGAATTTATTAGTAACTATCTTATATTTATGGACCTAGTTCTGGTCTCCCCCACAAGTGGAAACGTCTTTTCTACGTCTACCCTATCAAACCCTTTCATAATCTTAAAGATATCTATCAGTTCACCCCTCAGGCTTCTCTTTTCTAGAGAAAAGAGCCCCAGCCTGTTTAATCTTTCCTGAACTTACGCTTCCTACCGCTTCTATGTGGTGCATCCCCTGTGGCTTCAGCAGAGGTAGTGGCAGGCTGCTTCAGATCCCTGTCCTGACTGCTGAGAGGCTATTGGCCTACGACCTCTGAGTTTTGGAGCCCAAAAGGGCCCCACCAAAGACTGCTGTACCTGCACCTGTGCAGGGGAAGACTCAGCCATTGGGAGAGGAGGCAGCATTTTGGGTTGAGGTGGTGGGGGGGGGGGGGGGGGGCGGGCAATGGGTGAGATACGGGAGCGCCTTGACTGGAGTTTCCACCTTCATGTCCCCTTTCGCCATCATCCCTCTCCCGCGCCAGTGCAACATCACTCCCACCACTCTGCTGGACAGCAGGTTGGTGAGCAGATGTACCATGTTGTAAGGCCTCGGATAAGGTATCTGTCATCCTGTTTAAGGCGGCAGACATACTGGCTTCCAAACTATGCACGGTCATGGTCATAGACTCATTTGTGAGTCGTGCTCGAAGATCCATGGAGGCAGCCACTCTCTCCATGGCAGGCATTTTCGCAATTACCTGCAACATCAATCCACTAATATTGGAGTTGGACTCCTCCATCCTTTCCGCTATTGTAGAGTGTGTGCTTTGCACATTTTCCAGTACCTTGCAAAGGTGGAGCCATACCTCAATCATTCTCATTCTCAATGATGGCCCCCAGGGTTCAGCATCTGTGACCAGCTGAGCAGAGCTTGGAGAGGAGTGCGCCCTCCGACGCAGACTCTCCACAGCTGCCCATGCCACTAGTATCTGCTCGTGCTCACTTGTGAGTTGTGAATCACCAGGTGACAACCCAATTAACTGGCTGACAGAACCCACCGACGTGCCAGTATCTGCGCTGGTGCATGGCTGTATGTCCTGTGATGATGCACCCTCAGAAGGAATGAGATCCCCTGAGGAATTGATGTTATTCATCTCCGCACATTCTTCTTCTGTGCATGAATGCCCTTGAAGGCAAGAGAAAGCAATATGAATTAGTCATTGGCAAAGTAACAATCTTGCCAATCACCATACTCAGGTTTCTCATAGTTCAGCTATTGATGAAATAAAGTCATCATGTGTGTGAAAGACGTTTAAGTTCTGTCACCAGGCATATGCAGGTTCCAGTTTTTCAATTTCTGATGGATAGGGTTCCAAATGTCCTACTTATCTCCATGGCCTCCTCCCTGCATCAGTCAGCTGAACTATTTGTGGAGGGTCACCTCGAGTCCTCGCCCTCTCCCTTGCATTTTGCGCTCTCTTCTCCTACAAGGGGCGAAAGAACAGACCTGTGAGTGACTGAAGATCACTTATTCACCCGATGGATGCAGTACGTTGATGAGGGTGACCATCAGACAGATGCATATTGTATAAGGATTGGGGTGAGTGGCAGTGGTGGCTGCATAAATGGGGAGGTGAGGAAGTGCATAGAAAGTTGAAGGATGGGTGCTGCTGAAACCTAAGTAGGTATGAGAAGTGATGAGATGGAGTAGGCTTGCCAAGATAGAGTGAGAGGGGGAGTTGTACACCATAGGACGTAGGTTAATCAGCAACTGTGCTCACTTTTCCTGACCTGGTTAGGTCATTAAAGCGCTTCCTGCATTGCAGCCAACACCTGGGCACCGTGCTCCTGCTGCTCACCTCTCCTGCCACCTCCAGCTATGTCTTCTTGGTGGTAGAACCAGGAATCTTCCTCTCATCACTTGGGTAAATTTGTTCCCTCCTGGTTCTCACTGCGCCCATCAGTACTTCAAGTGAAGCATCCGTGAACCTGGGTGCTGCCTTTGCTCTCTTCACTTACTCTTTTCTCCTCCAAAATCCATTTTTGCATTGGCCCTTTAAATAGTGGACTTCAGATCGTGTCATGCAGGTGCGCAGTACGCCCACTGCGCTGCTTGGAGACGCGAAACCCGGAAGCAAAAATATTTGCCTTCAATTGAGTTGCAATTGCAGATTCCGATGCATTCACTTCACTTCCTTGTTTCCCGGGCGAAAATCTACCCAGCCACACTCTTCCCGGGTTCAAATAAAAATCATGCCCAAAGAGTTTGTTTGCTTTCCAATTAGCATGGGAAGGCAGTGCGCCATGAGGATGGACGTGTCATGTGACTAATGGCAGAAGCATGGAGGCGGGGCAGTTAGAGGTGGGAGGTCATGTGATGAAACCTCCAGGAAGACGCCCAATTATGTGAAGGCCTTAAAGAGGGTACAGAAGAGATTTACTAGAATGATTCCAGGGATGAGGGGTTTTAGTTAAGTGGATAGACTGGAGAAGCTGGTGTTGTTCTCCTTGGAACAGAAATGATTGCGAAGAGATTTGATAGAGGTATTCAAAATCATGAAAGGTCAAAACAGAGTAGATAGAGAGAAACTGTTCCCATTGGCGGAAGGGTCAAGAACCAGAGGACGTAGATTTAATGTGACTGGCAAAAGAACCAAAGGTGACACGAGGAATAACTTTTTTACACAGCGAGTGTTTAGGATCTGGAATGCACTGCTCGAGGGGGTGGTGGAGGCAGATTCAATTATGGCCTTCAAAAGGGAATTGGATAAGTACGTGAAAGGAAAAAAATTGCAGGGAAATGGGGATAGGGCAGTGGAGTGGGACTAGCTGGATTGCTCTTGCATAGAGCCAACACAGACTCGATGGGCCTCCTTCCATGCTGTAACCTTTCTATGATTCTTCTATTAGAGTTGGCAAGCTTAGGCCTAATGCACTTGCCAGGCCTGGACCATATCGGTGGAGCCAACATGAGCCCATCTTTCTCAATATACTGGCAGCCACTGATAGATGGGCACCCATCCGTACTCCCGGCTTTGGGAGTACCTGCCCTTTGTCCCACCCCAGGCCTGCCACTTGCCTCACATAGGGGTAGATGGAGCACCGCTCCTTACAAGGAAACCAGGAAACTCCCAGAGAGCAGTGACTTGGGCATTCCGCAGGTCTCCTGCTGAAATTAAGGTGGAAGAGCTGTGGAATTTCATATCCTCTGTATTTCACTGGATTATCACAAGGGTTAAACACAAGCTGCTTTGAATCTGTTACAGCCCAGTAATGGTGTGAAATGTTCTAATTAGCGTAAACAAAGGCCTTACGCCTTAAGGCATGATGGTGGATAGGCAATGGCTAACATATAAGGAATGAATGCATGAATTGCAACAATTATACATTCCTTTCTGGCACAAAAACACAAAAGAAAATGCAGCCCAACCATGGCTAACAAAATAAATTAAGGATAGTATTAGATCCAAAGAGGAGTCATATAAATTTGCCAGAAAAAGTAGCAAGCCTGAGGACTGGGAGCAGTTTAGAATTCAACAAAAAAGGACCTAGAGATTGATTAAGAGGGGAAAAATAGAGTATGAGATTAAACTTGCAAGGAACATAAAAGTGGACTGTAAAAGCTTCTACAAGTATGTAAAAAGAAAAAGATTAGTGAAGACAAATGTAGGTCCCTTACAGTCAGAAATGGGAGAATTTATAATGGGGAACAGGGAAATGGCAGAGCAATTAAACAAATACTTTGGTTCTGTATTCACGGAAGAGGACACAAATAACTTCCCAGAAATGCTAGGGAACCAAGGGATTAGTGAGAAGGAGGAATTAAAGGAAATTAGTATTAGTAAAATAATAGTGTTGGAGAAGTTAATGGGACTGAAAGCCAATAAATCCCCAGGACCTGATAATCTGTATCCCAGAGTACTAAAAGAGGTAGCCACGGAAATAGTGGATCATTAGTTGTCATCTTCCAAAATTCTATAGATTATGGAACAGTTCCTGCAGATTGGAGGGTGGCAAATGTAACCCCACTATTTAAAAAAGGAGGGAGAGAGAAAACAGGGAACTACAGACCGGTTAGCCTAACATCAGTAGTAAGGAAAATGCTAGAATCTATTATAAAGGATGTGATAACAGGACACTTAGAAAATATCAACGGGATTAGACAAAGTCAACATGGATTTATGAAAGGGAAATTGTGTTTGACAAACCTACTGGAGTTTTTTGAGGATGTAACTGGTAGAATAGATAAGGGAGAACCAGTGGATGTGGTTTATTTGGATTTTCAGAAGGCCTTTGATAAGGTCCCACATAAGAGGTTAGTGTGCAAAATTAAAGCACATTGGATTGGTGGTAATATACTAGCATGGATTGAAATTGGTTAACAGACAGGAAACAGAGAGTAGGAATAAATGGGTCTTTACTGGGGTGGCAGTCAGTGACTAGTGGGGTACTGCAGGGATCAGTGCTTGGGCCCCAGCTATTCACTATATATATCAATGATTTGGATGAGGGAACCGAATGTAATATTTCCAAGTTTGCTGACGACACAAAACTAGGTGGGATTGTGAGTTGTGAGGAGGATGCAAAGAGGCTTCAAGGCAATTTAGACAAGTTGAGTGAGTGGGCAAATACATGGCAGATGCAGTATAATGTGAATAAATGTGAAGTTATCCACTTCGGAAGGAAAAACAGAAAGGCAGAGTATTATTTAAATGGTGATAGATTGGGGATGTACAAAGGGACCTGGGTGTCCTTGTACACCAGTCACTGAAAGCAAACATGCAGGTGCAGCAAGCAGTTAGGAAGGCAAATGGTATGTTGGTCTTCATTGCAAGAGGATTTGAGTATAGGAGCAAGGGTGTCTTAGTGCAGTTATACAGGCCCTTGGTGAGACCACACCTGGAGTAGGTGCCTGACGAAGGAGGAAAGCTCCGAAAGCTTGTGATTTAAAATAAAAATGTTGGACTATAACCTGGTGTTGTGCAAGTCCTTACATTTATCAAGGGGTATGGGGAGAGAGCGGGAATATGGTATTGAGATAGAGGATCAGCCATGATCATATTGAATGGCGGAGCAGGCTCGAAGGGCCGAATGGCCTATTGCTGCTCCTATTTTCTATGTTTCTATGTTTTAAGCGGCTGCCTGGGATGCCTAAGAAATAGCTTGATAAATTTAGTATTGCTTTGAATAAGTGCAGATTGGGCCCAGGTCGTCCCACTGCTCAATTGGTCAGCCCATTTTATACCTGAGAAAACTGCTGCAACGCATTCCAATTTCTACCCCAGTATTTGCTTTCATAATTGCTTATGAAGACTGAACGAATGGTTTTAAACCCTCTGACCTCTTTCCTGCTCCCTTATCTCAAGCCATTTAATATGTAACAAGTAATCCACATTCTTGCCTCTCCTACCTTCTATCATACAGACTTAAAAGACTTTCCCCTCACTTCCCCTCACCCAGCCAATTGTCTTTCCTCAATTCCACGCTGAGATATAATTCATGGACACTGGCAGCCCTTCCAGTACCTTGTGCAACTGGCCTTTGATCATATCTGAGCCCAGATAATGACTGTTGCCATTTGTGGGATCTTGCTGTGTGCTTCCTAGTCAACAGTGACTACACTCCAAAAATTATTTCATTGGCTGTAGAGGGCTTTGGGACATACTGAGGTCGTGAAAGGCGCTACATAAATGGAGGTTCTTTCTTTATGTAGAAAAGGGCCATGTCTAATCCCAGAGTTGACGGCACTCCCATTTGGGAGTCAACCAAATTAAATTTTGTGACGCCACAGCAGGGGAAATTTCAGACAGAATGGGAATTTTTTTTAAAGAATGCCCTTACAACTTCATTGGAAATTTAAAAAAAATTCCTGAATCATCCTCATAGGTTTCTGATGCCGCTAACACGTGGCAACCAGAGGAAATAGTCCCTGCAAATTTCTCATTTCTTTTTTTAAATGCAGCTGGGTTTGATGCGAACAAAAGCCCTTCTCTCAATCCCAGCTTTGAGTTGTTTCTATATCTTCTTCGTCGCCTAGGGTTTCACTACTAGAAAAGGGAAGTGCTTCCTCTCAAGGTGGGCGGCACTCCTGTTTCATGAAGTCACTGGAATGGAACTTCACAACGTCACAGCAGGGGGAAATTCCAAAGCAAAACTCCTGTTTCCTGACTGGCTGCATCTGGCCGGCTGTGTTTTATTCTCAACTTCCAAGGTGTCAGCCTCTATGTCAGAAGGTTGTGAGTTCATGTCTCACTCCAGAGATTTGTAAACAATTTTACAACACCAAGTTATAGTCCAACAAATTTATTTTAAATTCCACAAGCTTTCGGAGGCTTCCTCCTTCGTCAGGTGAACGGTGTGTCCAGAGATTTGAGCACATAAACTAGGCTGGCACTTTAGTGCAGTACTGAGGGAATGCTATACTGTTGGAGGTGCCTTCTTTCGGATGAAACATTAAAACTGAGGGCAGGCTGATGTTAAAATCTATCAGGTGGACTATTCGGAGAAGAGCAGGGGAGTTCTCCATAGTGTCCTGGCCAGCATTGATCCCTCAATCAACACCTAAAACATATGATCTGATCCTTTATTTCATTGCTGTTTGTGGGACCTTGCTGTGTGCAAATTGGCTGACTACGTTACAACAGTGACAATACTTGTTCTTTCTTTCTTTCTTTCTTTCTTCCTTCCTTCTTCTTCTGAAGATGACGACTCTTTCCAGGGTACATTTCTTTGGATGCCAGCTTCCCTTTGGTGTCTTGCCCCAAGAATTCATTCTTTATCTGTGAGTCTTGACGATGGGTTTCATCAAGCTACTCAACACTGGTATAGACTTGGTATGCTGAATGACTTGTTTCTGTGCTGTGATGTTCCATGATACCACTTGCCTAGGAAAGGCAGATCAAGCCAAGCCCTATCCTGATTGCATTTGACATCCATATACTCCAGCAGGAATCGCTGGGTAGATATGAAGAACAGCAATACTGGCTGATCTTATTCCCTTCCCTAACCTAGAGGACACTGAGGTCGACTTATCACCCATGCCGCAGCTATAGCTGAAGGCAGGTAACTCAGCATATACAAGGGATCGAACTGGGACCTGGTGGGGAAACTTTTAGAAACGATAATCCGGGACAGAATTAGCAGTCACTTGGACAAGTGTGGATTGATTAGGGAAAGCCAGCATGTATTTGTTAAAAACAAATCATGTTTAACTAACTTGATAGAGTTTTTTGATGAGGTAACAGAGGGTAGATGAAGGCAATGCGGTTGATGTGTACATGGACTTCCAAAAGGCGTTTGATGAAGTGCCGCGTAATAGGCTTGTCATCAAAGTTGAAACCCATGGAATAAAGGGGGCAGTGGCAGCATGGATACGAAATTGGCTAAGTGACAGAAAGCAGAGAGTAGTGGTGAATGGTTGTTTTTCGTACTAGAGGGAGATGTACAGTGGTGTTCCCCAGGGATCAGTACTAGGACCACTGCTTTTCTTGATATATATTAATGACTTGGACTTGGGTGTACAGGGCACAATTTCCAAATTTGCAAATGACACAAAACTTGGAAGGGTAGTGAACAGTGAGGAGGATAGTGATAGACTTCAAGAGAATATAGACAGGCTGGTGGCATGGGCAGACACGTGCAGATGAAATTTAACACAGAAAAATGCGAGGTGATACATTTCGGTCGGAAGAATGAGGAGGGGCAATGTAAATTAAAGGGCACAATTCTAAAACGGGTACAGGAACGGGGTATATGTATACAAATCGTTGAAGGTGGCAGGGCAGGTTGAGAAAGCAGTTAAAAAAGCATATGGGATCCTGGGCTTTATAAATAGAGGCATAGACTACAAAAGTGAGGAAGTCATGATGAACTTTTATAAAACCCTGGTTCGGCCACAACTGGAGGATTGTGTCCAGTTCTGGGCACCACACCTCAGGAAAGATGTGAAGGCCTTAGAGAGGGTGCAGAGGAGATTTACTAGAATGATTCCAGGGATGAGGGACTTTAGTTACGTGGATAGACTGGAGAAGCTGAAGTTGTTCTCCTTGGAACAGAGAAGGCTGAAAGGAGATTTGATAGAGGTATTCAAAATCATGAAGAGCGTAGACAGAGTAGATAGAGAGAAACTGTTCCCATTGGCGGAAGGGTCAAGAACCAGAGGGCATAGATTTAATGTGATTGGCAAAAGAACCAAATGTGACACAAGGAATAACTTTTTTACACAGCGAGTGGTTAGGATCTGGAATGCACTGCTCAAGGGGGTGGTGGAGGCAGATTCCATCATGGCCTTCAAAAGAGAACCAGATAAGTACTTAAAAAGAAAAAAATTGCAGGGCTATGGGGATAGGGCGGGGAGTGGGACTAGCTGGATTGCTCTTGCACAGAGCTGGCATGGACTCGATGGGCTGAATGGTCTCCTTCCGTGCTGTAACCTTTCTATGATTCTATGATTCTAAAGATAGGGAGGGGCGAGGCCCTGGAAAGATTTGAAAACAAGGATGAGAATTTTAAAATCGAGGCGTTCCCGGACCAGGAGCCAATGTAGGTCAGCGAGCACAGGGGGGATTGGTGAACGGGACTTGGTGCGAGTTAGGATGCGGGCAGCGGAGTTTTGGATGAGCTCATGTATATGGAGGGTGGAAGATGAGAAGTCAGCCAGGAGAGCATTGGAATAGTCAAGTCTAAAAGTAACAAAGGCATGGATGAGGGTTTCAGCAGCAGCTGAGCTGAGGCAGGGGTGGAGACGGGCGATGTTACGGAGGTGGAAATAGGCGGTCTTGATGATGGAGCGGTTATGTGATCGGAAACTCATCTCAGGGCAAATAGAACGTCAGGGTTGCGAACGGTTTGGGTCAGCCTCAGACAGTGGTCAGGGGGTGGGATGGAGTTAGTGGCTAGGGAATGGAGTTTGTGGCGGGGACCGAATACAACGGCTTCGGTCTTCCCAATATTTAGTTGGTGGAAGTTTTTCCTCATCCAGTATTGGATGTCGGAGAAGCAGTGTGACAAATCAGATACAGTGGATGGGTCAAGGTAGGTGATGGTGCGGTAGAGCTAGGTGTAGTCAGCATACATGTGGAACCTGATGTGTTTTTGGATGATATTGCCGAGGACAGCATGTAGATGAGAAATAGGAGGGAGCCAAGGATAGATCCTCAGAGGACTCCAAAGGTAATGACGTGGGAGCGGGAAGAGAAGCCATTGCAGGTGATTCTCAGGCTATGACTGGATCAATAACAATCGAACCAGGCGAGCGGAGTCCCTCCCAGCTGGACAACGCAGGAGAGGCATTGGAGGAGGATGGTGTGGTCAACCATTTCAAAGGCTGCGACAGGTCATGAAGGATGAGGAGGGCTAGTTTACCATGGTTATAGTCACTTACGGTGTCATTTGTGAAACAGTTAAAGTTCACATGCGTACACCACATGAATATGAGTATTGAGATCACATACCAATGACGATGTCTATTACTCATCTTTTATTTACCAATCAAAAACGCAATTAGCCACACTGGGAATCCCAATTAATCACGTGGCTAGTGGCCAACATATTGGACAACACCACCGTAAATTGCGAGGAGGAATTGACATATGTGGCTCTCGACAGTTTGATCACCTCCTGTAAACTGGCCCACTTTTTGATAAAGCCCCCTTTCTTCTTGCTGCTTTCGCTTGTGTGAACAAATAATTTCATCTAATCAGGTCGTTAAAAGCCAGCGTGACTTCAGGAAGGCTTCTAGTGAACAGGCCTTCAACTAACCAAAAGTTTTTTTTAATGAATCTACAGAATCTGCAAAAACAGCACAAGTCAAATCTCTGGTTGCTGACTTGAGTTGTGCTTTATTAAAGGAACAGTGTCCTAACACATACCAATATGTTGTCAGGTTCGATCCCTGATCTATGTTCAACTAAGATGCTTTTATTTTGGCACTGTTTTAATCTGGATTCCAGACGTTTATACTACAAATTGCAGCTGCCTTATCCTGATCGTAGGCCCACGATAAACTGGGGTCTATGAGTCAGGTGCTGACATAAGGAGGCTGGATTTAGGAGCGTAAATGCTAGATTACAAGATAACAAGTCTTTCAGAGTCCAGATTAAAACAAGGCCAATATAAAAGCAGCTTTATAGATTTCATCTGTGCTAATAGAGAGGACACAACAACTGGTCTCAGTGCTACTGTACTTGGAGGGAAGAAATCAGATAGAATGCTTACTGACCAGAAAGGTTCTAGGTGTCTGCTGTGGCTCAGTTGGTAGCATTCTCGCCTCTGATTCAGACGGTTGTAGGTTTAAGTCCTATTCCAGACACTTGAGGACATAAACCATGCTGTCACTTCAATGCAGTACTGAGGGAGTGCTACATTGCTGGAGGTGCCATCTTTTGGATGAGATGTTAAATTGAGGCCCTGTCTGTCCTCTCAGGTGGACATAAAAGATCCCATGGCACTATTTGAAAAAGCAGGGGAGTTCTCCCTGGCGTCCTGCCCTCAACCAACATTGTTTAAAATTGATATACTATTGCTGGCCTTAGCACCCCTCAGGCTAGTGAAGGAAAAGCAGGCTTGTCACTAGGGACCATTTAAAAATTAGGCTGATTACTAATAACCTGATTACTTATTTTGGTGCCTATTTCTGTTGATCTTATTTGAATGCTGTTTAAACAGTGAGCCTTCCTGACACCTGGCAGGAAGATTTACTGAGCTCAACAGTAAATTAATTTAATATCGGTAGAGTTGCAGTCATTAGCCAAGCACGCTTCGCTGATCTCATCATTCCAACTGTATGTACTCATTCAGCTCATGCACTCATACTATCAGGCTCGGGATTTTGTCCAAGCTAGTTACTCTGATGAGGTCATCAGTACTTGCTGTTTAATTGAGAATTTGTTTACAAATGAACAGAACTCGAAAGGTAGAGAGAGGGTACTCACAGGGGAGGAGGGAGGGATGGGAGAAAGAAAGAAGACAGATGAGAGAAAGGTGACATGACAGAAGGGAAGCAAAAGAGAAAGAGGGAATATGTGAGGATGAGAGAGGGGCAAGGTGAAGGGACAGGAAAGAGAAGAAGAAAAGAGGGGGTACAATAGATAGAGAGATGATAGGGGTGCTGTAAGAGAAAAGTGATGAACGAGAAGACTGAGGTGGCAGAGCTTCAGCACACTTGGCCCAACACTGAAATTCATTCCGAAAATTCCTCACATTCCTACGTGGGAATTGCTAGATGAAAAAAGACCAAGACCCATCTGGTTTGCTTTTTACCATCCTTCTGGTCACATGATATAACAATAATGGAATTGTTGACTAATCATATCAATCAATCTCTATAAACTCATCTACAACAGACCCAGGCATGAGGCAAGTAAAACCCCCAGTGGTGGAAAGCTTTGGGAACCATAGGTCCACTTGTTCCTCCCAAGCATGCTACACTTGCCATATGTCAAACAGACAGGAGTGGCTTTAAGATTGGTACCTTTGCTTTGCATGGATACACATTGGTCCATTGCATTCAGAATCACCTCCTTGAAGGAGCTCCATAATTCCTCCACTCCCCTAGCCATATTCAAACCTGCCAGTACCACTCTGACAAGACTGTTCAAGTGCATAAAGTTATTCCTCGTAAAATTTGGCAATTTTGTTTGGGTTTATATAACTTCTCCAATCCTGCAATGTCAAATATTATCACATTATGATCACAGGTACTAAAGCCTCACCCACCTTTGTGTTGGAGATTTGATTGCCCCTATTACTCATAATCAAATTCAAGATGTTTTCTCACCTTGTTGGCTCCTTTATAAATTGAGTCATAAAGCAATCTTCCATTAACTCTAGAAATCTCTTCATTTATCTTAGAGACATTATTATTCCTGTCAATTTCTCGCGAGTTAAAGTCTCCAACCACTATAGTTAGTCCCCTTCCTCCCCTTGTCCCTCAGTTCCACATCAAGGCATTCACCCTGGCCTGGGGGTCTATAGCATATCTGCTTTAATAGTTTACCTCAGTTACCATCTATTCATTCTACCCAAAGTGATTCTTTGTCTGCCCTTTCCTTTTTTATATCCTCTCTCATTCTTACCTCAATAATAGAGTTTGTATGTACTGACACCCTCCTCCTTTTCTCCCGATAGGGTCTCTTCTAAACAATTTTTATCCTTCTAGATTTGTATCCCGTTGACTGGAATCATTCCACCATGTCTCTGCCCTGCTAAATGATGTCCAATCTATTATCTCTGGCAAGATGAAAGTGAGGGTGGAGTGAGAGGTCAATGAGGAAGTGTGCAAGAAATATAAATTGCAGTTGAGGAGAGAGAGAGCCAGGATGAAATGTGAGAAACACACAGAAATGAAGGGGGAGAGAAAAACGATGGGAGGAGAGTAAGAGATAATTAGACATGAAGGAGGACAGTGTATTTCTTCCTATATCCTTAGCTGGAGGAGGCTGAGAGTTTTTTGGTGGGGTCCAACTTGAGAATGGTTGAGGATCACTGAATCCTATAGTTTTGTTAAAAGTTATTGGACCATAATTTGCTGTAGCAGGGCATCTAATGGCGTCTGCCATTAGTTAGACTTCCCCTTGCCCGTTTAGGGTTTTAAATTTTTGGCGTGGCAAGTTGCTGAAAGTGCGAGCTGATAATGTCACAGTGAGGGAAACAGGGCATTAGGACCTGAGTGGACAGGGCAAGCAACTGTATATCTCCTTAATCAATCAGATTGAAGGATTGTAAAATTAACAGCGCAAGGACTAAGAAGGAAGTATAAATTAGAGCGGGTGAATTCAATGTCAAACCTGGTACAGAAAGAGAAATAAAGAGAGGGAAAGAAAGATTGGATTAAGAGATAGAGAAAAAAGACAGAAAGGAAAAAACTTACAATTTAAAACCTGAAGGAATGAGACTCCACACTTGTAATTTTCAGTGCCAGAGAGGTTGACTGGCAGTAATTAACACTTAGCACATCGTTAAAAAAATCTGATAGCTAAAAAGCTCCCTTTGTCTGAATCCAGACTTAATTAAATATGCATGATCTTAAATGGCCCCAAGACAGGCTCCTTTTGTCATTTCAGACCAGCCCTAACTTTCTGTAGCGAGTTTAGTTCATATCTACCGTGCAAATACAGCAACTTCACGCTATTCAATGCATTTCAACGGTGAAGCAGACAGCAAGGTGCCGTTTTTGTGAAGCTAATGGCGGAGCGGCACAACTCGAGCACCAACTTTTGGATATTTGAGTTTAACTGCGCATCTGCTCCTTGCCTGAAGTTGCTGTACCATTTGTGCATAAATAACGGAGAGCACCATTAGCCTCACCGTTATTTTGACGGCAAAATCTGGGCCAACATCAAGAATGAAAATTGGCTTGAGTGAAGGTGTGTGGACACATCATTGAGTAGGTGAGGTATGTTGCGGCATTCCAGTGTCCCTATCATCATTTTGTCACTGATTATACCTATAGTGGTCATACATTAAGCAGCAGGTTCTGACGTGATGCGCCTATACCCAGTGTAATCAGTGCCAGAAGCATAGACTTTCTGCTTTGGTGTCATTTAGACCCAATTGGCTATTGGCAGCTTGGACTCAAATGGAAGTGGGCTGTTTGCGCACAATGAGGTCAACACATTGGGGCCTACATTCAACATCGTTGCGTCCATTTTACAGGCATAAAACGGGAGCAACTATGACGAATTTAGCAGAGCGACGGCCCACGCTCGATTTGCTCGGAGGTTCAGGCCATCAATAAATTCTTCGGGGCCTTAGTGGAAGAAACCAGCAGGTAAGTTACCTTAGGGTGGAGCCAGGAGGAGGAGGAGTGATCCTCTTGTCCCCACACTAATACTGCGGGTCTCTGCTGGGATGTTTTCGTCCCACTCCTCCCCCTCCCTGGACGTACTTGTGGGTTGGTTTGGCTTCCGAACTGTCTGACATTTGAAGGGCCTGGACTGGCGAGCTGCAACGGGGTGTTCGATTGGCAGCCACAGTTCACCAGTGATGCGCAAGGATGGTCATCAGGCATGCAAGTTCGGTGTGCCAATCATTCCGCGTCCATTTTCGCTATCCAATTTTGGCCTCATTAGCACAACTTCAGGTGTAGGCTTGGATAGGAATAGGGACTGCACCAATGGTGAGAGCAGAAAATTGTGTCTAAGCAAATTTTGAAATGGACAATTAAAGTGGAGTGTCAGAATAGGAGGACAATTGTTGTGGTTTCGTAAAAGGCTCAGACCCTCTTACAGCCCATTAGCAACCTCTGCCAAGGCTCAAGGAGTAAAGGACTAAGAAGCATGGGGCAAAAATGAAAGAAAAGGAGACCAAAGGTGCAGACAAATGACGGAATAGTCCATCACCTGACTAAATTCCTCCATTGTTTCACCCCTCCCTAAGTCTGTAACCTCCTCCAGCCCTACAGCCCTCCGAGAACTCTGTGTTTCTCCAATTCTGGCCTCTTGTGCGTCCCCAACTTCCTTTGCCCCACAGTTGCCGGCCGTGCCTTCAGCTGTCTAGGCCCTAAGCTGGAATTGCCTCCCTAAAACTCTCCACTTCTCCACCTCTCTGTCCTCCTTTAAGACACTCCTAAGACCAAGCTTAGACCAAGCTTTTGGTCACCTGTCCCAACATCTCCTTCTTTGGCTCGGTGTCAATTTTTTTTTGTCTGATTGCGCTGCTGTAAAGCACCTTGGGACGTTTTAATACATTAAAGGTGCTATTAAACGCAAGTTGTAATTGATGACTGCTGAAGTGGAAGTGATTTTACATGAGGTAGTTGTGAGGATGGTGACCTCCATGCTCCACCATACTCCACGGCACCACCCCCCTAGATCAGGAAATACATGGGAATGGCTACCCATGTTTAGTTTATTAGATTACAAAGCCTTGACCCAAGAAAAAGATTGTGCGACCCACATTTTCATGGTTCTACATTGTCATGATTCCCTGTTTACACTAATGAGCGAAGCCAACATGAGGGAGAACTGCACATTTGCTTTCGACTGAAACTAGGGTTGCCAACCCTGGTTGGATGCTTTACATGAGGTTTCATCACATGACCTCCCGCCTCAATGTTCCTGCCATTGGTCTCTCTACAAGTCCAACCTTGCGACGCACCGCCTTCCCACACCAATCGGAAGGTGAACAGACTCTTCCTACCCAATTTTGCCGGGAAGTTGCAGGTGCATTGGGGGCAGGGGGCTCCGAAAATTGGGGAAATCCCGTTCGGGTTTGGAGCCCAGCTCCAACCCGCAGACTTCCGGATTCACGACTGACGCGTCTGGGTGCGCGCGCACCTCCTGAATGTGGAAGTCCCGCCAGCAATTAAAGCTGGCGGGATGATACTTGACACTTGTTTAGATAGTTTAAATAGTTGAACTACTTAATTTTCTCCACATTGAGGCAGGGGTCCGATTTTGAAGCATCCTCAGCGTGCTTCCCGTGCTGTAGGAAACACTCCATGTTGCAACAGATGTGTTTCAGCCAGCAGCCAGTGGGCCATTCAAATGCTTATTTGACAGATGTGGAGAAAAGGTCACTTATGGCAGCAGGGCACTCAGTTCTTTCAGACAAAATTTTGGCTGCGAGATCTTTGTGTTTTCACTGAAAATATTTACTTTCCATTCAAAATTCTTCTGTTCACACATAATTAACTATTTTGTGGACCCCCTCAAACTCACACCGTCAGGATGGGGGAGTGCCATGGCTGCTTTCAACATTACATCCAAGGATGAGCAACATCACCAGCCTCACCGGGCACGGCGTCCACCTTCGCCACTTGGAGCTCCACAACACAGCCACAGGCACCTGCACAAGAGCACAGAGGGCAACAACAGAGATGGGTGCTGCTTGAGGAGGCCCCATCCACATCTGCCACCCACATGAGAAGGAGGAGGAGGAGGAGGAGGAGGAGGAACCTATGGGCAGAGCAGTGGCTCACCTGGCTGCTCGTGAGACCAGGGAGTCACTGATATGTGAATGGTTCTCCTAACGTCAGAAAGTGTGAACAGTCCAGTCCTCACACCACCTAGAAAGAGCAGCGCCCACCCCTCCCTGCACAAAACAGTCCTGCAACTACACATACACCTACTGTAAAGTGACCCAATGAGTGGCATCAAGTGTTGCCTTTCATGGTGACCCTCATGAAAAGGCCGTATCACAAAAGCCAGTCAAGAATGGGCAAGAAGTGGCAGCAGTGGTAACAATCATAAAATTTAATGTCACTTTAACAATAAATAAATATAAATGAAAAACATGACAGTCTGTCAAACACCCTTGTGCATACCCTTCGTGATCACAAAACCTTCGCCTTTCTCTTACAACTACTTCTACGTGGTGCATCCCCTGTGGCTGCAGCAGATGTAGTGGCAGGTTACTCATGTTCATGCTCTGACTGCTTAGATGCTTTGGACCTACGCTCTCTGGCTTCTGGAACCCGTGAGGGCCCCTCCAAAGACTGCTCCACCTGCACCAATGCAGGGGCAGAATTGGCCACCTGGAGAGGAGGCAGCATTGCGGGTACTAGTTGAGAGGGGGGCAACGGGTGAGATGTGGGAGTGCTTTGAGTGGCATCTCCGCTTCCATGTCCCCTTTCGCCATCATCTATCCCCTGGGCCAGGGCCACATCACTCCTACCACTCTGCTGGACAACAGATGGAAGGACATGTGTGATGCCTTGTAAGGCCAATGCTAGTATATCTGTCTGCCTGTTTAAGGCGGCAGAATGTTGTTTAGCCTGCGTCCGAAAGGCCGTTGTCAGGGCCTGAATGGACCCATTTGTGAGCCGTGCTTGAAGCTCAATGGAGGCTAGCCTTCTCTCCATCGCAGACATTCCCGCACTCTGCCGTCACAGTGATTGCTGAAGTCCCTGTAAGGGAACAGAAGGCAATAGTAAGCATCATCCCAGATGTGTCATGTTGCGATGAGCATACTGAGATGCTGATGATGGCAAGGCATGTTAACATCAATTCGTATTGTGTGTGCTGAATGTTAAAGTTATGTCACCAGACATTTGTCAGGTGCCAGTCTCGGCGTCCCCGACGGACAGGCACTCGAGGGTTCAGCTGAGCTCCAGCACCTCCTGCTCCGTGTCTATAAGGACCATGATTTATTGTGGCCCCCCTCTAGTCCTCGTCCTCTCGTGTGCATTTTGCGCTCTCTTCTGGAAGGGGAGAAAGAACAGACGTGTGAGTGAGTGATGGTGAAGTGGCAAACAGATGAATGCACTGGTTTGGGTGAGGCTGACCATGAAAGAGATGCATCAGAGGGTGAGTATGAGACAGAGCCATGAGATTGTATGAGGATTGGGTTGAGCTGTAGTGGTGGGTGACTAATGGGGAGGTGAGGAAGTGCTGAGGAAGTGCAGGCAAGTTGAGGGTGAGCCTTAAGTGGGTGTGGGGAGTGATGTGATAGAGTTGTGTTGGCAGTGCAGAATGAGTTGGGGGGTGTGGGCGGTGATTTGGAAGACAGAATGTAGGAGAATCAATAAGTGTACTGACTTTGGCTGACCTTGTTAGGTTATTGCAGCGCTTCCTGCACTGGACCCATGTGCGCAAGATGCTGCTGCTGGTGACCTCCTCTGCTACCTCGAGCCAGGCCTTCTTGATGGCAGAGGCAGGCCACTTCCTCCCATCCGCCAGGTAAAACAAATCCCTCCTCCTCCTCACACCATCCAGAGCTCCTGGAATGAGGCATCATTGAATCTAGGAGAAGCCTTTCCCCCAAGCTGCTCCATTGTGGTATATGTGTTTGCTCCAGGAGCAGCCACTGGAGGACTGCCCCTTTAAGTAGAGCTCCTCCAGCTGACAGCCTGTGATGCGGGTGCGCAGCCCGCCCGCTGCACAGCTTTTGGACGGCAAACCCGGAAGCCACGTTAAGTGGCTCCAATTGACTCGTGATCGCGTGGGGAGTGAACATTTCTTATTGAGCGGGTTACCCGCGTGCCCATTCACCCCTTCCCCCCGCCGCCATCCTGCCTCCACGCTAATATGGGGGCCTTTGTTACCCAATTGGATGATTCTTGACTGTCAGCCAAACAGCCTTTTGTCCCATCTCCGATTTGTTTTTATTCCTCTGTAATTTTTCTCCAGGATTGCTTGCAGCAGTGTCTTAAATAAGATTAATCTTATTTCCTGGAGACTTCAGTAGAATCCAGGTAGGTTGACAATCCTATTTGAAATACCTCTAGGGTAAGTGCACTTTATATGGTAAATGCAGCATTTTCTGTTAAAATACTAGGACTGGTTGCAGGTAAGTGTAAGATATCACTTAATCCAATAAGACTCATTTGCCTCTAGTGATACACAGAATATGTAGGTGTGACACAGAGTTCTAAGAGAGAAGCTCTTGGCGGTGACTTAATAGGGTGTGACCATTTTTACATTTGATGCTCTTTAACTGCAAATTCAGCAAGGTTGCTGACATGGCAACTGGTCACAGTACCCCTGAGCTAGGGAGCGGCCACCAATTGAAGTGTGCGTGTGTGGTTGTCAGGTTAGGGCAACATCAGGCTCAGTTGTGATACCCCAACCCCCTCCCACCTATGCAGGCCTAGAAATTTGGGGGGGGGGCCATGATCCCAGGAATTGCACCCTCTTGTGACCTTTACCCCTGACAATGCTTTGAGTCAGACTGGCTTAGTGGTAGCGCACTCAGCTCTGAGTCAGAAGGTCGTGCCTTGAGCACGTCAATCTAGGCAATCACGGAAGTGCAGTAGTGGGGGAATGCTGCATTGTCAGTGGTGCCGTCTTTCAGATGAGATGTTAAAGTGAAGTCCCATCTGCCTGCTGGGGTAGTTGCACAGGAGTAGAATGGTCCAAACTCTGCAGCTCTCACAGGAGCTATCGGGTCACTTCTACAAGGTAATCGAACCCCCTCTGGGGTCATTCTGGAGCCTATGCTTGTTTTCAGCAGGATGCGTATTGGATAGATCCTCCCTACTGGAATTTCCCAGGCTCCTCTCCACAGCATGGAATCCCAGGGGAAACGGGTCCAACGCCATTTTCAGCATCCCCTCCGGCAGCAACGCTCGAGATGCACCAAGCGCAGGTGCTGAATATATGGCCCTGGGTACCTGAAGCACTAAAATGCTCCATTCCCTGGCACTAACAGCCCTCTCCTCATTAAGAAGAAAGAAAATGTTTTGGTGAAACTTCTCCTGTTAACAATGCAAGTCAGCACCGACTAAACAAATGTTTCTATGGAGGTAGGGCTGAGCCGTGGAGCCTTTGCATCCATTTAGCAATTGGGCTTCCAAAAGGATCTTCGTTTCAGAGCAAAGTCTGAGGCAATTTATATTGTCAATACACTACATTGGAGGCAACCTTGTACCATAAACAATCCAGCCACATCGGAGGCACCAAACTCACTCTTGGGAGGTAGGTTCGCTGGGGGGTCCTGGCAGAGGCACTTGCATTGGAGCAGCCATCGTGGCACTGTTACAGGTTGCCCTGTCAGTCTGCCTGCACAAGCTGGCACTTTGTTTTCACTGTGGATCTTTGTCAATTTCAGGAAAGATCGGGTTCTGGACGTCAATGTTACCTGATTAAGCTGGTTTAAAGTCAAAACTGTCACTTTTGACTGACCCTTGCTAAATTTGCTTTTGGTATCAAGAGTGTAACTGGACAATGCCAGGAGCTGACTCAATAATGCCAATGGGCATTAAAAACTCCGACAGGATTCAGAAGGCTTGTCCTTCCGAATGGGCATTGTGAAGTTAGCACTTGGATCTGAATGTCAATTTGCAACACCAAACAAAATACACGTGTGACCACATTTCAATACTCAGACCTAGGCCCAGTGGTTGGAACCATTGCCAACATGTTAACTAGTGAGTCTGATTTTATTTAAATGAAGTGTTGATATGTGGCGAACGCAATGGCTATAAAATGGATCCTTTTTATTAGCATGTGTGAGAACTGAAGCCTAGAATTTACTGAGGATGATATCAGCAGACAAACCTGTAACATGTTAGTATAACATGCCTTTGTCCGCTTTGAGGCATTCAAACAACGGACAAAGGAATGCCACATGAATGTGTTAGGCATTCATGCACTGACATTACCAGCAGTTATGTCCAAGCTCAAGTCTCTTAATAAAACCATATACGCAGTATGAACAGATTTACGGACATGTAGCAGCATGTCTGACTATTGTGGACAATTTTACAACACCAAGTTATAGTCCAGCAATTTTATTTTAAATTCACAAGCTTTCGGAGGCTACCTCCTTCCTCAGGTGAACGATGTGGAAATGAAGTCCTCGAAATGAAGTCGCATTTATAATTCACAGAACAATGCTGGTGATAACAGACAGTTTTTTCAACTGCCCGTTGCCAAGGCAATCAGTGTGCAGACAGACAGGTGTTACCTGCCAGGTCTCAGAATATACAAATCACCAAAAAAAACAACAAACAAAAAAAAACAGAGATAGAGAGGTAGAAACATAGAAAAGACAGCAACTGACCCGTTATATTAAAAACAGATAACATTTGTTCGCTGGTGGGGTAACGTGTAGCGTGACATGAACCCAAGATCTCGGTTGAGGCCGTCCTCATGGGTGCGGAACTTGGCTATCAATTTCTGCTCGACGATTTTGCGTTGTCGTGTGTCTCGAAGGCCGCCTTGGAGTACGCTTACCCGAAGGTCGGTGGCTGAATGTCCTTGACTGCTGAAGTGTTCCCCGACTGGGAGGGAACCCTCCTGTTTGGCGATTGTTGCGCGGTGTCCGTTCATCCGTTGTCGCAGTGTCTGCATGGTCTCGCCAATGTACCATGCTCCGGGGCATCCTTTCCTGCAACGTATGAGGTAGACAACGTTGGCCGAGTCACAGGAGTATGAACCATGCACCTGGTGGGTGGTGTCCTCTCGTGTGATGGTGGTATCTGTGTCGATGATCTGGCATGTCTTGCAGAGGTTACCGCGGCAGGGTTGTGTGGTGTCGTGGACGCTGTTCTCTTGAAAGCTGGGTAATTTGCTGCGAACGATGGTCTGTTTGAGGTTGGGTGGCTGTTTAAAGGCGAGTAGTGGAGGTGTGGGGATGGCCATAGCGAGGTGTTCGTCGTCATTGATGACATGTTGAAGGCTGCGGAGAACATGGCGTAGTTTCTCCGCTCCGGGGAAGTACTGGACGACAAAGGGTACTCTGTTGGTTGCGTCCCGTGTTAGTCTCCTGAGGAGGTCTATGCGATTTTTTGCTGTGGCCCGTCGGAACTGTCGATCGATGAGTCGAGCGTCATATCCCGTTCTTACTAGGGCGTCTTTCAGCGTCTGTAGGTGTCCATCGCGTTCCTCCTCGTCTGAGCAGACCCTGTGTATTCGCAGGGCCTGTCCATAGGGGATGGCCTCTTTGACGTGGTTAGGGTGGAAGCTGGAAAAGTGGAGCATCGTGAGGTTGTCCGTGGGCTTGCGGTAGAGTGAGGTGCTGAGGTGCCCGTCTTTGATGGAGATTCGTGTGTCCAAGAAAGAAACTGATTCTGAGGAGTAGTCCATGGTGAGCTTGATGGTGGGATGGAACTTGTTGATGTTATCGTGTAGTCTCTTCAGTGATTCCTCGCCGTGGGTCCATAGAAAGAAAATGTCGTCGATGTATCTGGTGTATAGTGTTGGTTGGAGGTCTTGTGCAGTGAAGAAGTCCTGCTCGAACTTGTGCATGAAAATGTTGGCGTATTGGGGTGCGAATTTGGTCCCCATGGCTGTTCCGTGTGTTTGGGTAAAGAACTGGTTATCGAAGGTGAAGACATTGTGATCCAGGATGAAGCGGATGAGTTGTAGGATGGCGTCCGGAGATTGGCTGTTGTTGGTGTTGAGTATTGATGCTGTCGCAGCGATGCCGTCATCGTGGGGGATACTGGTGTAGAGTGCCGAGACGTCCATCGTGGTGAGAAGTGTTCCTGGTTCAACTGGTCCGTGGGTACTGAGTTTTTGTAGGAAGTCTGTAGTGTCGCGACAGAAGCTGGGGGTTCCCTGTACGATGGGTTTCAGGATGCCCTCGATGTATCCAGAGAGGTTCTCACACAGGGTTCCGTTGCCTGATACGATAGGACGTCCAGGTGTGTTGGCTTTGTGTATCTTTGGGAGGCAGTAGAAGTCTCCCACGCGGGGATTACGTGGGATGAGAGTGCGTAGGATGCTTTGAAGGTCTGGATCGAAGGTCTTGATCAGTTTGTTGAGCTGGTGGGTGTGTTCTTTGGTCGGGTCTGCGGGTAACCGTCTGTAGTGTTCCTGGTTGTCCAGTTGTCGGTATGTCCAGTATCCCCCACGATGACGGCATCGCTGCGACAGCATCAATACTCAACACCAACAACAGCCAATCTCCGGACGCCATCCTACAACTCATCCGCTTCATCCTGGATCACAATGTCTTCACCTTCGATAACCAGTTCTTTACCCAAACACACGGAACAGCCATGGGGACCAAATTCGCACCCCAATACGCCAACATTTTCATGCACAAGTTCGAGCAGGACTTCTTCACTGCACAAGACCTCCAACCAACACTATACACCAGATACATCGACGACATTTTCTTTCTATGGACCCACGGCGAGGAATCACTGAAGAGACTACACGATAACATCAACAAGTTCCATCCCACCATCAAGCTCACCATGGACTACTCCTCAGAATCAGTTTCTTTCTTGGACACACGAATCTCCATCAAAGACGGGCACCTCAGCACCTCACTCTACCGCAAGCCCACGGACAACCTCACGATGCTCCACTTTTCCAGCTTCCACCCTAACCACGTCAAAGAGGCCATCCCCTATGGACAGGCCCTGCGAATACACAGGGTCTGCTCAGACGAGGAGGAACGCGATGGACACCTACAGACGCTGAAAGACGCCCTAGTAAGAACGGGATATGACGCTCGACTCATCGATCGACAGTTCCGACGGGCCACAGCAAAAAATCGCATAGACCTCCTCAGGAGACTAACACGGGACGCAACCAACAGAGTACCCTTTGTCGTCCAGTACTTCCCCGGAGCGGAGAAACTACGCCATGTTCTCCGCAGCCTTCAACATGTCATCAATGACGACGAACACCTCGCTATGGCCATCCCCACACCTCCACTACTCGCCTTTAAACAGCCACCCAACCTCAAACAGACCATCGTTCGCAGCAAATTACCCAGCTTTCAAGAGAACAGCGTCCACGACACCACACAACCCTGCCGCGGTAACCTCTGCAAGACATGCCAGATCATCGACACAGATACCACCATCACACGAGAGGACACCACCCACCAGGTGCATGGTTCATACTCCTGTGACTCGGCCAACGTTGTCTACCTCATACGTTGCAGGAAAGGATGCCCCGGAGCATGGTACATTGGCGAGACCATGCAGACACTGCGACAACGGATGAACGGACACCGCGCAACAATCGCCAAACAGGAGGGTTCCCTCCCAGTCGGGGAACACTTCAGCAGTCAAGGACATTCAGCCACCGACCTTCGGGTAAGCGTACTCCAAGGCGGCCTTCGAGACACACGACAACGCAAAATCGTCGAGCAGAAATTGATAGCCAAGTTCCGCACCCATGAGGACGGCCTCAACCGAGATCTTGGGTTCATGTCACGCTACACGTTACCCCACCAGCGAACAAATGTTATCTGTTTTTAATATAACGGGTCAGTTGCTGTCTTTTCTATGTTTCTACCTCTCTATCTCTGTTTTTTTTTGTTTGTTGTTTTTTTTGGTGATTTGTATATTCTGAGACCTGGCAGGTAACACCTGTCTGTCTGCACACTGATTGCCTTGGCAACGGGCAGTTGAAAAAACTGTCTGTTATCACCAGCATTGTTCTGTGAATTATAAATGCGACTTCATTTCGAGGACTTCATTTCCACATCGTTCACCTGAGGAAGGAGGTAGCCTCCGAAAGCTTGTGAATTTAAAATAAAATTGCTGGACTATAACTTGGTGTTGTAAAATTGTTTACAATTGTCAACCCCAGTCCATCACCGGCATCTCCACATCATGACTATTGTGGGACAAGGCACTGTGGGCCCAAAAATCTCTGAGGCTGTGTTTGCAGCAGTTGCATTAGGATAGCACCCACCAGTGCCCTACGGCGCTGACCCCTTTGGAATATGCGGGGCCAATGGGAGGGGATTTGATTTGCAAGGGGCCACAGGGTGCCCGTACCACTATGGGTACATTCCTGGCCCTCGCCTGGCCTGCGCTCCAGTAACTCCGACACCTGCTGCCATCTGGTTGGTGGTGGGTTTCCAAGTCCCCTCTGACCTGCAGAAATTATTTTTTTCTGCCCATTTCGGCCTCCTTTGTAAGGTGGGGTGGGGGTGATACTAGCAGTTTTTCCCCCCAAACAATCCTCATTCTCAGGCCACTTCCCAGGCCTGGGCATCCTTGTGGGGCCCCCTTGTGGGACTTCCTTGTGGGACCTCCTTAAGGGATCCTCTTGTGGAACCCCCTTGTGGGGTCCCCTAGTGGGACCTACTTGTGGGGCTCCCTTGTGGGACCTCCTTGTGCCCACTTCTCGCTGAGCTTCCGGCCTTCAATATCTGCCAGGTCCCAGAGAGGCCAGAGAAGAGGGATTTCCCACAGTAGGGAGTTCTCTCGATCCCAGCCCCACGCCTGTGCCCTTCACGTCACTGGCTTTGTGAAAGGCAGATTGAGGCTCCGCCCCAAACAAGATCAACTGGGAACTTTCCAGGTAGGTTAGCCACTGACGTAATCTACCCGGGAAGTTTCTGGTCCAAGGCCGGTGCCGTTCCTGACTCCCGCTGGTGTTATTGTAGGATTCCACCGGCAGAGCTGGAAAAATTCAACCCTGCATCGTTAGTTGCTCTGGCACAGGTTCCACCCTGAGCTCGGGCCAAGGTTTCATATCGTCTCTCCACCCAGACAATAAAAATAAACCTTTTCACGCCCTGTTTTTTTCTCTCTCCTGCATTCTAGGGAGACTGTACCTTGACCCTGAGCTGAGCTTCCGACTCCATATTCTCTCCATCACCAAGACCGCCTACTTCCACCTCTATAATATCGCCCATCTCTGCAACTGCCTCAGCCCATCTGCTGCTGAAACCCTCATCCATGCCTTTGCTACCTCCAGACTTGACTATTTCAATGCTCCCCTGGCCGGCTTCCCATCTTCCACCCTCAATATACTTGAGCTCATCCAAAACTCTGCTGCCCATATCCTAACTCGCACCAAATCCTATTTACCCATCACCCCTGTTCTCGCTGACCTACATTGACTCCCAGTCTCCAAACGCCTCGATTTTAATATTCTCATCCTCGTATTCAAATCCTTCTATGGCCTCGTCCCCTCCCTATCTTTGTAACCTCCTCCAACCCTATATCCCTCCGAGATCTCTGTGATCCTCCAATTCTGGTGTCTTGTGAATCCCCAACTTTCTTCACCCCACCATTGATGATCGTACCTATAGCCGCCTAAGCCCTAAGCTCTGGAATTCTCTCCCTAAACCTCTCCACTTCACTACCTCTCTTTCCTCCTTTAAGATGCTCTTTAAAACCCACCTCTATGACCAAGCTTTTGGTCATCTGTCCTAATATTTCCTTCTTTGGCTCGGAGTCAATTTTATTCTGATTATGCTCCTGTGAGGCGCTTGGGATCTTTTACTACATTAAAGGCACTATATAAATACAAATAGTCCACAGTAAAGCAGGAGTAAATATAAGATAGCCACTAACATATGAAATAAAGAAATTAGGAGAATTCTCTTTGCACAGAGAATGATGAGAATGTGAAACGTGCAGTGGTTGAAGCAGATAGCATTGATGCATTTAAGAGAGGGCTTGATGCATACATGAGGGACAAGGGAATAGAAGGATACGGGGACAGGGTGCGAAGAAGTAATTAGAGTGAGAAGAGGCTTGTGTGGACTATGAATACTGGCATAGACCAGTTGGGCAGAATGGCCTGTTTCTGTGCTGTAGGTTGTATGTAATATGTAATATGACAGGTTAACTTTTTGGGTAGCTCAGTTCTGATGAAGGGTACCCACTAAAATATTAACATGCCTCTTCTCTTTCAGAGATAAAGAGAAAACACTGAAAATCTGAAATAAATCTGGAAAATGTTGGAAATACACAGCAAGCCCATGCCTGTATCGGTAAAGAGGGAAGGCAAGGTAAAGTTTACTTTGTGGATCCTCTGTCAAAAGTTCATCAGTTAACCCATCTTATTTCCTTTCAGTTGTTGACAGGTCCAAAGCGCATTTACCTTGCAAAATAGTTGAAGCTTACAATACACTCCTGGACCTCAGTGATTCATTTCATCAGCTGGTTTATCACAGTAAGTCCTGAGCTGGGGAGCTTTGATGATTAATTGTAGGGAGATGGGAATGCTGCAAGTGCCAGGCTCATTTCCATGGTCATTTGTCTCTGTGCTGTGCAAGTTGATGTGCTGCAAGAGAGAGCCGAGGACACTGGCTCCCCAGAGGGTGTGATATTTGGGGCATGTTACTGTTGTATGAAAGCATTCTAAGCAAAGGCTGTGACCTAATCTTTAACACTTTGTGGCAATCAGCTTGGGTTTAGAAGTGAGCAGAAGAAAGGAAAACACAGCCTGGCCTAGAGATGATGTGGAGATGCCGGTGATGGACTGGGGTTGACAATTGTAAACAATTTTACAACACCAAGTTATAGTCCAGCAATTTTATTTTAAATTCACAAGCTTTCGGAGATTTTCTCCTTCCTCAGGCAAACATTTGCCTGAGGAAGGAGAAAATCTCCGAAAGCTTGTGAATTTAAAATAAAATTGCTGGACTATAACTTGGTGTTGTAAAATTGTTTACAATGGCCTAGAGATGAAAGCTTGTTAACTCTGACCTGGAAGGACATTAACATATAGGTGTGAAAAGCAAATTTTCAAAGCACCAAATACTAGTTAGCTCAAACTTCCAGGCCTACTTTTATAGGCAGTTTCAAGTTGCTTTTGTATTACTCTTCAGCTGCTGGCTCTCGATACCCAGGTAGGTTTGCCAACCCTCCGGGATTGTCCTGGAGTCTCCAGGAATGAAAGATTAATCTCCCGGATACTGCTGTGAGCAACCAGGGAGAAAAATCATAGGGGGCATTTTGTTCTCCAGTTTCATTCCAGGCAGACTCACAAATAGGCAAGTTGGCAACAAAGCCCCGGATGCAACGTGTCCCTGGCGCATGCATGCTCCAACTGGTAAGACCACGCAATGGATAGACTTCTGGAGCGTGCAGGGTTGTGGGTGTTGTAGCCGCCACTATTGACCGATTGCAGCGAGAATTGACGTTTTGGGTGACCAATGATGGGAGGGTGGGGAGGCGGGGTGATAGGAGGCTGGAAGTCATGTGATGAAACCTCCCTGAATACAGCCCAACCAGAGTTGGCAACCCTACTATCCAATGACACTGTTGAAAAGTTAATGTGTGTGGATGTTGGGAATGCAGTGCTGTGATGTTTCTCCCAACGGCAAAACAACCCACAGACACTCAATGTCCAGGGTGATGTGTGAAGAATAGTCACTGGAATGAGGTTTTGGAGGGCAGTCAGCACCAGTTCAACTGAACCCCAGCATGAAATCAATGCCTTCAGAAGAAGAGGAGAGAAAAGTAGCAAGAAAACACAGCCTTAAGAATAGAATCGTAAATGTCTACAGCACAAATTAGGCCCTTCAGCCCATCATGTCAGTCCTGGCTCTTTGCCAGAGCAATCTAAAACTGATCCCACTACCCCAAACTCTCCCCATGGCTTTGTATCTTTCTCTGCTTCAAATATGGATCCAATTTTCTCTCATGATATCTGCCTCAACCAGTCCCTGTGGCAAAGCATTCTGTGACCCAAAAACCCTCTGCACAAAGAAATTTCCCCTAAGCTCTGTCCTCTCTCTCTTAGTAACAATGTTGAATTGACTCCCCAACTAGAGGAAGTTGACTTTCCGTATTCTATAAAACCCTTCTTTCCATTAAATGCCCACCTGTTCCTTGTGTTTGTCTCCCAGAAAGTATTTATCAAAATGAAAACTGCAGTTTTGTCATTGTCTAACAACGCATGTAACCATCAATGACTACAGGATTTAGATAAGGCTGCCCGGGAACTGGTAGAGCAGTATAGTTGAATAATGGTGGTGTTCATGCTTCGTACATCTCTCCTCTATGGATCTCCCATACTGGTACAATAACCTTCATGTGCAGGTTATAAAATCAAATTGGCATTCTCTCACTCCCAACCCTTGGCTACACAATTTCTGCAAAATGATTGATCTGCTTTCTATGAATTATGATTCACTTGTATTAGGAAATCATTTTCTCTTTACTCGCTCCTGCCCCCACCTGAGTCACACTGACCGGCAAGTGCTAAGTTCAATAGTGGAGCTGATTTAAATAATCTCACTCAGGGCATCAGTTGGAACTCTACGATTCTCAACAAAAAAAATGAGTAAGAACCATTCAAGCTTGCTCTACTTTCATAGGTTGTTGAAATAACAGGCATGATGGGATTACGCAGAAGGTAACCACAGGGGTCCTACTAGTGCCTTGGCCAATACTGCTTTCTCAACCAATAGCGCCAAAAGAAGATTAATGGGTCATTCATCTCACTATTGTTGGTAGGGCATTGCTGGTGTAGAATGGCTGCCATGTTTATCTGCGTAATAACACTGCACTTCAAAATGTAATTAAACTATGTGTAGTACTTTAAGACATTTCAACATTATGAAGCACTATATAAATACAAGAATAATATATATTATATTATATACCAGGGCTTAAAGGGTTAAATTAAATTATATCGACAGGTTGCATAAGAGTAATCTAACTGGGGTGTTTAAAATGATAAAGGGATTCGATAGGGTAGATATGGAGAAACTATATCCTCTGGTGGGGGAAACTAGAACAAGGGGGTACAATCTTAAAATTAGAGCCAGGCCATTCAAGAGTGAAATCAGGAAGGACTTTTTCACACAAAGGGCAGTAGAAATCTAGAACTCACTCACAAAAAGGCAGCAAATGCTGGGATAATTGAAATTTTGAAGACTGAGATCGCTAGATTTTGTTGGGTAAATATATCAAGGTATATGGAGCAAAGGTGGGTAAATGGAGTTGAGGTACAGATTAGCCATGATCTGATAGAATGGTGGAACAGGCTCGAAGGGCTGAATGGCCTACTCCTGTTCCTATACTATATGGATTGAATTTATGGTAAAATGTATAATCTTGACTTGTTTTCCACTGCTGTCGTTGAAACACTTCTATTTTTACATTATCTTATCATCTCTTTCAGAAACATACAATGAATTACTTTGAAGTGCAGTTACTATTGTTATGTAGTTAATCACGGTAGCCATTTTATACACAATAAACAGTTATATATGGCTTATTTACGATATTGATCCCAAAACACAACAGGAATAATTGCTCTTAAGGTAATATGCTTTAAAAGGGAAAAAAATGTACATTTATATGATGCTTATCATGCCTCTCAGAGCTTCAAATACAAAGAATTACTTTTGGAGTGCAGTGATTATTGTTATGTAGGCAAACATAGTGGTCATTTTGTATGCAGCAAGCTCCCACAACAACTTGCAATAATATAGCATGTTTAACATAGTAAAATGTCCCAAGGCGCTTCACAGAAGCGTAATCAAATAAACTGTGACACTGAGCTAAAGAAGGAGACATTAGGACAGGTGACCAAAAGCTTGGTCAAAGACGTAGATTTTAAGGAGCATCTTAAAGGAGGAGGGAGAGGTAGAGAGGCGGAGAAGTTTAGGGAGAGAATTCTAGAGCTTAGGCTCTGGACAGCTGAGTGCACAGCCGCCAATTGTGGAGCGAAGGAAGTCGGAGATGCACAAGAGGCCAGAATTGGATAGCAATGAGCTGAATGGCCACTGAATCTATTTTTAGGGGTGTTGGTTGAAGCAGGAAAGTTTGCTGAAACACCAGACGAGTTCGCTGCTCTTCTTCTATGAGATTTTCAACACCCAACTGAACCACTACAAGTGGCAGACAGGACCTCAATTCAGCATTTAATCCAACTGATGGCACCTCTGATGGTGCAGCACTCCCTCAGTAGTGCACCGTAGCGCCAGCCCTGGAGTGGGACTTGTACCCAGGACCTTCTGACTCCGAGGAAAGTGCCACCAGCTGAGCTGAGCTAACATTCGAATCCTTAAATGTTGTGCCAATATGCTTCCTGCATGACATGTTTGATTCATCGCCTCAAATTGCTCCAACCATCAGTGACAGAGCTGTAACCACCAAACACTTGACTCGAGCTCCACATAACCCAATAACGAGGAAAAAGCAAAATACTGCAGACGTTGGATATCTGAAACAAAAAAAACCCAGAAAGTGCTTGAAACACTCAGCAGGTCAGTTGGCATCTGCTTGCAGAACAGTTTTGGGTGTGAACCCTTCTACTAAACACTCTGCACACACTAGATTGAACCTGGGGCATTTCAGCCTGCCTGCTAACTACCTCACAGGGTGCTGCATTTCCATGCTGAGCCATGGGGCATTGCGAATCAGTGCAAAAGTTTTTTTTTTGGAAGGCAGA
Organism: Heptranchias perlo; assembly: GCF_035084215.1. Lineage (NCBI taxonomy): Eukaryota > Metazoa > Chordata > Chondrichthyes > Hexanchiformes > Hexanchidae > Heptranchias > Heptranchias perlo. The sequence continues at coordinate 34,634,655 of NC_090327.1, read as the reverse complement.
TACAATCAATAACGCGATGACATCACCGTATCAGTGACCATGCAACTGCTTCCATAGACTATATAGCATGGAAACAAGCCATTTGGCACGACTGGACTATGCCAATGTTTATACACGAGCCTCCTTCTACTCTACCTCGTCTCACTCTGTCCCCATATCCCTCCATTCCCTTCTCCCTCATGTATGCATTAAGCTTTAAATGTGTCAATGCTATCTGCTTCAACCACTCCCTGTGGCAGTGAGTTGCACATTCTCACTACTCTCGGTGTAAAGAAATACCTCCCACGGCATTGGTCTTGGCTCAGTGGTAGCATTCTCACCTCTGAGTCAGAAGGTCGTGGGTTTAAGCGCCACACCAGAGAATTGAGCGCATAATCCAGGCTGACACTTCAGTGCTGTATTGTTGGAGGTGTCGTCTTTCAGATGAGACGTTAAACCAAAGTCCCATCTGCCCTGTCAGGTGGACAATAAAGATCCCACGGCACTATTCGAAGAAGAGCAGGGGAGTTCTCCCCGGTGTCCTTGCTAATATTTATCCCTCAACCAACATCACTAAAACAGTTTATCTGGTCATTATCTCATTGCTGTTTGTGGGACCTTGCTGTGCAAAAATTGGGTGCCGCATATCCTACATTATAACAGTGATTACATTTCAAAAAAGTACCTAGTTGGCTGTGAAGCTATTTGGGATGTCCTGATGTCGTGAAAGGTGCTATATATTGTAGTTGCAAGTTCTTTCTTTTCCTAAATTCTTTCTTTGATGTTATATTTATTATGTTATATTTATTTATATTATGTTAGTGGTTGTTGGAGGCCAATCATCTCAGCCCCAGGACATTGCTGCAGGAGTTCCTCAGGGAGTGTCCTAGGCCCAACCATCTTCAGCTGCTTCATCAATGACCTTCCCTCCATCATAAGGTCAGAAATGGGGATGTTCGTTGATGATTGCACAGTGTTCAGTTCCATTCACAACCCCTCAGATAATGAAGCAGTCTATGCCCGCATACAGCAAGACCTGGACAACATCCAGGCTTGGGCTGATAAGTGGCAAGTAACATTCGCGCCAGATAAGTGCCAGGCAATGACCACCTCCCCTTGACATTCAACGGCATTATCATCGCCGAATCCCCCACCATCAACATCCTGGGGGGTCACCATTGACCAGAAACTTAACTGGACCAGCCATATAAATACTGTGGCTACAAGAGCAGGTCAGAGGCTGGGTATTCTGTGGCGAGTGACCCATCTCCTGACTCCCCAAAACCTTTCCACCATTTACAAGGCACAAGTCAGGAGTTTACAATTGTCAACCCCAGTCCATCACCGGCATCTCCACATCAAGTCAGGAGTGTGATGGAATACTCTCCACTTGCCTGGATGAGTGCAGCTCCAACAACACTCAAGAAGCTCGACACCATCCAGGACAAAGCAACCCGCTTGATTGGCACCCCATCCACCACCCTAAACATTCACTCCCTTCACCACTGGTGCACAGTGGCTGCAGTGTGTACCATCCACAGGATGCACTGCAGCAACTCACCAAGGCTTCTTCGACAGCACCTTCCAAACCTGCGACCTCTACCACCTAGAAGGACAAGGGCAGCAGGCACATGGGAACAACACCACCTGCATGTTCCCCTCCAAGTCACACACCATCCCAACTTGGAAATATATCGTTGTTCCTTCATTGTCGCTGGGTCAAAATCCTGGAACTCCCTACCTAACAGCACTGTGGGAGAACCTTCACCACACGGACTGCAGCGGTTCAAAGCGGCTCACCACCACCTTCTCAAGGGCAATTAGGGATGGGCAATAAATGCTGGCCTTGGCAGCAACGCCCACATCCCATAAACGAATAAAAAAAATTTAGAAAGGCATGGGTTAATCAAGGACAGTCAGCATGGATTTGTTAAGGGAAGCTCATGTCTGACTAACTTGGTTGAATTTTTTGAGCAGGTAACAAGGAGGGACGATGAGGGTAACGTGTTTGATGTAGTATACATGGATTTTACCAAGGCTTTTGACAAGGTCCCGCATGGAAGACTGGTCAAAAAAGTACAAGCCCATGGGATCCAAGGGAAAGTGGCTAATTGGATCCAAATTTGGCTCAGTGGCAGGAAGCAAAGGGTAATGGTCGATGGATGTTTTTGCGACTGGAAGGCTGTTTCCAGTGGGGTCCCGCAAGGCTCAGTACTGGGTCCCTTGCTTTTTGTGGTATATATTAATGATTTGGACTTGAATGTGGGAGGGCTTGATCAAGAAGTTTGCAGATGATACAAAAATTGGCCATATGGTTGATCGTGAGGAGGAAAGCTATAGACGACAGGAAGATATCAATGGACTGGTCAGGTGGGCAGAAAAGTGGCAAATGGACTTCAATCAGAGAAGTATGAGGTAATACATTTGGGGAGGACAAACAAAACAAGGGAATACACAATAAATGGGGGGATACTGAGAGATGTAGAGGAACAAAGGGACCTTGGAGTGCATGTCCACAGATCCCTGAAGGTAGCAGGACAGGTAGATAAGCTGGTTAAAAAGGCATACGGGATACTTTCCTTTATTAGCCAAGGCATAGAATTTAAGAGCAGGGAGGTTATGGAAGAACTGTATAAAACATTGGTTAGGCCACAGCTTGAGTACTGTGTACAGTTCTGGTCACCACATTACAGGAAGTTATAGTCCAGCAATTTTATTTTAAATTCACAAGCTTTCGGAGGCTACCTCCTTCGTCAGGTGAACGATGTGAAAATCACATCGTTCACCTGACGAAGGAGGTAGCCTCCGAAAGCTTGTGAATTTAAAATAAAATTGCTGGACTATAACTTGGTGTTGTAAAATTGTTTACAATTGTCAACCCCAGTCCATCACCGGCATCTCCACATCAACATTACAGGAAAGATGTGATTGCACTAGAGAGTGTACAGAGGAGATTTATAAGGATGTTGCCAGGGCTGGAGAATTTTAGTTATGGGAAAAGATTGGATAGGCTGGGGTTGTTTTCTTTGGAACAAAGGAGGCTGAGGGGAGATTTAATTGAGGTATATAAAATTAAGGCAGGATTAGATAGAGTGGATAGGGAGGATCTATTTCCCTTAGCAGAGGGGTCAGTGACCAGGGGGCATAGATTTAAAGTAATTGGTAGATAGATTAGAGGGGAGCTGAGGAGAAATGTTTTCACCCAGAGCGTGGTGGAGGTCTGGAACTCACTGCCTGAAAGGTTGGTAGAGGCAGAAACCCTCAACTCATTTAGAAAGTACTTTAATGACACTTGAAGTGCCGTAACCTACAGAGCTACAGGCCAAATGCTGAAAAGTGGGATTAAGCTGGATAGCTCTTTTTCGGCTAGCACGGACTCGATGGGCCAAATAGCCTCCCTCTATGCCGTAATGTTCTATGATTCTATGATTTATGCCCCTTTGTTTTGGACTCACCTACAAGTGGAAACATTTTCTCCACCCTATCGAACCCCCTTCATACTTTTAAGGGCCTCTATCAGCTCTCCTCAGACTCTTTACCAGAGAAAAGAGCCCCACAGCCCGCTCAACCTCTCCTGATAGGTGCCTTGCACGGCACCTCAGCAGGATGACAGTGCCCCTTTAACTGCACTACTGACTTATTAAACATTTGTTTAAGTGGTGGGGAGGTAGATTGCAAAACATGAAATGAGTCAAGCAAATCCCACCTTGCTGTAGTGTGAGATTAAAACCAAACCATGAAGACCGAGAAAGAAAGAGGAACAAAAAGGACTCGCCGTGCGAAAAAAAATACCAGAATTCCTGCAAACTAGCGCGGAGACTGATATGTATAGAAATTCAGCAGTCATTTTACAGCTAAATCTAAAGTTAAAATAAAAGGTACAACTCTTTACTGACACTTGGCCATTTCAGTATTTTACTGAAACCTCCACCCACATACGAACTATCCTCCCCCAACCGAAAGCAGAACAACACAGAAAAAAAACATACAGGTCGGCAGAAAGTACCAAACCACACCCGGCCGGCAGCCAGTCTGCTGAGAGTTTCCCCCACATATTCTGGGAAACTTTTGTATCTGGAGAGTCGGGGAGGGGGAGGGGGTGTGTGTGTGTGGAATGGAAGACTGTAAATACAAAAATCCCCGTACACAATAGGACTTATTTACATTGTGATCAGGTTAAAGCTTGCTTTTTGCAATGGTGAGATTCTCCTGACAGCCTAGGGCAAAGGGAGCTCTTTGAAAGATAAAAGGTGATGAGTGAGGAGACGTGAAGGAGGGATAGTACCACGAGAAAAAGAAAAAAAAAGGTCAGATAAAATCTTAAGCGGTACCAGACGAGAAACACTTTAGGGAGACAGATGCTACGACTGTTTGACTGACAGCTCCTCCGCCCACTCAGTTGGACATTAGTCACTTTTATATGGTTCTTTGACCACCAGTTCCTGTACAAGAGGCAGCCAGCAGCCAGATGAGGCTAAAACTATTAGATTTTGGCAGCCCGGAAGATCCATTTATCCCCGGGACTCAGTACCCTACCTCCCTTTTTTTAAATTTCAAAATATACTTTGTTTCATAAAACTTAAGGATACACACAGTTCAATGTAAATACACAATTTCAATTCAAAACAATACAATACAATAGGGATCATACACACTCCGATCCCGTCATTACAATTCAAAACACAGTACATATTTTCTAATATATTCTATACAATACAAAAGGTGGGACGGCCTTACACGGTGACCTTTCCCCATAGAGCCTTTGAGTAGGCCGCACCTCGCTTCAGTGCACCCCACAGCAACTACACCTGGACCTTGGACTGTACCAGTCGGCAACGCTTGGTCATGGACAGCTCCTTCAGCTGCAAGATCAACCGGTTTCGGGTGGTCCAAAGGGCCTCCTTCACCAAGTTGATAGTCTTCCAGCAGCAGTTGATATCTGTCTTGGTGAGTTCCTGGGGAATAGCCCATAGAGCACGGAGTTCTGTGATACCAAGCTGTTGGGGATGAACTGGACAGATTCCCTACCTCCTGTCCTTACCCAGTCTGGCTCCAGTCTCACACCAACGTGGTTGACTCTTAACTGCCCTCCAAAGTGGCCTAGAAAGCCACTCAGTTATATCAAACTTGGCAACTTGGGATGGGCAATAAATGCCGGCCCTTTGGCCCGCCTGAAACCTGCTGGTCTTCCAGCTGAAGGAGCTGTCCACGACCATGTATTATATTGTATTATGTACTGTAATTTGAATTGTAATAATGGGATCGTGGTGTGTACGATCTGTATTGTATTGTTTTGAATTGTAATTGTGACATTTACATTGAACTGCGTGTATCCTTAAACTTTCTGAAATAAAGTATATTTTGAAATTTAAAAAAATGCCAGCCTTGCCAGTGATGCCCACATCCTGAGAATGAATGAATGAACCCTGGCATTGCTCTAACGGCACCGTGCAAACGCACTGCACCGATAGTAGCGTGATCTGGGCATGCTCGTTTATTGCCATCGGTGTCACTTATATGCCCCAGTCCCACTTACGTGTTGCGTGTCATGACACCACTGCTCGATGACGTTGGATATCACGCACGCTTCCCCTCTGCCACTTGTTCACAAGAAGCCTGGTGGCGCGATGTGAAAGTAAATGCGGAGGAGCAAGGGTTTTCTTTGGCCACTCTCTCTACGTTCGGCCTTAAATAGAAAAGGTCATTTAAGGTGCATTGTTATGCTTTTATCAAGCTGATGAGAAAGCCCTGTCTATTTACAAACACGTGACACAATCTCGCTGATGCCCAGTGTGGCAGTGAACCGGATAAGCTGCTTTTAAACTGGCGCTCGTTTAGTTGGGATTTGTGGAGATCGGCATTCATGAGCTGGCTCTTGTCGTTTACAGTGCTACCCGACTCTGTCCTGACAACGGAACTGCAGATTTATGAAAAACTAGTTCTAGGATTCTGCCAAAAGGATTAGAGAGCCGTATTTAGTAGTGTAAATGCTGGGAGGCAGGTCATTGCTGTGCTGTCATTGAATCCAAGCACCAGTATAAAAGCAGTACTAGACAAGGAAAGCCTCAGGCTCAATCCTAGCTTCATGCTGAGTTAGCTGAATTCAGTAGGCACTGAGTAGTGCTCAACACCCCCGAGGTAGGGAAGCAAAAATGAGTCAGGGGTCCAGCTCCAATTTGCTATCCAGTGACCCTTGCATGTATCTGTATGGATGCTGTTTAAGGGTAATGCACCACCCCATGGTCAAACAGCCTTTCAACACTCATGGCCAGACCTCACACATGATGAATAGCTGATTACAGTAACATGAGTTAATGCCTCAGGAGGAAAGGAAATCTGGGGAAAATAATAGTGAAGGAGAGACCCTAAATGGAATAACAGGACCTGGTTACATTATCAATGAACAGGGAAATATCAGGGCAGCAGACCCCCTGTATAATATAACCTAAAGCTAGAAATTTCACAGGGAGAGAGGGTGTTGGGAACATCCTGGTGTAGTGATTAGATCACACCCAGCTTGGTGCCCAACCTACATCTTAGATGTCCAGGAGGGAGATAAAAACTCAGAGAAAAAGGGTGCTCGGCTTCACTCAGAGCTGTGCAACCTCAAAAAAACCACCAACAGCCCTACTAAAAGGCACAGAAAAAGATCAATTAAAATCCCAAATAAGTGATCTGAGTGGTGCTCTCCTGGTGCCCAGGTTGGTTCGTGCACTGCCCAATATAGCACTTAGGAACATTGGAACAGGAGTAGGCCATTTAGCCCCTCAAGCCTGTTCCACCATTCAATGAGATCATGGCTGTTCTGTGACCTAACTTCATATACCCGCCTTAGCCCCATATCCCTTATTACCTTTGGTTAACAAAAATCTATCAATCTCAGATTTAAAATTAACAATTGAGCTAGCATCAACTGCCGTTTGCGGAAGAGAGTTCCAAACTTCTACCACCCTTTGCGTGTAGAAGTGTTTCCTAACTTCACTCCTGAAAGTCCTGGCTCTAATTGTTAGGCTATGTCCCCTAGTCCTAGACTCCCTATCACTTCCCCTTAGTATCTTGAAAACTTCGATCAAATCACCCCTTAATCTTCTAAATTCCAGGGAATACAACCTTAGTTTGTGTAATCTCTCCTCATAATTTAAACCTTGGAGTCCAGGTATCATTCTAGTACATCTTCGCTGCACTTCCTCCAAGGCCAATATATCCTTCCTAAGGTGCAGTGTCCAGAACTTAACACAGTACTCCAGGCACTTGTTATATCTGAATAAACACTCAAATTGGTGTGGTAATGACTAGTTGCTTTTATTTCCAGATCCTCGAGAACATTCCGCCAAAGAATAACAAAACAATACAAGTGAGACCTTGAAGTGTAATTGCTACATTGCGCTTACTCCCATCGGGGGGGCCATCTAGTGTTCAGTTAACAATATGCAAGTATCATATTTAGCAGTATTGAGCAGTACATACCGGGAATGTCCTAGGTTTATTGCTCTGGTGTGTGCTGAGATAAAAAAATTCAGATGAGGCAGTGGTAAAAGCACTACAATTGGTCTTAGAGTCCTTTTGCCAGAGGGGAGAGAAAAAAACCCTGTATCACCATTACCAATCTCTATCCAGTGACCCATGATGGAAAGTGTGTGTGTGTGCAAGTGTGTTCATGCATGCATGCAAGTATATGGGATGAATACAGCATCAGGCTTGGCTGTGATACTTCCAGTGGTTGAATAGCTTATGAATAGAAAGAAAAGAAAGAACTTGCACTTATATAGCATCTTTCACGACCTCAGGTCGTCTCAAAGCGCTTTACAACCAATAAAGTAGTTTTGAAGTGTAGTTAGTATTGTAATGTAGGAAACGAGGCAGCCAATTTGCACACAGAAAGGTCCCACAAACAGCAATGAGATAAATGACCAGGTAATCTGTTTTAGTGCTATTGGTTGAGGGATAAATATTGATCCAGGATACCAGGGAGAACCCCCCTGCTTTTCTTCGAAATAGTGCCATGGGAACTTTACTTCCACCTGAGAGGGCAGACGGGTTTAACTGAAACTCATTACCTGGGGTCATGCTTGGTGGCCAACTGTGTAAGTTATCATAAGGCCCATGGGACCTAATCCAGACTGGGTTGGCACCTTCAGTTGAAAAAGTTGGAGCTGGGGACAAAAAAAAGCAACAATCCCAGCAAATATGTAACCTTGCGGCTTTTTCACAACACAGTCGCGTGTTTCTTTGGGAATTACGTCAAGAGTCTCAGATACAGAGCTTAGTCAAACACTTTTCAACAAACACAGTGACTCTTTAAATAAACCGATATTTGAGGAGCAAGCCTGGGTTTGCTGTCTTTGCAAATATCCTTCTATTCTTCAGTAGTTAAAAGAAATAAATGATCTAAAACTGAAAGGCGGCTATGTCATCTCTTCTTTTCCCAATTGTAAACAATTTTACAACACCAAGTTATAGTCCAGCAATTTTATTTTAAATTCATTTTAAATTCATTTCTTTTCCCAATATTAGGCAGCTGAACAAAAGGCTTCAGGACAGCGATAACTGTTACACAGACAAACGACGTCTCAGGAATTTGACCAAGTGGTTGCTAGGAGAACATAAAAGAATTATTATGCCTTTAAGATCCCACAACACTATTCAAAGAAGAGTGTCCTGGCCAACATTCATCCCTCAGCCAACACCACTAAAAACAGATTAACTGGCCATTCATCTCATTGCTGTTTGTGGGACCTTGCTGTGCGCACACTGGCTGCCGTGTTTCCCTATATCACAACAGTGACTACACTTCAAAAAGTGCCTCATTGCTGTAAAGAGCTTTGGGACGTCCTGAGGTCATGAAAGGTGCTATATAAATGCAAGTTCTTTCCTTCTAAAAAAAAATAGGGGACAAGAAACGTACAAGCATTCGTTCCTGAGCTTCGTCAATCGGAAATCTACCCCCACACAGGTCTGTAATCCGATCTTTTCGCAGCTGATCTAATGTAACGCAGGAGCTGTTTGCATGAAAGGCATGTTTGTTTTCCATGATTTATAAAATAGAACTTGGAAAGAAAATCACTGCACTTGTGAACAGATTGCTGAACTACAAATAAGGGATATTACCATGTTCTCCATCATTCATTTTGCGATTAGTATCTTCAGATATGAATTTGTTTTTTTTTAACAGTGAAATGAGGTTATTGTATGAAGCAGTTAAATAAGACGAAACTCAGAAATGTCAGGAGCTGTCTGAATGATTAGCACGCTCAGATTGTTTTATATTGAAGGGAGTTTCACCTCCATGTCTCAATAGGATAACATCACTGTGTACAGAAGGTAGGTGGGACTTGGGTTTATAGATGATCTCCTGGATCTCCTCAAACTTGTCTTTGGTCATCTTAAGGCAGTCAGAGAAGAATTTCCCAGATTTTTATTTCCTGAATTGGCCTGTGATTTCTTTTTCCCTGCTTTTTTGCTTCTCCCAGGAAACCACATGCCCGCCAGTGGGAGGGAACCCTGGGAGTCATGATGCTTGTGTCATGATTGCTTGAGACACGCTCGATGGACCAGCTAGTCTTTTCCTGTCCAATATTTTTGTATATTCATATGTTAATACACTGCCTTGTGCGATACTGAGCCGTAGAGACCAGGAATACCACAGGTTTGATTCCAGAACTGTGCTGAGTTAGCTGACCTCCGCAGGACTGTCAGTATAGATACTGTAATTGACTTTAGTGTTTCTGGGGCAGGAAGAGGGGAAAAATACCATTAAAGCTCCTGTTCCTGATTGCTATCCAGCAATTCCTGTTAGAAAGTAGATGTCAGGTAAGCACCGAATCGGGCTTGATTGTGATATCTCCCATGGCCAAATAGCCTGTCGACACACATTTGTAGTGCAGCCTCCAGCCAACCTGGCCCTAATCCCTGGAACTCTCTCCTTAAAGCCTTGTTCACACACACATATATACACATATAATATACACATGTGCACACATAATATATATATATTATATATTTAATATATTTTATATATTTAATATAATTTTATATATTTAATATAAATACTAAGAGACCATTCAATGTTCAGTCTGGGTAATATGAAGAATTTGAAGGTGGTAAGCCTGTGTCACATGATTAGCCTGCTGAAGTCTGAACCTTTAATTAATTATTAACAGTAAAGCTAGCAGTCCATACGAGCACTTTAAGTGAATATAAATAGGTTGCTCATTAAACCAAGGCCAAAAATAACAATCCAAGGATATAGTTGGCATCCATCTGACTTTGGACTTGCTGAGTTCACCAGTTATCTTGTGTCCAAATCGATAAATTGAGAAGAGCCAGATTTCCATCTGAGAAGCAGGTTAATCACGAATTACATCTCTCTTGCTGGAGTCGTTACTTTCTTTCAGTGGAATGTCCATTTTTTTTTAACGTAGTCGATCTATCGTTGCATTGCACATGGGTAGTCAAGATCAACTTGAAGTTTTCAGATCAAGCAGGGTTAGAGAGTAAGGAGGGTGGGGGAGGGAAGGGGAGGCAGGGAGAGGCAAATAGGAAGGGGAGAGGGATAGGGAGAGGGGGAGGTGCGAGGTTAGAGGGGACGAGGAGAGGGGAGAGGAGGGGGAGATCAGTGGAAGGTGCGAGGATAGAGGGGAAGGGAAGAGGAGAGGGGAGAGGAGGTGGAGATCAGAGGAAAAGGAGTGGATGGGAGAGGAGAGGGGAGGGGGAGGTGAGAGGAGATAAAACGGCAGAGAGGAGAGTGGATGAGAGAGGAGGGGAAGGAGAAAGTGCTGAGGAAAGGAAATTCAGATCAGTGGGGATCGAGAAATTGACAGATGGAACAGCCAGCCATCGGGGAGAAGAAATACAATCAGAGGTGCTGTGGATGGGGAATGCAGTCAGGGGGAGGAGGAGTTTACTGTAAAAGGTGCATTGTAGGAGTAGCCTGTGAGCGGCAACTACGGCTGTTGAGGGGTTTGTGGAGAAAGGGATTGGCAGCCAGCGGGTGGATTGGAATGGGAAATGCATCCAGCGGAGTGGTGGGGGGAGGGAAGGGGTGTGATGAGGTGGAGATCCTGCTTGTGGTGGGGAAGTGGGGCTGAAATCTTGCTCAGTGTGGGGAGAGGAAGGATTTGGGGGATAAGTTCTTGCTCAGATAGAGTCATAGAGTCATAGAGTTATACAGCACGGATAGAGGCCCTTCGGCCCATCGTGTCCGCGCCGGCCATCAGCCCTGTCTACTCTAATCCCATATTCCAGCATTTGGTCCGTAGCCTTGTATGCTCTGGCATTTCAAGTGCTCATCCAAATGCTTCTTGAATGAGAGGTGTTTGAGGGCCACAATTCTTCTCAGTGGGGGGGGGGGGAGGAGCTTGTATGGCTCAGTTTATAAATCATGCTCACTGGTGTGGGGGAAAGAGTTTTTTTTAGTTTAAGGCTAAAGACTGTTATTCCCCTATGTTTGCTGGAGGGGGGAGGGGGTGTCACATAATGTTAGGGCTTATATTATTGGTCAAGTGATGTTATGCTTACAGTGCCACCTTCAGGTGTAATACCATTAGAATCTAGAGACCACTTACCATTTTTAATATATTATTGATGATAGCTGGGCATCAACATTTTTATTTTGCTCCCTCCCAGATTTCCCCCTCTTCTGAAGGTATTGACTCTGTGGGTTAAAATTTGGTAGATCTCCAAGACCTTACTAATATGACCAATCTTCAATGTGTGAGTTAAAGGCATTGGTTATCAGCAGGCTATTTGACTGCAAAGGGCATCATAGCCAAACTCAAAATTGAACTCATCTAACATCCAAATATGGGTCTTGTTCCAATAGGGATGAATGGATTCTAATCAGGAGTGGCAATCTTGGTTTGTTAGTACTTAAGGCTATTGAATTTCCATCATTGGCAAAGCAAACATCAGAACTAAAGCCATAATTCTCTCTCCCATGTCCTTGTCAAGGTTTGTACTTGGCAATAGGTGGCAGACCTATGACTGTCAATATTAATGTGGAGATGCCGGTGATGGACTGGGGTTGACAATTGTAAACAATTTTACAACACCAAGTTATAGTCCAGCAATTTTATTTTAAATTCACAAGCTTTCGGAGGCTACCTCCTTCCTCAGGTGAACGATGTGGAAATGAAGTCCTCGAAATGAAGTCGCATCATTTCGAGGACTTCATTTCCACATCGTTCACCTGAGGAAGGAGGTAGCCTCCGAAAGCTTGTGAATTTAAAATAAAATTGCTGGACTATAACTTGGTGTTGTAAAATTGTTTACAATTGTCAATATTAAGACAGCAAATTTTGGAGATTTGAGAACAGTTGTAGAGGGAATGAAGTTAGAAGCAGCACCGGGAAACAAAACAGAAGAAAAATTGAATTTTCTTAAGACTCTAGTGGATCCCTCATGGCATTCATGTCAGGTAGTCTGGGGTCTGGAGTTCGTGATATGTACTTGATAACTTGGCCTGTTTCTTTAAAGATGCTGCTGAAGTCCTTTCTGTGGGAAACCAGGTAGTTGTAGCTGCTTGTAATCTGCTCAGGTCAATTAGCAGTAAGCAAATTTCAGGCGCCAGGTCAAATACTTTCTTTCTCTTCTTTTTAAGATTGTTTTAATCTGTAACATCTGGTGTGTGATGTCTGTTGTGTGATGTCTGGTGTGTGATGTCTGCTGTATGACATCTGGTGTATGATGTCAGGTGTGACGTCTGGTGTCTGATGTATGACGTCTGGTGTGTGATGTCTGCTGTATGACATCTGGTGTGCGATGTCTGGCCTGTGATGTTTAGTATGTGACGTCTGGTGTGTGGCATCTGGTGTGCAGCATCTGGTATGTGACATCTAGTATGTGATGTCTGGCATGTGACGTCTGGTGTAGGATGTCTGGTGCATAATGTCTGGTGTCTGATGGACAGATACTAGACATTTATATAAATACACATTTAAGAGAAAAAAATTATGGAGTAAAATTCTGCATCTGCGTTCCAAATTAATGGACGGAAAATCACAGGCTGGGAGTGTGCAATTTTGTGGTATTCACCCCAAAAGCAGAACTTTAACTTCATATAATTCCTTTGAGAACAAAAGAGAAACCAACAAACCCTGGACCACACTGTCTAAACAAGAAATATTTTAAACGATACAAAGAAACAAAAAGTAGCGATGACCGAGAGTCATAGAACAGTCAACAGAGATAACTGAATGGAAAGAAAGAATTGTCATTTATGTAGTGCCTTATCAAACCTTCAGGACATCTCACAATGCTGTACAGTAATGTAGTCACTGTTGTTAAAGAGGCAAAAGCAGTAGTCAGGTTGCACATAGTTTTTTTATTCATTTATTAATTATATTATTCATTTATTTATTTTTATTCAGGATGTGGGGGTCGCTGACAAGGCCCCCCCACCGAGGCCCCATCTGTCCTCTCAGATAGATATAAAAGATCCCATGGCACTATTCAAAAAAGAGCAGGGGAGTTCTCCTGGTATCCTGGCCAACATTTACCCTTCAACCAAAATCACCAAAACCACCAAAACAGGTTACTTGGTCATTTACCTCATTGCTGTTTGTGGGGCCTTAATATTCACAAATTGGCTGCTGTGTTTTCTGCATTACAAAAGTGGCTACACTTCAAAAGTATATCATTGGATGTGAAGCGCTTTGGGACATCCTGAGGTTCTGAAAGATGATATATAAATATAAGTTCTTTCTTTCTTTAGCCCATGTAAAACAAACATGTTAATGCTTACGTTAAAACAGTGGACAAACAATCCTATATGATTACCTTAACACATACTAGCATAGCACGGAGCAATTTCAACCTATCTGTCTTTCTGGTATGTGTGGTTCATGCAGTCATGTTTCTGACCATCTCTCTTTGCCCCCCCCTCCACTCCACACACTGCCCTTCACTTCCCTCCCCTCCCTCCCTCCCTCCCCCCCCCCCCACCAACACCCCCACACTGCTCCCTGGGTTCTGGTTCTATCACTTACTGGACAGCCACAACAAAATCAACTGCACAACTAAGCAAAGTGTACAACAGTCACAGACTGTACTGTACATGGTTATCCTACGGAACAACTTGGGAGTTTGGAATAAAAAAATCTTCTTCAGTTCTGCCTTCACAGCAGAAAAATGTAATTACAGGCAATTGGGCGGTACTTGAGTCTGAACATGAATCCATCAGTGACATATTTATAATCCTGAGAGAGCAGACCAGCTGGCAGTGGTGGGGGGAGAATTTTTAGAATAGCAATATGATTTTGGCAAACATCCTGATAGACAAGACGGAGCACGATCAGTTTATTTGCATCTGGAATCGTGAGCTACTTGTTGAATTTAGTCATGATTTAACGCTCAGTTATTTATGTGTTGCAGCCTCTGAGTTTTCTCCAGTTACAATAAATTCCTGGAGGACAACTGAAGAGATCTTTAAGTGTTTTTATGTTCCTGTTGCAGTTTCAGGACAGCGGTGATATACCGGCCTTCCAGGGCCTCTCTCCCCTCTTTACTTTACTAACCGGCACCTTAGGTGTAAGCAAGATCTCTTGGCTCTAAGCTGCCATGACCGGTGTTGAAAGTTTGGAACCATGTCAACCCTCTGTGGTAGACATGTTGATCTGATACGGGACACTTGACTCCAGATAATACAGCAAGCCAATTCCCTAATGGGAAGTTTACCACTGCTCAGTTTCTGCTAACCACATGGTTATAGCTGGCTAAACTCCGGCAAAAATCTCCTTGCAGACTCTTAGGGTTTCCTGAACCTGCGCTGCCAACCACATAAGTTCCTTAGACATGGGTAAGTTGGGTGTGAGGGAGAGAGTGTCCATTCCATATTGGGCAAACAGGAATTCTATATGCTTGGATTCCTCATAGCTTGCCTTGGACTTAAACATGGCGATGGGTTGCCTTGTGTTCCAGACATTTGACTGACCAAAAGAAGAACCTGATGGCGTCCTCCAGCCAGAAGCAGAGCTGGCGAATCCGCCAGTAGTTTGCAAAGCCCATGAAAAAATGGGTCTCCGCTACCACAAGATAAGTTGGACTGGTTATAATCTAAAAGTTAATTGGTTATATTAGCAGGCATAGTAAAATAGGAACAAGAGTAGGCCATTCAGCCCTTCGAGCCTATTTCGCCATTCAATGTGATCATGGCTGATTTGTATGCTAACTCCATTTAACCACCTTGGCTTTATATTCCTTAATATCCTTGGCTAGCAAAAATCTAACGATCTTAGATTTAAAATTATTAATTGAGCGAGTATCGACTGCTTTTTGAGGGAGAGAGTTGCACACTTCTACCACCCTTTGCGTGATGAAATGTTTCCTAACCTCTCCTGAATGCCCTGGCACTGATTTTAAGGATATGTCCCCTTGTCTTAGACTCTCCCACCAGCAGAAAACATTTCTCTCCATCTACCTTATCAATTCCTTTCAAAATCCTAAAAGTCTCAATCAAATCACCCCGTGACCTACTATATTCCAGGGAATACAAGCCTAGTTTATGTAATTTCTCCTCATAATCTAACCCTTGGAGCCCTGGTAACATTCTGGTGAATTTGCACTGCCAATAAATCCTTACTAAGGTGTGGTGCCCAGAACTGTACACAATACTTCAGATGTGGTTTAACCAGGGCTTTGTGTAGCTGCAGCAAAACTTCTTCCCCTTTATATTCTAGCTCTCCAGTTATAAAGGCTAACATTCCATTAGTCTTTTTGATTATTTTTTGTACCTGACGACTACATTTTAGGGATCTGTGTACATGGACACCTAAATCTCTTTGGACTTCCACTGTTCCTAACTTTTCACCAATTAAAAAATCCCCGGATCTATCTTTTTTTGGTCCAAAATGGATGACCTCACTCTTACCTGCGTTGAAATCCATCTACCACAGTTTTACCCACTCACTTAATCTATCAATGTCTCTTTGAAATTTTATGCTGCCATCTACACTACTTACTGTGCCACAAATCTTTGTGTCAGTGGCAAACTTGGATATATGGCTCTCTGTTGTGTTTTCTAAGTCATTAATAAGTACTGTGAATAGTTGAGTACAGATCCTTGTGGGACACCGCGAACCACATCCTTTCAATTCGAGTACATACCTATTATCCCTACTCTCTGTCTTCTACCGCCTAACCAATCACCTATCCAGGTCAATAATTTGCCTTTAATTCCATGAGCTTTAATTTTAGCCAATAGTCTCTTATGTGGAACCTTATCAAATGCCTTCTGGAAGTCCATATAAACTACATCCCCCCCCCCCAACAAGCCCCAAATATGGGCGGGCCCAAATTTGTAGGCCACTAACCTTAAGATCTTTCAGTTATGTGCTTTCTTCTGACTCCGACTATCTATTTTGGAGCAAGTTTAAACTACGGAACTATGGGGTAGATTTTCAACTTGCTGTAAAACTGGCATTGCGAATCGGTTGTCACGGAAATGGAAATGAAACTCGGGTGCTCGCTAGAACGGGAGGCCGATCCACAATTCTAGTTTTAAGTTCGGGAGACAAGTTGAAAATACACCCCATGTATTCTGATTGGCTGAAAGCTACTTTTCTTCAGCCAATTAAAAAACCCAAACCCTAGATGCTTTAGACGTCAAATGTGGAAGGGGCCCTGCCGATAGTCTGCAACATCCAATACTGCTTGGCCAAGTAAAACACATCCTCATCCCTAGAAGGGTTGGAACTCCATCCTTAAAAGTGCATTCTCCTAAAGTAAAAGCCCCCCACTATTATCCTGTTGCCACTGCTAGAAAGTCAAACATGGTCAAGGAAACCTCTTGCTGATTACCACCTACCGCCCTCCCTCAGCTGATGATTCAGTCCTCCTCCATGTTGAACACCACTTGGAGGAAACACTGAGGGTAGCAAGGGCACAGAATGTACTCTGGGTGGGGACTTCAATGTCCATCACCAAGAGTGGCTTGGTAGCACCACTACTGACCGAGCTGGCCGAGTCCTGAGGAACATAGATGCCAGATTGGGCCTGCGGCAGGTGGTGAGAGAACCAACACGAGGGAAAATCCTACTCGACCTCGTCCTCACCAATCTACCTGTCGCAGGTGCATCTGTCGATGACAGTATTGGTAGGAGTGACCACCGCAAAGTCCTCGTGGAGAAGAAGTCCCATCTTCACACTGAGGACACCATCCAACGCGTTGTGTGGCACTACCACCGTGCTAAATGGGATATATTCAGAACAGATCTAGCAGCTCAAAACTGGGCATCAGTGAGGCACTGTGGGCCATCAGCAGCAGCAGAATTGTATTCCAACACAATCTGTAACCACGAGGCCCGGCACATCCCTCATTCTACCATTACCATCAAGCCAGGGTATCAACCCTGGTTCAATGAGAAGTGTAGAAGTGCATTCCAGGAGCAGCACCAGGCGTACCTAAAAATGAGTTGCCAACCTGGTGAAGCTACAACACAGGACTACATGCATGCTAAACAGTGGAAGCAACATGCTATAGACAGAGCTAATCAAACTCACAACGAACGGATCAGATCAAAGCTCTGCAGTCCTGCCACATCCACTCGTGAATGGTGAAGGACAATTAAACAACTAACGGCAGGAGGAGGCTCTGTGAACATCCCCGTCCTCAATGATGGCAGAGTCCAGCACGTGAGTGCAAAAGACAAGCTTGTAGCGTTTGCAACCACCTTCAGCCAGAAGTGCCGAGTGGATGATCCATCTCGGCCTCCTCCCGAAATCGCTACCGTCACAGAAGCCAGTCTCCACGTGATATCAAGAAACGGCTGAGTGCACTGGATACAGCAAAGGCTATGGGCCCCGACAACATCCCGGCTGTAGTGCTGAAGACTTATGCACCAGAACTAGCTGCGCCTCTAGCTAAGCTGTTCCAGTACAGCTACAACACCTGCATCTACCCGACAATGTGGAAAATTGCCCAGGTATGTCCTGTCCAAAAAAGCAGGACAAATCCAATTCAGCTAATTATAGCCCCATCAGTCGACTCTCAATCATTAGCAAAGTGATGGAAGGTGTTGTCGACAATGCTATCAAGCGACACTTACTCACCAATAACCTGCTCACCGATGCTCAGTTTGGGTTCCGCCAGGACCACTCAGCTCCAGACTTCATTACAGCCTGGGTCCAAACATG
This sequence comes from Heptranchias perlo, assembly GCF_035084215.1. Classification (NCBI taxonomy): domain Eukaryota; kingdom Metazoa; phylum Chordata; class Chondrichthyes; order Hexanchiformes; family Hexanchidae; genus Heptranchias; species Heptranchias perlo. The sequence goes on along the minus strand of NC_090327.1, from coordinate 34,616,547 downwards.
GACAAAAGAGCTGAATTCCAGAGGTGAGGTGAGAGTGACTGCCCTTGACATCAAGGCAGCATTTGACCGAGTGTGGCACCAAGGAGCCCTAGGCTTGGGCTCATAAGTGGCAAGTAACATTCGCGCCAGATGAGTGCCAGGCAATGACCATCTCCAACAAGAGAGAGTCTAACCACCTCCCCTTGACATTCAACGGCATTACCATCGCCGAATCCCCCACCATCAACATTCTGGGGGTCACCATTGACCAGAAACTTAACTGGACCAGCCATATAAATACTGTGGCTATGAGAGCAGGTCAGAGGCTGGGTATTCTGCGGCGAGTGACTCACCTCCTGACTCCCCAAAGCCTTTCCACCATCTACAAGGCACAAGTCAGGAGTGTGATGGAATACTCTCCACTTGCTTGGATGAGTGCAGCTCCAACAACACTCAAGAAGCTCGACACCATCCAAGATAAAGCAGCCCACTTGATTGGCACCCCATCCACCACCCTAAACATTCACTCCCTTCACCACCGGCGCACTGTGGCTGCAGTGTGTACCATCCACAGGATGCACTGCAGCAACTCGCCAAGGCTTCTTCGACAGCACCTCCCAAACCCGCGACCTCTACCACCTAGAAGGACAAGAGCAGCAGGCACATGGGAACAACACCACCTGCACATTCCCCTCCAAGTCACACACCATCCCGACTTGGAAATATATCGCCGTTCCTTCATCGTCGCTGGGTCAAAATCCTGGAACTCCCTTCCTAACAGCACAGTGGGAGAACCTTTACCACACGGACTGCAGCGGTTCAAGAAGGCGGCTCACCACCACATTCTCAAGGGCAATTAGGGATGGGCAATAAATGCCGGCCTCGCCAGCGATGCCCACATCCCATGAATGAATAAAAAAAAAAGTAAAATTGAAGTCAATGGGAATCAGAGGGAAAACTCAGATAATGAAGCAGTCCACGCCCGCATTCAGCAAAACCTGGACAACATTCAGGCTTGGGCTGATAAGTGGCAAGTAACATTCATGCCAGACAAGTGCCAGGCAATGACCATCTCCAACAAGAGGGAGTCTAACCACCTCCCCTTGACATTCAACGACATTACAATCGCCGAATCCCCCACCATCAACATTCTGGGGGTCACCATTGACCAGAAACTTAACTGGACCAACCACATAAATACTGTGGCTACAAGAGCAGGTCAGAGGCTGGGTATTCTGTGGCGAGTGACTCACCTCCTGACTCCCCAAAGCCCTTCCACCATCTACAAGGCACAAGTCAGGAGTGTGATGGAATACTCTCCACTTGTCTGAATGAATGCAGCTCCAACAACACTCAAGAAGCTTGACACCATCCAAGATAAAGCAGCCCGCTTGATTGGAACCCCATCCACCACCCTAAACATTCACTCTCTGCACCACCGGCGCACCGTGGCTACAGTGCGTACCATCTACAAGATGCACTGCAGCAACTCACCAAGGCTTCTTCAACAGCACCTCACAAACCCGCGACCCATACCACCTAGAAGGACAAGGGCAGCAGGCTCATTGGAACAACACCACCTGCATGTTCCCCTCCAAGTCACACACCATCCCGACTTGGAAATATATCGCCATTCCTTCATCGTCTCTGGGTCAAAATCCTGGAACTCTCTACCTCATGGCACTGTGGGAGTACCTTCACCACATGGACTGCAGCAGTTCAAGAACGGCTCACCACCACCTTTTCACAGGCAATTAGGGATGGGCAATAAATGCTGGCCTTGCCAGCGACGCCCACATCCCATGAATGAAAAAAAAGTGCACGTGCTGATGTCAGGCAAGAAGATGATCGGACAGAGATGTGATGGTCAGAAGGTCATGCGTTCAAGTCCTACTCCAGAGATTTGAACACAAAATCGAGGCTGACACTTCAGTGCAGTACTGAGGGAATGCTGCACTGTTGGAGGTGTCGTCTTTCAGTTGAGACCCCGTCTGTCCTCTCAGGTGGATGTAAAAGATCCCATGGCACTATTCAAAGAATAGCAGGGGAGTTCTCCCCGGTGTCCTGGCCAACATTTATCCCTCAACCAACATCATTAAAGCAGATTATCTGGTCATTATCACATTGCTGAATGTGGGACCTGGCTGGGCGCAAATTACCTTCCACATTTTCTATATTACAATAGTTACTACACTTCACAACAGTACTTAATTGGCCATAAAGCACTTTGGTCCTGAGGTCCTGAGTTTGGAAAGGGATTATATAAATGCAAGTTTTTTTTTATTCGTTCACGGGATGTGGGCGTCGCTGGCGAGGCCAGCATTTATTGCCCATCCCTAATTGCCCTCGAGAAGGTGGTGGTGAGCCGCCTTCTTGAACCGCTGCAGTCCGTGTGGTGATGGTTCTCCCACACTGCTGTTAGGAAGGGAGTTCCAGGATTTTGACCCAGCGACAATGAAGGAACGGCGATATATTTCCAAGTCGGGATGGTGTGTGACTTGGAGGGGAATGTGCAGGTGGTGTTGTTCCCATGTGCCTGCTGCTCTTGTCCTTCTAGGTGGTAGAGGTCGCAGGTTTGGGAGGTGCTGTCGAAGAAGCCTTGGCGAGTTGCTGCAGTGCATCCTGTGGATGGTACACACTGCAGCCACAGTGCACCGGTGGTGAAGGGAGTGAATGTTTAGGGTGCCAATCAAGTGGGCTGCTTTATCTTGGATGGTGTCGAGCTTCTTGAGTGTTGTTGGAGCTGCACTCATCCAAGCAAGTGGAGAGAATTCCATCACACTCCTGACTTGTGCCTTGTAGATGGTGGAAAGGCTTTGGGGAGTCAGGAGGTGAGTCACTCGCCGCAGAATACCCAGCCTCTGACCTGCTCTCATAGCCACAGTATTTATATGGCTGGTCCAGTTAAGTTTCTGGTCAATGGTGACCCCCAGAATGTTGATGGTGGGGGATTCGGCAATGGTAATGCCGTTGAATGTCAAGGGGAGGTGGTTAGACTCTCTCTTGTTGGAGATGGTCATTGCCTGGCACTTATCTGGCGCGAATGTTACTTGCCACTTATCAGCCCAAGCCTGGATGTTGTCCAGGTCTTGCTGCATGCGGGCTCGGACTGCTTCATTATTTGAGGGGTTGCGAATGGAACTGAACACTGTGCAGTCATCAGCGAACATCCCCATTTCTGACCTTATGATGGAGGGAAGATCATTGATGAAGCAGCTGAAGATGGTTGGGCCTAGGACACTGCCCTGAGGAACTCCTGCAGCAATGTCCTGGGGCTGAGATGATTGGCCTCCAACAACCACTACCATCTTCCTTTGTGCTAGGTATGACTCCAGCCACTGGAGAGTTTTCCCCCTGATTCCCATTGACTTCAATTTTACTAGGGCTCCTTGGTGCCACACTCGGTGAAATGCTGCCTTGATGTCAAGGGCAGTCACTCTCACCTCACCTCTGGAATTCAGCTCTTTTGTCCATGTTTGGACCAAGGCTGTAATGAGGTCTGGAGCCGAGTGGTCCTGGCGGAACCCAAACTGAGCATCAGTGAGCAGGTTATTGGTGAGTAAGTGCCGCTTGATAGCACTGTTGACGACACCTTCCATCACTTTGCTGATGATTGAGAGTAGACTGATGGGGCGGTAATTGGCCGGATTGGATTTGTCCTGCTTTTTGTGGACAGGACATACCTGGGCAATTTTCCACATTGTCGGGTAGATGCCAGTGTTGTAGCTGTACTGGAACAGCTTGGCTAGAGGCGCAGCTGGTTCTGGAGCACAGGTCTTCAGCACTACATCTTCCTTTCTTTCTTATGGTTGAATAGCCTGCCAATACTCACTGCCTAGGCTCACATGTAAAGAATGTGTTGGGTACTGGGATGGGGGGTCTGCATGTGCCAGTGGAAGTAATACTCTGGTACAAGTGCAACATTCCTGGTTACAGGGTTTTCAGACGAGATAGAGAGGGGGATATAAAAGGAGGGTGGGTGGCAATATATCTAAAGGAAACAATTACAGCTGTGAGGAGGGATGATATGTTGGAAGGATCATCAAAAGAGGCCATATGGGTTCAGCTAAAGAACAAAGAAAGGGGCAATCACACTAGTGGGAGTGTACTATAGACCCCCAAGCAGCCAGAGGGAGATAGAAGAGCAAATATATCGGCAAATTTCTGAGAAGTGCAAAAGATATAGGGCAGTGGTAGGGGATTTCAAATACCCTAAAATTAACTGGGATAGAATCAGTGTAAAAGGTATCGGGGGTGCAGAATTCTTAAAATACATTCAGGAAAACTTTTTTAGCCAGTACGTAGCAAGCCCAACAAGAGAGGGGGCTGTTCTGGATTTAGTTTTAGGGAATGAAGCTGGGCAGGTGGAAGGTGTGTCAGTGGGAGAGCATTTTGGTGGTAGTGATCATAATTCAGTTAGATTTAGCATAGTTATGGAAAAGGACAAAGATAGAACAGGAGTAAAAATTCTCAATTGGGGAAAGGCAAATTTTACTAAGCTGAGAAGTGATTTAGCAAAAGTGGACTGGAAACAGCTACTTTAAGGTAAATCAGTGTCAGAGCAGTGGGAGGCATTCAAGGGGGAGATTCAAGGGGTTCAGAGTAAACATGTTCCCACAAAGAAAAAAGGTGGGACTGCCAAATCTCGAGCCCCCTGGATGACAAGGAGCATGCAGGGTAAGATAAGGCAAAAAAAGGGAAGCTTATGTCAGACACTGAGAGCTAAATGCTGCAGAAAGCCTAGAGGAGTATAGAAAGTGTAGGGATGAAATTAAAAAGGAAATTAGGAAAGCAAAGAGAGGGCATGAAAGAATATTGGCAAGTAAAATTAAGGAAAACCTAAAGATGTTTTATAAATACGTAAAGAGTAAGAGGATAACTAAAGAAAGAGTAGGGCCTATTAGAGACCAAAAAGGTAACCTATGTGTGGAGGCGGAAGATTTTGGCATGATTCTTAATGAATACTTTGCGCCTGTCTTCACAAAAGAGGGGGACAATGCAGACATTGTAGTTAAGGAGGAGAAGTGTGAAATATTGGATGGGATAAACATCGTGAAGGAGAAAATATTAAGGGGATTAGCATCTTTGAAAGTAGATAAATCGCCAGGCCCGGATAAAATGTATCCCAGGCTGTTAAGAGAAGCAAGGGAGGAAATAGCGGAGGCTCTGACCATCATTTTCAAATCTTCTCTGGCTACAGGCATGCTGCCGGAGGATTGGAGGACTGCTAACAATGTACCGTTGTTTAAAAAGGGAGAAAAGGATAGACCGAGTAATTACTGGCCAGTCTGCCTTACCTCAGTGGTGGGCAAATTATTGGAAACAATTGTGAGGGGCAGCATAAATTGTCATTTGGAAAGACACGGATTAATCAAGGACAGTCAGCATGGATTTGTTCAGGGAAGGTCGTGTTTGACTAACTTGATTGAATTTTTTGAGGTAACAAGAAGGGTCGATGAGGGTAACGCATTTGATGTAGTCTACATGGATTTTGTAAACAATTTTACAACACCAAGTTATAGTCCAGCAATTTTATTTTAAATTCACAAGCTTTCGGAGGCTTCCTCCTTCGTCAGGTAAATGGATTTTAGCAAGGCTTTTGACAAGGTCCCACATGGCAGACTGGTCAGGCAAGTTAAAGCCCATGGGATCCAAGGGAAAGTGACAAGTTGGATCCAAAATTGGCTCAGTAGCAGGAAGCAAAGGGTAATGGTTGACCAGTGTTTTTGTGACCAGAAGGCTGCTTCCAGTGGGGTTCTATAGGGTTCAGTACTAGGTACCTTGCTTTTTCTGGTATATATTAATGATTTAGACCTAAATGTAACAGGCATGATTAAGAAGTTTGCAGGTGATACAAAAATTGGCCGTGTGGTTGATAGTGAGGAGGAAAACTGTAGACTGCAGGAAGATATCAATGGACTGGTCAGGTGGGCAGAAAAGTGGCAAATGGAATTCAATCCAGAGAAGTGTGAGGTAATGCATTTGGGGAGGGCAAACAAAGCAAGGGAATACACAATAATTGGGAGGATACTGAAAGGTGTGGAGGAAGTGAGGGACCTTGGAGTGCATGTACACTGATCCCTGGAGGTAGCAGGACAGGTAGATAAGGCGGTCAGGAAGGCATATGGAATACTTTCCTTTATTAGCCGAGACACAGAATATAAGAGCAGGGAGGTTATGCTGGAACTGTATAAAACACTGGTTAGGCCACAGCTTGAGTACTGTGTACAGTTCTGGTCACTACATGACAGGAAGGATGTAATTGCACTAGAGAGGGTACAGAGGAGTTTTACGAGGATGTTGCCAGGACTGGAGAATTTTAGCTATGAGGAAAGATTAGATAGGCTTTCATTGGAACAGAGGAGGCTGAGGGGTGTTTTAATTGAGGTGTACAAAATTATGAGGGGCCTAGATAGAGTGGATAGGAAGGACTTATTTCCTTTAGCAGAGAGATCAGTGACCAGGGGGCAGACATTTAAAGTAATTGGTAGAAAGATTAGAGGGGAGCTGAGGAGAAATCTTCTCACCCAGAGGGTGGTGAGGGTCTGGAACTCACTGCCTGAAAGAGTGGTGAAGGCAGAAACCCTCAACTCATTTAAAAAGTACTTGGATGTGCACTTGAAGTGTCGTAACCTACAGGGCTATGGACCAAGTACTGGAAAATGGGATTAAGCTGGATAGCTCTTTTTCAGCCGGCACGGATACGATGGGCCGAATGGCCTCCTTCTGTGCCATAACTTTCTATAATTCTATGATTCTCAGTCAGTGCCTTCAGGAAATTAGAGGGTGAGATGGTGTTGTCTTGACTCCAGTTGCTTTATTTTTAAGCATTATAACCAGAAAGTTGCAGAAATTACTCAGTGTGACCGTTGACCGTAACTGAACTGCTTGAACTTCAGTGAGGGTAGATCTGACCCGGGATGTGGGTTGCAAAAACCTCACTTACATAAGATTCAAAAGGGTATTTTTTTCCTGTTTGTCTGCGTGCAAACCTGCTCAGGAAACTCGAGGTGGGGTTAACATAACGGCAGAGCTGGAAACCGTCCCTCAGCCCTCCTCTCTCTGTTTACAATTACCAACTCACACCGATCGGCTAAATATAAACCACTCCTGTGGGGGCACAAACTACCGAAAGCAGCTTTAGTTATTTTAACTGTCTCTCATTTGCATGATGCAGATTGTTGTTGCCTACCAGAACTGAATCTTCTACTTTGCACAAACAGAATTGTCCTTTCGTGCTCCAGTAATACCTATTTTAATAATTTGCTAACTTTCTAGCCCCAAATTTCCTCTGCTCTCGCTCCGCCATCGTAAGTATGGCGGAGCGGGACCTCCGCTCCCCGCACTAGTTCAGTCCCCTGATCTCATTCCTAGTTTACCGGGGAGTGGGGGCCCTGTATTTAAATATTTCTGCCTGGCACCCATGCCATATATGGTGCAATTGGGGTGCCTGCCTCGAATGGGCCTCACAACCGCCCAAAATTTGTAAAGTGCCGCATGTTTTAATATGCTGCTGCAATCGATTACTCTATGGACAGGCATCCATTGCACTCAGTGTTGTTTGGGCACCAATGGTGGGAATTATGTCCTATGAGGTAATTCTCTCATGGCGTCCATGGCGTCATAATATCTGAGTTCGAAGGTTGTGGGTTCGAGCCCCACTGCAGAGATTTGAGCGCAGAATCTAGTCTGACACTCCAGTGCAGTACTGAGGGAGTGCTGCACTGTCAGAGGTGCCCTCTTTCAGATGAGGCCCTGTCTGCCCCCTCAGGGGGCCGTAAAAGTTCCCATGACACCATTTGAAGAACAGCAGGGGAGTTCTCTCCGGTGTCCTGGCCAAAATTTATTCGCCAACCAACACCTAAAACTGGTTATATGGTCATTATATCATTGCTGTGGGCAAATAGCTGCCGCATTTCCTACATTACAACAGTGATTACACTTCAAAAAGTAGTTCATTGGCGGTCCTGCATTTTGGGGCATCCTGAGGTCATGAAAGGCACTATATAAATGCAAGTCTTTTTTCTCTTTTATGTTCCTATATTAACAACTGGTGAACTGTGCCCCAGCAAGAATCAACGTCTTCAGGAGAGGAGGGGCGAATGTAAAAATATGAAATATTGCCAAGACGATCTTACAATTAATGGATGGAAAATCACAGGCAGCCTGTCCACGATTTCCTGACATGGACGTGGATGGTATCGCCTATCCACAAAGTCGACCCTTGTACGTGAAGCTTAGGATGAACCTGCACAGCGAATGTTTATCTGCCCTACCTGACCTACTTAAAAAAAAGGGTATTCAAATCAGGTGGGTATTTTGAGACAACTGTCTGAACCGTCTGACCTATATCTGTCTAGTCGGTGTTAGAAAATCAGTAACTGTCAGATTACTTTATTTGTACTTGTTGCCAGTGTGACCTTACCCTATAGAAATTCCAGCTGATGGTCTCAGGGGCAATAGAGAGGGCAATTTTTTTCTCTAGCGATTAAAGTTCGTACATGTGTGAAGGCAGGGGTTCTGAAATTCCTCAGCTGTTCCAGTCGACTCCTCCCAGAACTCCAGCTAGAACAGCCACAAACTCTCCTGGGAACCGAACACGCCCTATCTCGGCCTTACATTATCCATACATTATCCATATGGCCTTGTTTGGGAGTGGAGTCTTGCCCCCTCCACCCCCCCCCCCACCTAAAAAAATGGCCACTGAGGTGGAAGGGGACAGGGTTGCGGTGTGGGCAAGGACTCCCTACAATGTGACTTCTCATTTCTCCGGCCTCAGCGGTTTGGAGACCTTTACGCCAACTGAGGTGAGGTGTAAGGAGTGGGTCCCACCAAGGGGTTCAGTCCAGGGTTGGGGACTAGACTCCCAAAAATCAATATGGGGAATTAATTTTTTTTAAAGGAGCCCTGTGCCACGATTTGCTCCTTTCTTTGGCGGGGGGGGGGGGGGCGGTGGGCAACCCATTATGGCTCCAGGCTCTTTGGTGGGGCAGTGCCGCATTTGCATCCCCAACACCGCTGAAGGCCTGCTACTGGTGACACCGCCCCCTGACCCCTCGATCTTCGGTGGGGCTGGTGGGGGAGTTTCGCAGCCAGCACGATCCCAGCATAACTGCTGCAATTGCATTCTGTTCATCCCATAGATTTTCATGGCTAGGATCGGGTTCAGATGTGATGTTTCAGTGGTTGAATAGCATGCTGACTCTAACAGGGTGAAATTGGTCTACGTCAGCATGAAATGGGCATAGTGAATCAGCAGCAAAAGTAAATCAAACGCTGTGTAAATCGGGCTGGCGTTTCTTTATTAGACCATACAGTGCTCCTTTTTTTAAATTTCAAAATATACTTTATTTCATAGAATTTTAAGATACACACAGTTCAATGTAAATATCACAATTTCAAGCCAGTTCAATTCAAACCAGTATATTTCAGATCATACACAATGCAATCTCAATATTATAATTCAAACACTGTATATTCCTTATGATTCTTGGTGTACAATACAATACAAGGTGGGGTGGCTTTATACGGTGGCCTTTCCCCATAGGGCCGTTGTGTAGGTCGCACCTCGCTTCAGTGCGTCCCGTAGCACGTACTCCTGGACCTTGGAGTGTGCCAGTAGGCAACACTCGGTCGTAGACAGCTCCTTCAAATGGAAGACCAGAAGGTTTCGGACGGATCAAAGGGCCTCCTTCACCAAGTTGATGGTCTTTCAGCCGCAGTTGATATCTGCCTTGGTGTGTGTCCCAGGGAACAGCCCGTAGAGCACAGCATCCAGTGTTACCGAACTGTTGAGGATGAACCGGGACAAATACCAGTGCATCTCTCTCCACATCCTCTGCGCAAAGGGGCAGTCCATCAGGAAGTGGATGATGGTCTCCTCCCCGCCGCAGCCTTGAGGGCAGCTCGCAGTGGCGCTGCTGTTCCGTGCATATTGGAAGGACCGCGCTGGGAGGGCCTTTCTCACCATCATCCAGGCTTCATCCTGGTGCCTGTTGGTCAGTCCCGGCAACGAGATGTTCTGCCAAATGGCATCGACCGTCAGGTCGGGGAAGAAACCGATCAAGTCCACCCTCTCCGTTCCTTGCAGGACTCTTAGAAAGTTCCGTGTCGACCACTGTCTGATGGCCTTGTGGTTGAAGGTGTTCCTCCTCAGGAACTTCACCACCTGCGACAGGTGGGGGGGATGGCACAGCTGGACGGGATGTCCTGCTCCTGCTCGGCCAGCATTGCCAGACCCAGCCTTCTCAGTGTATTGGTCAGGTAGAAACTCAGCACATGTGACACTTGTTCGCGTACTGGGGCTCTACATATATCCTGAGGCAGCCACACACAAAGGTGGCCATCAGGATCAGGGCGGCATTGGGTACGCTCTTCCCCACTTTGTCTGGGGACTTGTACATGGTGACCCTGTGGACGCGTTGTACCTTGGACTTCCAGACAAAGTGGAAGATAGCTCGGGTGACTGTGATGGTGGAGTTGTGGGGAATGGGCCAGACCCTGGCTATGTAGAGCAACACCGCGAGTACCTTATACTTTATCACCAGGTTGCTGCTGGTTATGGAAAGGGATCACCCCATCCACATACCAAGCTTCTGTTTGGCCTTGGCGATCCGCTCCTCCCAGTTCTTTGTGCACGCCAGGGGCTCCCTGAACCAGATCCCCAGCATCTTCAGGTAGTTGAACCTGAATGTGAAGGGGACAAAGGACCTGGTCTCCCACCTGCCAGAAAACATGGCCTCGCTTTTACTTCAGTTCACTCTGGCCCCCGAGGCCAGCTCGAAACAGTTGCAGATGCCTATCAGTGTGTGGATTGACTGCTGATCGGAGCAGTAGACGGTGACGTCGTCCATGTACATGGAGACCTTAACTTGACAGCCTCTTCTGCTGGGATCGTCATTCCTTTGATACCTGTGTCCTTCCTGATGGACATGGCAAACGGCTCAATACAACATATGAACAAGACCGTGGAGAGAGGACAGCCCTGCCTGACTCCAGATCTGATCTGAAAGCCCTCTGACTCCCACCCATTGATTAAGACTGCACTACGGATGTCCGCGTAGAGCAGTCGGATCCAATCGTGGATTCCCTCCCCAAAACCCATTTTGGAGAGCACGTTCATCGTGTACGTGTGGGATATTCTGTCGAAGGCCTTCTCCTGGTCCAGGCCGATGAGGCTGGTGTTCACCCCCCTGTCCTGCACGTAGGTGATCGTATCCCTGAGCAGCGCAAGGCTATCAGAGATCTTCCTGCTGGGTACGGTACAGTTCTGATCCGGGTAGATCACCCGCTCCAGAGCAGACTTAAGCCCGTTGGCGATGGCCTTGGGCAGAATCTTATAGTCGACATTTAACAAGAAATGGATTGACAATTTCTGATTTCTTCCCTCACCCCCTTCCGCTTGTAGGTGAGGGTGATGATGCCCTTCCTCATGGACTCTGAGATGCTGCCTGCCAGAAGCATACCCCCGTACACTTCCAGTAGGTCTGGGCCTATCCTGTCCCACAGAGCCAAGTGCAACTCGACCGGTAAGCCATCTCTTCCGGGAGTTCTACACTTCTCAAAGGACAGGTCAGCCTTTGTCAGCTCGTCCAAGGTCAGTGGCCGATCCATGCTCTCCCGCTCGCTGTCCTCTAAGACTTCCGTGATAGAGGACAGGAAGGACTGGAAGGCTGTGCTGTCTGTGGGCTTCGCGTCATACAGCCCGGCATAAAAGGATTTTCTGATCCTCAGAATGTTGGCCTGCAAAGACATCAGCGAGCCGTCTTCCTGTTTCAGGCTGCTGATCACAGAGGTCTCTCTGTGCAGCATCTGGAAGAAGAAGCGCGAGCACTTCTCACCCTGCTCCACCTAGCGGACTCTGGAGCGGAAGATGATCTTTGAGGCCTTGGAGGCAATGAGCGAGGCTTGCTGGCTCTTCACCTCTTGGAGTTCCTCCCCAACATCGACCCCCATCAACTGCAGCTAGAGTAGATCCTGCATGCTTTTCTGGAGTTGTGACATTTCCCTCTGTCTCTCTCTCGCCTTCTGAACACCTTTGAGGATGAAGAACCTCTTGATGTTGGCCTTGATCGCTTCCCACCAGTGCACCGTGGAGTTGAAGAGGGGTTTCACAGTTCTCCAACCTGTGTAATCCCTCTTTAGTTCCTCAATGTTCTCCGGGGTCAACAGTCTCATGTTCAGCTTCCATATCCCCTTGCCAGTCCTCTGGTCCTCCTGCGATTGACAGTTGCCCAGTAGGAGGCAATGGTTAGAGAAGAACACCAGCTGGACATTGGTGGATCTGACCTTGATCGTTGGGGACCCAAGAAGGAAGTCTATCCTGGAATGGACGGACCTGTCTGGCCTGGACCAGGTGTATCTCTGCGGTGCTCCGTCTGCAGGGTTGCTGAAGACATTGCAAAGCTTTGCGTCTTTCACCACCTCCATCAGGAGTTTTAACGTGGTGTCCAGTATACCGCTGCCCGTGCTGGATCGTCCGGGGATGAGACGTTCTGCGTAGACTAATTTCACCCCCTCACTGTCTAGCCTCAGACCTCTGTGCCCAATCCATCCAAGCTCCAATTAAAACTCCTTTATATGCCTACCACTGAAAAAAGGCCTAGCAGCAACACTCCAATAAGAAGGATCCAAACTAGACCCATCTAACCAAATTAGGAGTTTCATTTTTTCCCCAAGTCCAAAACCAAACTTTAGCAGAATCCACAGTTGCGGTTTGACGTAATTCAAAGAAGAAGCCATAAAATGCAGAGCAGTTTGCCAATCTCAAATCAGTTGCAGATAATAACAAGGTGCATCATCACTGGATGTTGTCTTTGCTACCTCCTAGATGATAGCGTGATGCTACAATTGTGTCACATAAGTAAATGGACCTTTTCTTCTCTTTTATTGTCAATTTTCTTCTCCTATCATTTTTAGATAGTATTGACTCCCTATTGGCGAACTAGGCTGACACTGCCAGTGCAGTACTGAGGGAGCACTGCACTGTTGGAGGTGCCGTCTTTTGGATGAGACGTTAAACCGGGGTCCCGTCTGCCCTCTCAGGTGGATGTAAAAGATCCCATGACACTATTTGAAGAAGAGCAGAGGAGTTCTCCTCGGTGTCCTAGTCAATATTTAGCCCTCAACCAACATCACCTAAAATAGATTATCTGGTCACTTATCTCATTACTGTTTGTGGGACCTTGCTGTGCGCAATTTAGCTGCTGCACTTCCCTGCATTACAGCAGTGACTTCACTTCAAAAGTACTTTATTAGCTGTAAAGCGCTGAGCGACGTCTTTGAAATAATGTCGTGGGATCTTTTACATCCACCTGAGCGGGCAGATGGGGCCTTGGTTTAACGTCTCATCCGAAAGGTGGCACTTCTAACAGTGCAGCACTCCCTCCGTACTGCACTGAAATGTCAGCCGAGATTATGTGCTCAAATCTCTGGAGTGGGACTTGAATCCATGATCTTCTGACTCAGAGGCGAGAGTGCTACCACTGAGACTCGTGATAGGCCTCTTTTACCAAAACACTTCATTATCCAGCTGCTATTTCCAAAATAAGGACTACAAATATCGGTAAAGTGGAGGTTAATTAACTGAAGCCACCTCCAGTCCCATCGAGTGCACTATGAACATGATAAGATCTATTAAGTACAAAATGAATAGCTTGGAGGATGTGCTTCAGAAATTCCCTTTCATAGTGAAATTCACCCAACTGACAGCACATGCAATTTAGTGTCTGTTCAATTTGTATAATGGACACCTTATACCCTCTTATTACTGAAGAACGATTTAATCATATCAGCTGAAGCCACTGTACTTGGACTGTCTGATTTACACAACCTGCAAACTTTTTGTCTCTCTGATTTAGAACCGCAATTATACAGATAATCCTGGTGTACTTTATCAAATGGACAATTTAATGTTATTGTTATTTCTTCATTATCTCAGTATTAGAAAAAAATGGAGCCACTAAGGACAGAATCTCAGCATCAAAACCTTTTTAAAGAGGGATTTTAACCAACAGGACCCCTTTAGAGTGAAAATCATCATTGAGAACTGTTTATAAAGAGGGAGGAGCCAGAGAAAAGGACCCCAATGCCAGGAGTTCCCGCTTCGCTTTGAGGCCCCTCAGAAGGTGCATTCTCAAAGATTTAAGGCAAGTAAGAGGGGGCCAAGGGGCAGTTTCTTCATCTTTTAAAGATGGAGTCGCTTCAGCAGGACCCTCTTTAATGAGCGAGATGTACCTTCCTGAACCCTTGTAAAGATGGAGGAGCAGATTTTCAACTTACTGCCCAGGCATAAAACTGGTGTTGTGGATCGGCCGCCTATTATAGAAACTGCTTGAATTTCATGAAAATTGGGTGGTTTCCATAACGGGCGGCCGATCTGCAATGCCAGTTTTATGCTTGGTTGACAAGTTGAAAATCTACCCTTGAGTCTCAGAATCAGGCCCATTTTTTAAAGGTGAAGGACTTGAAATTCTTTGGTGGCTTTGGGGGCCGTGGATCGAGGTTGCAGAGGAACTTTTGCTCGCCTACTCATGGTATCCCTGATCCAACTGGAAATCCTGGAATCAGAGCCATCTACATTCCGCCTTACGTAGAATTACAAAGAATGTACAGCACAGAAACAGGCTGTTCAACCCAACTGGTCTGTGCTGGTGTTTATGCTCCATACGAGCCTACTCTCACCCCTCTTCATCTAACCCTATCCTTTCTCTCTCATGTGTTTATCTAGCTTCCCCTTAAATGCATCTATACTATTCGCCTCAAATACTCCTTGTGGTAGCAAGTTCTACATTCTAACTATTCTCTGGGGAAAGAAATTTCTCTTGAATTCCCTGTTGGATTTACTGGTGACTATTTATGGCCCTTAATTTTGGTCTTCCCCACAAATGGAAACATCTTCTCTACATCCACGCTTTCAAACCCTTTCATTATCTTAAAGATCAGGTCACTCCTCAGCCTTCTCTTTTCTAGAGAAAAGGGCCCCAGTCTGTTCAATATTTCCTGATAGGTATAACCTCTCAGTATCATCCTTGTGAATTTTTTTTGCACAATGCCTCTATATCCTTTTCATAATATAGAGTCCAGAACTGTGCACAATACTCCAAGTGTGGTCTAACTAAGATTCTATACAAGTTTAACATAACTTCTCTGCTTTTCAATTCTATCCCTCTAGAAATGAACCTCAGTGCTTTGTTTGCTTTCTTTTATGGCCTTATCGTTACTTTTAGTGATTTGTGTATCTGTACACTTAGATCCCTTTGCTCCTCTACTCCATTCAGACTCTTATTTGCCAAGGAGTATATGGCCTCCTTATTCCTCCTACCAAAATGCATCACCTCACACTTATCTATATTGAAATTCATTTGCCAATTACACACCTAGTCTACAAATTTATTAATGTCTTTCGGATGAGACGTTAAACTGAGGCCCTCTCAGGTGGATGTAAAAGATCCTATATCGAAGAAGGGCAGGAGAGTTCTCCCCAGTGTCCTGGCCAACATGAATCCCTCAACCAACATCACTAAAAACAGATTATCTGGTCGTTATCACATTGCTGTTTGTGGGACTTTGCTGTGCACAAATTGGCTGCCGCGTTTCCTACATTACAACAGTGACTACATTTCAAAAAGTACTTCATTGGCTGTAAAGCGCTTTGGGATGTTCTGAGGTCATGAAAGGCCTTATAAAAATGCAAGTCTTTCAAGTCTTTCTTTTTTTATAAGCTAGACTTAGCATTATTTACACCACTATAGGCAATGACAGTGACAGCACCAACTCCACAGTGATCTAAATACCCGTCAAAAGTTTCAGCCTTGCCTTTGAGTCAGAAGGTCATGGGTGCCACTCCAGAGACTCGAACACATAATCCAGGCAAGCACTTCAGTGCAGTACTGAAGGAGTCACCGGGCCCATAGATACAAGATTAAATGTAAAATTAGAACAGAGAGCCAGAGCAATTTCTTCACACGAACAATTGTGAGGCTGTGGAATACATTTCCAGGGTTAGTTGTTGATGCAGAAACTATGTCAACATTCAAAATTAGATTGGATTGGTAGATGGAGGAAAAGGGGTTCGAAGGATATGGCAACAAGTTGGGTAAATGTGATTAGAAATATTTGCTTGCATGGAGGGTAAACGTTGATATGGACTGGTTGGGCTGAATGGCCTGTTTCCATGTTGTAAGTTCTATATATCTCTATGTACTGTCGGAGGTGTTGTCTTTTGGATGAGACATTAAACCGAGGCCCCATCTGCCCTCACCTGTTGGTGTAAAAGATCCCAGGGAACTATCTCGAGAAGAGCAGGGGAACTGTCTTGGACAACATTTATCCTTAACCAAACACCAATAAAAACACATTATCTGGAAATTCATCTAATTTGCTCTTTGTGTGATTTAGTTATATACAAATTGTCTGCTGTGTTTGCCCATATAACAGTGACTACACTTCAAAAGTAATTAATTGTCTGTGAACTGCTTTGAGACGTCCTGAGAATGTGTAAAGTGCTATACAAATGCAAATTCCTCCTTATATAATATCTTTTGTAGGCAAAGTAATTTCAAAAATATCTCCCAAATTCCAAATGGTGTGGTCAATCGCATCAAAGGCTGCAGAAAGGTCGAGTAGGATGAGGAGGCATTGTGCACCATGGATATAGTCACAGAGGATGTAATTTGTGACTTTGATTAGGGCCGTTTCAGTGGTGTGGCAGGGCAGACACCTAATTGGAGAGATTGAAACACAGAGTTGCAGGAAAGATGCGCAAGGATGTGGGAGGCGACATGTTCAGGACTTCGGAGAGGAATAAAAGGTTGGAGATGGGTTGGTAATTTCATAGAATCATAGAAAGACACAGAAGGAGGCCATTCGGCCCATCATGTCCGTGCTGGCTGAAAAAGAGCTTTCCAGCTTAATCCCATTTTCCAGCTCTTGGTCTGTAGCCTTGTAGGCCCTTGTAGGTGCTCATCCGAGTACTTTTTAAATGTGATGAGGGTTTCTGCCTCTACCACCCTTTCAGGTAGTGAGTTCCAGATCTCTACCACCCTCTGGGTGAAAAAGTTTCTACTCAACTCCCCTCCAATCCTTCTACTAATTACTTTAAATCTATGCTCCCTGAACACTGACCCCTCTGCTAAGCAAAATAGGTCCTTCCTATCCACTCTATCTAGTCCCATCATAATTTTATGTACCTCAATTAAATCACCCCTCAGCCTCCTCTGTTCCAATGAAAACAGCCCCAGCCTATCTAATCTTTCCTCATAGCTAAAATTCTCCACTTCTGGCAATATCCTCATAAATCTCTTCAGTACTCTCTCTAGTGCAATCACATCTTTGCTGTAATGTGGTGACCAGAACTGTATGCTGTACTCAAGCTGTGATGCAGTTTGCAAGGACAGAGGGGTCAAGGGTGCATGTTTGAGGAGGTGAATGATGATGGCAGTTTTGAAAGGGAGGAAGGACAGTACCTGAGGAGACGGAACCATTTACAAATCCTGGAAACATTTAAGAAACAATTAGATGCTAAAATGAGGGGATGCTGGGATCTCTCTGGAAGGATGAATTAAGATGGACCGAATGGCCTTCCTGATCCATAATTATCTTGTGGTAAAGGGAAAGGTTGGAAGGAATGCTTGTAAACAGAGATGTTAGAATATGGAATATATTACCACAAGTGGGTAGTTAAGCTGAGTCAATCACAACATTTAAGAGGGAATTGGATAAACAAATATTAAATGATAGAGGAAATACAGAGAAATGAGATTAGAGCAGAGAGCTTCAACATGGGCCTAGCACCGACAGAGGCACGATGAGTCAAATGGACTCCTTCTGTGCTGGAGTACCTGTGGTCAGGATGGAGCACCAATAAGTTAGTGGTTAAATTTGACTGAAAACTGATGACACTCCTCTCTATGCAGGAGGACGGTTATGTGCAGCAAATTACTTTATGGCCTGCCATCTAAAAAATATCTGTGTGAAAAAAATCAGTAACTATAGCAATCTAACAACAACAACAACAACAACAACAACAACTCGCACTTATGTAGACACCTTTAACATAGTAAAACGTCCCAAGGCACTTCATAGGACCGTAATCAGACAAAATTTGACACTAAGTCTAAGAAGGATACATTAGGACAAGTGACCAAAAGCTTGAACAAAGAGGTAGGCTTTAAGGAGTGTCTTAAAGGAGACACAGAAGTGGGGAGGCAGAGGGGATTTCAGAGCCCAGGGCTCAGATGGCTGAAGGCACAGCTGCTAATGGTGGCATGCAGGAAGTGGGAATGGACAAGAGGTCAGAATTGGAGGAACACAGCGTTCTCGGAGGGCTGTAGGGCTGGATGAGGTTACAGTGATAGAGAAGGGTGAGGCCATGGAGGGATTTGAACATGAGGATGACAATTTTAAAATTGAGGCGTTGGTGAACTGGGAGCCAAAGAAGGTCAATGAGAACAGGGTGATAGGCAAACAGGACAAATAAGGGGTCGAGAGAGGTGCAGATGATGTAGAGCTGGATGTCATCAGCGTACGTGTGGAACCTAACGTTGAGTTTTCAGATGATTTTGCTGAGTGGCTGTATGTAAATGAGAAATAGGATGGGAATGCAGCAACAACCTCAACCTCAAAATCCATCATTTTCATGCAGGCCAGGCTGCCTTCAGATCCTTGCTAGATGACATAATATTGGCGAACACCCCAAACGACAAGAGATCTGATACTGTTTCCTTCTAAAATACTTAGAATGCTAGCCTTCCAACAGGCAGTGCCCCAAAATTATTTTGGGAGAATGCTGAGAGTTCTTTTAGAATACATTAATGATTTCACCAGAAACACTGACCAGAGCAGTTCTGTCCACCATTATGACCACACGCAAGGGATCAGTCTTGGCACTCTCGCCTCTGAGTCAGGAGGTCATAGGTTCAAGCCCCACTCCAGACACTTGAGAACATAATCTTGGCTCACATTTCAGTGCAGTTTTGGGGGAGTGCTGCACTGTTGCAGGTGCCGTCTTTCGGATGAGGCGTTAAACCGAGGTCCTGTCTGCCCTTTTGGGTGGATGTAAAAGATCCCTCAGCACTTTTTGAAGAAGAGCAGGGGTGTTCTCCCAGTATCCTGGCCAACATTTATCTCTCAACTGACATCGTTAAAACAGTTTAATTGGTCATTTATCTCTTTGATGTTTGTGGGGTCTTGCTGTGCGCAAATTGCCTCCAACGTTTTCCTACATTACAACAGTGACTACACTTCAAAAGTGTTTCATTGGCTGTAAAGCACTTTGGGATGTCTTGAGGTCATGAAAGGCACTGAATAATGCAAGTGCTTTCTTCAGTATTTATGATGCCAAGGATCACCACCGATCTAATTGTTGACTAATCAATTTATTTGATAATCCAACAAAAATAGATCGGCAGCAAGAAGTCTACTTTTTTCTCTGCACAGCCCAGTTTCAGTAAGTATAGCCCAGTTTTTATACATGTACGCCAGTTTCTGTCCATGTTATTCAGTTTTTCTACATGAGCCCAGTTTTTTGGACAACACAGCCTTTTAATGTGATAGGTGCCATCTTATAGGATCTATCCAATCAGCTGCAAGCCAGCTCGTCATGTCAGCACCAGTTTGGCACTAGGAAGCAAAAATTGAAGCACATCAGCCACTGGAAGGAAAGAATTAAACTCCCATGATACTGCTTTCATGCACACGTGAGCACTGATTCCGCCCACCTCACTTCTCACTCTGAAGACCTGGGTTACAGCAGAGCCTCTGCCTGGGGTAAATCAGATGTCAGCTGGTTCACTTATAAAATGTAACTGTCCCACTGTCACAATGATTCTCTGTTATATTTCATGGTTTCTCCCCAGTAACTAGGGACATGGCTAATTGGCTATGTCAGGAATGTCTAAGCCTTTTGTCTTCATGGACTTCTTAGGAGTATACCACAGAACTTTTCATGGGGGATCTTTCTGAGTTTCTACTACTGGTACAACTGCCAGCCATGCATATCGAAAAATTGATTATCACGATAAGATCCAACCCACCAGCCCAATGGAACAGTTCACTTATTTGAAAATTGTTGGTGGAATCTGTCAAATTAATTATTTCTCTGAAAGGTATTATTATTTGTATTAATTTTGCTTGCAACATTGTATTTTGTAACTCTAAAACAGGCAGGTTGAGTGTGCCTTTGGCTTGGCCTCTGAGCCAGTAGGTGTAGTGTTTGATTCCTGCTCCTGATAGCCTTGGAGAGTGGAGACTGGAGCCCTGGCTCTAAATTCTGGGTTATCCAGTGGAGCACTCGCGTCCGATGTGTGTGGGTGGCGTCCCCACACTAATGGTTTGATGGGATCTCTAAGACCTTTCTGCTGCATAGGCCTATCCACCCAGTTGGCTGGTAGAATCTGGTTACAAAAAACTAGTAAAAGCTAGTAGTGGCAATGCGTCCTCTAATCATATATGTCCACCCCCCCATCCCTGAAAAAAAATGCAGGAAGCATGGAATGAATTGTAAAGCAGATTATTTAATAGCTGTGACTTTTGATTTACTGCAAAAATACCTATTTTGCTGATTTGATAATTGTCATATGGGTGACTTGATAAAATCACTTTGGTGGCATTAAAAGTTGTTTTTTTAACCACACCCGTGCCTAATTGAGGTATTAAGAAAGAAAGAGACTGCGGAGTGAAAACAAAAGTAATGACTGCAAAGACACAGCACAGAGAACCAATCAGATCTGCAGTGGAAAATCAAAGTGCCTAATCCCCCTTGCGACACTAGCAAACACACAATGGGACAATCACATTGATTGTGAACATAGGCAGTAAATTCACTACCTGGAAGGACAGCCCGTTTTTTGAGTAAGGGGCTCACAAATTTCTAAGGTGTATAGTAGAATTCCCAATCGGGGCCAAGGTGCAAGTGCAGAAGATCGCCGGTCGAGGACATACGAACATATGAACATATGAACTAAGAGCAGGAGTAGGCCATTCGGCCCCTCGAGTCTGCTCTGCCATTTGATAAGATCATGGCTGATCTGACTATGACCTCAACCCTACTTTCCCGTCTACCTACTATAACCTTTGACTCCCTTGTTAATCAGGAATCTATCTAACTCAGCCTTAAAAATATTCAATGACTCTGCCTCCATCGCTCTCTGGGGAAGGGAGTTCCACAGACTCACGACCCTCTCAGAGAAAAATTTCTCCTCATCTCCATCTTAAATGGGAGACCCCTTATTTTTAAACTGTGGCCCCTAGTTCTGGTCTCTCCCATAAGGGGAAACATCCCCTCAGCATCTACCTCTTCTAGTCCGCTCAGGATCTTATATGTTTCAATAAGATCACCTCTCATTCTTCTAAACTCCAATGTATACAGGCCCAACTTGTCCAACTTCTATATTTTCACTCAAAGGGTGGTGAGTGTCTGGAATGAGCTGCCAGAGGCAGTAGTAGAGGCGGGTACAATTTTGTCTTTTAAAAAGCATTTGGACAGTTACATGGGTAAGATGGGTATAGAGGGATATGGGCCAAGTGCAGGAAATTGGGACTAGCTTAGTGGTATAAACTGGGCGACATGGACATGTTGGGCCGAAGGGCCTGTTTCCATGTTGTAACTTCTATGATTCTATAACTTTTCCTCATAGAAACGTGAGAATGGAACAGAATCTGGTTCTGCCTTAGATTGCACCCTGTTTGGTTGCAAAGAGAAGGGGGAATGTGAATGTTTTGTGTCCATGCGCCCCCCTCTCCCTGTCCCACGTCAAGGAGGTTTGTTTGAGAGAACGCTCAGACTCTCCCTTATAAGGCCTCGGGGAACTCTCGCCAGCTGAATGCTGGTGTGAGTCTCCTTAAGGGCCTTACAAAGGGCCCCAACATTCAACCAGGGAAAGAAGGGATTGATTAGCTTCTGCAAGAGGCCCACTTGCTCCATGAAGAGTAGTGATGTAAAAATATTTTCTTGCTGTGTCCTTGCTGGGTCTCTTCTCTGCTGTCGGAGCAGCATGGCACTGCTCCAACAATCCTGCCAGCAGATAGGGTTGAGCGTCAGTGGTGTGCCCTTATAGGCAGGGATTGCCACCCTGTCCAAGTCAAATGATCCTGTCCCCGTAATTTAGGAACAGATCTGGACCTCTCCACTTGCACGGACTGAGAGTCTGCTCTGCCATTCTTCCACCTGCGGAACAGCCCTACTAAAACATCGAGGCCCAAGAGCCTAACTTTTAAAATAAAGATCCATGTTTTAGAACTGTTGAGGCATTAGGGTTTTTGATGAATTTTCATTAGGAAAGCAAGCATCAGCAGTCAAGTAATAATTGCACCCTTTGCCATCACACTGCCCTACATCCCTGACTAGTTTTGGACTCTTCCAAAAGCATCAGCCCTACTGCATTGAAATTGTTAGGATTCACATGGCTTCCATAATAAAGTAGAAAATAAATCTACACCTACCTAACCTCATGCTCCCCTAATGCTTGATGGTGCTGAATTCCTCAATTTTAGCTAATTAGATCTAAAAGCCATTAAAAGACTTGCGTAAGGGTACAGTAGTGTAGTGATTTATGTTACTGGGCTAGTAATCCAGAGGTCTGGACAAATAATACAGAGAACGTGAGTTCAAATCCCACCATGGCAGTTTGAGAATTTGAATTCACTTAAAAAAAATCTGGAAATAAAAAGCTGGTATCAGTAAAAGTGACCATGAAGCTGTCAGATTGTTGTAAAAACCCAACTGGTTCAATATTGTCCTATAGAGAAGGAAAACTGCCATTCTTACTCGGTCTGGCCTAAACGTGACTCCAGTCCCGCAAAAATATGGTTGACTCTGAAGTGGTCTAGCTAATTCAAGAAGGCAACTCACCACCACCTTCTCAGGGCAACTAGGGACAGCAATAAATGACAAAAAAATGTAAGGTTTTAAGTGTGTACCCTTCATCAGACTTACAGCTACATGATTAAGGTTGGAAAAATAAAGGGGGAGGAGAGTGGGAGAGAACCAACAGATACACCAATCACAGAGTGGGACTTAATGTGCTAAATGACCTGCTTCGTGTCAGCGAGATAATACAGACAAATAGAAAGGGCAAAATAAAGTGCAATAGTGGGTGGCTGGGTGAAAAGACGTGCCTCTGAGTCAGAAGGTTGTGGGTTCAATCCCTGCTCCAGAGACTTGAACCCTAATCTAGGCTAACACTTCAGTGCAGTACTGAGGGAGTGCTGCATTGTCAGAGGTGCCGTCTTAAACCAACACTCTGTTTGCAGTATCAGGTGGATGTAAAAGATCGCATGGCACTATTCAAAGAAGAGCATGGGAGTTCTAGTGTTCTAGCCAACATTCACTACTCAACCAACATGTCATTCATCTCATTGCTGTTTGTGCAATCAGCAAGTATGAAAATTACCTCCTGTGTTTCTTTCAATTATAACAGTGACTACACTTCAAAAGTAATTCATTGGCTGTGAAGTGCTTTAAGATGTCCTGAGGACATGAAAGGCACTATATAAATGCATGTCCTTCTTACTGCTGAAATTTAGCCAGCTAAAACCATGCTGCCGCCCAGCACAGAGCACTGTGACTTCCCCACTGCTTGTTCAGACAGGACCAGGCTACCTGTCCAGACATTGGCTGTGTGCAGTCCTCAGGAGATTAACTGCAAGCTGACTTCAAATACAGTGAGTTGTATCTAACACCTCCATATCAGGATCCTATTACAATAAATTATTCAGAGTGCGAAAATAATTAGAGAAAATAATTTACAGCTTCATTACATTAATTCTTGACAAGTTTAAATCAGTCAAATAAAATAGTAAAAATTTGCATATCTCAGAGAATCAATAGAAAGGAACCATGCAGGATTCCATCTGCTGAGAAACTAACAGGTTGAGACCACCTGGGGGTGTCTTGGTTGCCTTCAAGGGGTTGGATGTTTGACAGAAGTTTCCTAACTTTTTTTATTAATATCTCCCAGGAGGTGTGGGCAAAGGGGGAAGGTAGGGTGGGGACATGAGTCAGTCCACTGAGAAGTGGGCCAAGTACATGTGGGCCCAATGGCTTTTCTTTATTCTGAGTACATAGCATAAGCAAAGTGGCAACACACAGGTGCCATCTATACATAAGGAGTACGGTGACCTAGTGGTTATAGTACAGTACATAGTAAGGGGTGAATTTCTGCAGGGGCTCTCCTGATTGTCCACAGTAACTTTGGTGGAAGAGTAGGAGATCTCCTTTGGAAATTCAACCCCTATGTGGTTGACTCTTAATGCCCTTTGAGATGGTCACATGATCTTCTCAGGGGCTATCAATGTATACAGACCAGTAGACTGCAGGCTCCAAAGTACCTGGTGTGCAATATATCTCCATCCATTGTTATTGGAGGAGTACTTTGAACAAAAAATACTCCCCCTCAAGATTTTCCTTTCCCTTTAAACTCTATACGAATGAAACAACAATTGAAACGTTTGGCAGTGTGAGTGGGTTTTACTTTCTAAAAAAAAATAAACCGCAAAGTTCTCAGACCTGCTGTGAGTGGAACTCTTGTAACGGAACACCTGCAGTACAAAACATTCAGCCACAGAAAGTCTCCCATTCGAGCAGCACTCTGCCTACTACGTGGACATGCAAAGCACCGATTCTTATCTAGTGAGGCAGTGTGAATGTCAGTTTGACTGTTTCTTTTGCTAACATAAAGCATCAGCCCTACTTCACACACTTCAATGCTGTACACATGCCAAGTGCAAAGAAAAAAATCTTCACCTCTTCCCTCTCCTGATCGCAATCCATTGAAGTGTCAGCTGTAACTCAGTGATAGCACTCTCGCCTCTGAGTCAGCGACTTGAACACAAAATCTAAGCTGACACTGCAGTCCAGTACTGAGGGAGTGCTGCACTATCGGAGGTACCGAAATTTGGATGAGACTTTAAACCAAGGCTTCGTCTGCCCTCTCAGGTGGACATAAAATATCCCACAGCGAAGAAGAGCAGGGGTGTTCTCCCTGGTGTCTCGGCCAACATTTATCGCTTAACCACCATCACTACAAGATTATCTCGTCATTATCACATTGTTTTTGGGACTGGCTGCCGTGTTTCCTATATTACAACAGTGACTGCACTTCAAAAATACGTCATTGGCTGTAAAGTGCTTTGTGACGTCCTGAGGTCGTGAAAGGCGCTATATAAATGCACGTTCTTTTTTCTTTTCCTACCAGAAACAATGGCGGAAGCAGAATCCATAATAGCTTTTAAAAGGGAAATGGATAAAGACGTGAAAGAGAAAGATGTAAGAGGATATGGAGAACGACAGGGGGATGGTAGATAGCTCGTAAATGCTGATACAGCTGCAATGGGCCAAATGGCCTCCTTCTGCGTTGTAAAATGATAAGACTATGATTTTAACTCTCTTCTACAGCACAGCCATACCAAATGCTCTGCTGTGGCACCCCGATAGAATGCCCTTCTATAACATACTGTCATGATAATACTGTTCTACTGTTACTTTGATTTTGTAACACACTTTGTTTACGTGACTCCCATACTAACAGCGAAACTGTGCAAAATGATTTTTTTCCCCAACTCACACATGGCTATAAGATGCGTTTTGTTTTTGTTTTTGTAGCAGGGACAGTTGAAGAGGAGGGTCTTATGCCTGCACTTCTGTAATCAGCAGGATGTTTGCATGTAGGGTTGACAAATCACAGAATACATGTGTTGTATGATAAGATAAAATTTGAAAAAAAAATTAGAGGAAAAGGAGTCATTGTTAGTGCTCACTATGAATCATTGGCAAGCATCTGCAGTGTGCTTGCAGCAAAAAAGAACTTTTTTTTTGGATTCATTTGGTTTTTCTCTCTTTTGCTTATGATCTACTGCACTGCTTACCCCTCTCCAATATTTCAACAAGTGCCCATTCTTCAACATGAGGATGAGAATATTAAACTGGAGGTGCTGGGGGAGTATTAAATCCACATCTCCTATCCAGCAACACAATCACAGAGTCAGTTTCTTGTGCAGCTATGATCTTGCTATCGATATAAGGGGCCCGTATTTAAAGAAAGAACTTGCATTTATAAAGCGCCTTTCACGACCTCAGGATGTCCCAAAGCGCTTTACAGCCAATGAAATACTCACGACAGCCAATTTGCACACAGCAAGGTCCCACAAACAGCAATGTGATAATGACCAGATAGTCTGCTTTAGTGATGTTGGTTGAGGGATAAATATTGGCCAGGACACCAGGGAGAACTCCCCTGCTCTTCTTCAAAATGCTATCATGGGATCTTTTACGTCCACTTGAGAGGGCAGACAGCGCCTCGGTTTAACGTCTCGTGTAAAAGATGGCGATTCTGACAATGCAACACTCCCTCGGTACTGCACTGAAGCATCAGCCTAGAAGCTGTGCTTAAGTCTCTGGAGTGGGGCTATGAATCCACAACCTTCCAATTCGGAGGCGAGAGTGCTACCACTGAGCCAAGGCTGACACGGTAATGTAGGAATTGGGTGCCTGGTTTATGGGCACCAGTCTCCCAGAATCCGACTTAAACAAATGCCAGTGAATAGGCAACTTTGGTGGTCAACACTTGAGGAAAACAAATAACTGCAGGGGAAAATCTTTCTCAGGCCCGAAATCCGTGCTCTCTGAGATGGAATTCTTTCAGATCAAATCTTCCAAGCTGTGGTTTGTTTAAAGTTAATAAGCCTGATGTAAAGGAAATTAGGCTGCTTGGCCAATATCTCCACCATTGCCTGGAAATGACTTTCTGCGAAATTAGTGTACGAATATTTAATACATTCATATGACATTCCTTAGCACCATTTTGTTAACCGCTATTTTAAATGGGTTAGTGCCTTCATTAAAATAGTGGAAAGGACTGTCACAGAAACACACGGGACGTGAAATTGGTCTATGGTGAAAGCGCGAAACGGGTGATTGCGAATCGGCAGCACGTTTTATACTGCACCTAATTTTTGATTTCCATTGAAGTGTTAGAGGCATTCGACCATGGAAAGCATCACAGCCAAGCCCAATCCTGTTCTCAACAACAACAATTTGCATTTATATAACGCCTTAAACGTAGTAAAACGTCCCAAGGCACTTCTCAGGAGCATTATCAAACAAAATTTGACACTGAGCCACATAAGGAGAAATTAGGACAGGTGACCAAAAGCTTGGTCAAAGAGGTAGGTTTTAAGGAGCGTCTTAAAGGAGGAGATGTAGAGAGGCGGAGAGATTTAGGGAGCGAATTCCAGAGCTTAGGTCCTAGGCAGCTGAAGGCATGGCCACCAATGGGGGTGCGATTAAAATCGGGGATGCACAAGAGGCCAGAATTGGAGGAGCGCAGAGATCTCGGAGGGTTGTAGGGCTGGAGGAGGTTACAGAGATAGGGAGGGGCGAGGGCATGGAGGGACTTGAAAACAAGGATAAGAATTTTAAAATTGAGATGTTACCGGACTGGGAGCCAATGTAGGTCAGCGAGCACAAGGGTGATGGGTGAATGGGACTTGATGCGAGTTAGGATACGGGCAGCAGAGTTTTGGATAAACTCAAGTTGATAGAGGGTGGAAGACAGGAGGTCGGCCAGAAGAGCATTCGAGTAGTCAAGTCTAGAGATAACAAAGGCATGAATGAGCGTTTCAGCAGCAGATCAGCTGAGGCAGGGGTGGAGACGGGCAATATTACAGAGGTGGAAGTATGGAGTTGGAAGCACATCTCAGGGTCAAACAGGCCACCAAGGTTGAAAACGGTCTGGTTCAGCCTCAGACAGTGGCCAAGGAGAGGGATGGAGTCGGTATCTAGGGAATGGAGTTTGTGGCGGGGACCAAAGTCAATGTCTTCGGTCTTCCCAATATTTAGTTGGAGGAAATTTCTGCTCATCCAGTACTGGATGTCGGACAAGCAGCATGACAAATCAGAGGCAGTGGAGGGGTTGAGCGAGGTGGTGGTGAGGTAGAGCTGGGTGTCATCATCGTACATGTGGAACCTGACGTTGTGTTTTCAGATGATGTCGCCGAGGGGCAACATGTAGATGAGAAATAGGACGGGGCCAAAGATAAATCATCTCCAGAGGTGCACAGATCAAGAATTGAATCTGGGACCCAATGGTTTCTATGGCTCAGCACTGTGCTGGGTGGTTCCTTTATACTTTAAATGTGAAGCACAGAGGTGCTCTGTCAACAAGTCCGTGACCCCTAGAGTCGATTAGACTCCAGTTAGGTAAACTTGTCTGCAGCACTGTAAAGGTTAAAGAATGCATCCTTTGGTCAGTGTTACAGAAGGTGGAGCTGGGTTTCGACTGTTGCAGAGCAAGAAAAGTATAAATGAGACATAGAAAGGTCAGATTCCTGGCATTCTTGGTCTGCTTCATCGTCGCTGGGTCAAAATCCTGGAACTCCCTACCTAACAGCACTGTGGGAGAACCTTCACCACACGGACTGCAATGGTTCAAGGCGGCGGCTCACCACCACCTTCTCAAGGGCAATTAGGGATGGGCAATAAATGCTGGCCTTGCCAGTGACGCCCACATCCCATGAACGAATAAAAAAAACTTAATGTCAAGGCTATTTGTACAGGGTTCCAGAAAACCAGCCACACCCTCTACAAACCCAAGCTTGTAGGATACAACCTCGCATCCTATTTGACCCTGAGCTGAGCTTCTGACCCCATATCCTCTCCATCACCAAGACCGCATACTTCCACCTCCATAATATCGCCATGTCTTAAGCTGTCTAGGCCCTAAGGTCTGGAATTCCTTCCCTAAAACTCTCTGCCTCTCCTCCTCTCTCTCCTCCTTTAAGGCTTCTTAAAACCTACCTCTTGGACCAAGCTTTTGGTCACCTGTCCTAATATTTCCTTATGTGATTCGGTGTCAACTTTTGACTGATTACACTCCTGTGAAGCACCTAGGGATGTTTTACTAGGTTAAAGGTGCTATATAAATGCAAGTTGTTGTTGTCGTAAACTATGGCATAGCCCTTTGCCTGCGTTATTAAAAAATGTAAATCATTGCTTATCTTTATAAAGAAGTTTTACAAGCAGGTTGTGTATTCCAGGAAACTGAGCCGCTTTCAAACAGTATCAGTTTCAATTCTCATCCAAAAGTTCTGTGTCATACTATTAGACCCTGACCACAACAGGGAGATGAGTTCGACGGAAAGAACGAACTTGCATTTAGATAGCGCCTTTCAGGATCTCACAATCAAAGCACTTTACAGCCAATGAAGTACTTTTGAAGTCACTGTTGTAATGTAGGAAACGTGGCAGCCAATTTGCACACCACAAGGTCCCACAAACAACAATGAAATAAATCACCAGATCATCTGTTTTTTGAGATGTTGGTTGAGGGATAAATATTGGCCAGGACACCAGGAGAACTCTCCTGCTCTACTTCAACATAATGCCATGGGACCCTTTAGGTCCACCTGAGAGGGCAGACGGGGCTTCGGTTTAATGTCTTATCTGAAAGATGGCACCTCCGACAGTGCAACACTCTCTTAGTACTCCACTGATTATGCATTCAAGTCTCTGCAGTGGGACTTGAACCAATAACCTAAGGAATCAGAGGGGAGACTACTACCACTGAGCCCTTAGATTGCAGCCCCAATTCTTAGCTCTCGCGATCCATTCTCAGCTCTTAGCTTCTTTAATTTCCAGCCCCAGCTCCTAACTCTCAGGTTCTAGGCCCAGCTCCTATCCTTAAGTTCCAGCCTCAGCACCTATCAGGTTCCATCCCCTAGTTCTTGGGCCTTGGATTCTGGCTCCAGTGGGTAAGCTCCCAGGTTCCAGTCCCCAGCTCTTAGCTTCAAGATTCATGACTCCATCTCTTCACCTTCAGATCTCAATGCTCAGATTCCTGTGTTCATAAGACAAACCAGTGGGTCACTACATTGTGATAAGGAGCTGTAACCATGGCTGGTACTTTCCCTTCCGAGGTAGGACCTAGAGGCCAGTTATAGTCCCTTTGTTACCACCCCAGCTTAGATCATACCGACTGTGGATCAAAACTAGGGCTGTCCTAGTCTATATGTCACAGTCTCACATTTGGCAACAAACACACTAATTGAGCCACCAGAGGTGTATGCTGTGTTTGATTTTGTAGCTATGACACATTCAGCTTCTTTGCTTCCCCATTTGTTCTGTGGAGCTTGTCTGTGAGAAATAATGAAGAGTAAAGTTCATTATAAATGGCTGGCTCAGGTCTCAGCCCCGTCATTGTGAAACAGGCCTGCAAAACCACCTGAAACAAAGAATATTTCCATCTGTCATCTTATATAAATTCCCCAGACCAGCAAGCTCACCTCTATTTGCAGAAGCTAGTGATTCTTTTGTCTGGCAATTTTCTGTCTTCTTCTCCTGGAGGTTTTGACCCATCCTGCATATTGTTTCTGCATGCACCCACATCCCTCTCACCCAGTTGGATTCTTCCTGTGAAAGCTCAACAGTGAGTGCCAGCAGCAGGCTCTTCAATTGTGGAAAAGGTAGGGGGGGTGGTAGTGGCATGGCAACTGAACTAACTTCTGTCCTCACCCAACCTCCGCTTATCTGCACTTTCGAGCAGGGGGTCTGTGGATCGTGATCAGGCACCTCTGGCTGATTTTCTCCCCTCCCTAACTCACAGGCGCTTAGTTAGTTTTTATGTCCCTACTGCTGTCCTAGTGGAGATTTAGTTAGCTTAGCGTAGGCCAGGAATCAAACATGGTGTCTTCCTGGTCTGCGTGGCTCAGTACCATATCAGGCACTTTTACTAATTGCAGCATCAAGGAATGCATTAAATACACTTTTCTGCCTGTGTTCCAATATCTTTATTTACATATACTCTGTTCTACTATTTCCCCATTTCTGTAGTAACATTTAACAGACTAACCTTGATTTGTTTGAAACCTTGACCGATAGTCAGAATTTCATAAAACTATTTACATATTTGGTTGAGTCATTGAACATTTAGTTTACGATGGTACTTGCACAACTATCACTGGTACATTGAATACACTGCCACATCCACACATAAAATTAAGACCTCCTGCATTCAGGGTCAAGACATTTTTGTTTTGTTCACAGCCACTGTAAGGTAAGGGCTGGAACAAGTGTCCACGGGGTGAATGGGTTGCTTGGTTGGGTCATTGTCCTTTGCTAGGCTCTGGGTATAACATGCTGGGACAGGCATCATCACCCTCATCTACAAGGGGAAGGGGGAAGGGGGAAGAAATCAGTAATTGGTGACCCATTTCCTTGCTAAATGTCGACTACAAGATTTTGTCTTAGGTCATTGCCAACAGGCTCAAGTCTGCTCTGGAGCGGGTGATCTACCTGGATCAGACCTGTAATGTACCCGGCAGGAAGATCTCTGATAGCTTTGTGCTGCTCAGGGATGCGATCGCCTATTTGCAGGACACGGGGGTGAATGCCTGCCTCATCGGCCTGGACCAGGAGAAGGCCTTCGACAGAATATCCCACACGTACACGACGTACGTGCTCTCCAAAATGGGTTTTGGGGAGGGAATCCATGATTGGATCCGACTGCTCTATGCGGACATCCGTAGTGCAGTCCTAATTAACAGGTGGGAGTCAGAGAGCTTTCCAACAGATTTGGAGTCACGCAAGGCTGTCCTCTCTCCGTGGTTTTGTTCGTATGTTGTATTGAGCCGTTTGCCGCATCTATCAGGAAGGACACAGGTACCAGGGGGGTGATGATCTCAGGCAGCAGGTTAAGGCTTCCCTATACATGGATGACGTCACTGTCTTCTGCTCCGATCAGCAGTCGGTTCACACACTGATGGGCATCTGCAACCGTTTTGAGCTGACCTCCGGGGCCAGGGTGAATCGAAATAAGAGCGAGGCCATGTTTCTTGGCGGGTGGGAGACCTGATCCTTTATCCCCTTCACCGTCAGGTCCGACTACCTGAAGGTGCTGTGGATCTGGTTCGGGGGCCCCAGGCCAGCACCAAAAACTGGGAGGAGCATATTGCCAAGGCCAAACAGAAGCTTGGTATGTGGGTGGGGCGATCCCTCTCCACAACCGTCAGGAACCTGGTGATAAGATGCGAGGTACTCACGGTATTTCTCTAAGTGGCCGGGGTCTGGCCCATTCCCCACAACTCCGCTGTCACAGTTATCCGAGCTATCTTCCACTTTGTTTGAAGGTCCAAGGTAGAACACGTCCACAGGATCACCATGTACAATCCCCCAATGCCGCTCTGATCCTGATGGCCACCTTTGTGTGGCTGCCTCAGGGTGTGTGTAGAGCCCCAGTACACAGCCACTATATGCTGAGTTTCTACCTGTCCAACACACTGAGAAGGTTGGGTTTGGCCATGCTGGCCGAGCAGGCACAGGACGTCCTGCCCAGCTGGACCATCCCCCCCCACCCCACACCTGTCCCGGGTGGAGAAGTTCCTGAGGAGGAACACCTTCAACCACAAGGCCGTCAGACAGTAGTCGACGCGGAATGTTCTAAGAGTCCTGTAAGGAATGGAGAGGGTGGATTCAATCGGGCATTTCCCCGACTAGATGGTTGATGCCATTTGGCAGAACATCCTGTCCCCAGAACTGATCAACAGGCACCAGGATGTAGCCTGGATGGTGGTGAGAAGGGCCCTCCCGGTATGGCCCTTCCAACATGCACGGAATCTCAGCGCCACCACGAGCTGCCCTTGAGGCTGCGGCAGGGAAGAGACGGTAGACCACCTCCTGATGGACTGCCCCTTTCTGCAGAGGGTGTGGAGAGAGATGCTTTGGTATCTGTCCCGGTTCATCCTCAACAGTTTGGTAACACAGGACGCTGTGCTCTACGGGCTGTTCCCTGGGACGCACACCGAGTCAGATATCACCTGCGGCTGAAAGACCATCAACTCGGTGAAGGAGGCCCTTTGGTCCGCCCGAAACCTGCTGGTCTTCCAGCTGAAGGAGCTGTCCACAACCGAGTGTTGCTGACTGGCACAGTCCAAGGTCCAGGAGTACATGCTGCGGGAAGCACTGAAGCGAGGTGCGGCCTATGCAAAGGCCTTATGGGAAAAGACCACCATGTAAGGCCATCCCACCTTTTGTATTGTACACCATTATAAGGAATATACTGTGTTTGAATTGTAATATTGGGATCGTTTTGTATACGATCTATGTTGTATTGGTTTGAATTGTATTGGTTTGGAATTGTGATATTTACATAGAATTTAAAGATACACACAGTTCAATGAAATAAAGTGTATTTTGTATAAAAAAAAATCTATGGGCCGTCTATCAGATGAGATGTTAAAGTCTCAGGAGGAGGTAAAAGATCCATGGTTCTCTTTGAAGAAGGAGACTTCTCTCGGTGACCTGGCCAACATTTATCCCTCAACCATCACCACTAAAAATAGATTAATTGGTCATCTGTGTCATTGCTGTTTATGGGACTTTGCTATTTGTGAAAATCGGATGTTGTGTTTCCCTACATGACAGCAGTGACAACACTTCAAAAGTATTTCATTGGTGTGAATTGCTTTGGGATGTCCTGTGGTTGTGAAAGGCTCTATATAAATGTAAGTTCTTTCTTTAGCGATGCAACATGATATATGCAGTGTATTAACATTAAGCCCCTGAGTTGCCCCCTTTGAAATGTTATTAATTTCTGGGGTAGGGGAGTATAGTACTTGCCTTGGCTCACATGAAGCACATTACTCCGCCAACAAGTTGGGTACATTTCTAAATGCAAGTTCTCTTTTTTTTTCCTCGCCTGCTTGCTCAGACAGTTTGACTTAGTTTACCACCATCTACAAATGCTAATACTTCTATTTCTTAAGTGTAAGCTTGGCTCAGTGGTAGCACTCTTGAGTCAGTAGGCCATGGGTTCAGTTCCATCCTGAGTAGTGTGTTTACTAATGAAACCAACAGAGAAAGCTCTGTATTTACCTCTTTGTGAAGCCTACAACGAATTTCTAATCCTGAATCTCAATATGAAACATGTGTAGCTCCTTGTTTGACACAGCGACTTCCTGTCAATAAATATGTTAGATCTTTATTGCTAGTGTGGTGATAAAGGTTTGGTGACACACTTCTAATCTAACACTTTTCTTCCTTCCACAGATGAACCTGGACCATCTGGAACCTGAACCACCTGGAGCGCAAGCACAAACCACAAAGTCACCGCACAACAAACAGCAACACGAGAGCTGTGGTACCTGCCCTAACATACTCTAATGCTCCACAAATCTCCATTCACATCTTCATTATTGACACCTCTCAGCATTTGAAGACCTACACAGGAACATATGAAAAGAAGGGTGAGAAAAAAACCACCAGACCTATTCATGCTGACTCTTCTGTTAGACAGTTTGACTTCGTGTCTACAAACGCTAATACTTCTATTTCTTAAATGTCAGCTTGGCTTAGTGCTAGCACTCTTGCCCCTGAGTGACTAGGTCATGGGTTCAAGTCCCACTTCACGTAATCTAGCTTGACACTTCAGTAGAGTATGATGGAGTGCTGCATTGCTGGAGGTGCTTCCTTTTGGAGGGGTTGTTAAAAAAATGTGATGCTACTATTCGAAGAAGAGCGGGGAACTGTCCTGGTCAACTTTTGTCCCTCATTACTGTAAAATGTTTTGAGGATGTTCAAGGTGCTACATAAATGAAATTGATTCCATCGTCCATCAAAAAATTGGAGGGACTTGTGTCCAGAGGAACTTGGGTATTGTCCCCTCAACCTTCTTTTCAACAGTGAAAATAAGTCCAGCTCTGTAAGTCTCTCCTCATAACCCATCATTCTTGCTGCTACTCTTTGACCCCGTGAATTAATATGTGATAATACAACATATTTATCTTTTATATGATGAATCCTTTTGACATTTTTCTTGCTCCCCTCTAATTTGCTGTCCTCCTGTGCTGAAACCGTTGATTCATTATGGGGCATTGTTGCACGGTCGTAAGTACTTTAACCAACTGGGGCGCATTACAGCCATGCCCCATCCTACCTTTACCCAGTAAATGTACACTTTCCAGCAGGCATCACCATATAGCAATTAGTAGCCAGACCCCTGGCTGGTTTTTCACATGAGCTGTACAGTATCAGATGGGAGTGAATTATTTCCCTTTACCCAGTGTGTACTATACATTTTCAAGAGCTGACACTGAGACAATCATGAGCTGTGTGTACCGGATGGGAGTGAATCATTCTCGTTTACCCCGTGTGTACTGTACATGTACAGGGGCTGACACTGAGACTGACACAAGCAGCACAGCAGTAAACAGGAATGAATCATTCTCTTTTATGTGGTCTGTACTGTACATGTACAGGAGCTGACACTGAGGCACACACTATGTGGGATTTGAATTCACATTCTCTGGATTATTAGTCCGGGCCTCTAGATTGCTAATTCAGTAATTTGCTACGACACTTTAGATCCCAGAGACTCAGATCCCCATTTTAAAAGGGGGCTTTGGAAACCTTGTTCAGTCAACATTTTTCCCATTTTTTCTTCCTGACCTTGGATGCATTTTTATTTATAAAATATTTGGATCCTGTAAATTGTGACTTAGGGCCCAAAAATACTCCTGAGTTATGGCGGGAGTCTGGCAGAACAGCGGAGTAAATTCAGACAATGGTTTTATACTAAAGCAAAGTTTTGAACTTTACCACACAGGAGTGAATTGTTCCTTTTTACCCAGTGTGTACTGAGGAGGTGGTAATGGACCTTCTCCTTCAACCATTGAAGCTCATGCTTTCCTTCTTGTTACTCTTTGTAGCAGCCTCGTACATCTGGGCTGTTTAGAGCCAACCACATTGGTGTGAGACTGGAGTCACATATAGGCCAGACTGGGTAAGGACAGCTGTTTTCCTTCCCTAAAGGACTTAGTGAATCAGTTGGGTTTTTACAATAATCCGATAGCTTCATGGTCACTTTTACTGATATCAGCTTTTTATAATTAAATTAAAATTTCTCAAATTGCCATGGTGGGATTTGAACTCACACTCTATAAATTACTAGTCTGATAACAAAAGCACTACACCATCATACCCAATAGGTAGAAAGTATGTGTGTAACCTTGTGCCATGTTAGCTGATGGATTACTAGGGAACAAAAATCTGAAATGAGCATGGGGGTGTGTGTGGAAATGCAAAAAAAATGCTTTCCCTTTCTGAGCCCATTACTGAGAATCTCAGAATCCATCTCTCCATTCCCCCCCAATTTTAACATGGCTTATTTGGTACAAGCACCAACCAGTGTGGTTCCGAGCCATCAGACCAGGGTCTGTACTGAATTAGCTGATCTCAGCTGGAGGAAGTGTTGTGTGGAGGGTAAATGCCAATACTGACTAGTTGGGCCAAATGGCCAGTTTCCATGTTGTAACTTCTATGGTATTTCATATGAACCCTTGCCCTCAGTGTTTCTTCACGTTTGGTCTCTCTCCTCTCTTTGTTCAGGCTCCTGTGAACTGACGTCTGTTCTCTGATCTAACAGGAATTTCACATGAATGTTTTGTGTGTTTGTAGATAATATTGCACTGTGCAAGTTCAACTCATTCCGGTACCTGCAAGTTATCCCAAGACTGCTTCTCAATTCTATAAATCACCAACAGCCCATGTAACTTTAGGGCTGCAGTTTCTACCAAATTTATAACAAATTACACTGCACATAACAATTTTCAGGTTCGAAATGAAGAAACCTCCCATTTACATTGAGGTATCCAACTGAAAATTCTTAAAACATTTCCCAACGAGTTTTGATTAACAACAAACTCGTATTTTGTGCTGAACACGGCACTCATTAGGGAAAAAACAGAAAATGTTGGAAAAGCTCAGCAAGTGATACAGCATCTTGCTAAGATTTTCCTGCATTTTCTGTTTTTATTTCAGATTTTCAGCATCCAAAGTATTTTGCTTTTTACTCATTAGGGAGATTGGGTCCCAACAGTGAAGGCCCTGGGTGGGGCCCATTAACAGTGAAGGCCCTGGGTGGACCCCATTAACAGTGAAGGCTCTGGGTGGGCCCTATTAACAGTGAAGGCTCTGGGTGGGCCCTATTAACAGTGAAGGCCCTGGGTGGACCCCATTAACAGTGAAGGTTCTAGGTGGGCCCTATTAACAGTGAAGGCCCTGGATTGGCCCTATTAACAGTGAAGGCCCTGGATTGGCCCTATTAACAGTGAAGGCCCTGGATTGGCCCTATTAACAGTGAAGGCCCTGGATTGGCCCTATTAACAGTGAAGGCCCTGGATTGGCACTATTAACAGTGAAGGTTCTGGGTGGGCCCTATTAACAGTGAAGGTTCTGGATTGGCCCTATTAACAAAGAAGATTCTGGGTGGACCCTATTAACAGTGAAGGCCCTGGCTTGGCCCTATAAACAGTGAAGGTTCTGGGTGGGCCCTATTAACAGTGATGGTTCTGGATTGGCCCTATTAACAAAGAAGGCTCTGGGTGGACCCTATAAACAGTGAAGTTTCTGGGTGAGCCCTATTAACAGTGATGGTTCTGGATTGGCCCTGTAAACAGTGATGGTTCTGGGTGGGCCCTATTAACAGTGATGGTTCTGGATTGGCCCTATTAACAAAGAAGGCTCTGGGTGGACCCTATTAAAAGTGAAGGTTCTTGGGGTTTGATTTCAAGTCTGTGTTGGTTTGGCTGATTTAGGCCAGGACAGCATTCGGGTTGCTACAATTGGCCTCAGCACATCTGGGCAAGGTGGAGGAAGGGATAAAAGGAAAAAATTAGCCAGGTTCCTACTCTTGATTACTATCCAGTGTCCACCACTTGAAAGTTCACATGAAGTCTGGTAATAATGGGGGTTTGCTTTACTGGGATGCCCTTGGTGAAATACTTGCTGTCTAGTGAAGAACAGTCAGTCAGGCGATGTACCTTCATGAAAAAAAGTCATCTGGCAGAGACTGGCAGAGTGCCTTAAAGGAACAACCACTATAATGCAGCTGACAGGTGCTCACAAACCACTGTCAGCCTTTTAGCCATCAGTTGCCTCGCAACAAATTCCTTGACAACAGACTGCAGTCGTTCAACAACATAATCAAATGGATCTGACACAGGGAACCAGCTACAAAGCAAATTCAGAACTCAGGGTAATGGGTAGGCAGCTGGATCCAGCCCCGTACCATTCTCTACCAATCACGTTACACAGACTGGAAAAGAGCAAGTAATTCCCGAGCATGAACTGCAGCTATGCAAGCTTTCAGATGTTCTCATGAGACTTATTTGGTATATTGGTATCCAAACAGAAGAGGAAAATTTGCATTTAAACAAATATGGTACCTATGGATATGGTAGTGTGGTGGTTATGTTACTGCACTAGTAATCCAGGGACCTGGACTAATAGTCTAGGTAGACCATCACTTCAAATCCCACCATAGTAGTTTGAGAATTTGAATTCAGTTAAAAAAAATCTGGAAATAAAAAGCTGGTACCAGTAAAAGTGACCATGAAGCTGTTGGAAACCTGCTGTCCTGGCCTGGCCTATATGTGACTCCCACATTGATTGACTCAATGTGGTTGATTCTTAACCTCTGAAGTGGCTTAGCAACCCACTCAGTTTATCAAACTGCTACCAAAGATAGGAAGTGCATAGCCATGGAGAGGGTCTTTAAAAATTCGGTGGGGAACCAGTGGTGAGCAGGCCTTTATTTTAAATTGACCTCAGGATGAGAACAGAGTTGCATTTATTCTCCATCCCTAGATAAATGCAAGTTGTTGTTGTTTACATGGTTTCCAGGAGCCATGGACAGACTTGTACACCCAGTCTTACAGTCTAGGGTGGATGTTAAAGATCACATGTTGGGGGGGGGGGGGGCGGTGGTGGTGGTTTCTGATGTCCTGGCCGACATTCCTCCCTCAACAAAGAGCACCAAAAAGAACATATTAATTGGTCATTCATCTCACTGCTGTTTGTGAGATCTTGCTGTGTGCAAAATGGCTGCCGCATTTGCCTATATAACTTCAGTCATTGCACTTCAAAATGAATTCATTGTGTAAAGCACCTTGAGATGTTTCAAGTTGATCAGGCACTATATAAATGCAAGTACGCATTTACTTATGTAGTGACAAATGGCACAATCAGGGATCCAGGCACAACACTACAGATACTTTTGCTTTGAAAACTTATAAATGTTTTCCTACATGACCAGTTTGAGATTTACCTCCCCTCCACCCTCCTTTCACCAGTGGGACCTGGGTTTGAATCCACCTCAAACTAATAGCATTAAGGTCTCCTTGTCTGCAGGCAGTATTGGTCCTATACCAAGATGTTTTAGCGGCCTTAACCCAGTGAGTGGGTGTCCAAAGCCCAAAATTTGGTGTTCAGGCACATTATTAGGAAGAACAGAGGGAGCTTTAGACTGCAGCTGGTCTGTGCTATACCTGATATCGGGTAACCTGAAGTACTGTTTCATTTTCCAAACACAAAAGTCTTTGAGTACAAAAAAAGTACTTCACAAACATGGACTTTGCCAGGGACAGTACCCCAGCTGACAGAGTCCAGAAGTGGCACAATCTGCCCAGTTAGGTCAAACACGGTCAACTGGGGAATAGAATTTGAACTTGCGGCCTCTCAGACTGAAGTTCTGCTTGGGCTGCTGGCGATGAGCTTTTGGGTCAGGAGTTGAAATTTCATATGAACGCAGCACAGCGTGTGTGTGTGTGAGAGGGAGATAAGACCAACACAGGAAACAGTGGCCTTCTCTCTTTCAGACAGTAGAGTTGGGACTTTTAACCCTTTGAACATCTCTGTCATATTTTAAAATTACAGATTGGTCTTCTGACAGTTTCCTGATCGAACTCATTATTACCTGGGACCTTGGCGGGAAACTGAAGGGATGGCCTTTTACATGCTGCCCGATTTTACTTTCAATTGAAGTCAGCGGAATTGGGCAAGGTGGGAGTTAAATATAAACGAGTCGGATTCCGCAACACTGGGAGTTAAATATAAACGAGTCGGATTCCCCAACACTGGGAGTTAAATATAAACAAGTTGAATTCTTAACAAGACTATCACACAATCAGTTTCCCTTGAAACAGTTTCAATATCAATGCAGAATTAGATTGGTTTGATTATAAATAGAGCTGCTAGTTTTGGACCAAACAATCTTGCTTCTTATTGGGCTGTCTAGAAATTTCTAAATTGTCAAGCCTGAATGTGTGTGTTTAAAGGAAACGTACATTTTAACCACTTATAGTGGGACCACCATTATCCACTATAATGGATGAAGCCCCATGTGGATAATTGAAAATGAGCAGATCAGTGCTGATAATACATCCATGCCGAACACCTAACCTGACTGGAAAAGGTAGCCCAGAGATTAAAAGAAAGGCAGCAAAAGACACAACTAGACTGGTCACCATACACAATGGCCTGGGAAAGTCCTGAACAACATTTAGCACAAACCAGCTTTTCAACTTCTATCTTAACAGTCTGTTCCCCAGCTCCTTTTATTTAAATCCCACTCCCTGGCTGATCAAGAAGGACATCCGTGCCCCTTATCTTCCCCTTGCTGTTCTCAGGATCCATCATGAAGCAACTTCAAAGCTTTGGGAAGTTGAGGGAAAAGAAAACTGTAGCAGAAAGAAACAGAAGAAAGAGGAGATAAGTAAAAATTACAGGAATGATACCAGAATTGAGAGGGTACAACTATCAGGAAAGACTGAACAGGCTGGGGCTCTTTTCTCTGGAAAAGAGAGAGCTGACAGGTGACCTGATAGAGGACTTTAAAATTATGAAGGGGTTCGATAGGCTACATGTAGAGAAGATGCTTCCACTTGTGGGGAGTCCAAAACTAGGGGCCATCAGTGCAGTCCTGAGAGACTGCTCCACTGTCGGAGGTGCTGTTCTTTGGATGGGATGTTAAACCGAGGCCCCGTCTGCCCCCTTAGGTGGACATAAAAGATCCCATGGCACCATTCGAAGATGAATGTTGGAGTTCTTCCCGGTGTCCTGGCCAAGATTTATCCCTCAACCAACATCACTAAAACAGATTATCTGGTAATTTATTTCATTATGGGACCTTGCTGTGCAGAAAATTCCAACACGTTTCCCGATATTACAACAGTGATGACACTTCAAAAAGTACTTAATTTTTCGTAAAGTGCTTTGGGATGTCCTGAAGTCATGAAAGGCAGTATATAAATGCAGGTTCTTTCTTTAGAGTGTGATATAGAAGTGGAGAAGGAGAGAGGAATGAAAGTGGAGGAGGAGAGACAGAGTGAAGGAGAGGGAAATATTTTTTGGAGACTTATCATTACTAATATCTTTACCTGGAAGGGCATGGGAGACTGATTCTTTTGGTGGGACCTGTTGTCACTGTTTGAGAAACCCTGAATCCGATGTTTTATTGTGACAATTGAGCCTTGAGGAAGGCGTGTGAGCGGAGCGCGGTGCAGACAGCGCATGGCGTGGGGGACATGGTGTTTGCAGAGCATGGTGTGGGCAGCGCATGGTGAGGGGGGCACGGTGCGTGTGGGCATGGTGTGAGCGGAGCAACAACCAGACAAGAGTATGCTCTTGAAGGGAGCACGTGTGCAAAGTGTAATTCAAACTGTGAGTGCGTTCCAAAGCTTTGAGACTGACTGGTATTCAACGTTTCCCATAGTAAGCTATTTTTTAGTACCTTTCAGTAAAGAACATCCAGTAACTTTGCTGTAAAGGCTACAAACTATACAGGCACTACACCCAAATCAGGAAACTGGACACAGTCAATAATAAAGAATCCACTTGAACTATTGACCCTGAAAACAAACACAGGCAACTCGGATTTTGGTTTCAACCCTTTCAGTGCTGAACAATTCTTTTAGTTTAAAAAAAACTGTTCTTATCTATATGTAAGCTTGGCAGATCTTCAGTGGCACTGCTCATTGTGAGCAGGTGGACACGCTGTTTTCCAATAAGGGTATGATCATCAAAGCGTGACAGTGAAAGTGTGACAGAAAAAAGTGTGATATTTACAGAATGTACGCACTATGAACAAGACTTATAAAACGGTCGACATAGTGTGTAATTCGTAACTGTCAGACTTCTCCGTTCCTGTCTGTCACACTTCAAGTGTCACACTCAAATTGCTGTGTCACACTTCAAAGGAAAGTATGAAGAAACAAAGGTACTTTGGAATCTACAGATATCTGTGGCCACAATGTCTGCCCCTTCTTAATTAACCTTTCCACAAACAAAACCAGGTTTCTGGTTTCCAGCCTGAACAGCAGTTGATCTCCGAAAGTACTCACCCAGTGTTTCCTTTATAGCCTGAAAGGGACACACAACCACACTGACGACATTAGGGAGACCTTCAGGCGCACTTCCACCACAACTCCAGTGAGAGTGCACACTCCAATCTCACACTCACATTAACACACACTCCAATCTCACACTCACATTAACACACACTCCAATCTCACACTCCCATTAACACACACTCCAATCTCACACTCCCATTAACACACACTCCAATCTCACTCCCATTAACACACACTCCAATCTCACACTCCCATTAACACACACTCCAATCTCACACTCCCATTAACACACACTCCAATCTCACACTCCCATTAACACACACTCCAATCTCACACTCCATTAACACACACTCCAATCTCACACTCCCATTAACACACACTCCAATCTCACACTCCCATTAACACACACTCCAATCTCACTCCCATTAACACACACTCCAATCTCACACTCCCATTAACACACACTCCAATCTCACACTCCCATTAACACACACTCCAATCTCA
The DNA here is from genome assembly GCF_035084215.1 of Heptranchias perlo. Lineage (NCBI taxonomy): Eukaryota > Metazoa > Chordata > Chondrichthyes > Hexanchiformes > Hexanchidae > Heptranchias > Heptranchias perlo. The sequence goes on along the minus strand of NC_090327.1, from coordinate 34,573,890 downwards.
CACTCCCATTAACACACACACACCAATCTCACACACCCATTAAAACACTCCAATCTCACACTCCCATTAACACACACTCCAATCTCACACTCCCATTAACACACACTCCAATCTCACACTCCCATTAACACACACTCCAATCTCACACTCCCATTAACACACACTCCAATCTCACACTCCCATTAACACACACACACCAATCTCACACACCCATTAAAACACTCCAATCTCACACTCCCATTAACACACACTCCAATCTCACACTCCCATTAACACACACTCCAATCTCACACTCCCATTAACACACACTCCAATCTCACACTCCCATTAACACACACTCCAATCTCACACTCCCATTAACACACACTCCAATCTCACACACCCATTAAAACACTCCAATCTCACACTCCCATTAACACACACTCCAATCTCACACTCCCATTAACACACACTCCAATCTCACACTCCCATTAACACACACTCCAATCTCACTCCCATCAACACACACTCCAATCTCACTCCCATTAACACACACTCCAATCTCACACTCCCATTAACACACACTCCAATCTCACACTCCCATTAACACACACTCCCATTAACACACACTCCAATCTCACACTCCCATTAACACACACTCCAATCTCACTCCCATTAACACACACTCCAATCTCACACTCCCATTAACACACACTCCAATCTCACACTCCCATTAACACACACTCCAATCTCATACTCCCATTAACACACACTCCAATCTCACACTCCCATTAACACACACTCCAATCTCACACTCCCATTAACACACACTCCAATCTCACACTCCCATTAACACACACTCCAATCTCACACTCCCATTAACACACACTCCAATCTCACACTCCCATTAACACACACTCCAATCTCACACTCCCATTAACACACACTACAATCTCACACTCCCATTAACACACACTCCCATTAACACACACTCCCATTAACACACACTCCAATCTCACACTCCCATTAACACACACTCCAATCTCACACTCCCATTAACACACATTCAAATCTCACACTCCCATTAACACACACTCCAATCTCACACTCCCATTAACACACACTCCAATCTCACACTCCCATTAACTCACACTCCAATCTAACACTCCCATTAACACACTCCAATCTCACACTCCCATTAACACACACTCCCATTAACACACACTCCAATCTCACACTCCCATTAACACACACTCCAATCTCACACTCCCATTAACACACATTCAAATCTCACACTCCCATTAGCACACACTCCAATCTCACACTCCCATTAACACACACTCCAATCTCACACTCCCATTAACTCACACTCCAATCTCACACTCCCATTAACACACTCCAATCTCACACTCCCATTAACACACATTCCAACCTCACTCTCCCATTAGCACACACTCCAACCTCTCACTCCCATTAACACACACTCCAATCTCACACTCCCATTAACACATACTCCAATCTCACACTCCCATTAACACACACTCCAATCTCACACTCCCATTAACACACACTCCAATCTCACTCCCATTAACACACACTCCAATCTCACACTCCCATTAACACACACTCCAATCTCACTCCGATTAACACACACTCGAACCTCACACTACCATTAACACACTCCAATCTCACACTGCCATTAACACACACTCCAATCTCACACTCCCATTAACACACATTCCAACCTCACACTCCCATTAGCACACACTCCAATCTCACACTCACATTTACACACACTCCAATCTCACACTCCCATTAGCACACACTCCAATCTCAGACTCCTATTAACACACACTCCAATCTCACTCCCATTAACACACACTCCAATCTCACACTCCCATTAACACACACTCCAATCTCACACTCCCATTAACACACACTCCAATCTCACTCCCATTAACACACACTCCAATCTCACACTCCCATTAGCACGCACTCCAATCTCACACTCCCATTAACACACACTCCAATCTCACACTCCCATTAACACACATTCCAACCTCACTCTCCCATTAGCACACACTCCAATCTCACACACCCATTAACACACACTCCAATCTCACTCCCATTAACACACACTCCAATCTCACACTCCCATTAGCACGCACTCCAATCTCACACTCCCATTAACACACACTCCAACCTCTCACTCCCATTAACACACACTCCAATCTCACACTCCCATTAACACATACTCCAATCTCACTCCCATTAACACACACTCGAATCTCTCACTCCCATTAACACACACTCCAATCTCACTCCCATTAACACACACTCGAACCTCACACTCCCATTAACACACACTCCAATCTCACTCCCATTAACACACACTCCAATCTCACACTCCCATTAACACACACTCCAATCTCACACTCCCATTAACACACACTCCAATCTCACTCCCATTAACACACACTCCAATCTCACACTCCCATTAGCACGCACTCCAATCTCACACTCCCATTAACACACACTCCAATCTCACACTCCCATTAACACACATTCCAACCTCACTCTCCCATTAGCACACACTCCAATCTCACACACCCATTAACACACACTCCAATCTCACTCCCATTAACACACACTCCAATCTCACACTCCCATTAGCACGCACTCCAATCTCACACTCCCATTAACACACACTCCAACCTCTCACTCCCATTAACACACACTCCAATCTCACACTCCCATTAACACATACTCCAATCTCACTCCCATTAACACACACTCGAATCTCACACTCCCATTAACACACACTCCAATCTCACTCCCATTAACACACACTCGAACCTCACACTCCCATTAACACACACTCCAATCTCACTCCCATTAACACACACTCCAATCTCACACTCCCATTAACACACACTCCAATCTCACACTCCCATTAACACACACTCCAATCTCACTCCCATTAACACACACTCCAATCTCACACTCCCATTAGCACGCACTCCAATCTCACACTCCCATTAACACACACTCCAATCTCACACTCCCATTAACACACACTCCAATCTCACACTCCCATTAACACACACTCCAATCTCACACTCCCATTAACACACACTCCAATCTCACACTCCCATTAACACACACTCCAATCTCACACTCCCATTAACACACACTCCAATCTCACTCCCATTAACACACACTCCAATCTCACACTCCCATTAACACACTCCAACCTCTCACTCCCATTAACACACACTCCAATCTCACACTCCCATTAACACACTCCAACCTCTCACTCCCATTAACACACACTCCAATCTCACACTCCCATTAACACATACTCCAATCTCACACTCCCATTAACACACACTCCAATCTCACACTCCCATTAACACACACTCCAATCTCACTCCCATTAACACACACTCCAATCTCACACTCCCATTAACACACACTCCAATCTCACTCCCATTAACACACACTCGAACCTCACACTCCCATTAACACACTCCAATCTCACACTCCCATTAACACACACTCCAATCTCACACTCCCATTAACACACATTCCTATCTCACACTCCCATTAGCACACACTCCAATCTCACACTCCCATTAACACACATTCCAATCTCACACTCCCATTAGCACACACTCCAATCTCACACTCCCATTAACAAACATTCCAATCTCACACTGCCATTAGCACACACTCCAATCTCACACTCCCATTAACACACACTCCAATTTCACTCCCATTAACACACACTCCAATCTCACACTCCCATTAACACACACTCCAATCTCACACTCCCATTAACACACACTCCAATCTCACACTCCCATTAACACACACTCCAATCTCACTCCCATTAACACACACTCCAATCTCACACTCCCATTAGCACGCACTCCAATCTCACACTCCCATTAACACACACTCCAATCTCACACTCCCATTAACACACACTCCAATCTCACACTCCCATTAACACACACTCCAATCTCACACTCCCATTAACACACACTCCAATCTCACACTCCCATTAACACACACTCCAATCTCACACTCCCATTAACACACACTCCAATCTCACTCCCATTAACACACACTCCAATCTCACACTCCCATTAACACACTCCAACCTCTCACTCCCATTAACACACACTCCAATCTCACACTCCCATTAGCACGCACTCCAATCTCACACTCCCATTAACACACACTCCAATCTCACACTCCCATTAACACACACTCCAATCTCACACTCCCATTAACACACACTCCAATCTCACTCCCATTAACACAAACTCCAATCTCACACTCCCATTAACACACTCCAACCTCTCACTCCCATTAACACACACTCCAATCTCACACTCCCATTAACACATACTCCAATCTCACACTCCCATCAACACACACTCCAATCTCACACTCCCATTAACACACACTCCAATCTCACTCCCATTAACACACACTCCAATCTCACACTCCCATTAACACACACTCCAATCTCACTCCCATTAACACACACTCGAACCTCACACTCCCATTAACACACTCCAATCTCACACTCCCATTAACACACACTCCAATCTCACACTCCCATTAACACACATTCCTATCTCACACTCCCATTAGCACACACTCCAATCTCACACTCCCATTAACACACATTCCAATCTCACACTCCCATTAGCACACACTCCAATCTCACACTCCCATTAACAAACATTCCAATCTCACACTGCCATTAGCACACACTCCAATCTCACACTCCCATTAACACACACTCCAATTTCACTCCCATTAACACACACTCCAATCTCACACTCCCATTAACACACACTCCAATCTCACACTCCCATTAACACACACTCCAATCTCACACTCCCATTAACACACACTCCAATCTCACTCCCATTAACACACACTCCAATTTCACACTCCCATTAACACACACTCCAATCTCACACTCCCATTAACACACACTCCAATCTCACACTCCCATTAACACACACTCCAATCTCACACTCCCATTAACACACACTCCAATCTCACACTCCCATTAACACACACTCCAATCTCACTCCCATTAACACACACTCCAATCTCACACTCCCATTAGCACGCACTCCAATCTCACACTCCCATTAACACACACTCCAATCTCACACTCCCATTAACACACATTCCAACCTCACTCTCCCATTAGCACACACTCCAACCTCTCACTCCCATTAACACACACTCCAATCTCACACTCCCATTAACACATACTCCAATCTCACACTCCCATTAACACACACTCCAATCTCACACTCCCATTAACACACACTCCAATCTCACTCCCATTAACACACACTCCAATCTCACACTCCCATTAACACACACTCCAATCTCACTCCCATGAACACACACTCGAACCTCACACTCCCATTAACACACACTCCAATCTCACTCCCATTAACACACACTCCAATCTCACACTCCCATTAACACACACTCCAATCTCACACTCCCATTAACACACACTCCAATCTCACACTCCCATTAACACACACTCCAATCTCACTCCCATTAACACACACTCCAATCTCACATTCCCATTAGCACGCACTCCAATCTCACACTCCCATTAACACACACTCCAATCTCACACTCCCATTAACACACATTCCAACCTCACTCTCCCATTAGCACACACTCCAACCTCTCACTCCCATTAACACACTCCAATCTCACACTGCCATTAACACACACTCCAATCTCACACTCCCATTAACACACACTCCAATCTCACACTCCCATTAACACACACTCCAATCTCACACTCCCATTAACACACACTCCAATCTCACTCCCATTAACACACACTCCAATCTCACACTCCCATTAACACACACTCCAATCTCACACTCCCATTAACACATACTCCAATCTCACACTCCCATTAACACACACTCCAATCTCACACTCCCATTAACACACACTCCAATCTCACTCCCATTAACACACACTCCAATCTCACACTCCCATTAACACACACTCCAATCTCACTCCCATTAACACACACTCGAACCTCACACTCCCATTAACACACTCCAATCTCACACTCCCATTAACACACACTCCAATCTCACACTCCCATTAACACACATTCCAATCTCACACTCCCATTAGCACACACTCCAATCTCACACTCCCATTAACACACATTCCAATCTCACACTCCCATTAGCACACACTCCAATCTCACACTCCCATTAACACACACTCCAATTTCACTCCCATTAACACACATTCCAATCTCACACTCCCATTAACACACACTCCAATCTCACACTCCCATTAACACACACTCCAATCTCACACTCCCATTAACACACACTCCAATCTCACTCCCATTAACACACACTCCAATTTCACACTCCCATTAACACACACTCCAATCTCACACTCCCATTAACACACACTCCAATCTCACTCCCATTAACACACACTCCAATCTCACACTCCCATTAACACACACTCCAATCTCACACTCCCATTAACACACACTCCAATCTCACACTCCCATTAACACATACTCCAATCTCACTCCCATTAACACACACTCCAATCTCACACTCCCATTAACACACACTCGAAACTCACACTCCCATTAACACACTCCAATCTCACACTCCCATTAACACACACTCCAATCTCACACTCCCATTAACACACATTACAATCTCACACTCCCATGAGCACACACTCCAATCTCACACTCCCATTAACACACACTCCAATCTCACACTCCCATTAGCACACACTCCAATCTCACACTCCCATTAACACACACTCCAATCTCACTCCCATTAACACACACTCCAATCTCACACTCCCATTAACACTCACTCCAATCTCACACTCCCATTAACACACACTCCAATCTCACACTCCCATTAACACACACTCCAATCTCACTTCCATTAACACACACTCCAATCTCACACTCCCATTAACACACACTCCAATCTCACACTCCCATTAACACACACTCCAATCTCACACTCCCATTAACACACACTCCAATCTCACACTCCCATTGACACACACTCCAATCTCACACTCCCATTAACACACACTCCAATCTCACACTCCCATTAACACACACTCCCATTAACACACACTCCAATCTCACACTCCCATTAACACACACTCCAATCTCACACTCCCATTAACACACATTCCAATCTCACACTCCCATTAACACACACTCCAATCTCACACTCCCATTAACACACACTCCAATCTCACACTCCCATTAACTCACACTCCAATCTCACACTCCCATTAACACACACTCCAATCTCACACTCCCGTTAGCACGCACTCCAATCTCACACTCCCATTAACACACACTCCAATCTCACACTCCCATTAACACACACTCCAATCTCACTCCCATTAACACACACTCCAATCTCACACTCCCATTAACACACACTCCAATCTCACTCCCATTAACACACACTCGAACCTCACACTCCCATTAACACACTCCAATCTCACACTCCCATTAACACACACTCCAATCTCACACTCCCATTAACACACACTCCAATCTCACACTCCCATTAACACACACACACCAATCTCACACACCCATTAAAACACTCCAATCTCACACTCCCATTATCACACACTCCAATCTCACACTCCCATTAACACACACTACAATCTCACACTCCCATTAACACAGACTCCAATCTCACACTCCCATTAACACACACTCCAATCTCACACTCCCATTAACACACACTCCAATGTCACACACCCATTAAAACACTCCAATCTCACACTCCCATTAACACACACTCCAATCTCACACTCCCATTAACACACACTCCAATCTCACACTCCCATTAACACACACTCCAATCTCACACTCCCATTAACACACACTCCAATCTCACACTCCCATTAACACACACTCCAATCTCACACTCCCATTAACACACATTCCAATCTCACACTCCCATTAACACACACTCCAATCTCACCCTCCCATTAACACACACTCCAATCTCACACTCCCATTAACACACACTCCAATCTCACTTCCATTAACACACACTCCAATCTCACACTCCCATTAACACACACTCCAATCTCACACTCCCATTAACACACACTACAATCTCACACTCCCATTAACACAGACTCCAATCTCACACTCCCATTAACACACATTCCAATCTCACACTCCCATTAACACACACTCCAATCTCACTCCCATTAACACACACTCCAATCTCACACTCCCATTAACACACACTCCAATCTCACACTCCCATTAACACACACTCCAATCTCACACTCCCATTAACACACACTCCAATCTCACACTCCCATTAACACACATTCCAATCTCACACTCCCATTAACACACACTCCAATCTCACACTCCCATTAACACACACTCCAATCTCACACTCCCATTAACACACACTCCAATCTCACTTCCATTAACACACACTCCAATCTCACACTCCCATTATCACACACTCCAATCTCACACTCCCATTAACACACACTACAATCTCACACTCCCATTAACACAGACTCCAATCTCACACTCCCATTAACACACATTCCAATCTCACACTCCCATTAACACACACTCCAATCTCACTCCCATTAACACACACTCCAATCTCACACTCCCATTAACACACACTCCAATCTCACACTCCCATTAACACACACTCCAATCTCACACTCCCATTAACACACACTCCAATCTCACACTCCCATTAACACACACTCCAATCTCACACTCCCATTAACACACACTCCAATCTCACACTCCCATTAACACACATTCCAATCTCACACTCCCATTAACACACACTCCAATCTCACACTCCCATTAACACACACTCCAATCTCACACTCCCATTAACACACACTCCAATCTCACACTCCCATTAACACACACTCCAATCTCACACTCCCATTGACACACACTCCAATCTCACACTCCCATTAACACACACTCCAATCTCACACTCCCATTAACACACACTCCCATTAACACACACTCCAATCTCACACTCCCATTAACACACACTCCAATCTCACACTCCCATTAACACACATTCCAATCTCACACTCCCATTAACACACACTCCAATCTCACACTCCCATTAACACACACTCCAATCTCACACTCCCATTAACTCACACTCCAATCTCACACTCCCATTAACACACACTCCAATCTCACACTCCCATTAGCACGCACTCCAATCTCACACTCCCATTAACACACACTCCAATCTCACACTCCCATTAACACACACTCCAATCTCACTCCCATTAACACACACTCCAATCTCACACTCCCATTAACACACACTCCAATCTCACTCCCATTAACACACACTCGAACCTCACACTCCCATTAACACACTCCAATTTCACACTCCCATTAACACACACTCCAATCTCACACTCCCATTAACACACACTCCAATCTCACACTCCCATTAACACAAACACACCAATCTCACACACCCATTAAAACACTCCAATCTCACACTCCCATTATCACACACTCCAATCTCACACTCCCATTAACACACACTACAATCTCACACTCCCATTAACAGACTCCAATCTCACACTCCCATTAACACACACTCCAATCTCACACTCCCATTAACACACACTCCAATGTCACACACCCATTAAAACACTCCAATCTCACACTCCCATTAACACACACTCCAATCTCACACTCCCATTAACACACACTCCAATCTCATACTCCCATTAACACACACTCCAATCTCACACTCCCATTAACACACACTCCAATCTCACACTCCCATTAACACGCACTCCAATCTCACACTCCCATTAACACACACACCAATCTCACACACCCATTAACACACACTCCAATCTCACACTCCCATTAACACACACTCCAATCTCACACTCCCATTAACACACACTCCAATCTCACACTCCCATTAACACACACTCCAATCTCACACTCCCATTAACACACACTCCAATCTCACACTCCCATTAACACGCACTCCAATCTCACACTCCCATTAACACACACACCAATCTCACACACCCATTAAAACACTCCAATCTCACACTCCCATTAACACACACTCCAATCTCACACTTCCATTAATACACACTCCAATCTCACACTCCCATTAACACACACTCCAATCTCACTCCCATTAACACACTCCAATCTCACACTGCCATTAGCACACACTCCCATTAGCACACACTCCAATCTCACACTCCCATTAGCACACACTCCAATCTCACTCCCATTAACACACTCCAATCTCACACTCCCATTAGCACACACTCCAATCTCACTCCCATTAACACACTCCAATCTCACACTCCCATTAGCACACACTCCAATCTCACACTCCCATTAACACACATTCCAATCTCACACTCCCATTAACACACACTCCAATCTCACACTCCCATTAACACACACTCCAATCTCACACTCCCATTAACACACATTCCAATCTCACACTCCCATTAACACACACTCCAATCTCACACTCCCATTAACACACACTCCAATCTCACACTCCCATTAACACGCACTCCAATCTCACACTCCCATTAACACACACTCCAATCTCACTCCCATTAACACACTCCAATCTCACACTGCCATTAGCACACACTCGAAACTCACACTCCCATTAACACACTCCAATCTCACACTCCCATTAACACACACTCCAATCTCACACTCCCATTAACACACACTCCAATCTCACACTCCCATTAGCACACACTCCAATCTCACTCCCATTAACACACTCCAATCTCACACTCCCATTAACACACACTCCAATCTCACACTCCCATTAGCACACACTCCAATCTCACTCCCATTAACACACTCCAATCTCACACTCCCATTACCACACACTCCAATCTCACACTCCCATTAACACACACTCCAATCTCACACTCCCATTAACACACACTCCAATCTCACACTGCCATTAGCACACACTCGAAACTCACACTCCCATTAACACACTCCAATCTCACACTCCCATTAACACACACTCCAATCTCACACTCCCATTAACACACACTCCAATCTCACACTCCCATTAGCACACACTCCAATCTCACTCCCATTAACACACTCCAATCTCACACTGCCATTAGCACACACTCGAAACTCACACTCCCATTAACACACACTCCAATCTCACACTCCCATTAACACACACTCCAATCTCACACTCCCATTAACACACACTCCAATCTCACACTCCCATTAACACACACTCCAATCTCACACTCCCATTAACACACACTCCAATCTCACACTCCCATTAACACACACTCCAATCTCACACTCCCATTAGCACACACTCCAATCTCACTCCCATTAACACACTCCAATCTCACACTGCCATTAACACACACTCCAATCTCACACTCCCATTAACACACACTCCAATCTCACACTCCCATTAGCACACACTCCAATCTCACTCCCATTAACACACTCCAATCTCACACTCCCATTAGCACACACTCCAATCTCACACTCCCATTAACACACATTCCAATCTCACACTCCCATTAACACACATTCCAATCTCACACTCCCATTAACACACACTCCAATCTCACTCCCATTAACACACACTCCAATCTCACACTCCCATTAACACACACTCCAATCTCACACTCCCATTAACACACACTCCAATCTCACACTCCCATTAACACACACTCCAATCTCACACTCCCATTAACACACACTCCAATCTCACACTCCCATTAACACACACTCCAATCTCACACTCCCATTAACACACACTCCAATCTGACACTCCCATTAGCACACACTCCAATCTCACTCCCATTAACACACTCCAATCTCACACTCCCATTAACACACACTCCAATCTCACACTCCCATTAACACACACTCCAATCTCACACTCCCATTAACACACACTCCAATCTCACACTCCCATTAGCACACACTCCAATCTCACTCCCATTAACACACTCCAATCTCACACTCCCATTAACACACACTCCAATCTCACTCCCATTAACACACTCCAATCTCACACTCCCATTAACACACACTCCAATCTCACACTCCCATTAACACACACTCCAATCTCACACTCCCATTAACACACATTCCAATCTCACACTCCCATTAACACACATTCCAATCTCACACTCCCATTAACACACACTCCAATCTCACTCCCATTAACACACACTCCAATCTCACACTCCCATTAACACACACTCCAATCTCACACTCCCATTAACACACACTCCAATCTCACTCCCATTAACACACACTCCAATCTCACACTCCCATTAACACACACTCCAATCTCACTCCCATTAACACACACTCCAATCTCACACTCCCATTAACACACACTCCAATCTCACACTCCCATTAACACACACTCCAATCTCACTCCCATTAACACACACTCCAATCTCACACTCCCATTAACACACACTCCAATCTCACTCCCATTAACACACACTCCAATCTCACACTCCCATTAACACACACTCCAATCTCACTCCCATTAACACACACTCCAATCTCACACTCCCATTAACACACACTCCAATCTCACACTCCCATTAACACACACTCCAATCTCACACTCCCATTAACACACACTCCAATCTCACACTCCCATTAACACACACTCCAATCTCACACTCCCATTAACACACACTCCAATCTCACACTCCCATTAACACACACTCCAATCTCACTCCCATTAACACACACTCCAATCTCACACTCCCATTAACACACACTCCAATCTCACTCCCATTAACACACTCCAATCTCACACTCCCATTAGCACACACTCCAATCTCACACTCCCATTAACACACATTCCAATCTCACACTCCCATTAACACACATTCCAATCTCACACTCCCATTAACACACACTCCAATCTCACACTCCCATTAACACACACTCCAATCTCACACTCCCATTAACACACACTCCAATCTCACACTCCCATTAGCACACACTCCAATCTCACACTCCCATTAGCACACACTCCAATCTCACACTCCCATTAACACACACTCCAATCTCACTCCCATTAACACACACTCCAATCTCACACTCCCATTAACACACACTCCAATCTCACACTCCCATTAACACACACTCCAATCTCACTCCCATTAACACACACTCCAATCTCACACTCCCATTAGCACACACTCCAATCTCACACTCCCATTAACACACACTCCAATCTCACTCCCATTAACACACACTCCAATCTCACACTCCCATTAACACACACTCCAATCTCACACTCCCATTAGCACACACTCCAATCTCACACTCCCATTAACACACATTCCAATCTCACACTCCCATTAACACACATTCCAATCTCACACTCCCATTAACACACACTCCAATCTCACTCCCATTAACACACACTCCAATCTCACACTCCCATTAACACACACTCCAATCTCACACTCCTATTAACACCCTCACTTTGCCACACCTCACATCTTACACACTGCTTGTGAACTATTGGACTATGACAGGCACATACTCTATACACCTTGCAAAGATGTCACTAACACACTCCCTTCTTGCAGGAGGTTGCGCACAACTTGTGACAGGAATCTGCCACTGGAGGAGGCCAAGACTGCGTGCACACCCTCTCCCCTATGCAGCAAAACGTGCTGGCCAGCATGGGCGGGTCATTGTGAGTGGCACGGAGGAGACGTGACACAAGGTTTCTTCACACCCTTATCCTCTTTTTCCCTTCTCACTTCTATCTCACCCTCTGCACTCTGCATGACAACATGCAGCTGCTTTCACCAGCCACTTACCTCTGTTGTTCCTTCGCACCAAATGCTAACCCTTGTCCCTCTTTTTTATTTCAGGTGCTGGAAATGTGGACACACCTTGGCCACTTGAGGAAGAGGAGGCAGGCCTTCCTGAAGATGTCGCATCACCCTAGCAAACGTCAGCTCAGAGACTCGCAGTACAAGTACTTTAGAGTGTTGGCTAGAGGAGTGGCCTTCATATGGTGAATCACAGGCAACAAGTATTGAGGGGCAGTCCCAGGGGAGTGGTCTTGGCTCCATGGGAGATCCACCTGCTGCCTTCTGTCAGAACAACAGCATACCTGCTCCCCTGCCACCTACTCCGCCAGTACCCTCATTTGTGTCACATAGCCAGGCCAGACTGCCCCGCCCCACGCTGAGTTGCTGCAGTTTGCAGCCAGGCCCTCAAGGCTCAGATCTGCTCGAGGTCATCCACCACAGCCATCTGAAGTGTCCTCAATGGAAGCTCAGCAGCCTTCCACCTCCCAAGCTGCAGCCACTGGGGATACCGCCATAGGAGCACTAGGTAGGTAAACGACCACAGAAGACAGGCACTAAAGTGATTTTTAATTATTTCTGTTAACTATTGGACACAAATGGAATTGAGTTGTTGGATACATTTGTTTTGTTCTGGATTTGGTGTTGATGTTACACTTGTAGTGAAGTGAGGGCACGATAAGGCTAGACTGAAGGAAGGCAATCGGACGGTGATAGTAAAGATGGTGGTGATAAGGATTGTGGGACTGTTGATGTATTGGCGATAGGAGGGATGGTTCACGCGAAGCTGTTCTCTGAAGGGTCTGGCAACTAGGGGCACAGGTGGTTGATGCTGCTCTTGTTCTTCCTCCTTATCACGCTGCTCCTCCTCCTGCTCCTGCAGCACTTCTTGCTGCCTAGGTGGTGGTAAGAGTCCTCATGATTGCAAAGTTATGCAGCATGCAGCAGATGTCCACAAATCCGGATAACCGCTCAGGGCTGTATTGCAAAGCTCCCCCTGAATGGTCCAGGTAGATGAAGCGTTGCTTGAGCACGCTAATTGTCTGCTCGATGACGTTTCTGGTGACGGCATGGCTTTCGTTTCATGCCATCTCTGCGGCTGTGCCCGGGTTCCTGACAGGAGACATGAGCCAAGTCTGAAGGGGATACCCCTTATTGCCCAGAAGTTGGCCTGTGACCTGATGGCCTGTTTAGAATAAAGGTACCACAAAGGACTGGCGCAGGATGAATAAATCATGACTGCTGCCAGGAAACTGGGCACAGAGTTATGATGTGATGGTTAACACTGTATTTGGTCTTCCACATGCAAGAGACAGTCCAACCTCACAGTATTCCAGGCGACCATACTGTTTCTAGTAGACACCTCCTCAGGCAGAAACAGTTGTGTTTCTAGCTGACTGCCAACGTTTTGCTGACTAAATGTAGCAGATCTGAACTAGACAGAATAATGAAATGATTAACAACATGTTACACTATATTTTCTTCAGCTTAAACCTCTGCAACAATGCAAGAGGAAATGCAACTAGTTTCAACATAATAAAATATATTCTTCAGGCAAAATTAATTTCCTGTGATTTTTTTCCCCCCCATCTAAAAATTCAACTTAAAGGGGTCTTGCTGTCATGAAAAAAAATTGTTTGGGAAACTATTTATTTCTTTGCAAAAGAGGAGTGTTGTGCACAATTTTCAACATTGCCTCACCGTGTGTGTAAAGAAAATAAAGTTAGATAAATTGTTCTTGGAATAAGGTTCCCTTTTAAAATAGGAATCAGACAGTCCTGTGTAGTATTTATAAATAGGGCAACTGATTTTGAACCGTGCGACATCCTGCAAGTTTCTAAACTTACCGCACATTGCTAGTCTACTGCCTGAATATTGCAATTTGGCACAAAATGACCCAGAAGCAGTGCAAACGTTGATGTCTGAGTGTTAATAAATCACTTGCTTCAGGACATAACTTCCTTTATTGACAACGCACAAGGCAGACATCTAGTGGCAGTAAAATGTACTACAGCATACTTTATTCTTAAAGGTATACTCCAAGCTACTTTTGGTTTGGCCTTTGGTTTGAACTTACCTTTAATTAAATGGAAGTAGACAAAACCTCTGACTAGCATATTTGGTGAAAATGTCCATCGCACCAACAGCTTTACCAATAGTAAGATGATTTACCAACTTTTCTTCCCTACCCTGCGGATGAGGTGCAACCTACCATTCCTTCAACCCCATCGTTGGTTGCACAACCTTCAACCCCATCGTTGGTTGCACAACCTTCAACCCCATCGTTGGTTGCACAACCTTCAACCCCATCATTGGTTGCACAACCTTCAACCCCATCATTGGTTGCAGAATCTTCAACCCCATCGTTGGTTGCAGAATCTTCAACCCCATCGTTGGTTGCACAATCTTCAACCCCATCGTTGGTTGCAGAATCTTCAACCCCATCGTTGGTTGCAGAATCTTCAACCCCATCGTTGGTTGCACAACCTTCAAACCCATCATTGGTTGCAGAATCTTCAAACCCATCATTGGTTGCAGAATCTTCAACCCCATCGTTGGTTGCAGAATCTTCAACCCCATCGTTGGTTGCACAATCTTCAACCCCATCGTTGGTTGCAGAATCTTCAACCCCATCGTTGGTTGCAGAATCTTCAACCCCATCGTTGGTTGCACAACTTTCAACCCCATCGTTGGTTGCACAACCTTCAACCCCATCATTGGTTGCACAACCTTCAACCCCATCATTGGTTGCACAAACTTCAACCCCATCATTGGTTGCACAACCTTCAACCCCATCATTGGTTGCACAACCTTCAACCCCATCATTGGTTGCAGAATCTTCAACCCCATCGTTGGTTGCAGAATCTTCAACCCCATCGTTGGTTGCACAATCTTCAAACCCATCATTGGTTGCACAACCTCCAACCCCATCGTTGGTTGCACAATCTTCAAACCCATCATTGGTTGCACAACCTCCAACCCCATCGTTGGTTGCACAAACGTCAACCCCATCGTTGGTTGCACAACCTCCAACCCCATCGTTGGTTGCACAAACTTCAACCCCATCGTTGGTTGCACAAACTTCAACCCCATCGTTGGTTGCACAACCTCCAACCCCATCGTTGGTTGCACAAACTTCAACCCCATCGTTGGTTGCACAATCTTCAAACCCATCATTGGTTGCACAACCTTCAACCCCATCGTTGGTTGTACAACCTTCAAACCCATCGTTGGTTGCACAACCTTCAACCCCATCGTTGGTTGCACAACCTCCAACCCCATCGTTGGTTGCACAACCTTCAACCCCATCGTTGGTTGCACAACCTTCAACCTCATCGTTGGTTGCACAACCTTCAACCCCATCGTTGGTTGCACAACCTTCAAACCCATCATTGGTTGCACAATCTTCAACCCCATCGTTGGTTGCACAACCTTCAAACCCATCATTGGTTGCACAATCTTCAACCCCATCGTTGGTTGCACAATCTTCAACCCCATCGTTGGTTGCAGAATCTTCAACCCCATCGTTGGTTGCACAATCTTCAACCCCATCGTTGGTTGCAGAATCTTCAACCCCATCGTTGGTTGCACAATCTTCAACCCCATCGTTGGTTGCACAATCTTCAACCCCATCGTTGGTTGCACAATCTTCAAACCCATCATTGGTTGCACAATCTTCAAACCCATCATTGGTTGCACAACCTTCAAACCCATCATTGGTTGCACAATCTTCAAACCCATCATTGGTTGCACACCCTTCAACCTCTTCTGCCCACTCTTCAGAACTCCCTCTCTAAACCCCATCTCTCCACTTCTTCCTCCACCATTAAAACCCTTCTCAAAACTCATTTTTTGACCAAGCTTATGATCACCCCTCTTAAGTCTCCCACCATGACTCAATATCCACTCCTTTATTTCATTTATTTTTGCCACCGTTGTGTAAGACACATTGGGATGATTACTACATTAAAGATGCTATAGCAATGCCAGATCTTGTGCTTGATCACCTATTTGAAATTTGGGGCTTACTTAAGAATTGTGGGTACCAGTCTTTGCTCTACAACTTGGTGGCATGTGAGACTGGTTGACCGCAAACAGATTCTTGTGACCATTATTCGCAAAGAACTTGGCTGATCAGGGCACCAGCTGCCCAAAAAGTCTTTTGATTCTGCCGTTGCTTGTAGATTGATTCCATAACAGTTACCAACATTTTGGCACCTCTCATCACTAAATGTTCACACTCCAAATGGCCGACTGTTGGCATCATAGTACTTTCTAGTCACCTTCCCTGTATTCCACCGAGGAAATGATTACAAAGCGCCATCACATCAAATGGCACACTTTGAATGTGGATGCTCAAGTGAGATGACTTATCAAATGGTTATATCATCACAGGCTCAGTCCATGTGTCTTGGACTTAGAAAAGCAATTACAAGACACAACCAGTATAACTTGTTTTCACTCTAGTGCTCTTGTGAGTTACGTCATGTTGCACCATTTAATTGGTTTTAGTTTCCAGGCTTCCCAATTTGCTCCTCAACAATGAGAATTTTAACTTGCAAGCCAAATAAGTTTGGAAGCTCGGTATTTGTTGATTGTCTACCTATCCGAGGTTTTGATTCAATCTCACCATAGGGTGCATTCTTTTTCGGTAGGTCACTCGAGTGGCTGTGGAATTCTCCCCCCCAGAAAAATATGTCCCCTTTTCCCACTTTGTCTCCTAAAGGTACTGTCATAATGGGGTGCAGTTGCATAGCGACTGGCCACCCTCCGCTACCTCAGCCAAAACATTCACTGTCTACTGCCCATTGGATCAGAGTGGACATCACAGCCAATCCACATGCACCTTTTTTCCAAGGGGTGTCACTGGATGGTGACACCTCTTGGAAGCCTGATTGGTTATCCTCCCTGCCGGGCCCAGTGGTGCTGTGGCCAGCTGTAGCACCTCTACTGCTGCAGCATCTGAGAACAACTGACTCAGCATCGGCTGGCAGAATCAGAATCTGGTTCCTTCCTGTTCTGCATGGTCCAGTAGCATACTGGGTGATTCATTATGCCAACTGAGCCATCGGGGGCACTTGATATCTTAGCACAGTCCTGACACTTGAAAGACCCAAGGGTAGATATTCCTTTTGGCTATGCCTGGGGAAAGCTCAATTTCCAGCCACAGGGAAGAGAAATAAGGGCCTAGATCTGTTATATCAGATCTCCAATCCACTGCACTGCCCTGGGACTTTCAGTGGGTGGTGGAACTTCCTTGGCAGGGGTGGGGGGGGGGGTTGCAACATGGCTGGTACTGGGCCTGTGCCTGCAGTAGGTTAGGCCTATGCAAACTTGCAGGTGAGGCAAGCTGGACCATTCCCAGCCTCCTGCCTCAACTTTTCCTTTGTCTGTTAATGGAGTGCCCAAGCAGAGGGTCTGTAGTGGGTCCTTGGAGCACCCCAAAGATCCAAGGTGGCTAAAATTAATTGAATATTTTTGGTCCATCCCCACCAAGCCCAACCTTTGGTCCTCATGGCCTTTAGCTGCTGCTGTCCCTGGTGCCAACAGTCATGAATTCAGTTGCAGGCCTCTGAGATCTATGGCTGCGTTCCTGTGTCTGACCCACTTTCCTAGTGCAAGGCCCTGCTGTTTGAATTGGGAGAGAGAGAGGGCACCCGGCCCATACAAATGGTCTGGGCCAGGAAATGTGGGGGCGCTACTTCCACAGCAGGTGCTGGACACCTCTGGTACGCTGTGCCCATTTGGAACCCAGCCAAGAGGAAAATCCATTTCACTAATGTGCAAAGGTGATAGCATGGCAATACACAGTGGCAATGCTGTCTAGATAACCAGTAAGCAAGGCAGCCTTACCACTGTGCATTGATAGGACACTGTTGCATGTATTTACAGGAGCCCTTGTTAACAGTACGTAGGACACCAGAGGGTTCCTATTAGAAGCAATCGGGCCTTTGATTCCACCCCAAGTTAAGACTGTAATGAAGCAATGCCTATTAATAGGAACATTCGTTTATAGGGGACATTGTGCCAGATAGCAGCTAATTTGCACAGTACTTAAATCAGCACTGACTTAATGGGGGAACAACTTGACAAATGTGTTCATTTTATTTCCAAAACCAAATTGTCCTAATTAACCAAATTTCAATAAATTACTTCAGGCAATGTCAACACTATGTTCTCTCATGCAACTAATTTAATGGAGAGAGTAAGGCTCATTTCTCAATGCAACTAATTTAATGGAGAGAGTAAGGCTCATTTCTCAAGTTCCTTTCTCCTAACTCCCTCCCCCATTCAAAATCTGCCCATTGAGAATACTGCGCCTTACCTGTGCGCTGGATTTCAGCTGTTCTGTGCCTGCTTTTTGCAAAGTGTTGTTGCCTACAGATAAATAGGGTTTCACAGACTGGTTTTAAAAAAAGAATTGTACCTTCTGTTACAACACAGCTGACTACATCTCCTGTTACAGCCCTGTGACGTTCAAGAAATGTATCTAACTGGGACCGGTGCCTGCTCACAGAGCGAGGGGCCCACGTGACAGGCGGGCCTCCCAGCTAGACATCCCACAATGAAAGTACAGAGTGTTCAGTAGATTCCATTCCCTTGACACGATGCCCAATGACTTCTCCGAATTTACATCCTAGCAACCAGTCCCAGCCATTTGAATTTTCATGCATCACTATGTCTATAATGATGTCACTGTTGCTATGGTAACTATCTGCTAGAGGAACTATGACACTTCTGCTGCTAAGTAACTGGGGAATCTGGCATGCTTGAAGTCATTCAGGCAAATATCTGAGTGATCAGTAATTCAGCTCACATCCACGTGCTGTGTGCATTTCTTCCCTTTGCTGATTCTGAGTTTTTTTTTAAAGAAACCATATTCAGGGCGAATGCAGTTATAGGCGTGCAAGTGTACTACTGATTTCTATTTTGCTGCTGTAAAGAAATCTTCTCACATAGAGCCTCCAGTGTGAAAGAAAGAAAGAACTTGCATTTAAAGAGCACCTTTCTTGACAGGACGTCCGAAAGCGATTTACAGCCAATGAAGTACTATTTGAAGTGTAGTCACTGTTGTAATGTAGGAAATGCTGCAGCCAATTTGCACACAGCAAGGTCCCACAAACAGCTATGAGATAATGACCTGACTTTGTAATGGTGGTTGAGGGATAAATATCAAATATAAATATTGGCCAGAGAAGAACGTCCTTCTTTGAAATAGTGCCATGGGATCTTTATGTCCACCTGACAGGGCAGACGGGACCTCGGTTTAACATCTCATCTGAAAGGCAGCAACTATGACAGTACTGCACTGGAGTATTAGTCTAGATTTTGTGCTCAAGTCTCTAAGGTGGGACTTGAACCCACAACCTCCAGACTCAGCTATCACTGAGCTATGGCTGATACCTCTGTGCACTGTATACGTTAGACTAAATGACACTTAACAGGCAGCCTGTCCTACCACATCTTTATACTGCAGAGGTGAGGCAGAAGAGTCCCCTTGACTGTTGTCTCCCCCTTCTCCTCGCCTGAAGGCACTGATTTCCACTAGGGTATGGTTTGACAGATGCAGTCACTTAATCATAGAATCATAGAAATTTACGGCACAGAAGGAGGCCATTCGGCCCATCGTGTCTGTGCTGGCTGAAAAAGAGCTATCCAACCTAATGCCACTTTCCAGCTTTTGGTCCATAGCCCTGTAGGTTATGGCACTTCAAGTGCACAATCAAGTACTTTTTAAATGCGATGAGGGTTTCTGCCTCTACCACCCTTTCAGGCAGTGAGTTCCAGACCCCCACCACCCTCTGGGTGAAAAAATTTCTCCTCAATTCCCCTCTAATCCTTCTACCAATTACTTTAAATCTATGCCCCCTGGTTATTGACTTCTCTGCTAAGGGAAATAGGTCCTTCCTATCCACTTTATCTAGGCACCTCATAATTTTATATATCTCAATTAAATCTCCCCTCAGCCTCCTCAGCCTCCTCTGTTCCAAAGAAAACAACCCCAGCCTATCCAATCTTTCCTCATAGCTAAAATTCTCCGAACTAACTTCCCCTCTGCCCTGGCACCTTGTCCAGTGGGCCACTCTTCATGCCTAAGCATTATCGGTGAGTGATGGAAGGCTACACGACCGTGGGGAGCATAAAAGCCAAGCCCGATCCAATCCTTATCCCATATCCGCGCATGCATTTTTCCGTCAGCAGCTCCTGGATGGTAATTAGGAGCAGACTATGTCTCTTCCTGCAAGAAGCGCTGAGGTCAAAAGTAGCACCCCCAAACTGCACAGATTGGGAATTGAGCCTGTGACCATCTGGTCCGCACAACTCAGTTACACATTGCCTTTACCGACAGGACAATTAGGTGAATTTCAACTGCAGAGGGCTCTGAATTCACCCTTTTTGAAGTTGGCAGAACAAGTTGATAAAGCTGTTAAAAAAATACAGGATCCTTGGCTTTATAAATAGAGACATAGAGTACAAAAGCAGGGAAGTTATGTTAAACCTTTATAAATCACTGGTTAGGCCTCAGCTGGAGTATTCTGGGTACCACACTTGAGAAAGGATGTCAAGGCCTTGGAAAGGGTGCAGAGGAGATTTACTGGAATAGTACCGGGGACGAGGGACTTCATTTATGTGGAGAGACTGGAGAAGCTGGAGATTTAATAGAGGTGTTCAAAATTATGGGGAGTTTTGATAGAGTAGATAAACTGTTTCCACTGGCAGGAGGGTCAGGAACCGGAGGACACAGATTTAAGATAATTGGCAAAAAAACAGAAAGGAGATGAGGAGAATTTTTTTTATGCAGTGAGTTGTTATGATGTGGAATGCACTGTCTGTAGTGGTGGTGGAAGCAGATTCAATAGTAACTTTCAAAAGGGAATTGGATAAATACTTGAAAAGGAAAAAAATTGCAGAGCTATGGGGAAAGGGCAAGGAAGTAGGACTAATTGGATAGCTCTTTCAAAGAGCCAGCACAGGCATGATGGGCCAAATGGCCCTCCTGTGCTGTAAGATTGTATGATTCTATGATTTTGCATGATGTTGCAAGGTTGGAGGTGCGCTTTGGGTGAGACATTAATTCCAGGCACTGTCTGCTTAATTGAAGAAGAGCAAGGGAGTTTGTCCACTGTTTTGGCCAACATTTGTCCCTCAACCAACATCACCAAAACAGATTAACTGGTCATTTATATCACTTGCTATTAGTGGAATCTTGCTGTGTGCAAATTGGCTGTTGTGTTTGCATATATTACAACAGTGACTGCACTTCAAAAGCAATTGTAAAGCACTTTGGGTGGTCCTGAACATGTGAAGGGAGCCATATGAGTGCAAGTTCTTTCTTTCTTTGGTATAAGGATATCTAATGTGAGAGATTGAAATGTCACCTTGGTGCAGTAGAGGATCTTCTGAGTTTAAGGTTCAGACACATTTTCGGCGGTGGTATAAACAGAGCTTTACTCTGCACCTAACCCATGGTATGTGTGGCCAGAGAGTCCTTGATGGCACAGAGGAGAGGGATCTTTACTCTGTGTCTAAACAACTCTGACCACATTTCAATAAGAACTTCATTGGCTGTGCTGTGCCTTGGGACATCCTAAGGATGTGAAAAACGCTATATAGATGCATCTATAACCTGTGCTTTAACCGACTTAAGGGGTACCTGATGAGGCAGTGAAGAGGGAGTTTTGTTCTGCATCTAACCATGCTGTACCTTACCTGAGCTTGATGGAGCAATGTAGAAGGAGTGTTGTTCTACATCTAACTCAATTTGTAACTGTCTTGGGAATGCTCAATGTGAAAAGATAGAGAGAGCTTAACTCTGTGTCTAATTTGTGTTATTACTGAACTGGATGAACTGAGGCTAGTTGTAGCATCACTGACATCAGTACAGATTGGAAATAGAACTTGCTCAGCCTCACACTGGACTGCACATTTACCAACAGACCTTCGAGTGAGCTGAAAATGAGATTTATGAAGCAATTTGAAGAGGGCTCTCGAGTTCAATTAAAATGGACTGATCTCAGATATTTGACTTGAAGAAATCTAAAGAAATGAGCTCATCGCAATCGACTCCACTTTTCTTCAACAGACTGCTCTGTGACCCTTCCCTCAATCAGTTCCCCACTCCATAATATGTCAAACATTAAGTTTAACCCTTGACCCTCCATATCCTTAACAACATTGCTCCTTTAGTAACCTGAAGCTCCAACTGATGCCTCAGTGGAGCTCCGACCCAGCTTGTGCCCCATATAATTTTGACCAGATCGGTTTTGTTTCTAAGTCAGAAGGACGTACCCCCACGACTGAGGGAGTATTGCATCGTTGGAGGTGCCATCTTTTGGAAGAGCTTGAGCACAGAGGTTGGGAAAGACAGAGAGTGAACCTCTAACGGAGTGAAGCGCTAACAGAGTGAGGACATTCAGCTGGGAATTTGGTGAGTGTGGGAATTAGGTGCAGAGGGGGAAGGAGGTGCTAAGTGATTTATACCAAACACCAAAGACTAAGACTGAGTGAGGCAGAAAGGGAGGAATCAAAAATCAAGAAAATGTCAAAAGATAAGGAGCATCGCCGAGGGTAAGTCAGTAAGTTAGTTCATTGGTTAGTGTTATTAATGGTTACTGGAGATAAAAGGAGTGGGACCAGAGACCGAGAGCAGGATGGGGATAAAAGGAGTGGGACCAGAGACCAAGAGCAGGATGGGGATAAAAGGAGCGGGACCAGTGACTGAGAGCAGGATGGGGATAAAAGGAGCGGGATTAGAGATCGAGAGCAGGACGGGGATAAAAGGAATGGGACCAGTGACCGAGAGGAGGACGGGGATAAAAGGAGCGGGACCAGAGACCGAGAGGAGGATGGGGATAAAAGGAACGGGACCAGTGACCGAGAGCAGGACAGGGATAAAAGGAATGGGATTAGAGACCGAGAGCAGGACGGGGATAAAAGGAATGGGACCAGAGACCGAGAGGAGGACGTGGATAAAAGGAGTGTGATTAGAGACCGAGAGCAGGACGGGGATAAAAGGAACGGGACCAGAGACCGAGAGGAGGACGGGGATAAAAGGAACGGGATTAGAGACTGAGAGCAGGACGGGGATAAAAGGAGCGGGATTAGAGACCGAGAGCAGGACGGGGATAAAAGGAACGGGACCAGAGACCGAGAGCAGGACGGGGATAAAAGGAACGGGACCAGAGACCGAGAGCAGGACGGGGATAAAAGGAACGGGATTAGTGACCGAGAGCAGGACGGGGATAAAAGGAACGGGATCAGAGACCGAGAGCAGGACGGGGATAAAAGGAACGGGATTAGAGACCGAGAGGAGGACGGGGATAAAAGGAACGGGATCAGAGACCGAGAGCAGGACGGGGATAAAAGGAACGGGATTAGTGACCGAGAGCAGGACGGGGATAAAAGGAGCGGGATTAGAGACCGAGAGCAGGACGGGGATAAAAGGAACGGGATTAGAGACCGAGAGGAGGACGGGGATAAAAGGAACGGGACCAGAGACCGAGAGCAGGACGGGGATAAAAGGAACGGGATTAGAGACTGAGAGGAGGACGGGGATAAAAGGAGTGGGATTAGAGACCGAGAGCAGGACGGGGATAAAAGGAACGGGACCAGAGACCGAGAGCAGGACGGGGATAAAAGGAATGGGATTAGAGATCGAGAGCAGGATGGGGATAAAAGGAACAGGACCAGTGACCGAGAGGAGGACGGGGATAAAAGGAATGGGACCGGAGACCGAGAGCAGGACGGGGATAAAAGGAACGGGATTAGAGACCGAGAGCAGGACGGGAATAAAAGGAATGGGACCAGAGACCGAGAGCAGGACGGGGATAAAAGGAGTGGGTCTGGAGACCGAGAGCAGGACGGGGATAAAAGGAATGGGACTGGAGACCGAGAGCAGGACGGGGATAAAAGGAACGGGATTAGAGACCGAGAGCAGGACGGGGATAAAAGGAGTGGGTCTGGAGACTGAGAGCAGGACGGGGATAAAAGGAACGGGACTGGAGACCGAGAGCAGGACGGGGATAACAGGAACGGGATTAGAGACCGAGAGCAGGACGGGGATAAAAGGAGTGGGACTGGAGACCGAGAGCAGGACGGGGATAAAAGGAACGGGATTAGAGACCGAGAGCAGGACGGGGATAAAAGGAACGGGACTGGAGACCGAGAGGAGGACGGGGATAAAAGGAACGGGACCAGTGACCGAGAGCAGGACAGGGATAAAAGGAATGGGATTAGAGACCGAGAGCAGGACGGGGATAAAAGGAATGGGACCAGAGACCGAGAGGAGGACGGGGATAAAAGGAACGGGACCAGTGACCGAGAGCAGGACAGGGATAAAAGGAATGGGATTAGAGACCGAGAGCAGGACGGGGATAAAAGGAACGGGACCAGAGACCGAGAGGAGGACGGGGATAAAAGGAACGGGACCAGTGACCGAGAGCAGGACAGGGATAAAAGGAATGGGATTAGAGACCGAGAGCAGGACGGGGATAAAAGGAACGGGATTAGAGACCGAGAGCAGGACGGGGATAAAAGGAACGGGACTGGAGACCGAGAGCAGGACGGGGATAAAAGGAATGGGACTGGAGACCGAGAGGAGGATGGGGATAAAAGGAACGGGACCAGAGACCGAGAGGAGGACGGGGATAAAAGGAACGGGACCAGAGACCGAGAGCAGGACGGGGATAAAAGGAACGGGATTAGAGACCGAGAGCAGGACGGGGATAAAAGGAACGGGACCAGAGACCGAGAGGAGGACGGGGATAAAAGGAGCGGGATTAGAGACCGAGAGCAGGACGGGGATAAAAGGAACGGGACCAGAGACCGAGAGCAGGACGGGGATAAAAGGAACGGGATTAGAGACTGAGAGGAGGACGGGGATAAAAGGAGTGGGATTAGTGACCGAGAGCAGGACGGGGATAAAAGGAACGGGACCGGAGACCGAGAGCAGGACGGGGATAAAAGGAACGGGATTAGAGATCGAGAGCAGGACGGGGATAAAAGGAATGGGACCAGAGACCGAGAGCAGGACGGGGATAAAAGGAACGGGATTAGAGACTGAGAGGAGGACGGGGATAAAAGGAACGGGATTAGAGACCGAGAGCAGGACGGGGATAAAAGGAATGGGACCGGAGACCGAGAGCAGGACGGGGATAAAAGGAATGGGACCGGAGACCGAGAGCAGGACGGGGATAAAAGGAACGGGACCAGAGACCGAGAGCAGGACGGGGATAAAAGGAACGGGATTAGAGATCGAGAGCAGGACGGGGATAAAAGGAACAGGACCAGTGACCGAGAGGAGGACGGGGATAAAAGGAATGGGACCGGAGACCGAGAGCAGGACGGGGATAAAAGGAACGGGATTAGAGACCGAGAGCAGGACGGGGATAAAAGGAATGGGACCAGAGACCGAGAGCAGGACGGGGATAAAAGGAACGGGATTAGAGACCGAGAGCAGGACGGGGATAAAAGGAGTGGGACCAGAGACCGAGAGCAGGACGGGGATAAAAGGAACGGGATTAGAGACCGAGAGCAGGACGGGGATAAAAGGAATGGGACCAGAGACCGAGAGCAGGACGGGGATAAAAGGAATGGGACTGGAGACCGAGAGCAGGACGGGGATAAAAGGAATGGGACTGGAGACCGAGAGTAGGACGGGGATAAAAGGAGTGGGACTGGAGACCGAGAGCAGGACGGGGATAAAAGGAACGGGATTAGAGACCGAGAGCAGGACGGGGATAAAAGGAATGGGACTGGAGACCAACTCAAACACAGGCAGAAATTTGAAAGTGACATCAGAGGAGAGCAGGTTGGTGACTGGTTGGTGAGTGATACACTTTTTTGCTCTCTAAGCTAGGGGAGTGATTTGAACTAGGAACTTGGAACCTATAACTTGGCAATACTTTATTAAATTAATAACTTAAACTAGATAAATTGATTAGTTTATAAAATAACTAAAAATAAATCAAGTGAATTAATTACGTAAAAACTTTAAATAAATAAATAAATAAAACAAGGTTGGAGGTTGGATAGAGATGGCAGTGCAGGTGGTCCACCATAACTACAGTATGTAGGAGTTTGTGGAGAGCAGCGTGATCCCAGGCAACCACATCTGCAGTAAGTGTCTGCCACTCGGGGATCTTTGGCTCAGAGTTGTTGAGCTGGAGTCCGAGGTGCAGAAATTGCGACGCATCAGGGAGGGGGAGAGTTACCTGGACACTTTGACCCAGGAGGCAGTCACACCCCTTAGGTTAGGTAGTGGTTTAGATTTGTTTAGTGGTCAGGGACAGGAGGATGTGACTGCGAGTCAGGCAGGTATGGGGATCCCAGAAGCAGTGGTGGAGGAGCCTCAGCCTTTGCCCTTGTCCAACAGGCACGAGGTACTTGCTATCTGTGTGGATGAGAACAAAGACTGCAGAGAAGATGGGCAATTTGACCACGGCACCGTGGTACAGGAGGTCATTCAAGTCGGGAAAGTGAAAAGGAATGTGGTAGTGTTGGGGGATGGTGTAGTCAGGGGGATACTGCTCTCTGCAGTCACAACAGGGAATCCCAATGGCTGTGTTGCCTGCCCCGTGCCAGGGTTAAGTACATCTCCTCATGGCTGGAGAAGAACGTGGAGCAGGAGGGGGAGGATCCAGTTGTCGTGATCCATGTAGGAACCAATGACTTAGGTAGAACTAGGAATGAGGTTCTGCTGAGGGAGTTTCGGGAGCTAGGGTCCAAATTAAAAAGCAGAACCTCAAAGGTAATAATCTCTGGATTACTACCTGAGCCACGCGCAAATTGGCATAGGGACAAACAGATTAGATGGTTAAGTGCATGGCTGAAAGAGTGGTGTGTGTTATAAATTGGATAGCCGGGTTGTGAAGGATAGAAAACTAGAGCATGGTCTTCAGTTGCTTCCAAGCCTTTATACACAGAGATCAACGCTAACCATACCCTAGATAAGCTATCACATAAATGGATACAAGTGAGTCCCCAATCATAGAATCATAGAATGGTTACAGCACAGAAGGAGGCCATTCAGCCCATCAAGTCTGTGCCGGCTCTCTGCAAGAGCAATCCAGCTAGTCCCACACCACCGTCCTTTCCCTGTAGCCCTGCAAATTTTTATCTTTCAAGTACTTATCCAATTCCCTTTTGAAGCCACGATTGAATGTGCCTCCACCATCTTTTCAGGCAGTGCATTCCAGATCATACACTCGCTGCATAAAAACATTTTTCCTCATGTCGCCTTTGGTTCTTTTGCCAATCACCTTAAATCTGTGTCCTCTGGTTCTCGACCCTTCCGTCAATGGGACCGGTTATCTCTATCTACTCTGTCTAGACCCCTCATGATTTTGAATACCTCTATCAAACCTCCTCTCAACCTTCTCTGCTCTAAGGAAAACAACCCCAGCTTCTCCAGTCTATCCAGGTAACTGAAATCTCTCATCCCTGGAATCATTCTAGTAAATCTTTTCTGCACCCTCTCTTAGGCCTTCACATCCTTCCAGATTTGGACACAATAGGGACGATTTTAGTTTGCAATTGCGGGTGCGTTGGGGGCGGGGGGTGGCAGTGAAAATCGGGAATATCCCGAGCGGGTTCGGAAGCCGGCTCCAACCTGCCGACTTCTGGGGTTGCCACAGATGCACCTGTGTGCGCTTCACAAATCCGGAAGTCTCCGGCAATTAAAGCCAGCGGGATGATAGTTAAACCACTTATTGACATCGTTGATCTTGTTTAAATCATTAATTTTGTGGAGATTGAGGCAGGGGTGTGATTTATTTCAACCTCAGCGTGTTTCCCGTGCTGTGGGAAACACTCCATGTTCAAGGAGAGGTGTTTCAGGCAGCAACTAGTTGGACATTTAAATGCCTGTTTGACAGATGGGGATAAAAGGTGAGTTATTGCAGCAGAGCACTCAGGTGTCTCAGACAAACTTTGGCTCGGAGATCTTTGTGTTTAGACTGAAAATTCTTGGTTTACACTCAGAATTCTTCTGATCGTGCATATTTACCAACTTTTCGGTCCCCCTCAAACTGACACCATTACGATGGGGGGGGTACAATGACTGCATTTAACACTACATCCGAGGACGAGCAACATCACCATCCTCACCAGGCATGCCGTGCACTTCCACCACTTGCAACTCCACAACACAGTGCTGCGCCACAGGCACCTGCACAAGAGCACAGAAGGCAACAACAGAGGGAGCGACGTCGCAAGAGGCACTACCCTCGCCACAGGGTCTACAGACCGAGGCTCAGCTTCCTGGACCTCTCCAAGGAGCAGTGCATACGGAGGCTCAAAATGAGTCGCAGAGATCTGCAGCCTCCTTCATGCCGAGCTGCTCCCGGTTGGGCCTGGCATCATCTCATTACCTGTCGCTATTAAAGTCACCACTGCTCTCAACTTCTTCGCCTCCAGATCATTCCAGGGTGCCACCGGGGACATCGCCGGGGTCTCTCAGTCGTCTACACACAAGTGCATAAGGCAGGTCACCAATGGCTTGTTTCACAGGGCCTCGCATTACGTCAACTTCCCCATGGACGACCTCAGCCAGAAGGAGAGGGCAGTGGGATTGCACTCTGTGGCTGGCTTCCCACGGGTGCAGGGTGCAATCGATTGCACCCATATAGCAATACGAGCACCTCCACATGAGCCAGGGCTGTTCATCAACAGAAAGGGGTATCACTCCATCAACGCTCAGCTTGTTTGTGACCACTGCAAAAGATTCCTCCACGTGTGCGCCAAATTCCCTGGCAGCTGCCACGATTCCTTCATTCTGAGGGAATCCAACATCCCGGGCCTCGTCCATGCACCGAACACCCTTAAGGGCTGACTCCTTGGGAACATGGGATACCTCCTCCACACATGGCTCATGACACCTCTGAGGAACCCCATTACCGAGCAACAGCGTCGGTACAACGACAGCCACATCGCTACGAGGTCTACAATTGAGCATGCTATAGGGCTGCTCAAGATGCGATTTATGTGCCTTTATTGTTCTGGGGGAGTGCTTCAATACGCACCAGATAGAGTGGGACGCATTATATGGCACAACAGAGAGGGATGCCACTTGAGGAGGCCCCATCCACATCTGCCATCCACACAGAGGAGGAGGAGGAGGACGAACCCATGGCCAGAGCAATGGCTCATCTGGCTGCTCGTGAGGCCAGGGAGTCATTGGTGTGTGAACAGTTCTCCGAACATCAGAAAGTGTGAAGAGTCCAGTCCTCAGACCACATGGAAGGAGTAGCGTCCAGGCCAGCATCCCCCCCATCCATGCACAAAACAGTCCTGCAACTACACATACACCCACTGAAAAGTGACCCAATGGGTGGCATCAAGTGTCACCGTTAATGGTGAAGCACATGAAAAGGCCGTATTACAAAAGCCAAGAATGGGCAAGAGGTGGCAGTAGTGGTGAGAATGATAACATTTAATGTGAGTTTAACAAAAAACAAATATAAATGAAAAACATGACAGTCTGTAAGACACCCTTGTGCATACCCTTTGCGATCACAAAACCTTAGCTTTTCTCTTCCTGCCGCTTCTACATGGTGCATCCCCTGTGGCTGCAGCAGAGGTAATGGCAGGTTGCTCATGTCCATGCCCTGACAGATTAGTTGCTTTGGGCCTACACCTTCTGAGTTTTGGAGCCCGTGAGGGCCCCTCCAAAGACTGCTCCATCTGCACCTGTGCAGGTGCAGACTTGACCACCTGGAGAGGAGGCAACATTGCGGGTACTGGTTGAGAGGGGGGCAACGGGTGAGACATGGCGCTTTGAGTGGTGTCCCCACTTCCATGTCCCGTTTCGCCATCATCCCTCCCCTGGGCCAGGCCCACATCACTCCTACCACCCTGCGGGACAACGGTTTGGAGGACATGTGTGATGCCTTGTAAGGCCAGTGCTAGTGTATCTGTCTGCCTGATTAAGGCGGCAGAATGTTGTTCACCCTGAGTCCGAACGACCGTTGTCAGGGCCTGAATGGACTCATTTGTGAGCCATGCTTGAAGCTCAAAGGAGGCTAGCCTTCCCTCCATCGCAGACATTCCCGCACTTACCTGTGCTACTATTCCACTAATACAGCAGTTGGACTCCTCCATCCTCTGCACTATTGTGGAGAGTATGCGTGGCACCTGTTCCAGTACCTCGCAAATGTGCTGCTGTCCCTCGATCATTCTCCTTTTAAAGGATGGCCCCCGGGGTTCAGCATCTGCGTCCAGCTGAGCAGAGCCTGGAGAGGAGTGTGCCCACCAATGCAGAATCTCCGCAGCTGCCCCTGCCACCAGTGTCTGCTCATGCTCACTTGTGTTTGGTGATGCACCAGATGCCAACCCAACAGACTAACTACTAGGACCCACCAAGGTGTGAGTATCTGCGCTGGTGGATGGCTCGCTATGATGCGACGATGCACCCTCAGACTTCTGGAGCTCCTCTGAGGAATCGCCCTCTACCGTCACTGCGGTTTCTGAAGGGCCTGTAACATTAAGCATCATCACAGATATGTCCTGTTGCGATGACCAAACTGAAGTGTTGAACAACATCCAGGCTTGGGCTGATAAGTGGCAAGTAACATTCGCGCCAGACAAGTGCCAGGCAATGACCATCTCCAACAAGAGAGAGTCTAACCACCTCCCCTTGACATTCAATGGCATTACCATCGCCGAATCCCCCACCATCAACATCCTGGGGGTCACCATTGACCAGAAACTTAACTGGACCAGCCATATAAATACTGTAGCTACAAAAGCAGGTCAGAGGTTGAGTATTCTGTGGTGAGTGACTCACCTCCTGACTCCCCAAAGCCTTTTCACCATCTACAAGGCACAAGTCAGGAGTGTGATGGAATACTCTCCACTTGCCTGGATGAGTGCAGCTCCAACAACACTCAAGAAGCTCAACACCATCCAGGACAAAGCAGCCCACTTGATTGGCACCCCTTCCACCACCCTAAACATTCACTCCCTTCACCACCGGCGCACCGTGGCTGCAGTGTGTACCATCCACAGGATGCACTGCAGCAACTCGGCAAGGCTTCTTCAACAGCACCTCCCAAACCCGCGACCTCTACCACCTAGAAGGACAAGGGCAGCAGGCATATGGGAACAACACCATCTGCAAGTTCCCCACCAAGTCACACACCATCCCGACTTGGAAATACATCATCATTCCTTCATCGTCGCTGGGTCAAAATCCTGGAACTCCCTTCCTAACAGCACTGTGGGAGAACCTTCACCACACGGACTGCAGCGGTTCAAGAAGGCGGCTCACCACCACCTTCTCAAGGGCAATTAGGGATGGGCAATAAATGCTGGCCTTGCCAGCGATGCCCACATCCCATGAACGAATAAAAAATCATGGCAAGCATCGTTAACATCAATTCATGTTGTGTGTGATGAATGTTAAAGTTTTATCACCAGACATTTGTGGGGTGCCAGTCTCGGTGACCCCAACGGACAGGCACTCGAGAGTGTGGCTGATATGCAGGGCCTCCTGCTCCACGTCTGCGAGGACCACTATTTGTTGTGGCCCCCCCCTCCAGTCCTTGCCCTCTCGCATGCATTTTGCACTCTCTTCTCCTAGAAGGGGATAAAGTACAGACGTGTGAGTGAGCGATGGTGAAGTGGCCAACCGATGAATGC
This sequence comes from Heptranchias perlo, assembly GCF_035084215.1. Lineage (NCBI taxonomy): Eukaryota > Metazoa > Chordata > Chondrichthyes > Hexanchiformes > Hexanchidae > Heptranchias > Heptranchias perlo. The sequence goes on along the minus strand of NC_090327.1, from coordinate 34,540,311 downwards.
ATTGCTTTGGGTGTGGCTGACCATGAAAGAGATGCATCAGGGGGTGAGTATGAGACAGAGCCATCACATTGGATGAGGATTGGTGTGAGTGGTAGTGTTGGGGTGATTAATGGGGAGGTGAGGAAGTGCTCAGGAATTGGAGGTAAATTCAGGATGAGCCTTAAGTGTGTGTAAGGAGTGATGTGATGGAGAAGGCTGGTGATCCCACAGTGCTGTTAGGAAGGGAGTTCCAGGATTTTGACCCAGCGACAATGAAGGAACGGCGATATATTTCCAAGTTGGGATGTGTGTGACTTGGAGGGGAACATGCAGGTGGTGTTGTTCCCATGTGCCTGCTGCCCTTGTCCTTCTAGGTGGTAGAGGTCGCGGGTTTGGGAGGTGATGTCGAAGAAGCCTTGGTGAGTTGCTGCAGTGCATCCTGTGGATGGTATACACTGCAGCCATGGTGTGCCAGTGGTGAAGGGAGTGAATATTTAGGCCTTCTTGGTGGCAGAGGCAGGGCACTTCCTTCCATCCGCGGGGTAAAACACTTCCCTCCTCCTCCTCCTCCTCACCCCATCCAGTAGCTGCTGCTGTGAGACATCATTAAATCTTGAAGTAGCCTTGCCCCTGTGCTGCTCCATTTTGCCTTTTTGGTGTTTGCTGCAGCAAAAGCCTTTGGAGCAATGGCCCTTTAAATAGAGCCGCTCCAGCTGACAGCCTGTCAACTGCGCAGCTTTTGGACAGCAAACCCGGAAGCCACGTTAAGGGCCACCAATTAACTTGCGATCGTGTGGGAAACAGTAAGATTTTATTAGTCCGGTTGCCCACGTGTTCATTGACTCCATCCGCTGCCATCCTGCCGCCCTTTCAAAATCGAGCCCAATACTCCCGTTGTGGATGAACCAGTGTTTTACAAAGGTTCATCATAACCTCCTTGCTTTTGTACTCTATGCCTCTATTTATAAAGCCCAGGACCCTGTACGCTTTTTTAACCACTTTCTCAACCTGCCCTGCCAACTTCAACGACCTGTGCACATAAACCCCTAGGTTTCTTTGTTCCTGCACCCCCTTTAGAATTGTACCATTTAGTTTATATTGCCTCTCCTCGATCTTGCTACCAAAATGTATCACTTTGCACTTCTCTGCGTTAAATTTAATCTGCCATGTGTCCGGCCATTCCAGTAACGTGTTGATGTAGTCTTGAAGTCTATCACTATCCTCCTCACTGTTCACTACACTTCCAAGTTTTGTGTCATCTGCAAATTTTGAAATTGTGCCCTGTACATCCAAGTCCAAGTCATTAATATATATCAAGAAAAAAATGGTCCCAGCACTGACCCCTCGGGAATACCACTGTATACCTTCCTCTAGTCCGAAAAACACAACTACTCTCTGTTTCCTGTCACTTAGCCAATTGATATGCATCACCTGAATACAATTAACATTAATTGATATAAATCACATGGATACAATTAACAGTGTAGGAAGCAGGTGTTTCAATTCATGTGGCACTAACCATTACTGGGAAAGAGGGAGCTGTTCCGTTGGGATGGGCTCCACTTAAACCAGGCTGGGACCAGCATCCTGGCAAATGGAATAACTAAGGCGGTAGATAGGATTTTAAACTAATAAGGGGTGGGGGGGTTCAGGAAAAGGGTAAATTTATAAATCTAAAGAGAAAAGTCGAAGATGTAGAGCAGATTTGGCTAAAAACAAGCAGGGTGTGTCAGGAAGGGATAGAGAGTTTAACAAAGGTAATAGGGCATAGGTGACTAGGGTCACATCAGGGAAAAATAGTAAAAAGTTAAAGTTAAAGACGTTATATCTGAATGCACAAAGCATTCATAACAAGATTGATGAATTAATGGCACAAATAGAGATAAATGGGTTTGATCTAGTAGCCATTACTGAGATGTGGTTGCAGGGTGACCAAGGTTGGGAACTAAATATTCCAGGGTACTTGTCTTTTAGAAAAGACAGGCAAAATGGAAAGGGTTGGGGGGGTGGGGTGGGGAATAGCCATGATAATAAAGAATGAGATAAAGACATTAGTGAGAAAGAATCTTAGCTCAGAAAATCAGGATGTAGAATCAGTATGGGTAGAGTTAAGAAATAAAAAGGGGCAGAAAACATTGGCGGGAGTAGTTTATAGGCCCCCTAACAGTAATTATAGTGTATTGTATAGTATTGTATATGGTATATACAGAGTATAAATCAGGAAATAAGAGGAGCATGTAACAAAGGTAATGCAATAATCATGGGGGACTTTAATCTTCATATAGACTGGGCGAACCAAATTGGCAAAAGTAGTTTGGAGGACGAGCTCATGGAATGCATTCGAGACAGTTTTCTAGAACAATATGTCGAGGAACCAACTAGGGAACAGACTATTTTAGATGTAGTATTGTGTAATGATACAAGGTTAATTAGTAAGCTTATAGTTAAGGATCCTCTGGGATACAGTGATCATAATATGATACAATTTCATATTGAGTTTGAGAGTGATGTAGTTAAGTCCGAAGCTAGAGTCTTCACTTTAAACAAAGCCAATTATGTAGGTATGAGGGGTGAATAGGCTAAGGTAGATCGGGAAAATAGATTAAAAGATATGACTGTAGATAAGCAATGGCAAACATTTAAAGAAATAATTCATAATTCTCAACAAATATACACTCCCTTGAGGAATAAAAACTCCACGGGAAAAGTGGTCAATTCGTGTCTAACTAGAGAAGTTAAGGATGGTATTAGATTAAAAGAAGAGGCTTATAATGTTGCCAAAAAGAATAGTAAGCCTGAGGATTGGGAGAGATTTAGAAATCAGCAAAGGATGACCAAGAAATTGATAACGAGGGAGAAAATAGAATATGAGAGTAAACTAGCAAGAAATATAAAAACTGATTGAAAGAGCATCTACAAGTATGTAAAAATGAAGAGATTAACGAAAGTAAATGTGGGTCCCTTAGAGGCTGAGACAGGAGAAATTATAAATGGGAATAAGGAAATGGCAGAGACATTAAATGAATATTTTGTATCTATCTTCACAGTGGAAGACACAAAAAATACCAGAAATAGTGGGGAACCAAGGGTTTAATGAGAGTGAGGAACTTAAAGTAATTAAGATTAGCACTGAAAAAGTAATGGAGAAATTAATGGGACTAAAAGCTGACAAATCCCCTGTACCTGAAGGCCTACATCCTAAGGTTTTAAAAGAGGTGGCTGCAGAGAAAGTGGATGCATTGGTCTTGATCTTCCAGAATTGCCTAGATTCTAGATTGGTTCCCGTGGATTGGAAGATAGCAAACGTAACCCTGCTATTCAAGAAAGGAGGGAGAGAGAATACAAGGAACTGATCGAGAAGTTTGTAGATGATACAAAAATTGGCCGTGTGGTTGATAGTGAGGAGGAAAGCTGTAAACCACACGGCCCTCGAGCCTGTTTCGTGTGTTCAAGTCCAACTCTAGGGCTTGAGCATGTAATCTAGGCCGATACTTCAGTGCAGTACTAGAGGACGGCTACATTGTCGAAAGTGCCGTCTTTCAGATGAGATGTTAAAACCACGGCCCAGTTTGCCTGTTCAGATGGACATAAACATTGCATTGCATAGCAGAGCATGGAATTCTCATGTGCCGTGGCCTACATTCCTCCCTCCACCAACTGCACTAAAGAAAACAGATTAGCTGGTCATTTGTCTCATTCAATAAGATCATGGATGATCCTCTATATCATTTCCACTTTCCCTCCCTATCCTCTTATCCCTTAATTCCCTTAGTGTCCAAAAATCTATCGATCTCAGTCTTGAATCTACTGAGCATCCACAGCCCTCTGGGGTACATCCTGAGGACATAAAGGACACTAGCATCATGATACTTTAGCATCAGAAGGTTGTAGGTTCAAGTTCTATTTCAGGGACTTGAGAACTCAAAATCTAGCCTGACACTAATACAGTACTGAGGGAGTGCTGCGCTGTCGGAGGTGCCGTCTTTCAGAAGAGACATTAAACCGAGACCCCATCTATCTCAGGTGGATGTAAAGGATCCCATGGCACTGTTTTGAAGAACAGCAGGGGAGTTCTCGGTGTCCTGGCCAATATTTATCCCTCAACCAACATCACTAAAAACAGATTAACTGGTCATTATCACATTGCTGATTGTGGGATCTTGCTGTGTTCAAACTGGCTGCTGCATTTTCTACATTAAAACGGTGACTACACTTCAAAAGTACTTAATTGGCTGTAAAAGCACTTTGGGACGCCCTGAGGTCGTGAAAGGCACAAGTTTTCCTTTTCTATATAATTGCAAGTTACATCTTTCTATAGCTTTAAAGGCGAGGGACTTGCCTTTATATAGCAGTTTATTTCTCAGGATGTTTCAAAGCACTTCACACCCAATGAATTACTTTAGAAGTGCAGTCACTATTAATGTAGTTAAATGTAGCAGCCAAATTTGCCTGAGACAAGGCAAATGAGACAAATGACCAGTTAATCTGTTTTCTTTAGTGCAGTTGGTGGAGGGAGGAATGTTGGCCACGGCACAGAATTCCATGCTCTGCTATGCAATGCAATGTTTATGTCCATCTGAACAGGCAAACTGGGCCGTGATTTTAACGTCTCATCTGAAAGACGGCACTTTTGACAATGTAGCCGCCCTCCAGTACTGCACTGAAGTGTCGGCCTAGATTATATGCTCAAGTCCTGGAGTTGGACTTGAATACACAATTTTCTAATTCAGAAGTGAGACTGTTAACAACTGAGGCAAGCTTACACCTAAAAATGATGATCTGTGGTGTCCCCTCAGGGTCACAAGCCTGTCTACTCCATCACAAACTCCTGCCCGGAGTTCAAATCGGGGACAGTCTTTTATTTTCACTATCAAAATTTCATAATTTTAAAAAACCTCTAATAAATCTTCTCTTAGCATTCTTTGCTCCAGTAGAATGAGTCCCAATATCTCAAGACTCTCCTCATAACTATAGTTTCTCATCCCTGGCATCATCCTGGTGAATCTACACTCTATCCTCTCTATGGCTTTAATACCCTTTCTATACTGTGGTGCCCAAAACTGTTGTGTAGTAAAGCTACAACTAGCTCTCCCTGGTGGGTAATGGTACTGAGCCATCTGGACTAAAAAGTCTCAGGTTCTAAGCCAGGCTGGTGTTGGCCATTATAATCGGCCTCACCAACCATCGACCAGAAAAGCAAAAATCAGTTAGAGTCTGTTCTGATCACTATCCAGTGAAAGGTGCATGTGCGTGGATATCTGGTGAGGTCACGATTGGGGCTTGGCTGAGATGGCTTCCACGGTGGAAAATAAACTGTTGACCTTGTCTGGAATCATACGTGGAACTGAACCTCATTGAGAGAAGATGCTTTCAGGACCAGAGAGGAAAACGATGAAGAAAACAGTTGTGTAACTAAAAGGTTATGAGCAGCAGTCACGGAGGTTGTGGTTTCACCTCCGGGGCCCAGGTTTGATTCCAGCCCAGACTGGTGGGACGAAAGCCTTCTCTCTCTCCACTGGCAGCATGTGCAGTAAGCTGGGAGCAGTCAAAACCAAAACAAAAAAGTCACAGATGTGAGTCCATATGACAAGACTCCATTAGCACTGCCCTACTGGGGAGGCAGACGCTCCTACCAGTCCATGGCTCAGAGCCACTACTTTGGCAGTAACTGCTTTTTATTATGGGCAATAGCACTTTCAAGAACCTTTCCTAATCTCTCACAGCCAACTCAAGCTGTGCTCTCAATATAGCACAAAATTGCCTCCCAGGCTAATATTATGCAAAGCATTCCTTGGTTCAGTATCTGCTCAAAGGAAACATACTGTGTCACTCAGCTGATGCAGCATTAAGATCCTCGTATGGACTGGCTGAGGGATTCATTTTATAGGCTTGGGAGCTGCTGCGTGTCATTCCCTCTTTGAGAAATACGTCTGATGGATATTTGCATGACAAAAACAGCACAGAGACCTTGTACAATGCTTTAATATATTTAAAGATTTCTTTTCACAAGTCCACTAATAAAATGTGGCTACAGTGAAAAACGATAGTTGGCGTATTTGTGCAGTGATTTTTACTTTGAACTTCCAATAATGCTGTAGTTCCATCATTTTATTTTGCCAGTTTTGTCCTCTCTGTGATGTCAACTACTCAGTGGTGTTACATAGCCTTGCGGGTTCCCTCCCAAGTGGCTGCTATTCACGCACGAATCTTGATTAAGAGTGCCAGCAGGCTCTTCGACTGTGGAGGAAAGTTCGTCACAGATGAGCTTGATCTTGCCATCACATTCATGCAACAGGCACTAACAGCAAGAGTTACTCTATAGAAAGAAGAAAGAAAGAACTTGCATTTATATAGAGCTTTTCACGATCTCAGGAAGTCCCAAAGCGCCTTACATCCAATTAAGTACTTTTGAAGTGCAGTCACTGTTGTAATGTAGGAAACGCAGCAGCCAATTTACGCACAGCAAGGTCTCACAAACAACAATGAAATAAATGACCAACAACCATCACTCCCAGGTCAGGTACAGCACAGTTCAGTGTAGAGTAAAGCTCTCTTTATGTGCCAATAATGTGCCTCAGGCCAAACCTCAGAGTAGTATCTATGGCTGGAGCATGCTGCCGCGTTTCCTACATTACAACAGTGATTCAAAAGTTGTTCAAAGGCTGTAAAGCACTTTGAGACATCCTGAGGTCATGAAAGGTGCTATATAAATTTAAGTCTTTTATTTAAATTCCAAAATTCTGCTGACCCGAGTAATGACTCTTTTTAACCCTGCGCACTCGCTTTTAGAGGCTTATGTATTCACAAACAATATGGAACCCCGGAGAATTTAAATTTAAAAAAAGATATCGACAGATGATTTCCCCCTTGCTTATTGATGAGTTCGAAGGGTGGGTCTGGTCAATCCCCCTATTTCAGGTGGGTGGGCACCAGAATTTTTGGGCAAATGGGTGCTGACTGACTATAGTGCCTGCTTACCCTATGTAAATGAGGTGCCCTCTCATTGACCATGCAAGCTCCCGGTGTGGGGGGAGGGGAGGGGGGTGGGGCTAGCTCTGGAGGGCACCATTGGGCGCAATCCCAATGCAACAGCTGAGGAATTCCGGGGCCCACATAGTCAACCAATAAAATTAGATCAATTGGTCATTCATCTCATTGCTGCCTGTGGGAGGATTGCAGTGCTCAAAACGGCTGCCACATTTGCCTACATATTCATTAGATGTGAAGCACTTTGGAATTGTTCTGAGAGCCACGATAAGGCGACACAGGGTAGGTTTTACAATGTAACATTCCCCGCATTGCTCTTCGCACAACGGGAGCATATTTCAGGGGTCGCCTGTAGATGGCCATATGCCCCATTCACGGCATAATTGTCTGTCCATTATAATGAAAAATGAATGGATTGAAAAGTGACACAGCGGCAAATCAGGCAAGTTGACCTCATTTGTGCTTCCACTGGACAAAGGTCTTTGCTGCAGATGCTAATTCGTAAAACTTATCCTTCTCTAAAATGCTCCGTTTCTCTCTCCCTATCTGGCAGTCCAATAACAAAATAGAGAGTCAAAACTACTGTCGTGTATTTCTGTACAAGTACTTGACACAGTTCCTCCTCACACTAATTTATCGATAACGGTTTCACCTCCATTAAAATTAGTGGAGAGAAGAATCTGTTAAGTGCATGTTCACTGTTTGGATGATAGCATCACAAACAGAAATTTCAATCCTTATTGAGGTACAAAATTACAGCCATCAAAATAGCAACACCAGCCCTCAATTACCCCCAGTCTAAAGACTTTGTTTTTCCATTTATTTGTCTGAGAAAATGTATCCCTTTAAGTGAACATTTCCTTTAAAAAGACCTCATTATGTAGAGTGTATTATGCAAAGTATAAAAAAACACAGCAACAGTCAATACTTCCGGATAGAGAAATAATTTATCGACAGGTATTCTCGTTGACATTTGAGTTATTTCTTTTATCCCAAGGAGCCGTGTCTGCCTCCCGTTCAAAGGATGTAACAGAAATGATCCGAGATTTCTCTCTGAGCTGAGTCTACAATAATTCCATCTGTGGCCGCTAAGATATTCTAGTCCAGCAATTGCTGGGAATGGTACTGTGGGCCATTGATTTCCTGGCTGGAGATGAGCCGGGTTACATTTACTGGTACTGCTTTGTCTGCAGGTGCAGTCTAAAAATATACAGCTTCTCTGACTTGGAGCAGGCAGCCCTGCAGCTATTTATAGCTGTGGTGCTCAATAAGCTGACTACTGAAGCAGTCAGTGCTCACATAAAGCTGCATCTGCTCTTGCACTTAAGAAATCACTGGCAATTAGTGTTGGATTCAAAGTTTTGGGTAGATTTAGGGTGAGACTCCCTTTTTTCTTTTCACCCGAATAATCTCCCCCATTTTCTCCTCTGATGCCATCGGCTCATATTGGAGTCCGCTGGTGCCCACAGCCCGCTGGCACCTGGCTCTAGTGGGCATTCTTCAATTGGACATTGAGCGTTGGCAAGGCTACTTGACCATTGAGAGAGCACCATGGCCATGCTCACTCCTATCCTCACTCGACGTCCACATGTACACACTTATCACTAAGGGTCACTAGATATTGTTCAGAAGCAAAACTACTGGATGATTTACACTCTAGTCCAGGGGTTGGGTAATGGGTTTAGGGTTTGGGGAGAGTCTGTGGAGAGTAGCAGTTCAAGGTGGAATAGTGGAGGTTTGATGATGGATGAATATTCTGGAATTTTGCTTGATTGGCTTTGGGGACCAGAGAGTATTTAATCAGAACATTCCCTCAGGAAAATCATTAGGTGGGATAGAGTCCATGATGGAGTCGCTTGTACATTGTCTATAGAACTCTTAGTTGGGCCACACACTCTAGCCTGACCTTCAGCTTTGATGCTGGGTTAATCGCCTTACGTCTTCTACTTTTCACTTTATCTGTAGTGTCTAAAGTACACTTTCTTTCTGCTGCTCTACGCTTTTCCCTTGTCATTGAACTTCAATGATAAAGGAGGATATAACGAGAGGTAAGCAGCCAACAGAGACCTTATGGGTTGAATTGAGAAATAGGAAAGGATCTAAGACTATAGTGGGAGTTGTGTATAGGACCCCTGGCAGCAGCTCTGAAGTGCTAGATTGTATAAATGCAGAGATTAGACAAGCGTGTAACAAAGGCATAGTGGTCATAATGGGGGACTTTAACCTTCACATAGATTGGGAAATGCAGACTAGCAACTGTCAGAAAGGTAGTGAATTTCCTGAGTGTGTCCGGGATAGTTTTCTACAGCAGTATGTTCTAGAGGCAACAAGGGGGCAAGCCATACTAGATTTAGTAATGAGTAATGAACCAGATTTAGTTAACAGCTTAACTGTGCGAGAACATCCATCCAATAGCGATCATAACATGATCGAGTTCAATGTAATGTTTGAAAGGGAAAAAAGTGAATCACCTGCTAAGATTCTAGACTTGGGCAAGGCCGACTTCAATGGGATGAGACAGAGACTGTCCACAGTAAACTGGGCAAATCTGTTAATGGATAAAACGACTGATGATCAGTGGGAAATGTTTAAAGAAACATTTAACGAGATACAGAACCGGTTTATACCCCTGAGGGGCAAGAACTCTACTTGCCAAAAAAAACAGCCAAGGACAACTAAAGAGGTAAGGGACAGTGTAAGACATAAGGAAAGGGAATACAAAAAGGCAAAAATGGCACAGATCCTGGCGAATGGGAAAGATACAAAGATCAACACAGGGTCACAAAACAGATAGTAAGAGCGACAAAAAGAGAGTATGAAAAGAAACTCGCAAGGGATATCAAAACCAATACGAAGAACTTTTATAGTTATATTAGGAAAAAGAGGGTGGTCAGGAGCAGTGTTGGCCCCTTAAAAACTGAAAGTGGGGATATTGTCATTGACAATGGGGAAATGGCGGACATGTTGAATAATTATTTTGTGTCAGTATTTACAGTAGAATGCCGGAAATCCCAAGAAAACTAATATTGAATCGGGGACAGGGACTTGATAAAATTAACATAAGTAAAACAATAGTAATGAAGAAAATAATAGCACTAAAGTGTGACAAATCGCCAGGACCAGATGGTTTCCATCCCAGGGTTTAAAGGAAGTAGGTGAGCAGATTGCAGATGCCCTAACTATAATCTTTTAAAGTTCTCTAGATTCAGGAACTGTCCCTCTGGATTGGAAAATTGCACATGTCACTCCGCTTTTTAAGAAAGGAGAGAGAGGGAAACCGGGGAATTATAGACCAGTTAGCCTAACATCTGTTGTGAGGAAATTGCTGGAGTCTATAATTAAGGATAGGGTGACTGAACACCTCGAGAATTTTCAGTTAATCAGAGAGAGCCAGCATGGATTTGTGAAAGGTAGGTCGTGCCTGACAAACCTGATTGAATTTTTTGAAGAGGTGACTAAAGTAGTGGACAGGGGAATGTCAATGGATGTTATTGTTCCTGTACCCCTTTTAGAATTGTGCCTTCTAGTTTATATTGCCTCTCCTCGTTTTTCCTACCGAAATGTATCACTTCGCATTTTTCTGCGTTAAATTTCATCTGCCAAGTGTCCGCCCATGGCACCAGCCTGTCTATATCCTCTTGAAGTCTATCACTATCCTCCTCACTGTTCACTACACTTCCAAGCTTTGTGTCATCTGCAAATTTGGAAATGGTGCCCTGAACACCACATTCTTTCAATTCCCTCTACTTATCTCCCTTCCCCTAAAGGAGGAAACTCATAATGGAGTATGGTTTTACAGGTGATAGCAGTCCTGCATTTAAACCCAGTCCTCCCCTCTTGATTGTTCTTGAAACCAGTTCTGTGGCAATCTATATAAAACAACGTTTACATTTATACAGCACCTTATCAGAACATCCCAAAGCACTTCACATGCAATTAATTAATTTTTTTTTGAAATGCAGCCATAATTAGTATGTAAAAAAGCATGTTAGCCATTTTGGGCACAGCAAGGTCCAAGCAAACAATAATGAGAAGAACTGCTGTTGGTTGAGGAAGAATGTTGGCGAGGGCACCAGGAGATAACAGGCCCACTGCAGCATGAACTCTTCTTTGAGCAGGCAGATGATCCAAAGGCTAGCACCTCCAGTTGTGCAGCACCCCCTAAGTACTGCTTTGGAGCGTCAGCCTAGAATATGTTGATAGGGCAGATATTTGAATGGATTCTTCCATTGCTGGGACATGTGATCAGACCAAGATCATCTAGAGTCACCATAACTGATGGGCAACCCTGAATTAGCTTTGAGTCTGATAAATATAACCGTAACTCAAGGGTCATAACTTGTCCCCATGCATTAGTTCTTGATGAGAGGAGTACAGTAAAGAAAAACATAGCACTAATAGGCCTGAATTACCAGTTACCCAAGTAACATGATCCAAAAAACTGTGCTAGCGACAGGTAACATTAACGTATAGCAATGTTTGTGCTGTGTTGGATCCATTATCTGCTATAGTGGGATCGTTGCATGATGTGGTTGAATTTTACATTTTTTTGTATGTTATTTTATCTTTTTCAGAGATGAAGTGGATGGGGTAGATTTTCCTCTGTCCGCCTGAGCAGTAATCTGGTGGGGCGGATCGCTCGCCAATAGGAACCTAAGAACAGGAGCAGGTCATTCAGCCCCTTGAGCCTGTTCCACCATTCAATTAGATCATGGCTGATCTGTATCTTAACTCCATTTACCCATCTTGGTTCCATAACCCTTAATACCCTTACCTAACAAAAACTATCTTTCTCAGTTTTGAAATTTTCAATTGACCTAACCTCAACAGCTTTTTGGAGGCAGAGAGTTCCACATTTCTACTACCCTTTGCATGAAGAACTGCTTCCTGACATCAACCCAGAACTGCCTAGCTCTAATTTTAAGGTAATTCCCCTCTTGTTTTTCATTCCATTCCTTTCAGGTTCTATAAAGGGCACACAATCCGCCCCGTCAGATCACCATCCAGGCAGTGAAGATGAAAATCAGTCCCAATGAATCAAACAGCAGCATTTCATTGTGATGACATCAATCCCATTGTAAGAGCAGAAGAAAACATTGAATGAGAAAAGGGTGTTTGGCCTTCCAGGTCAGTTCCTTACACAGACTCTATCATGGTCTCTATCCTAAACCATTTGACCTTCTGAGGGAGGGCTCTGTATACATATGCCAGGGCCCCCAGAGGTTCTCACCAAGCAAAACTTCAGAATATTGATCCATCTTCATGGCTGTACTACCCAACCCTAGCCTACTGTCATCCAGTCAACATCCCTTCCTGCCCCACAGTGTCCCATGGAGTATTTAATAATCTCAGTCTATACTTATCCCTATAATCACTAACCGTGTTCTCAACCAGGTCTTTATCCAGTTCCTTGTTGGAAGGGGTAATTGTCTCAGACCCAACTACTACTGGTATTCTGTTTCATATAGCGACTACACAGTATGGTGGGTGAAGTTGCTTCTGACCTTTAGTCCTGTTTGAGGCTTCTCCATTTTAAATCTTGTGTACATAAATGCTACTAGACAGATTCACAGTGAGAGCAACGCCCCTTTAACTGCAATGCAGTGCAGTCCGTTGGCTTAAGGTACAGCTCAGTAGCCTCATATTTGTACATATTCATCTGTTAATAATTGAGCTAAACTTACTGGTTTGAAGCTGCAATGAATAGGACAGAGATAAAGCGGCTTAATGTTCCTAATGTGATTAGCTTAGAAGCTACTTACTCTCTATTAGGGGAGGCTGATAACACTGTACATGTGCAGTGTTAACCATTGCTCTTTGCCCTCTGTCTCCTGCTAATCACGCAGTCAGAAACTGGAGGAACAAACAGAGGTCAACACCTGATTTTGAGCAAAGTTTGAGCTTTTGCTTCGTGATCTGTGTTGCCTAAAAAATGGAATATTTTCTAGGCATAAAATGGGCACCTAAAGATCCAACATGGCATGTATATGCTCATTCCATGCCAGAAGTGTGCTGCCCGCCATATTGGATTGTCGCAGGCATCCAGGACAAGCCCCGGAAGTATTCAAAATGCTCATTATAATATTTAAATCAGGGTCCTATGCTTGCTTTAGGACCCTTTTGTGAAATCGGCCTGCCCTATCGCCACGTGATAAACTCACATAGAAAATAATGGCACTAACAAGCAGCAAGGACAATCATGTTCATGGAGCTGATCATTCGCTCCACGTCCTCCATGCTGTCCGCGAAGCCCCAACACAAGTCGGAATTGGACTCCTCTGTGCTCTGAGTCATTACGTGCAAGCTTGCTGGCAGTGCACCTAACATTTCTTGGTGTAAGGCCATCAGCCTTCTTCTGTAGCCTGTGCCCTTGAAGTCAGCATCTGAGTCCTCTGCAGCAGAGCTAGTAAGTGATCTTGCCCTCCGGTGAGCTGGCACTTGTGGTGTCCTATCCCACTGCCCTAGCTCCTGCACATGTGCTTGGTAATTAGAGAGAGAATCTAGGTAGAATCTAGGCCCAGTAATCTAGTGAAGTCCCCTCCTCTAGACTGCCCTCTAAAGTATGCATGGTGCCAGTCTATCAGCTGGTGCTTGCGAGCATCAGATCAAGTGATGCTGCATCTTCAGGAAGGATGGGCCCCTCTACCTGTACTGGCACAGGGGCCTCGACATTTTCAGCACCTCAAATAATAAAGGGAACAGGGTTATCTTTTAGTGTGAAGGTTGAGCAGGGAGAGATGAATGGCTGCTGAAAGCAGCTGCAGTTTGTCATGCAGAGTGTATAGGGTGAGATAGAAGTAAGAAGCAAAAAAAAGGATAAGGTGTAAAGAAACCCTGCATGACCTCTCCTCCAGTATTGGCAGTCGACACGGCCATGACTCTCCCCCTGCCCGTGATGGTCACAATGTCTTCTTCCATGGGGGAGAGGATGGGCAGGTGGGCTCGGCCTCCTCTGGTCACGGCCTCCTACTGCACGTTGGGCGCAATGTTCTTCTGCAAAAATAAAATTGAAACCCATGGGTTTAAAGGGACAGTGGCAGTGTGGATATGAAATTGGCTAAGAGCTAGAAAGCAGAGAGTAGTGTTGAATGGTTGTTTTTCAGACTGGAGGGAATTGTAGAGTGGTGTTCCCCAGGGGTCGGTATTAGGACCACTGCTCTTTTTGATATATATTAATGACCTGGACTTGGGTGTACAAGGCATAATTTCAAAGTTTGCAAATGAAACAAAACTTGGAAGTTTAGTAAACAGTGTGGAGGATAGTAACAAACTTCAGGTGGACAAAGATAGACTGGTGAAATGGACAGATACATGACAGATGAAATTTAATGCAATAAGTGTGAAATGATGCATTTTGGAAAGAAAAATGTGGAGAGGCAATATAAACTAAATAGTACAATTTTAAAAGGGTGCAGGCCCATCTGCGAGTGCCGTGAATGTGGAGGGTGATTCCTCAGAGGACCTGCCGGCCTCTGAGGATCCATCGTCACATCTGAGCCATGCATCCACCAGCGCAGATACACACACCTCGGTGGGTCCCCATCCTCACTTAGTTGGGCTTGCACATGGTGAGTCACCACGCACATGTGAGCACGAGCAGACCCTGGTGGCAGGGGCAGCCGTAGAGAGTCCATGTCGGTGGGAGCACTCTTCTCCAGGCTCTGCTCAGCTGGACCCAGATGCTGAACCCTGGGGGCCAGCCGAGAAAAGGAGAGTCGTCGAGGGGCAGCAGCACATTGCCGAGGCACTGGAACAGGTGCCATGCACACTCTCCACAATCGCGCAGAGGATGGAGGAGTCCAACTCCTGCATGAGGGGAATGGTGGCACAGGTACAGGAGGGTATCTCCGAGATAGTGTCGCAGGGACGTGAAGGCATCTCCGAGATAGTGTTGCGGGTAGGTGCGGGAATGTCTGCGATGGAGGGAAGGCTAGCCTCCCTCGAGCGTCAAGCACGGCTCAACAATGAGCCCATTCAGGCCCTGACAACGGCCATTCGGATTCAGGGTGAGCCACATTCTGCCGCCTTGAACAGGCTGACAGATACTTTACAAGTGGCCTTCCAAGGCCTCACACAAGTCCTCCAAACTGCCGTCCAGCAGGGTGGAAGGAGTGATGTGGGCCTGGGCCACGAGAGGGATGGTGGTGAAAGGGGACATGGAGGTGGGGACGCCACTCAAAGCGCTCCCGTTGCCCCCCTCTCAACTAGTACCCGCAATGCTGCCCCCTCTCCAGGTGGCCGAGTCTGCCCCTGCACAGATGCAGGTGGAGCAGTCTTTGGAGGGGCCCTCACGGGTACCCAAACCCAGAGGGCGTCGGCCCAAAGCATCTAATCGGTCAGGGCATGGACAAGAGCAACCGGCCACTACCTCTGCTGAAGCCACAGGGGTAGCACCACGTAGGGGTTCCCGGAAACGCAAGGCGAAGGTTTTGTGAGCACAAAGGGAATGCACAAGGGTGTCTGACGATTTGTCATGTTTTTTATTTATATTTGTTTTCTTTCACTTTCACAATAAATATTATTATTATCACCACTACTGCCACGTCTTGCCCATTCTTGACTGGCTTGTGGAATAGGTCCCTTTCATGGGGTTCACCATGAACACGCACACTTGATGCCACCCATTGTGTCACTGCAGAGTGGGTGTAGGTGTATTCGCAGGGCTCTTTTGTGTAGACGACTGAGAGACGTCGGCGATGTCCCCGGTGGCTCCCTGGAAGGATGCGGAGGAGAAGTTGTTGAGGGCAGTGGTGACTTTGACAGCAACAGGTGAGAAGATGGTCCTCTGGCCAGCCAGGAGCAGCTCAGCATGAAGGAGTCTGCAGATGTCCACGACTATATGTTGAGTGACTCTGAGCCTCCATGTGCACTGCTGCTCAGAGAGGTCCAGGAAGCTGAGCCTCGGACTGTAGACCATGTGGCGAGGGTAGTGCCCTCTGCGACGCATCTCTCTCTGCGGTTTCCCTCCCTCCTGATGTGCAGGTGTATGTGTCACAGCACTGTGTTGTGGAGCTCCACGTGTCAGAGGTGGACGGCGTGGCCAGCGAGGCTGGTGAAGCTGTTCGCCCTCCGAGGAGGTCATGACTGCAGCTACGGCGGCCCCCATCCGGAAGATGTACATTTGAGGGGGTCCGCAAGGTAGGTAAATGTGTCTGGACACCGGGGTAAGTGTGCAAGTTTATGAATGTTACTGTTAGGAGGAGGGTGGTGGAGGCCAAACTTTGTCCCAAGTGACAGAGTGGCCTCCTGCAATGAGTGAGGGTCTCCCCCCTCCACCTGTCAAATGGACCTTTGCAGCTGCCACAGGCTGATGGCTGCAACACGTCCATTTGAACTGGGAGTGTTTCCCCCAGTACGGCAAACAGTCTCAGTTCATTTCAAAATCCCAGCCCTCCTAAAATATCAGGTTAATCAGGTCTGTAAACGACCTGAAGTACCTGTTTAAGTACTTTAAGTGGCACCCCGCTGGCTTTAATTGCCGGCGGGAGTCCCACATGCGGGGGCTGTGCGCGCATGTCAGAGCACCAGACCCACCCCGGGAATCCTCGATTTTCGCAGCCCCCCCACCAGGAATGCACACGATCGGGGGTGCGAAAATCGAGCCCATAGAATGGGACTAATTGGCTAGCTCTTTCAAAGAGCTGGCACGGGCACGATGGACTGAATGGCCTCCTTCTCTGCTGTATGATTCTAAGAAAAACGGAAGTGTGTTAATGAAATCCTTGTGAGGTGTTTTGAGAATGTTCTATCTTGGCCGAATAGTTCATTTGTTGCATGGAAAATGTGAGGTGAGGGTTGCAATAGTGGTGAGAGCAGGAGTACAGTGTGAGTAGGAGGTGAAGGAGGTGGAGTGAAATGTAGTGCTGTCATTGTGGGAGAATTAAAGGAAGAGTGGGAGGGCACTATTGTGAGTAATTTGCGTCTGTCTTTACCAAGGAAGAAGATGCTGCCAAAGCCACAATAAAAGAGGAGGTAGTTGAGATACTGGATGGACTAAATATTGATAAAGTGGAGGTATTAGAAAGGCTAGCTGTACTTAAAGTAGATAAGTCACCCAGTCCGGATGGGATGCATCCTAGGTTGCTGAGGGAAGTAAGGGTGGAAATTGCAGAGGTACTGGCCATAAACTTTCAAACATCCTTAGATACAGGGATGGTGCCAGAGGACTGGAGAATTGCAAATGTTACACCCTTGTTCAAAAAGGGGTATAAGGATAAACCCAGCAACTACAGGCCAGTCAGTTTAACCTCAGTGGTAGGGAAACTTTTAGAAATGATAATCCAGGACAAAGTTAATAGTCACTTGGACAAGTGTGGATTAATTAAGGAAAGCCAGCACGGATTTGTTAAAGGCAAATCATGTTTAACTAACTTGATTGAGTTTTTTGATGAGGTAACAGAGAGGGTTGATGAGGGCAATGCGGTTGACGTGGTGTACATGGACTTTCAAAAGGCGTTTGATAAAGTGCCGCATAATAGGCTTGTCAGCAAAGTTGAAGCCAATGGAATAAAAGGGGCAGTGGCAGCATGGATACGAAATTGGCTAAGTGACAGGAAACAGAGAGTAGTGGTGAACGGCTGTTTTTCGGACTGGAGGAAGGTATACAGTGGTGTTCTCCAGGGGTCGGTACTAGGACCACTGCTTTTCTTGATATATATTAATGACTTGGACTTGAGTATACAGGCCACAATTTCCAAATTTGCAGAAGACATAAAACTTGGAAACGTAGTGAACAATGAGGAGGATAGTGATAGACTTCAAGAGGACATAGTAAGGCTGGTGGAATGGGCGGACATGTGGCAGATGAAATTTAACGCAAAAAAGTGCAAAGTGATGCATTTTGGTAGGAAGAACGAGGAGAGGCAATATAAAGTAAAGTGTATGATTCTAAAAGGGGTGCAGGAACAGAGAGATCTCAGAGTATATGTGCACAAATCTTTGAAGGTGGTAAGGCAGGTTGAGAAAGTGGTTAGAAAAGCATACGGGATCCTGGGCTTTATAAATAAAGGCATAGAATACAAAAGCAAGGAAGTTATGATGAACCTTTATAAAACACTGGTTCGGCCACAACTGGAGTAGTGTTTCCAGTTCTGGGCACCGCACTTTCGGAAGGATGTGAAGGCTTTAGAGAGGGTGCAGAAGAGATTTACTAGAATGATTCCAGGGATGAAGGTCTTCAGTTATGTGGAGAGACTGGAGAAGCTGGGGTTGTTCTCCTTAGAGCAGAGAAGGTTGCGAGGAGATTTGGTAGAGGTATTCAAAATCATGAAGGGTCTAGACAGAGTAGATAGAGAGAAACTGTTCCCATTGGGTCAAGAACCAGAAGACACAGATTCAGGGTAATTGGCAAAAGAACCAAAGACGACATGAGGGAAAACTTTTTTATACAACGAGTGGTTATTATCTGGAATACACTGCCTGAGGGGGTGGTCGAGGCAGATTCAATCATGGCTTTCAAAAGGGAATTGGATAAGTACTTGAAGGGAAAAAATTCGCAGGACTACGGGAAAAGAGCTGGGTAGTGGGACTAACTAGATTGCTCTTGCAGAGAGCTGGCACGGACTCGATAGGCCGAATGGCATCCTTCCATGCTGTAACCATTCTATGATTCAATGATTCTATGCTAATGAGGCTGCAGGTGTGAAGTCAGAGTAGTTGAGCTGAGAAGCAAGGATCTTCCCTTGACAAGTCTGGTGAGGTCATTGAACTTCTTTCTGTATTTCAGTCTTGTCCTGGGAGCCAAGCTCCTGGCATTGACCTACTCTGTGACCTCTTCCCATTGGAGGTGGAGGTGTTGCCTGGAGGGCTTTCTGCCCCCCTGGGGTGAAAGAGGATCTCCCTCCTACTGACCACCGCCTGGACCAGGGCCTCCAAATTGCATCTGAGAACTTGAGTGCCCTTCTGAACCTTTTGCTGCCATGTCTCCACTTGCAAATGTTTGCCTGATGTTTCCCTGCTGTCTGCAGCCAGAGTGCACCTCCCCTTTAAGAGGTACTGGCTGCTTCTAAGTGGCATCAGTCATGCCCAATTTCCCGCCCCTCCCCAAACAGGCACACAGCCAATAAGCAGCTCGGGTAGCGCTGGCTGCACTCCTGACACATTATAATGAGCTGGCCACATGAATTTCACATGGACCAAAGGCCATGCGAACAGGCGTGTGAAGTGTGAGCTTCGTCCTCTGTGTGCTGGTTTTCAGGCACAATCGAATTTTTAGACCATAGTGTTGGAGAGATGCGTTTCCTAGGAACACAGGAATTGCTAGAAGAAAAAAGACCAAGGTCCATCTAATTCGCCCTCTACCATCCTGGTAGTCTCATGATACAATGATAATGGAGTTGTTGATTAATCTTAGCAATCAAGCTATCAATTAGTCTACAACAGACCCAGACATTACGTCAGAAAAAACCCCAGTGATGGAGAGCTTCCTCCTGCAGTTAAGATGCTATAGCTCCATCTTGTGCACTAAAAGGGACATGATTATAGGACATTGCAGCCCAGAAATTCCACTCCTTCTCACAATCCTTAACTCCACTCGAGCCATCGGAACAGACAGACAAGAACTTGGTTTAAACATCTCATCTGAACTACGGCATCTCCAATAATGCCGCATACCTTTGGTGTTGCACTGGATTGTCAATCCCCGGTATGGAGCTAAATTCATAACCCTCTAATCCAGCGGAAACAATGCTAACAACAGAGTCAAACTGACATATAGACGGACAGGCTAGAGCAACAGGTCATTAAAGTAGTCATTCTCACCTGGTACCAGGACCTAAATCCAGTTGGGATTTACCAAGGGAATTAAAACCTCCTTTTCTTTTCCTGTTGTGCAGGAACTGTGTGAGATGACTTTGGGCAGCTACAAGCCAGGTACTAGTTGGCACTGGTCCAAACCATGTCTTTCATCCCTAATGCCTGCTGTATTTTTTCAGAGAGCTTATAAGGACGGCTGGTATGGAAAAAGGAAAATCATACTGGTGTCCTGTATGGTGTGTTCTTCTGAGATTTGGGCAAAGGCACACTTTGGGGGGTAGAGTTGGGATGGGTTTATTCGATATCTGGTCATGCTTTTTGGACCTGTGAATACTTGATGCTAACACTAAAGGGTAGATTTTATGAAAGTGCTCTTGCAGTGCACGGCGTACATATTGGGAATTCAAGCGCAGAGGCCAGCGTTCCTCACAGGATTATCTGTCCGATTGAATTAGTGGGCGGCTAATCCTGTGGGACTGCTGAACTCTGCACCCAAATTCCTAAAGTGTGTTTCCGGCAGGTGAAGCGCTACACCAGGAGTACAAGGTCATGATAATACCCTTTAAGCGCAAAAGGTGTCAAAGTCCCAGCCGTGACTCAGGGGTAGCACTCTAGCCTCTGAGTCAGAAGGTCATGGGTTTGAGACTTGAGCACATAATCTAGGCCAGCACTTCAGTGCAGTACTGAGGGAATACTGCACTGCCAGAGGTTCCGTGTTTCAGATGAAACCTTAAACCGATGCACCGTTTGCCCTCTCAGGTGCATGTAAAAGATCCCATGGTACTATTCGAAGAGGAGCAGGGGAGTTCTTCCGGTGTCCTGGCCAATATTTATCCCTCAACCAACACCAAAAACAGATTATCTAGTCAATTATCTCATTACTGTTTGTGGGACCTTGCTGTGCACAAATTGGCTTCTGAGCTTCCTACATTACAACAGTGACTACACTTCACAAGTAATTCATTGGCTGTAAAGCACTTTGGGATGTCCTGAGGTCATGAAAGGCCCTATGTAAATGCAAATCAAGTCTTTCTTTCAATTAACTTAAAAAAATAAATCACTAAATGTAAAGCTCCCCCTACCCTGACTATCTGCCAAAACCTCTACTTCAGAAGACTTTATGGGATTCGCATGAATTGGGTCCACTTCCCATAGCCCCCTTCCCTATGTCCTGCCTGTGCAGTGCTCTGTATGGGCAGTTCCATGCTGTAGGGTCATGCTCACCAGGAACTGGGCTGAAATAAAACCAGAAAATGCTGGAAACACTCAGCAGGTTAGGCAGCATTTTTGGAGAGAGGGAGGTCGGGTTAACCTTTCAAGTCGATGACCTTTCGTTAGAACAGTTCTTACTCTCTCCCTAGATGCTGCCTGACCTGCTGAGTTTTTCCAGCATTTTGTTTTTATGTCGGATTTCTAGCACCTGCAGTCTTTTGCTTTTTGTTTCAGGTGAAAGGAAAGTATTTGTTCCCACTGTACCCAGTGCCCAGCAAGCAGATAGATTCTTACTGGTAGCAGATAAAGGCTAGTGTAGTACACTTAATTGGCCCATAACCCTACAGGAGATACCTGTAGAATCATTGGTTGAATAAAGGACATAGATAAATATCTCACTAAGACTGGGACTGGAGGTTTCCAATATAAAGATGGATTGAAATGATTAAGTACCTCACAGGACACAATGGTTTCTGATGGGGCCAGGGTGTGTTGGATGCTAATTGAACAGTGGAAAAGTGGGGATGGAAAAATATTCTGGCATTTTGCTTGATTATCCTGGGCACTAATTTGGTAACCGTGGAATCTTCCACCGTATGTCAGCACCTTCAGGAGAGGAGGGTAGAAAATTGGAAGCACTGTCATGCTAAGGTGCCTTTGGGTGTCTTGCCTCAGAGCCTTTCTTCATGTATGAGCCTAGGTAGTGAGTGTTGGAAACAGACTCCTATGATTCCATGCACAACCATGGGGTTTAGAGGGTTAAATTATGAGGACAGGTTGCATAAACTTGGCTTGTATTCCCTTGTGTATAGGTGATTGAGGGGTGATTCCGATCGAAGTATTTAAAATGTTAAAAGGATTCAATAGGATATATACAGAGAAATTATTTCCTCTGGTGGGGGAAATCAAGAACGAGGGGACGTAATCTTAAAGGTGGGTAAATGGAGTTGAGGTACAAATCAGCCATGATCTAGTAGAATGGCAGAACAGGCTTGAAGGGCTGAATAGCCTACTCCTGTTCGTATGTTCCTATGGAAAGCATTATAATCACCTGAATCCTGTCCTTGGCTGATGTCCACACAAACAAACTGTCCATCAAGTTAACTTTGCTCTTCTTAGTGACACTGAGGCAGATTGTAGCATTTTTACTGATGCCCTAGCTGAGACCAGCTACAAGCAGAGGTATTGAACCTAGAATCATCTTGGTCTGCATGCCTGCCCTCAACCCCTCTGTCCTCTCCAACTACCACAGTATCTCTAATCTCCTCTTCTTCTCAAAAGTTCTGGAACGTGTCATTGTCATCCAGTCCCATACCAAACTCTCCATCACTCCCTGCATGAATCCCTTCAGTATGGTTTCCTTCCCATCCACAACACTGAGACCTCCCTGGTCAAAGTCATGGACGACATTTTGCATGACTGTGACCAGGGTGTATTACCCTTCCCTGGCCTCCTCATTCTCTCTGCAACATTTGGCATGGTCGACCACACCTTCCTCCTACAGCAACCCCCATCCCCTCCCCTCCGAGCTCTATCTCCGTGGTTCTGTCCTCTCTCTCCACCCCCTCCCCCATTGCTATCTGTCTCACTGAAGCTAGCATGACTCCTGCAGTGGGTTCTCCTCCAAGGCTTGCATGGTCATCTTCGGTGGGTCCATTCTTAGCTCCTCTCATTATCCTTATTTGTATGCTACTCCTCATCGATATTATCCATGAACGCAAAGTCAGCTTTATTGTGTATGCTGTCGATGCCCAGCTTTACCTCTCCACCACCACCCGTGATTCCATGATAATCACTATGCTGTCCGCCTGTCTGTATGACATCAAGTTCGTGAGGGACTCAGGACTGGCAAGATCAAAACCATACTGTTCGGCCCTCAACCAGAAACTCTGGAGTCTAGCCCCAGATTCCATCCGCCATCCTGGATACTGTTCAAGCTCAACCTAACGATGCACATTCTTGCCCTTGAATTTTGCTTCACAACCCTCGATCCAGTCCACCACCAAGACTACCTACTTCCACCTCCGAAACTTCACCCATTTCTGTTCCTACCTCACACTCACTGCCTCCAAAGAACTCATTCATGCTTTTGTCAACAGTAGGCTCAATTTCTCCAATGCCCTCCTCACTGGCACCCAAACTCCACTTTATTTGAACTCCAACTCATCCAAAGCTCCTATGCCTGCACCCGACCCTACACTAAGTCCAACTTACCTATTACCCTATCCTTGCTCACCTTCATTGGCTTTCCATCCCTCCGGACCCTACGCACTGAAATTCCACCCCTGAGCCCCTCTGCCTCTCCACCTCCCTCTCCTCCTTTAAGACCTTCTTTAAAATCCATCTCTTTGACCAAGCTTTTGGCCAGCCCTTCTAATATCTCCTTCTTTGGTTTGGTCTCTATTTTTGTCTCATTATGCCTCTGTGAAGCGCCTGTGAACATTTTTCGATGTTAGAGGCGCTATATAAATGCGAGTTGTTGTTGTTGTTGTTGTTGTTGTTGTTGTTGTTGTTGTTGTTGTTAGGGGCCAGTGAAAGTACCGTGAAGATTGCGGGCAAGTTACATTTAATCAAGAAAGAAATATTAGCATTTATACAGACTATAGCGTCTCTCAGAAATATCCAAAAGTGCTTGACAAGAATTAATTGTAGAGTGCAGTCATTGTTGTTATGTAAGAAAATCCAGCAGCCATTTTCTACAGAGCAAGATCTTACAAATAGCAATGGAATGAATGATTAGTTAATCTGATGTTTGATGGCATCAGTTGAGGGAGGAATTCTAGTCAGGACAACAAAACTCCTCACTCTTTGTCCAACTGAACGGGCAGGTGGGGCCCTTAGTTTAAACATAGAAAATAGGTACAAGAGTAGGCCATTCGGTCCTTCGGGCCTGCTTCGCCATTCAAAATGATCATGGATGATCGTCCAACTCAGTACCCTATTCCCGCTTTTTCCCCATATCCCTTGATCCCTTTAGCATTAAGAAATATATCTATCTCCTTCTTGAATACTTCTATTGGCCTCCACTGCCTTCTGGGGTAGAGAATTCCACAGGTTCGTCACCCTCTGAGAGAAGAAATTTCTCCTCATCTCAGTTCTAAATGGCATACCCCGTATCCTGAGACTGTGACCCCTGGTTCTGAACTCTCCAGCCATCAGGAACATTCTCCCTGCATCTAGTCTGTCTAGTCCTGTTAGAATTTTATATATTTCGGTGAGATCACCTCTCATTCTTCTAAACTCTACTGAATATACGCCTAGTCGACCCAATCTCTCCTCATACATCAGTCCTGCCATCCCAGGAATCAGTCTGGTAAACCTTCGTTGCACTCCCTCAATGGCAAGGACATCCTTCCTCAGATAAGGAGACCAAAACTGCACACAATACTCCAGGTATGGTCTCACCAAGGCCCTGTATAACTGCAGTAAGACATCCCTGCTCCTGTACTCAAATCCTCTTGCAATGAAGGCCAACATACCATTCGCCTTCCCAACTGCTTGCTGCACCTGAATGCTCGCTTTTAGCGACTGGTGTACAAGGACACCCAGGTCTCGTTGTACCTCCCCTTTTCCCAATCTATCACCATTCAGAAAATAATCTGCCTTTCTGTTTTTACAACCAAAGTGGATAACCTCACATTTATCCACGTTATACTGCATCTGCCATGTTCTTGCCCACTCATCCAACTTGTCTAAATCACATTGGAGCCTCTTTGCATCCTCCTCACAGCTCACATTCCACCCCAGCTTTGTGTCGTCTGCAAACTTGGAAATGTTACATTTAGTTCCCTCATCCAAATCATTGATATATATTGTGAATAGCTGGGGCCCAAGCACTGATCCCTGCGGTACCCCACTAGTCACTGCCTGCCGCCCGGAAAAAGACCCGTTTATTCCTACTCTCTGTTTCCTGTCTCAAACAATTCTCAATCCATGCCAGTATATTCCCCCCAATCCCATGTGCTTTAATTTTGCACACTAACCTCTTGTGTGGGACCTTATCAAAAGCCTTCTGAAAATCCAAATACGCCACATCCGCTGGTTCTCCCCTATCTATTCTACTAGTTACATCCTCAAAAAACCCCAGTAGATTTGTTAAGCATGATTTCCCTTTCATAAACCCATGCTGACTTTGTCCAATCCCGTTAATGCCTTCCAAGTGTTCTGTTATCACATCTTTTATAATAGACTCTAGCATTTTCCCCACTACTGATGTTAGGCTAACTGGTCTGTAATTCCCTGTTTTTTCTCTCCCTCCTTTTTTAAATAGTGGGGTTACATTTGCCATCCTCCAATCTGTAGGAACTGTTCCAGAGTCTATAGAATTTTGGAAGATGATCACCAATGCATCCACTATTTCCAGGGCCACTTCCTTTAGTACTCTGGAATGTCATGTATGAAGGACAGCACCTCCAACAGTGCAGCACTCTTTCAGTACTACATAATGTGTCAGCCTAGATTACGTGCTCAAGTCCTGGAGTGGGGTTCAAACCTACCATCTTGACTAGGAGGTGAGATTGCTACCAACTGAGCCAAGATAACATGATGACACCACTGGGAGTTCACTCCCAGAGCTGTTATACAGTACACAGACATAGCTGGAGGTCTACATAAATTACAAGATCATAAAAGAGTGGTTCAGATGATGGATGTCTTGTTGTCTTATTTGATTTCCCACTTGCAGCGCAGAATGAAGCAGCAGTTTCAGCTACAAGCTGCAACCAGGGACTAGCAGGAAGAATATCAGTCAAAGGAACACAGTTATACTCCTCGGGCAGAAAATCAGCTTTTGAAGGGTGAATTCTCTGCCCCAGAGATAAAAAGTATTTACATTTGTGTACACGGAGTGCACCTGGCTACACTGCTGATCACGTCCAAACATGCACATTTCCCATTCGGGATCAATTTATAGGAGTAGGAAGCCTAGGTGTTTTTCCCCCATCCTTATCCTTATGAAGGGTTTTGTTAGAGTAAACAAGGAGAAACTGTTTCCCCTGGCAGGTGGGTCGGTAACCAGAGGACACAGATTTAAGATAATTGGCAAAAGAACCAGGGGGAGATGAGGAGAATTTTTTTTAGGCAGTGAGTTGTTATGATTTGGAATGCACTGCTTGAAAAGGTGGTGGAAGCAGGTTCAATAGTAACTTGCAAAAGGGAATTAGATATATACTTGAAAAGGAAAAATTCACAAGGCTATGGGGAAAGAGCAGCAGAATGGGACTAATTGGATAGCTCGTTCAAAGAGACATCAGAGGCACGATGGACCGAATAGCTTCCTTCTGTGCTGTAAGATTCTATAAATCTATTCTGTGATTATCCCTGGGGCGCCAAAGCTAGTGATGGTGACTGATCTGACCGAGGACAGACCTCAGATCGAACCTGGGATCTGTATAACTCAGTATCACACTAGAGAGTGCATTCCCTAACGGCGCCATTGGTGGCAGGCTTGGGGAGGGGAGGGGGGGTGGGAACAATTAATTTATTCAAAAAAATATCAATGCAGTGCTTTCTAGAGAGACAAAGGCAAACTTTGCTCTCATAAATAATTTTAAGCAAAAAATAATGTGCGCGCTGCTCCTTTAAAAGGTTAATGTGCATTCAGAAGCTGGGACATGTAAAAGGGAAAGCGGCAGTAGCTGGGCTTTTAATACATTTTAAATCTGTCCTGTGCGGGTGAATAAGTGACTTGTCTCTTCAATCACTAGTGAATTGACAATGAACCTCCTTATACTTTTTTTATTGTTTCCAGATGGCTACTATTTCATACATTGATGACAAATAACACAAGCCTGGAAGTCGTTTTGATTTATTCCCCTCTCTTTTTTTTCCTTTTCTTGAGCCAACTGCGTTGTCCGGCAACAGCTGTCTCTCCCTGTGCCAGCCTTGCACAATAGTGCCCAATTTGATTAGCTTTGTGAGAGCTGTCTCCCTGTGTTTGATTTCCAGGCTGGACTGTGGTTACCTTTTGGATGCTTGTTTCATCCATTGCATCTTTGTTTTAATATATATATAGGAAGCACTGTACATTCTGTACCTTTCTCTGCTGAGGTGGAAATGTCAGCTGGTTTGAGGCACTGTTTGTGGGCGGCAGTAATGAACTGCTGGAGACTATTCCTTTATAATCCTGCTGGTGCCTTGCCAGCTCACGTGTTAAGTGGCCCCCTTCTCAGTCCCCGTGGAAACATAATCCCATAAACTGGCAATTAGACCAGGTAGCTGATAAGTAAATGGATTCTCTTCCTCCGCTAGTGAAAGTCAAGTGTGAAAAGCTGTTTCCAAAACAAAGGTTGTGTGTTGTATTTCAGGGGGAGGAAGGAACTCTTAAAGAGGAAGTATATTAATAACATAAAAAAAAGAATGAAAAGGCCACGCAGCCCATCAAGCCTGCGTATTGCTGTCTGTAGAAGGAGCAGGTTTGATGATTGAATGAGCGTTTCTCATTGCATCCCTTTTAAAATTTATTTTTAAGTTATTTGTTCTTCGGAAGTGGGTGATACTGGCAAGGCAATATTTATTGCCCATCCCTCATTGCCCTAAGGGCATTAATCAACCATAACTAATCATATCTACATTTTCCTTTAAGGATTAATTTTCCACCCATAATCTGAAATTCTGGAACTTTTTATTCCCTCCCTGCCCCTTCAGGAAAGGAGGGAAGAAAATAGTAAACGGAAAAGAAATATCTAGAATTTCAAAAAAGGACCTTTTGTGGGTTTTTAGGATCTCAAACTTTTGAATGACTTTTTATATATTAAATGAATATGTCCAGATAAGGTACTCTTAGTCATTGGGTGGCACAGTAGGTCACCTTTGTAACCTCGGTTCAAATCCATCTCAAAACGATTGGATGAGTATCTCTCTCTGCCATTTGTAAGAATCTTAAGTAAAATGAGTTTGTGCATCTCAGTCCAGTTTCTCAGGAGGCATAGGTCAACAGCACAAACTTTGCACAAAAGAAAGAAGAAAGAATTTGCATTTATATAGCGCCTTTAGCGTCCTCAGTACATCCAAAAGCACTTTACAGCCAATTAAATACTTTTGAAGTAGTCACTGTTGTTTTGTAGACAAATGCGGCAGCCAATTTGCGCACAGCAAGGTGCCACAAACAGCAATGAGATAAATGATCAGATAAACTGTTTAAGTGGTGCTGGTTGATTGGGTGATACTCATCCAATATGTTGGCTCAGTCCAGTTTCCAGGGGGCATAGGTCAACAGAACATGCTTGGCATTGAATTGAGAGGAACAACAAGGACTGTTGGAAATGGAAAAGTGACAGCAGTGCAATCGGTGGCGATCTTTGAAGTTGGGTTAGAGATGCATGTTTGGAGCTAACTAGAAGGATTTTTAATGGTGCAATCTGTGACCACACACTCCCAGCAAAAGCGCAGGCCAAGGACTAATGGGCCCCACAGCATGCAATTCCTCATCTATTATAATAAATGGCTTGAAAACCATGGCTGTAGGTGCAGATTTCCCGAACGGTGTGCTCTAGGATTGCTGCTTCCTACTGGGAATGCTCGATCATGGATTCAGTCCTATTTATACGGCAGAAATTGTAGTCAACGTTGTTTTCTGTACGAATCCTTTAGGCGCCCAAACCGATTTCTTCTCTGCTACTGTAAAGGAGATGTTAGCCCCTGGGTTAAAGTCACACAGCAAGCAATTATGTGTGAGTGTGATAAGCTTTTGTACAAGACACAGGCAATCATAATTTTAGCTCTTAAACCTTGCAGTAGCTGACCTGAGTGTAGAACTACAGAGGTTGTCCATTCTCAACCATTGACATTTCTCATGATAGTCATCCTGCATCATTTCAAACGAGGGAGGCGTTCCCACCAATTAAGAACATAAGAAAGTGAGGAACATACAGAGGCTGGTTCCATCACTGCACTTTTTTTTTACTTTGAGTAAAAGAATTGCAAAAGCATTGACACAATCAAAAGTTTTGATTTCCAAAGTTATGATTTACAGGGGGACAACCTTAAAATTGTGTTTTGTTGTTAACCATATTTTTTGGTAACTTTTTAAAGAAATATTTTTCACTTGAGTTCTGGCAAAACTAATTGTAAAAGTCTAATTTTTTTTTTGATTTTGTGTTATCAAACCCGACACTAAATTTATTATTTTTAGTTTATCGTAATGGAATTTTGGGAGGATATATTGGGCCATAATTTGCTGTAGCAGGGCATCTAATGGCATCTGCTGTTAGTTAGACTTCCCCATGCCCATTTAGGTTTTTACATTTTTGGTGTGGTAAGTTGCTGAAAGTGCGAGCTGATAACGTCACAGCGAGGGAATCAGGGCATTAGGACCTGAGTGGACAGGGCAAGCAACGCTGTATCTCCTTAAGTCAGATTGAAAGATTGAGGAATAAATGACGCAAGGACTGAGAAGGAAGTGTAAATTTGAGTGGGTGAATTCAATGTCAAATCAGTTACAGAAAGAGAAATAAAGAGAGGGAAAGAAAGATTGGATTAAGAGATAGAGAAAAAAGAGACAGAAAGGAAAAGTAAAATGAAATAAAACAATTTAAATTTGATGTTTTTAAGAACATAAGAAATAGAAGCAGGAGTAGGCCATACGGCCCCTCGAGCCTGTTCCACCATTCAATAAAATCATGGTTGATCTTCTACCTTAGCTCCACTTTCCTGCCCTTTCCCCATATCCCTTGATTTCCTTAGTGTCCAAAAATCTATCGATCTCAGTCTTGACTATACTCAACGACTGAGCATCCACAGCCCTCTGGTGTAGAGAATTCCAAAGATTCACAACCCTCTGAGTGAAGAAATTTTTCCTTTTATTTTGAGACTATGACCCCTAATTCTCCAGCCAGGGGAAACAAACTCTCAGCATCTACCCTGTCAAGTCCTCTAAGAATTATATATGTTCCTGTGAGATCACCTCTCATTCTTTTAAACTCCATAGAATATAGACCCATTCTACTCAATCTCTCCTCATAGGACAACCCTCTCATCCCAGGAATCAATAAAATGAACCTTCGTTGCACCACCTCTGAGGTAAGTATATCCTTACTTAGGTAAGGAGACTAAAACTGTCAGGTGTAGTCTCACGAGGGCCCTATATAAATGCAGCAAGACTTGCTTACTCTTATACACCAACCCCCTTGCAATAAAGACTAACACACCATTTTCAAAATCTCCAACAACAATTAAAACCTGAAGGAATGCGACTCCACACTTGTAATAATTAACTTTCAGTGCCAGAGAGGTTGGCTGGTAGTAATTAACACTTATCACGTTGTTAAAAGCGTACTTAGACTGGAATAGAGACGACGTAACTTTTTGGCGAGTTCAGTTCGTATCTACTGTGCAAATACAGCAACTTCACGCTGTTCAATGCATTTCAATGGTGAGGCAGACAGCGAGATACCCTTTTTGCAAAGCTAACAGTGGAGCGGCGCATCTCGGACAGCAACTTTTGGATATCTGCATTTAACTGCGCCTCCCTTAAGTTGCTATACCATTTACCCATAAATAATGGTGAGCGCCATTAGCCTCACAATTATTTTGACAGCAATTTCTGGCCCATTATCAATGTGGTCAATGTCCGATATTCATACAATGGTGTGCAAGTATGAATAAAAAAATGGCCATTTGTCCCATCAGACCCCTCCTTTCACAGACTGTGGCCTAGAAATTGGGTCAAATGCTTTTGCCTCAATGGTATTTCTAGGTTAAAATAATAAACACAATTTTAGGGATGGCATCGTTAGATTTTTTTAAATATAAAACATTTTACGGCAATAAATCAATCAGATTATAAATTGGAACAGGAAAACATCCAAATATTTAACAAATTAATAGGCGAGATATAATTTTTTTACCTAGTCTTTTGGAAAAGAGAAAAATTGTCCCTTGGTTTTCATATTTAATATATTAGCCTAAATTTTCTTTGTATGTATTGGTAGTGAGGAACTATGCCTGCTGCCAGCACACACAGGCGCATTGCCCATGAACATAGGAATAGGAGTAGGCCATTCAGCCCCTTGAACATAGGAATAGGAAAAGGCCATTCTGCTCCTTGAACATAGGAACAGGAGTAGGCTATTCATCCCCTCAAATGTAGAAACAGGAGTAGGCCATTCAGCTCCTTGAACATAGGAATAGGAGTAGGCCATTCAGCCCCACGAACATAGGAATAGGAGTAGGCCATTCAGCTCCTCGAACATAGGGACAGGAGTAGGCCATTCAATCCCTCAAGCCTGTTCCGCCATTCAATTATATCATGGCTGATCTGTACCTCAACTCCATTTACCTGCCTTTGCTTCATATCCTTTGATTCTCTCACCTAACAAAAATCTATCATTCTCGGTTTTGAAAATTTCAATTAGTCCAGCATCCACAGCCTTTTGGAGCAGAGAATTTCAGATTTCCACTACCCTTTGTGTGAAAAAGTGCTTCCTGATTTCACCCCTAAATGGCCTAACTCTAATTTTAAAATTATGCCTCCTTGGTCTAGGTACCACCATCAGAGGAAATAGTTTCTTTGTATCTACCCTTTCAAATTCCTTTATCATTTTAAACACCTTGAAATTGTTACATACACTGGCAGTGGACAAGGTTCCCTGCCATTAGTGTGCTAGCCATATTCTGAACATGGCATTTACAGGACAATGTATTGGGTGCATAATTATGCATGTTTGCATAGTAGTTTACCACGCTTCAGAATCCGGATGGGCATGGGGTGCGTAGGTGGGGGGTGGGGGGCACAGGCTATCCCACCATTTTTGTTATTATTTTCTAGAATTAGCCTTGTAAAACATTCATTATAAATATTCCCCTCCTTTTTTAATTGTTAAAATAAAAATTAAATATGTATTATTTTAAAAAGAATTAGACAAAGGCATGGTAAGATCTGACAGGATACCATTGAAAGTTTTATTTGTAAGTGCCCTCTTTGCAATGCCAGCTTTTTCTAATTATAAAAAAGTCATGGCCTAGCCCAGTAACGGTGCTTCCTCTGACACTGGGCTGAGGGAGAACTCTAGCAATGTTCCCTCAGACTTAGTGCTTACAGAGCCCATTGTGTACCCTCAATCCAAGGAATGTTCAGTCAGTTCAGTCACAGTGCTCCCTGAATACCCACTGGGCTCATTGGGCTAGCAGAGTTCCCTCAGCTCATTGCGAGTATTCCCTCTTCGTAGTATGCTCCTTCAGACACTCAAGGTCTTCCTTCAGCCAATTTTTAAAAATTATTCGTTCATGGGATGTGGGCATCGCTGGCGAGGCCGGCATTTATTGCCCATCCCTAATTGCCCTTGAGAAGGTGGTGGTGAGCCGCCTTCTTGAACCGCTGCAGTCCGTGTGGTGACGGTTCTCCCACAGTGCTGTTAGGAAGGGAGTTCCAGGATTTTGACCCAGCGACGATGAAGGAACGGCGATATATTTCCAAGTCGGGATGGTGTGTGACTTGGAGGGGGACGTGCAGGTGGTGTTGTTCCCATGTACCTGCTGCTCTTGTCCTTCTGGGTGGTAGAGGTCGCGGGTTTGGGAGATGCTGTCGAAGAAGCCTTGGCGAGTTGCTGCAGTGCATCCTGTGGATGGTACACACTGCAGCCACTGTGTGCCGGTGGTGAAGGGAGTGAGTGTTTAGGGTGGTGGATGGGGTGCCAATCAAGCGGGCTGCTTTATCTTGGATGGTGTCGAGCTTCTTGAGTGTTGTTGGAGCTGCGCTCATCCAAGCAAGTGGAGAGTATTCCATCACACTCCTGACTTGTGCCTTGTAGATGGTGGAAAGGCTTTGGGGAGTCAGGAGGTGAGTCACTCGCCGCAGAATACCCAGCCTCTGACCTGCTCTCGTAGCCACAGTATTTATATGGCTGGTCCAGTTAAGTTTCTGGTCAATGGTGACCCCCAGAATGTTGATGGTGGGGGATTCGGCGATGGTAATGCCATTGAATGTCAAGGGGAGGTGGTTAGACTCTCTCTTGTTGGAGATGGTCATTGCCTGGCACTTATCTGGCGTGAATGTTACTTGCCACTTATGAGCCCAAGCCTGGATGTTGTCCAGGTCTTGCTGCATGCGGACTCGGACTGCTTCCTTATTTGAGAGGTTGCGAATGGAACTGAACACTGTGCAATCATCAGCGAACATCCCCATTTCTGACCTTATGATGGAGGGAAGGTCATTGATGAAGCAGCTGAAGATGGTTGGGCCTAGGACACTGCCCTGAGGAACTCCTGCAGCAATGCCCTGGGGCTGACATGATTGGCCTCCAACAACCACTAACATCTTCCTTTGTGCTAGGTATGACTCCAGCCACTGGAGAGTTTTCCCCCTGATTCCCATTGACTTCAATTTTACTTGGGCTCCTTGGTGCCACACTCGGTCGAATGCTGCCTTGATGTCAAGGGCAGTCACTCTCACCTCACCTCTGGAATTCAGCTCTTTTGTCCATGTTTGGACCAAGGCTGTAATGAGGTCTGGAGCTGAGTGATCCTGGCGGAACCCGAACTGAGCATCAGTGAGCAGGTTATTGGTGAGTAAGTGCCACTTGATAGCACTGTCGACGACACCTTCCATCACTTTGCTGATGATTGAGAGTAGACTGATGGGGCGGTAACTGGCTGGATTGGATTTGTCCTGCTTTTTGTGGACAGGACATACCTGGGCAATTTTCCACATTGTCAGGTAGATGCCAATGTTGTAGCTGTACTAGAACAGCTTGGCTAGAGGCGCAGCTAGTTCTGAAGCACAAGCCTTCAGCACTACAGCTGGGATGTTGTCGGGGCCCTTAGCCTTTGCTGTATCCAGTGCACTCAGCCGTTTCTTGATATCACGTGGAGTGAATTGAGTGCTCGCGTGGTCACTTGGCATTCCATTGCACTGACAGAAGCTACAAATGACTCCTGGAATAGTCCCTTTTGGCTGAGGAAACACTTTACGTCAGGTGAGAGAACTATCTCAATCAATTGAGAGAACACTCTTAAATGACTGAGAGAGCACTCTCCATGGTTGGTGGGAACACTATCATTGGGTTGAGGAAATACCCCAAAAGTGTTCTCTGAGCTGACTAAACGCTGCCATTGGATAGCCTCTGTACATTGATTTCTCACTTAACTCAATCACATTACTCCCTGAACACTCCCTAAAGACCGAGGGAGCATTCTCAGTCGCAGAGCTCCCTCTCAATGCGAGTGTTTCCTCAGCCCACTGTTTACTTGTTTAACCCAATGAGAGTGCTCCCTCACTGATTGAGAGTTCCTTCATGCCAATTAATGCTCCCTCTGCTCATGCACACACTCCATCTTAATGGTGCGTTCCATCAGAGATTTCACGATCATCCTTAAATCTATTGAGTGCTCTCTAGGTTAACAAAAGTTGATCATTGGCTGAGCATACTCTCTGTGGGCTGAGGGAATACTTCCAAAGACCTGAGATAAAGTTTTCAAAAGACTGAGGGAGCTCTTTCAATGCTTGATTGAGCATTGTCAATGGGCTGAGAGAATTCTCTCCGTGGGCTAAGGCAGCACTCTTCTTTGACCAAGGGGTCACTCCTATTGCCTGAGGAAGCCCTCTGTTTGGGCTGAGGCAGCATTTTTAATGCTAAGCTAGCATCCTCAACAGGCTGAGGGATTGGGCTCCTATAGCTGAAGAAGCATCTGCAATGTGCTGAGAGACCATCTGGACTGAGGGATCACTGTCAATGGGCTGAGAGAGCACTCCCAATGGGCTGAGAAAGCGATCTCAATGGGCTGAGAAAGCGATCTCAATGGGCTGAGAAAGCGATCTCAATGGGCTGAGAAAGCGATCTCAATGGGCTGAGAAAGTGATCTCAATGGGCTGAGAAAGCGATCTTAATGGGCTGAAGAAGCTCTCATTGGGCTGAAGAAGCAATCTCAGTGGACTGAAGAAGCGCACATAATGGGCTGAGGAAGTGTTGTCAATGGGCTCAAAATGCATTCACAATGGTCTGAGGAAATACTCACAATTGACTGAAGAAGCACTCTCAATGGGCTGAAGAAGCACTCTCAATGGGCTGAAGAAGCACTCTCAATAGGCTGAAGAAGCACTCTCAATGGGCTGAGGAAGCACTCTCAAAGGGCTGAGGAAGCACTCTCAATGGGCTGAAGAAGCACTCTCAATGGGCTGAAGAAGCACTCTCAATAGGCTGAAGAAGCACTCTCAATGGGCTGAGGAAGCACTCTCAATGGGCTGAGGATGCATTCTCAATTGATTGACGAATCACTCTCAATAGGCTGAGAGCACTCTAAGATGCTGCCTGGTATAAGGAAATACAAATAGAAAGGCTTGAAAAATGTTGGCTTTTTTCATTAGAAAGTTACAGATTACTGAGCGAAATGCTTAAAATTATGGATTGATAGATAGGGTAGATAGAAGCAGATTGTTTCCAGTAGTTGAGGGATGTAGAATGAGATTAAATGTAAGGGGAATTTCTTTACACAGAGAGTTGTGAGGCTATGGAATTCACTTTCAGGGTTAATGCTTGAGGCAGAAGCAATGTCAGCATTCAAGATTGATACATAAACGGTGAAATAAATGACCATTTCAGTTCAGGTGTTGTTTCAGGGATAAATATTGCCCAGAACACCAGGGAGAACTCCCCTGCTCTTCTTCGAAATAGTGCCGTAGGATCTTTTACGTCGACCTGAGGGGGCAGACGGGGCCTTGGTTTAACGTTTCATCCAAAAGACAGACACACGGGCTCCACATTTACTGAGATGAATGTTGCTCGAGTTCCACATCCCTTTGAGTCTGTAGGTGCCCTGTGTGATTTTATATAATGGTTGTCGGGCTCCGAATGGAGCAGCAAAGGGCAATGTTCATTCTGACAATGTCTGATCTATGGGCCATTACTGCTCATTTCTCATCCTCCTTGTGTTGTGTGATTGCCCTGCTCTAGTTAGGGTTAATATCCACTGCCTTTCTGTTACACGCCATTAATAACTGGTTAGACCCCAGCTGGAGTATTGCGTCCAATTCTGGACACCACACTTTAGGAAGGATGTCAAGACCTTGGAGAGGGTGCAGAGGAGATTTACTAGAATGGTACCAGGGATGAGGGACTTCAGTTCCGTGGAGAGACTGGAGAAGCTGGGATTGTTCACCTTAGAGCAGAGAACGTTAAGATTAAGAGGAGATTTGATGGAACTGTTCAAAATTATGAGGGACTTTGAAAGAGTAAATAAGGAGAAACTGTTTCCACTGGCAGGAGGGTCGGTAGCCAGAGGAGAACAGATTTAAGTTAATTGGTAAAAGAACCAGAGGGGAGATGAAGATAAATTTTTATGCAGCAAGTTGTTATGATCTGGAATGCACTGCCTGAAAGGGCGGTGGAAGCAGATTCAATAATGACTTTCTAAAGATGTGGAGATGCCGGTGATGGACTGGGGTTGACAAATGTAAGGAATCTTACAACACCAGGTTATAGTCCAACAGTTTTATTTGAAAATCACAAGCTTCCGTTGTCAGGTGAAGCCTCCGAAAGCTTCTTCACCTGACGAAGGAGAAAGCCTCCAAAAGCTTGTGATTTTCAAATAAAACTGTTGGACTATAACCTGGTGTTGTAAGATTCCTTACAACTTTCTAAAGGGAATTGGATAAATACTTGAAAAGGAAAAATTTGCAGGGCATTGGGAAAAAAGCAGGGGAGTGGGACTAATTGGATTGCTCTTTCAAAGAGCTGGCACAGGCACGATGGGCCGAATGGCCTCCTTCTGTGCTGTAAGATTCTATGATTAGATTCAATATGTGGATGAAAGGATATGGGAATAAGACGGGTAAATGCGATGAGGACTATTTTCCTATGTGGAGGGTAAATGCCAATATGGACTGGTTGGGCCGAATGGCCTGTTTCTGTGTGATAACTATATATTTCCATGTACATATATATAGTTGAGCTGAGGGAGCTGTGTCAATGGGCTGAAAGAATTCTCCCAATAGGCTGAGGATGCACTCTTACTGAGTTGAGTATGCTCAGTATTGTGCTTCCTGAGCTGAATTGTGTTCACCCAGTGAAGGTGAATGCGCTTAAGGCTCATACATCTGGCGTTTCTCTGTCCAGTGCCAGACTCAGATCACTGACAATGCTTCCTCAGCCTGTAAATGGCTGAATGTAGTCGCTTGTCTTCCTCTTTCCTCTGTGCACTTGATATCTGCCTGCCTGCATACTTAGCCAGCACGCTACAGAAAGCAAGCCTTTTGGTTTAATAAGATTAACTTCTTAAAATACCTTTGCTAAATAGGCATTCCTTAGTTTTATTAGATACCAGTGAATAGAATCAGCTTCTTTTTGCAGTACGTTATTTAAAAATAAGGGTTGGTGTGATTTGTGTTTAAATAACCAAGAATGTAATCACTAATTAGCCCTCGTAGTGAGAAAGGCTGGAACTGAAACAATGCATCAGAGGTGTTATGCAGGATTTTATCACAGCTATGAGAGGAGCCTACTTGTTTAGACAGAGGAGGGCTATTAGTGTTGATTTTGTAATGCCCCACTAAACTTGGTCCACCTCAACAATATATAGAGTGAATTGGTTTGGGAAAAGGAACCACAACCCAACTAAAGAATTCTCATATTTTTCTCTAATTTTTCCCTCTTGGATTTTCTCCTCCCCTCTCCTGATTCATAATAGCCTGCAGTCAAACTAGTACCACCTGTCTTCCAATAACTTGCTCAATTAGCCATTCTTCACATGGGACTGTAGACAGGGAGTAATGATCGGGAGTGAGAACCCTGGCAGTATTTTCATCTGTACCCCAGGGGCAAATTGTAGCTCGGCAACATGTCCAGGTCAGGATGATGTGTGAGTTGAATTTGAGTATTTGGTGAGACTATCAATTGAGGGATATTGGTAGTGACCTGGATGTTCTCGTTTTGAATGCTAGATCTGACCTGGTCTTTTCTGGTTCTGTGTATTCTTATCTTACTAAATGCAGTTTTAAGGGATTGCAGCAAATTAAAACTCAGGCCATTTTGGGGGTAGATTTCAAACTTGCCGCCCAGGCATCAAACCGGAAGTGCGGATCAAAATGAAAATCGAACAGTTTCTTTAACAGGTGTCCAATCCGCAACGGCAATTTTATGGCCAGCAGCTAGTCGACAATTTATGGCATGTTGTACAGAACACTTGAAATATATGGCTCAAACTAGCTCAAACAATCCACTACTTGTGTTGACCAATCCTGCTGGAGGGAGGAACTTAAAATATTTACAATCACCAGGGAAAGGGTTTTGAAAAAATTATTAGAACTAAAAGCTGACAAGTCCCCAGGTCCTGACGGACTTCATCCTAGGGTCTTAAAAGAAGTGGCTGCAGAGATAATAGATGCATTGGTATTAATTTTCCAAAATTCCCTTGATTCTGGAAAGGGTCCCATCAGATTGGAAAATAGTGAATGTAACTCCTCTATTCAAGAAAGGAGGGAGACATAAAATGGGAAACTACAGGCCAGTTAGCTTAACATCTGTCATGGGGAAAATGCTAGAATCTATTATTAAGGAGGTTATAGCAGGGAACTTAGAAAATCTCAATGCAATCAGGCAGAATCAACATGGCTTTGTGAAAGGGAAATCGTGTTTGACTAATTTATAGAGGAAGTAACAAGCAACGTGGCTAAAGGGGATCCTG
This sequence comes from Heptranchias perlo, assembly GCF_035084215.1. Taxonomy (NCBI): domain Eukaryota; kingdom Metazoa; phylum Chordata; class Chondrichthyes; order Hexanchiformes; family Hexanchidae; genus Heptranchias; species Heptranchias perlo. The sequence goes on along the minus strand of NC_090327.1, from coordinate 34,501,767 downwards.
TGGATGTGGTGTACTTGGATTTCCAGAAAGTTTTTGACAAGGTGCCACATCAAAGGCTACTACACAAAATAAGAGCTCATGGTGTAGGGGGTAACATATTAGCAATGATAAAGGATTGGTTAGCTAACAGGAAACAGAGAGTAGGCATAAATGGGTCATTTTCAGGTTGGCAAGATGTAACAAGTGGAGTGCCACAGGGATCAGTGCTTGGGCCTCATTTATTTACAATCTATATCAATGACTTGGATGAAGGGACCGAATGTTTGGTTGCTAAATTTGCTGATGACACAAAGGTAGATAGGAAAGTAAGTTGTGAAGAAGACATAAGGAGTCTGCAAAGGGATATAGATAGGTTAAATGAATGGGCAAAAATTTGACAGATGGAGTATAATGTGGGAAAATGTGAACGTGTCCACTTTGGCAGGAGGAATAGAAAAGCAATATATTATTTAAATGGAGAGAGATTGCAGAACTCTGAGCTACAGAGGGTCCTGGGTGTCCTAGTACATGAATCACAAAAAGTTAGTATGCAGGTACAGCAAGTGATTAGGAAGGCAAATGGAATGTTGTAATTTATTGCAAGGGGAATGGAATATAAAAGTAGAGATGTTTTGCTACAGTTGTACAGGGCATTGTTGAGACCACATCTAGAATACTGTGTGCAGTTTTGGTCTCCTTATTTAAGAGAGGACATAATTGCTTTGGAGGCGGTTCAGAGAAGGTTCACTCAACTGATTCCTGGGATGAGGGGGTTATCTCATGAGGAAAAGTTGGACAAGTTGGGCCTGTATTCACTGGAGTTTGGAAGAATGAGAGATGATCTTATTGAAACATATAAGATCCTGAGGGGACCAGAAGGGGTAGATGCTGAGAGGATGTTTCCCTTTGTGGGATAGACTAGAACTGGGGCCCACCATTTATAAATAAGGGGTCTCCCATTTAAGACCGAGAAGGGGATAATTTATTTTCTCTCAGAGGGTCGTGAGTCTGTGGAACTCCCTTCCCCAGAGAGTTGTGGAGGCAGGGTCATTGAATATTTTTAAGGCTGAGTTAGATAGATTCCTGATTAACAAGGGAGTCAAAGGTTACAGTAGGTAGATGGGAAAGTAGGGTTAATGTCACAATCAGATCAGCCATGATCTTATCAAATGGCAGAGCAGGTTCGAGGGGCTGAATGGCCTACTCCTGCTCTTAATTGGTATGTTTGTCGTATGTTCGTATGCTGGCCTCTCTCTTCTGACAACTGATGATCAGATTGTGTTAGTGTCAGATACTAAACTTGGAATGAGCTCTACACTATGTCAAAGGGCTGATGTACAACATGGAATGGATTAGATGTAAAACATGGAATGGATTAATACGCTACATCAAAGGGCCAATTTTGCAAGGCCTGATGCTGCCAGGGGAGCCTCGCCGCAGACAGTGCTTATGAGAAAATAACACACAAACATGTGAAAAAGCAGGTCAGGCAGATGCCATCCTTGCACCAGCACTCTCATCTCTGAGTCAGAAAGTCATGGGTTCAAGTCCCCATCCAGAGATTTGGGCATGTAATCAATGCCGACATTCCCAGTGCTGCATTGTCGAAGGTGCTGTTTTTCGGATGAGATGTTAAACTGAGGCCCCATCTGCCCTTTCAGATGAATGTAAAAGATCCCATGGCACCATTTTCAACAAGAGCCGGGGAGTTGTCCCCAGAATCCTGGCCAATATTTTTCTCTCAACCAACATCACTAAAACAGACTATCTGCATTATCACATTGCTGTATGTGGGACATTGCTGTGCGCAAATTGGCCGTCACACTTCCCCCTTTATTACAACAGAGACTACACTGCAAAAGTATTTATTTGGCTGTAAAGCATTCCCGAGCATAAATGTTGGCCAGGAAACCATGCACCAATGATGGCCTCAGTGCTTAGAAGAGGGAATAAAATTGGAGGAGGAAGTGGGTGAGGACATTATTTTAATCCCAGATATTGGTGAAGTGTTTGAAAAAATATTCACCTGGATATGGAATATTTCCAACTGACAAGGCTTTCCTGATATAAAGGGTTTCGCTCTGCAATCAGTCTGCATTTCTCCACTGTTCTGGGAAGGACTGCCCATTGCATAGGATGACTCTGTAATATATATATATATATCTCAAAAAACACATCTAGCTGTGTACAAAACAGCACCAGTGAGTGAAGAGATTAAAGCTTCGGGCACATTTCAGTGTATGTGTTTTCTTTTGCATCTGCCAGCTTTGATGATGATGTTTCTGAGTGTCAGAAGTGCTGACTTGAAAAGAAATGGGAGTGTAATGAGTGCAGTCGCCACAGCCGCTAATGGTTCTGATGCTTCAACTGGACTTCTCTTGTCAGTTTTACCAATTGAAATAATGTACAATTATATACATCTTGTTCAAAATAACCTTTCAATTTTCTTTCCAGTCACACACCTGTATGACTCATGTGGTTTGCTTCCGCTAAAGAAAGCGAGGCCAGTTTTCACGTGTTCTGATGCAGTGTGATGTTATGGTTCCTGATAGAGTAAAATCTAGTTATAGTGATCAACTTAATCAGTGGTCCAAATGTTAAGTTTCACTGCAGCCATTTTTCCATGCAAACTGCTGACAGGCCGGTTAGGTAGCTGTTCAATTAGCTGTTCATCCTCTCCTCTCAACCTCTACTTTTAAAAATAATTCTTTATTAATCATTGTTTCATTTTTCCTGATTTAGGCCCATGGCTAATCAGTCAGCTGGTAAGTATGCTGGATGGCAGGTGGTCATCCGTGGATGAAGCTGACAGTTTTATACTTTATGGATCAGCGGTTTAAAATGCTGCTCGGCTCTGCTCAGCTCTTTGATAATGCTGCTCACTGTCACTTTAAAGAACTGCTCAGAGAGCTGGTTGGCAACTAAATCTAGCAATTGTAGAATCATACAGCACAGAAGGAGGCCATTCTGCCCATCATGCTTGTGCTTGTGCCAGCACTTTGAAAGAGCTATCCAATTAGTCCCACACCCCCACTCTTTCCCCATAGCCCTGCAAATTTTTCTTTTTCAAGTATTTATCAAATTCTCTTTTGAAAGTTGCTATTAAATCTGCTTCCACCACCCTTTCAGGCAGTGCATTCCAGATCATAATAACATGCTGCATAAAACAAATTCTCCACATTTCCCCTCTGGTTCTTCTGCCAATTATCTTAAATCTGTGTCCTCTGGTTACTGACGAACTCCCTTTTTATCATAGAATCTTACAGCACATGCGTTCGACCCATCGTTTCTGTGCTGGCTCTTTGAAAGAGCTATCCAATTAGTCCCACTCTCCCGCTCTTTCCCCATAACCCTGCAAATTTTTCCCTTTAGATTACTGGAGTCCCAGTCCTAAACAACTTGATCTATAATCCACACAACTCCACACACAAGCTCTTTCCAGCCAGTAATGTGGATCACTGGCCGGTGATCATGGGTGGGAACACTGGTTTGATTTAACTCACACATAGGCAGACTAACCCCTTCTCAGCAATCAGTAAGAGAAACTAATTTTAAGTTGTTACAACACTGGCAAGTTACAAATCCCTAATAATAATTTTTAAAAATCAGAGATTCTTTTGATCTGAAAGAGAATGAATGGACCTGTCACACCTTCAGGAGAAAAGGAGAGAACAGTGGATAAAAAATAAAAGAGTTGAGGGTGTGTCACACCGGCAGAGATTCCCCACTCCAGCAGTCTGCCAGTATTCACTGACAGGTATGGCTGCTCCTCGTTGGTGCTTTAAAATACGAATTTGGATGAGCAGGGCCAATTTTCAGTTTGGTTTGGGTGGACATTGGGTTGGCAGTGGGCAGAGCGTGCTTGCTGCATGCCTGATGCCACTGGTGAAAGGCCCCTCCAATTCTCAGTGTCAGTTCTCATTAACGTGCCATTGGTGAGCATGGAGCATGGATCAGTGGCTCGCTGATCCGGCTGGGGAAATTAAATGCAGTTGAGTTCCATTAAGGTGGGGTTGGAGGGGGGAAAGGAATAGCAGAGAGAGGGACCGGCAGTATGTGTGGGATGAATTTTTAGCGACCGGGAAGAGCATTTCCTGCTCCCCCTCGTCCCATAGAGATCATTCAAAAACCTACCGTCTCAATTTTCGGAGCAATTCACATAAGGCCCTCTGGTTAGGCCTCTTTATGTATAGTTCCAGTAGGCGGGGCTTGCGTTGTGTGTATTCTGACCAGTGAAAGCCCAGAATTGTATATCATAGGCCTTGATTTGCAATCGGCTGATGAGCTGCCCGCCTGTTTTTGGCACTGGCTAGACAAGGGTGGGAATGGGGTGGTAATTGGTCCTGCTCGCCCTGCTGCCCTGTTCCCAGAAAAACCGCCTCTGTTGACCAGTAAATTTGCTTGATTGGCACCACTGCTACTGAACTCAATGTCCACTCCTTCCACCACCAGTGCACTGTGCCTACAATATGTATTGTCTACAGGATGCACTGTAGTAACTCACCAAGGTTACTTCGACAGTACCTCCATTTAACAGCCAATCCAATTCTATACTGGCACAGGAGCAAATTGCAGTTAATCATATTACAATTAGCCTCCAATTACATTATTTAGATGTCCAAGCAGTCACCCAATGCTTACGCTGGTACAGCATTCAATCATCTACCCTACAATGACCTGTAGAACTGGCTAGGCCAGGCCAGGCTTTGGGTCAGAAAGCCGCCTGATTTTTTAAAATTCGTTCATGGGATGTGGGCGTCGCTGGCGAGGCCAGCATTTATTGCCCATTCCTAATTGCCCTTGAGAAGGTGGTGGTGAGCCGCCTTCTTGAACCGCTGCAGTCCGTGTGGTGACGGTTCTCCCACAGTGCTGTTAGGAAGGGAGTTCCAGGATTTTGACCCAGCGACGATGAAGGAACGGCGATATATTTCCAAGTCAGGATGGTGTGTGACTTGGAGGGGAACGTGCAGGTGGTTTTGTTCCCATGTGCCTGCTGCTCTTGTCCTTCTAGGTGGTAGAAGTCGCGGGTTTGGGAGGTGCTGTCGAAGAAGCCTTGGCGAGTTGCTGCAGTGCATCCTGTGGATGGTACACACTGCAGCCACTGTGCGCCGGTGGTGAAGGGAGTGAATGTTTAGGGTGATGCCATGCTGTGCCATATGCTGCAAGGACGCCTGCAGCTAACAAGCACCATTGGGCTGGCATTGTCAGTGGCCGTACTGGTCCACAGTGACCCAAGTTCTCTGCGACCTTCCAGACATACTGCAATGTTGTCCTATGGGCAGAATGTACTGGATGGAACGTAGGCCGACCCTCCTCAATAACACCTCATCTCCATTCCGTGCATCACTCCAACCATGATCAGCTGACAGCACAGACTAGGAAACCAAACTTGGGGCCTTCCTAGTCAGAGTTATCAAACGTGCTATTAGAGGGAGCCATCTTAATTTTCTTTTCTTTTGAAATATTATTGTTTTGCTATCTCAGCTATTTTTCTGTTGGTTTTTTTTCTTTTAGAACATGAGCTGACCAACGTGCGTTCCAACAATGACATAACAGTCAGCAGAGCAGCAGGGAAACTCCAGTGACTGTGCACTACCAGCTGTGTGGATAAGTTCATTTTACATGAAAGTGTGAGACCTTGGCCATGATGATGGAGTCTAACTATTGAAGGGATGGGCGCTGATCCAGGAAAGGAATGTGACATCGAGTGAACATGCTCAGATGGAGACTGTTTAATTCGGATTTGGTCACACACAGTTCAAATTTATATCATTTTCTTTCTTTTCTTCCCGTTAATGGAAATGAAATAGGGTGGTTTCTATAATGGGCAGCCGATTCGCAATGTCAATTTTACGTCCAGCGTCAAGTTGAAAATAGACTCCCCCACTCCCTGTCCTAGAGGCTGGAATATAATCACATGGGGCGTCATTTTAGCACCCGCTATCGGGTGCGTTCCTGGCGGGGGGGCTCCGAAAATCGGAGAATCCTGGAGCTGGACCGGAGCCCGCCCTGAACCCGCGCACTTCCGGGTTCCCCGCTGACGCGCCGACGTGCGCGCGCAGCCCCCGCTGGTGGGAATCCCGTAGGCAATTAAAGCCAGCGGGATGCCACTTGAGAGTATTTACCTTGGTATTTCAGGTCATTAACAGACCTGATTAAGGGATTATGTGAGGAGGGGTGGGATTTTAGAGCAAACTGGGACTGTTTCCCACACTAGGGGAAACACTCCCAGGTCAAATGGACGTGTTGCAGCTGTCAGCCTGTGGCAGCTGCAAAGGTCCATTTGACAGGTCTGGGGGGAGACCCTCACCCATTGCAGGAGGTCAGTCTGTCACTTGGGACAAAGTTTGGCCTCCACCACCCTCCTCCTGACAGTCAAAGTCACCAACCTGCATACTTACCCCGGGGTCCGGAGACATGTACCTACCTTGCGGACCCCCTCAGATGTACATCTTGCGGATGGGGGCCGCCGTAGCTGCAGTCATGACCTCCTCGGAGGGCGAACAGCATCACCAGCCTCATGAGCCTCGCCATCCACGCCGTCCACCTCTGACACGTGGAGCTCCACTACAGAGTGCTGTGACACATCCACCTGTACAGCAGGAGGGAGGGCTACCGCAGACAGAGATGTGTCGCAGAGGGCACTACCCTCGCCACAGGGTCCACAGACCGAGGCTCAGCCTCCTGGACCTCTCTGAGCAGCAGTGCACACGGAGGCTCAGAGTCACCCGACATGTAGTCGTGGACATCTGCAGACTCCTTCATGCCGAGCTGCTCCCGGCTGGCCCGAGAACCATCTTCTTAACTGTCGCTGTCGAAGTCACCACTGCCCTCAACAACTTCTCCTCCGCATCCTTCTATGGTGCCACCGGGGACATCGCCGACATCTCTCAGTCGTCTGCACAAAAGAGCCCTGCAAATACACCTACACCCACTCTGCAGTGAGACAATGGGTGGCATCAGTTGTGGGTCCTCATAGTGATCCTCAGGAGAGGGCATTATTGCACAAACCAGACAGGATTCGCGAAGACATGGCAGTAGTGGTGCCAATATAATATGTAATGTGAGTTGGTCAGAAATTCAATATAAGTAACACCCGTGACAAACCCTCAAACACCCTTGTACATCCCCTTCATGCTCACGACACGTTTGCCTTACGCTGCCTACTGCACATATGTGATGCATGCCCTGTGGCTGCAGCACAGGTAGTGGCAGGTTGAGTGAGGCTGGCCGTGAAAGAGATGCACGAGAGGGTGAGTATGAGATAGAGCCATGAGATTGTATGAGGATTGGGTTGAGTGGTAGTGGCGGGATGAGTACTGGCGAGGTGAGTAGGTGCAGGTAAGATGAGGATGAGGTTTGTGTGGGTATGAGGGGTGATGTGACAGAGTAGTGTTGGCAGTGCTGAAGGAGATGTGGGGTGGGGGCAGTGATGTGGCAGACGGAGTGTAGGGGAAAGACTACGTGTACTCACTTTGGCTGACCTATTGAGGTCATTGGAGCGCCTCCTGCACTGTAAGCAGGTGGGTGATATGTTGATTGCGCTGGCACCTCGAGCCACGCCTTCCTGGTGGCAGAGGCAGGCCGCTTCCTCCCGCCCGCCGGGAGGAAGATCTCTGTCTTCCCCTTCCTCCTCACCCCATGTATTGATACCTAGAGTGAGGCATCATTAAACTGGGAGCAGCCTTCCCCCTGGGCTGCTCCATGCTGTAATTTTTTCTATTTGTTGCAGCATCTGTCAGTGGAGGACTGCCCCTTTAAATAGAGCGCCTCCAGCTGACAGATCGTACTGCGCATGCGCAGCCCGCCCGATGCGCAGATCAGCAGTGGGGAACCCGGAGGAGCAGGTAAGTGGATCCAATTAGTGGATTGTCTGCTACAATCGCGCGGGAAGCTGACTAATTTCACCGGGCGCGTTACCCACGCGCCCGATAGCCCCCCCGCCGAGAACCCGCAGCCCTGCTAACATCGGGCCCATGAAAGCATAAGACTGAACAGAGCTTGGCGAGGCCACTGAAGTTTATTTGGCTGCTCATAAAATTTGAAAAATATCCTACACTTCTCTCTTTGTCATGCCCCTGAACCTTTTAGAAATATCAATCCAGTCCTATCTTGAATTTTCCATCGCTATCCATCTCTATTGATTTCCCATCAGTTCCATGAGTGCTGGGGAGTAGAGGGATTGGTGCTGAGACATGAGGAAAGTTCAACTGGTCCGAGTAACTCCTGGATACACAACAACAACAACTTGCATTTATATAGCCCCTTTAACGTAGCAAAACATTTCAAGGCGCTTCACAGGAGCATTATTAAACAAAATTTAACACCAACCTACATGACAGGATCAACTTTTTTTCTGAATCCTAGCAGCTATTATTCTTAAAGCTGCTCTAAATTTGCATTTATATAGCGCCTTTCATGACCTCCCTGCTGGTTTCTCAGCTTTCTTTTGCTGCTGTGTGGGCCCTGGACAGAAGTCCATTTTCCCCTCGGCCACAGTTTTTTTCCCGCTGCTTCTAAACCTCCATCGTCGCCGTCATTTTCTATAGTATTCTCTGCTGGGTCGTCTCGATTCCAACATCTGGCCTGCTGCTGCCTTCTCAGTTTTCTACTCCTCTGCCGAGAATTTTTCACTCGACCCTGAGCTAGCTCTGACCTGCTTCTTCCATCCTGCTCTGGATTCAGCTCCACTGCTGCCGAAAAGCCTTTGCTCTGCCGCTTTCCATTGTAGCTGTCTCTATTCTGGTGGTTTACTGGATCCGTTGGTGTGCACTACTAATTACTGAGGCCATTACTCACCACCATTGGACCCCTGGATCAGCCTCTGCTGGCTCATGGTGGATTCTCCATGCCTCCTCGGCTCTCCATTTTCCATAAGCAAACCTCTAGCAGTGCGTTCACTGATACTCTGCCCCTCCATCAACTCGTGGACTCACTCGCCCTCCACACCTCCGAACCTGGACATTAGTTCGTTGGTGATCCAAGCTGACCCCAGCCTATCTGCAAGGCAACTTCATATCAGCATGGGACCTCTGACCTTAACTTTGGATTCTCTTTTATTGTCTCCTCCTTATTGTCCATTTACAACCAGGACATATCCATCCTAATCGTTACCATACCTATGTAGCCTGAATTCCATCTGTGTCCATTTGCTTTCACATTTTGGCTGCCACACCAGACTCGATCTCCATTTTTCTTTCTCTTTTCTTTACCCCTCTTGAGACTTTCCCTCCTGTCTCCTCCTCTTCCTGTTACCCAGTCATGCCTCCTTTCATTTCTCCCCTCTTAAATCCCTAATCCAACCCTTCACTATTTCTCTACCTTCCTACTCTTGGGGTTAGGTACTGGAGTGCAGTTGCAGCCTTTGAAACTGTAGTCCAGTAAGTCAGCACCTCCCAGATGAGGGGAGTGAGAGAATTGAAGATGAAAGATAATTGGTAGATTGCAAGAAGGAAACCTGTTTTTTTTGAGGTGATTGTTTAATTCCAACTGGTACCATAGGTCCTAAATATGCTACTGCCCCTCATTAGTGAAAGATCCATCATAGTTAGACTAATAGACACCACAATACAAGGACAAGAGCAGCTGGTGCATGGGAACAGCATCATCTCGAAGTTCCCCTCCAAGCCACACACCATCCCGACTTGGACATATATCGCCGTCCCTTCATCGTCGCTGGGTCAAAATCCTGGAACTCCCCACCTAACAGCATTGTGGGAGTATCTTCACTGCACAGACCAGAAGAAGAAGGCTCACCACCTCCTTCTCAAGGGAAACTGGAGGATGGGCAATAAATGCTGGCCTTGCCACTAATGCCCACATCCCAAGAATGAATAAAAAAATGAACAATACAGTATTGGAGTTCAGCCAGTGAGTTCCTGCCATCAATACAGTTCACACCTCATGACCCATTATTGATGGGCTTCAACAAATTGAGAAACTTGATTGCTATAAGTGCAGGAGCTGAGGGAGCATTATAAATATTTTGCATATTAATTATTTATGACTTATATATTCAAAATTTATGATATGTTTGTAAGTGCAATGCTGTAACACAATCTAATTGCCCCTGCTCATCCAGGATGTCATACACTTAACAGCTATTACAATGTTTTCTTTTTGGTCTTCAAGTTGAGGGATGTAAGCGCTGGGGAATGGAGGAGATTGCAGAGACACAGTGGGGCAAGGTCAAAAAGGGATTTAAAGGAGAGACCATAAATAAAGTACCAAATCAAGACTACAAAACAATTGATCCTGCACAAGCTTGCACGTGTAGAGTTGTTTGGTACCCTGATGTTACTCAATCTATACCGCAGTGTAGTACAGCACCTGTCCTGGAATCACAGGACAAAGGAAACATAGGAATACAAGTAAAGAGGAAAAAGATTTGCGTTTTACATAGAATTTAATAGAATGTACAGCACAGAAACAGGCCATTCGGCCCAACTGGTCTATGCTGGTGTTTATGCTCCACATGAACCTCCTCCCACCCCTCTTCATCTAACCCTATCAGGATACCCTTCTATTCCTTTCTCCCTCACATATTTATCTAGCTTCCCCTTAAATGCATCTATGCTGGTCACCTCAACTACTTGTAGTAGCGAGTTCCACATTCAAAAATGACTGAATCCGTGCCTCAAGGGGTGACTGCAATCTAAATGCAGCACCTTAGACCACTCGGCCATCCTGACTCCCGGTACCAGGGCCTTTCACAACTTCAGGAGGTCCCAAAGCACTTCATAGCCAGTGAAGTACTTTTGAAGTACAGTCACTGCTGTAATGTAGGGTAACATGGCAGCTAATTTCTGCACAGCAAATTCCCACAAACAGAAATGAGATAATGACCAGCTAATCTGTTTTCATGATGTTGGTTGAGGGATAAATATTGGTCAGGACACTGGGAGAACTCCCTTGCTCTTCTGCGAATATTGCCTTGGGATCTTTTATGTTCAGCTGAGAAAGTAGATGTGGACCTCGGTTTAATGTCTCATCCAAAAAACAGCACCTCCAACAGTGCAGTATTAAAGTGTCGACATGGGTTATGTGCTTACATCTCTGAAATAGGATTTGAACCCACAACCTTCTGACTCAGAGAAGAGAGTGCTACCACTGAGCCAAGGCATACAACTTGTAGGCTATTTGGCCTCATGAGCCTGTTTCACAGTTGTATTAGATCATGGCTGATCTGTAACTCAACTCTTTATACCTGCCTGTGATCCGTATCCCTTGATACCCTTACCCGACAAAAATCTACTAATCTCAGTCTTTCATTGACCCAGTATCCATGGCCATTTCCAAATTACCACTGCCCTTTGTGTGAAAAAGTGCTTCCCGATTTCACTTCTGAATGGCCTGGCTCTAATTTTAAGATTATGCCTTCTTGTTCTGGATTCCTCCACCAGAGGAAATAGTTTCTCTGAATCTACCATATCAATTTTTAAAATTCATTTTACACACCTCAATTAGATCACCTCTCAACCTTCTAAACTCGAAGGACTGCAAGCCAACCAGAAGGAACCAACTGTTACAGTCATGATTCACCACTTTATTTGTGGTTTCATCTTTCAATCCCTCCAGGACCTTGCCCTACTCTTTCTCTAAGATTTTCTCCAACTCTACATCACCCTCTCTGCCTCACCCCGAATATTCCATCGCTCTGATTCTGGTACGAAATCAGATAGGGTGCCTGCTGCTGATCACCGTCTAGTGACCCTCCTGTTTTACATGCATGAAGAGGACATGATCAAGCTCAGCTGCAAAGCCCCTGCCGTCGATCGCCCTCCCAGTACTCACTGACCACAAAAATCAGTGGGAGCGTGATCCCGCCAGTTATGCTGGGATTGCACCCCCCACTGAACTTTGTCAGTGACCCTGACTATTCGCCCGGTCAGAGGAGGGACTCCCCACCAGCAGCCCCCTCCCAGGAAGGTGATGAGCCAGGGTCAGGGGCCCATTAAAAAATTTAAACAAAATGTTGCTGTTCCTCATTTTATGGGGATCCAAATCCCTAATCCCAGTCTGGACCCACAGCTGGGCCTCACTCCCGATGGTTTCAATGATGTATGCTGGGTCCCGACTGAGATCCAGGGTGAACGGCTTAAGGAGTTCTCACCCCTGACCCCAAGCCCACATATGTGGAAGACCTCGAAGGGTGAGATGGATAGGGTCAGAAGCTCAGGCCCCACAAGGTCATGCAGGGAACTCCAGGTTCAGGTCGAGTTTGTGGCTGTTCTGGTGGGGGTCAATGTGCCTAAGCTTACCCACTGGTTAGGCCTCAGTTGGAGTATTGTGCCCAATTCTGACACCACACTTAGGAAGGATGTCAAGTCCTTGAACAGGGTGCAGAGGAGATTTATTAGAATGATACCAAGGATGAGGGACTTCAGTTATGTGGCAAATCTAGAGAAGCAGGTATTGTTCTCCTTAGAGCAGAGAAGGTTAAGGGGAGATTTAATAGAGGTGTTCAAAATTATGAAGGGGTTTAACAGAGTAAACAAGGAGAAACTGTTTCCACTGGCAGAAGGGTCAGTAACCAAAGGACACAGATTTAAAATAATTGACAAAAGAACCAGAAGGGAGATGAGGAGAAATTTTTTAGGCAGTGAGTTATTACGAAGGAGCAGGAGCTGAGCAAGAGCAGAGTGGGGATATAAAGCCTGGCAGCAGCGGAGGCCCGAGACCAACTCAAACACAGGCAGAAGTTTGAAATAGTGACGTCAGAGTGACGTCAGAATCAGCGAAGAAAGGACATAGCGGCAGAAACCAAGGAAACTAAGATAAGTATCGAGGATAAGTATTGATGTAAGGATCTAAGATAAAGAACTAGAATAATTAAACTGGGTTTAAAAAGGAGAATTTCCTGTAGTGTCCATTCGGCAAACAACACCCGGTGACCTCACAGGACAGGAGGTTGGTACCTAGCTGGTGAGTAATACATTTTTATGCTCTCTAAGCTAGGAGGGCGGTTTAAACTAGGAACTAGGATCCTATAACTTGCTAATACTTTATTAAATTAATAATTTAAACTTGATAAATTAATTGGTATATAAAAAAACAAGTCAACTAATTACATAAAAATTTTGATTAATTAAATAAATAAAACAAGGTTGGATAGAGATGGCAGTGCAGGTGGTCCACCATAACTACAGTATGTAGGAGTTTGTGGAGAGCAGCGTGATCCCAGGCAACCACATCTGCAGTAAGTGTCTGCAACCTGAGGAACTTCAGCTCAGAGTTGTTGAGCTGGAGTCTGAGGTACAGAAATTACGATGCATCAGGGAGGGGGAGAGTTACCTGGACACTTTGACGCAGGAGGCAGTCACACCCCTTAGGTTAGGTAGTTGTTTAGATTTGGTTAGTGGTCAGGGACAGGAGGATGTGACTGCAAGTCAGGCAGATACAAATTAAGAGCAAGAGTAGGCCATTCGGCCCCTTAAGCCTGCGCTGCCCAGGGGACCCCAGATGCAGTGGTGGAGGAGCCTCAGCCTTTGCCCTTGTCCAACAGGTACGAGGTGCTTGCTACCTGCGTGGATGAGAAACAAGACTGCAGAGAAGATGGGCAAATTGACCATGGCACCGTGGTACAGGAGGTCATTCAAGCAGGGGAAGTGAAAAGGAATGCGGTGGTGTTAGGGAATAGTATAGTCAGAGGGACTGTTCTCTGAAGCCGTGACCAGGAGTCCCAATGGCTGTGTTGTCTGCCCGCTGCTGGAGTTAAGGACATCTCCTCACAACTGGAGAAGAACTTGGAGCAGAAGGGGGAGAATTCAGTTGTTGTGGTCCACGTAGGAATCAACGACATAGGTAGAATTAGGAATGAATTTCTGCTGAGGGACTTTGAGGAGCTAGGGTCAGAATTAAAAAACAGAACCTCAAAGGTAATAATCTCTGGATTACTACCTGACCCATGTGTAAATTGGCATGGGGAAAATTGGCATAGATGAATTAATGGCACAAATAGAGATAAATGGGTTTGATCGAGTAGCCATTACTAAGACATGGTTGCAGGGTGACCAAGGTTGGGAACTAAATATTCCAGGGTACTTGACTTTTAGAAAAGGTAGGTAAAATGGAAAAGGAGGGGGTGGGGTAGCCCTGATAATAAAGGATGAGGTAAAGACAATAGTGAGAAAGGATCTTAGCTCAGAAAAACAGGATGTAAAATCAGTATGGGTGGAGCTAAGAAATAACAAGGGGCAGAAAACACTGGTGGGAGTAGTTTATAGGCCCCCCAAACAGTAGTTATAGTGTTGGACAGAGAATAAATCAGGAAATTAGAGCATGTAACGATGGTAATGCAATAATCATGGGGGACTTGAATCTTCATATAGACTGGGCAAAGCAAATTGGCAAACATAGCTTGGAGGACGAGTTAATGGAATGCATTTGAGACAGTTTTCTAGAACGATATGTCGAGGAACCAACTAGGGAACAGACTAATTTAGATCTAGTATTGTGTAATGAAACAGGATAAATTAATAATCTTGTAGTTAAGGATCCTCTCGGGCAGAGTGATCATAATATGATGAGTTTCATATTGAGTTTGAGAGTGATGTGGTTAAGTTCAAAACTAGGGTCTTAAATTTAAACAAAGCCAATTACATTGGTATGAGGGGCGAGTTGGCAAAGGTAGATTGGGAAATTAGATTAAAAGATATGATGCTAGATAATCAATGGCGAACATTTAAATAAATAATTCATAATTCTCAACGAATATATATTCCCTTGAGGAATAAAAACTCCATGGGAAAAGTGGTCCAACTGTGGCTAACTAGAGAAGTTAAGGATAGTGTTAGATTAAAAGAAGAGGCTTACAATTTTGCCAGAAAGGGTAGTAAACCTGAGGATTGGGAGGGGTTTAGAAATCAGCAAAGGATGACCAAGAAATTGATAAAGAGGGAGAAAATAGAATATGAGAGTAAACTAGCAAGAAATATAAAAACAGTTTATAAGAGTTTCTATAAGTATGTACAAAGGAAGAGATTAACGAAAGTAAATGTTGGTCCCTTAGAGGCAGAGACAGGAGAAATTATAATGGGGATTAAGGAAATAGCAGAGACGTTAAACAAATATTTTGTATCTGTCTTCACAGTAGAAGACACAAAAAACATATCGGAAATAGTGGGGAACCAAGGGTTCAGTGAGAGTGAGGGACTTAAAGTAGTTAATATTAGTAAAGAAAAATTACTGGAGAAATTAAAGGGACTAAAAGCTGACAAAGCCCCTGGACCAGATGTCCTACATTCTAAGGTTTTAAAAGAGGTGGCTGCAGAGATAGTGGGTGCATTGGTTTTGACCTTCCAGAATTCCCTAGATTCTAGAACGGTTTCCATGGATTGGGAGGTAGCAAATGTAACCCTGCTAGTCAAGAAAGGAGGGAGAGAGAATACAGGGAACTATATGCTAGTTAGCCTGACATCAGTAGCAGGGAAAATGCCAGAATCTATTAGGGACGTGGTAAGGGAATCAAGGGTGGGAAAGTGGAGTTGAGGTAAAAGATCGGCCATGACCTTGTTGATGGTGGAGCAAGCTCGAGGGGCCGTATGGCCTACTCCTGCTCTTATTTCTTATGTTCTTATGTTCTTATGGTCTGAAATGCACTGCCTGAAAGAGCGGTGGTAGCAGATTCAATAGTAACTTTCAAAACGCAATTGGATATATACTTGAAAAGGAAAAATTTGCTGGGCTACATAGAAAGAATAAGGGAGTTAGACTAATGAGCAGCTCTTTGAAAGAGTTGGCATGATGGGCCGAATGGCCTCCTTCTGTGCTGTATGATTCTATGACTGGGCCATAGGAGAGGTGGAAACTGTTGGAGAGCGAGTGAAACACAGTAAGCAGTAAGGAGGTTTAGAAGGAAACAACAAGCTAGATTGGCAGGGGTGAAATCAATGAACAATTTGCGAGAGATAAGGAGGGTTGTTATTCATCTCTTGCAGCTGCCAACAACCTGCTTTCACCTCAGCACAAGGCACCAGGTAAGTGTTTGTGCCCAGTCAGTTTGTTGGCACTATGCCATTTAGCATATTGGAGCTTGATCACTGTAAGTGACTCACACTGGGTAATTACTGATTTTATCCACCAGGAATGCATCGAAGGCATGATCTGCAGACATGGGGTCACATTCTACATGTACAGTGACAACACTCAACTTTACCTCTCCCCAGCCCCTCTTGACACCCTCCACTGCTACTGCACTATCAGACTGCTTGTCTGACATTCAGTCTTGGATGAGCTGCAATTTCCTCTGGTTAAACATTGGGAAGACACTGACTTCGGTTCCTGTCCAAACTCCGTATCCTTACCACTGATTCCATCTCCCTTCCTGGCCACTGTCTTAGGCGAAACCAGACAGTTTGTAATGTCGGTGTCCTATTCGACCCTGGGCTGAACTTCAGACTCTATATTCTTTCCATCACAAAGACCGCCTATCTCATTAACATCGCCCGTCTCCGCCCTTGCTTCAGCCCATCTGCTGCTGAAACCCTCATCCGTGCCTTTGTCGCCTCCAGATTCAACTATTCCGTTCCTCTCCTGACCGGCCTCCCAAAATCCACCCTTTGTAAACTTCAGTTCGTCCAAAGCTGCCCGTATTCTATCTCACACCAAGTTCACCCATCACCCATTTGCTTGCTGACCTACATTGGCTCCCAGTGCCCCAACTCTTCCAATTTAAGATTCTCATCTTTGTGTTTAAATCCCTTCATGGTCTCATCCATCTCTATGTCTGTAACCTCCTCCAGCCCAACAGCCCCCCTGAACTCTCTATCTCCGGCTCTGACCACTTGTACATTCCCCCCCCCCCACTTTGCCTCACCATTGTAGGTCGTGCCTTCAGTTGCCTAAGCCCCACACTCTGGAATTCCCTCCCTATACTGCCCCGCATCTCCATCTCTCTCTCTTCCTTTAGATTCTCCTTAAAATCCACCTCTTTGGCCAGACTTTTGATCACTCTTCCTTCATATCTCCTTCTTTGGCATGGCATTCATTTTTGTCTAATTATGCCTCTGTTAAGTGCCTTGGGACATTTTTCTATGTTAAAGGTGCTTTATAAATACAACTTGTTGTTGTTGTCTCCTGTTTAAACTTAGCTATTAATTCAGTGAGTATTAAAATAGCAGGCATAGGCATGTCATATGAATGCATTAAGCCTCCACCCAATAATCTCACCAACAGTAATATCTGGGCTTATGTCTCTACCAAAGACACACACAGAGACCTTAAAGATGTGTCTGCTGCACAAAGTTTGCTCTGTTACACGCAAACTTCATGTGTGTTGGACATTGATGCTACAGGGTGGATCAGGCGAGGAGATGCATTTTCAGAGGGGAGGTAGCAGAGGGGCTGCCAGAGCAAGTGGGACCAAACTCTGGAATGAGTCAGTACCTGTGGATCGATGGGGAGGAGGAGGAGGAGGATGAGGAGGGGGAGGGAAGAAATTTGGAGAAAGAAACAAATTGTTGATACATTTCCATGTGAACATTATAGCAGGTGACGGCTCGGAGGGAAGGGCACGGTGTCAGTTTCACTGACAGAGGCTTCAGCGAAGGAGAACAATAAGATATGGCTCCCTTGGGCATAAGCAATTGCTGAAAGAGCAGAGCAAACAATTCTTGGGTTCTGAGAACGTGGCTTTTAGAGTTCCAGTAACCTCACTAATTCCCCACAGTCTCCTCTCCATCACTTCCTGTTTCAGGTTACGCTCAGCAAAAAATGAGAACATCTTTGTTCCGTTCCTTTCATGCAGAGTCGTATAAATATGAATTAAATTTAAAGACTCTTGAGGGACATAGTTAAAACTGAACACTGTAATAGTCTCTGAATAACCTGCATTGTTCACACCTCCCTATTTAATATTATACACCATACTGTAGTGTAACCCTATTTACACTGCAAGGGTACAACAGCAACTTGCATTCATATGGCACACTTAACATAGAAAAATGTCCCATGGCAAGGAGTCTGAGGGTAGGGGATGTGGGGAGGATTGTAGGGGAGGTGGAGGGTAGCATTGCTCCATTCTGTAGTCTTTCTTGTTTTAGGTTTCCTTACCTTTGTTAATATCAGCCATGGCTCAGTGGTAGTACTCTCGCTTGGTTCAAGTCCCACCCAGAGACTTAAACACAAAATTTAGGCTGACACTCCAGTGCAGTACTGAGGGAGTGCTGCACTGTTGGAGGTGCTGTCTTTCAGATGAGATGTTAAACTGAGGCCCCGTTTGCCCTCTCAAATGGATATAAAAGATCCCAAGGCACTATTTGAAGAAGATTAGGGGAGTTCTCCTAGTGTCCTGGCCAATAGCTATCCCTGAAACAACATCTATAAACAGATGATGTGGTCATTTATCTCATTGCTATTTATGGGAGCATGCTATGTGCCAAATGATTGCCACATTTCTGCCACATTAGCTATATTACAACAGTGACTATGCTTCAAAAAAGTACCTCATTGCTTGTGAAATGCTTTGGGACGTCCTGAGGCCGTGAAAGGTGCTGTATAAATGCAAGTCCTTTCAATGTTCACTTAAAAGCTGCATGTAGTTTGATAGTACATTCATATCACAGCACTGTCACACTGTTTGGCTGCGCAGTCCAACAATTAAAGTAACAATGGTGACTTTTAAACGATTGCATCTGTGCAATTTTCCTCGTGCGCGGTTGTTCTTGTGTTGCTGCCCTTGCTCTCAAATCTGTCCCCCACAAACCACTTCCCCTCAATGTTTGCCTGCATAATGACGGCTCCAAGTAATTCATTGTGCGCGGAATGCTTCGAGACACTTGGACGGGTGATTAGGCACTATATTTAATACAAGCCTGCCTTTCAGAAGGAACTCTGCAATATAAATAAAATCTGGGACGCAAATCTGAGCGACCTGTTACTCTACCGCCCTCTTGTGTTTGAAATCATTAAGAACAGTTATATGTATCTCAGTGAGAAAGTAGCCAGTCACAACATTGACACTCAAGATTCCCAACTTCACTGAAGGTGGGGATTGTCCTGATTAAGGTCTGCAAGGGCAATTTTTTTCTCCATTTGTTGCCCTTGCCAAGGATTTTGTCAAGAAAGTGAAGTGTGATAAAATGGAGTTCAATTCATTAAAGGCATTCTTTATAGTGATTGGAATGTGGCAGGTCAGATTGAAGCATTCAGTTAACACTATCAAAGGAGAGTGCAGTGAGAAAATAATTATTCCTGAAGTAATCAGACTTTCCTCAGAACCAGTGGGGTGGGGTGAGGGCAGGGAGGTCAACTCGAGCTGTTAGATTTGCTGAACATCACCAAATGCAAAGCGTCTTGTCCCGCAGCTCCTGCCCTCTCCGCCACACCCCATTACAGAAAGAAAGCAAAAGATTTTATAGGGAATGCAGCTTTTTTATTATTATTCGTTCATGGGATGTGGGCATCGCTTGCAAGGACGGCATTTATTGCCCATCCCTAATTGCCCTTGAGAAGGTGGTGGTGAGCCGCCTTCTTGAACCGCTGCAGTCCGTGTGGTGAAGGTTCTCCCACAGTGCTGTTAGGAAGGGAGTTCCAGGATTTTGACCCAGCGACGATAAATAACGGCAATGTATTTCCACGTCGGGATGGTGTGTGACTTGGAGGGGAACGTGCAGGTGGTGTTGTTCCCATGTACCTGCTGCTCTTGTCCTTCTAGGTGGTAGAGGTCACGGGTTTGGGAGGTGCTGTCGAAGAAGCCTTGGCGAGTTGCTGCAGTGCATCCTGTGGATGGTACACACTGGAGCCACTGTGCGCTGGTGGTGAAGAGAGTGAATGTTTAGGGTGGTGGATGGGGTGCCAATCAAGCGGGCTGCTTTGTCCTGGATGGTGTCGAGCTTCTTGAGTGTTGTTGGAGCTGCACTCATCCAGGCAAGTGGAGAGTATTCCATCACACTCCTGACTTGTGCCTTGTAGATGGTGGAAAGGCTTTGGGGAGTCAGGAGGTGAGTCACTCACCGCAGAATGCCCAGCCTCTGACCTGCTCTTGTAGCCACAGTATTTATATGACTGGTCCAGTTAAGTTTCTGGTCAATGCTGACCCCCAGGATGTTGATGGTGGGGGATTCGGCGATGGTAATGTCATTGAATGTCAAGGGGAGGTGGTTAGACTCTCTCTTGTTGGAGATGGTCATTGCCTGGCACTTGTCTGGCGCGAATGTTACTTGCCACTTTTGAGCCCAAGCCTGGATGTTGTCCAGGTCTTGCTGCATGCGGGCTCGGACTGCTTCATTATCTGAGGGGTTGCGAATGGAACTGAACACTGTGCAATCATCAGCGAACATCCCCATTTCTGACCTTATGATGGAGGGAAGGTCATTGATGAAGCAGCTGAAGATGGTTGGGCCTAGGACACTGCCTTGAGGAACTCCTGCAGCAATGTCCTGGGGCTGAGATGATTGGCCTCCAACAACCACTAACATCTTCCTTTGCGCTAGGTATGACTCCAGCCACTGGAGAGTTTTCCCCTGATTCCCATTGACTTCAATTTTACGAGGGCTCCTTGGTGCCACACTCGGTCAAATGCTGCCTTGATGTCAAGGGCAGTCAATCTCACCTCACCTCTGGAATTCAGCTCTTTTGTCCATGTTTGGACCAAGGCTGTAATGAGGTCTGGAGCTGAGTGATCCTGGCAGAACCCGAACTGAGCATCGGTGAGCAGGTTATTGGTGAGTAAGTGCCACTTGATAGCACTGTCGACGACACCTTCCATCACTTTGCTGATGATTGAGAGTAGACTGATGGGGCGGTAATTGGCTGGATTGGATTTGTCCTGCTTTTTGTGGACAGGACATACCTGGGCAATTTTCCACATTGTCGGGTAGATGCCAGTGTTGTAGCTGTACTGGAACAGCTTGGCTAGAGGCGCAGCTAGTTCTGGAGCACAAGACTTCAGCACTATAGCTGAGATGTTGTCGGGGCCCATAGCCTTTGCTGTATCCCATGCACTCAGCCGTTTCTTGATATCACGTGGAGTGAATCAAATTGGCTGAAGACTGGCTTCTGTGATGGTGGGATATCAGGAGGAGGCCGAGATGGATCATCCACTTGGCACTTCTGGCTGAAGATGGTTGCAAACGCTTCAGCCTTGTCTTTTGCACTCACGTGCTGGACTCCGCCATCATTGAGGATGGGGATGTTTACAGAGCCTCTCCTCCCGTTAGTTGTTTAATTGTCCACCACCATTCACGACTGGATGTGACAGGACTGCAGAGCTTTGATCTGATCCGTTGGTTGTGGAATCGCTTAGCCCTGTCAATAGCATGTTGCTTCTGCTGTTTAGCATGCATGTAGTCCTGAGTGGTAGCTTCACCAGGTTGGCACCTGATTTTTAGGTACGCCTGGTGCTGCTCCTGGCATGCTCTTCTACACTCCTCATTGAACCTTAGTGATAGCAGAGGGCTCAAACTCTGGGGCGACACGAGTTACCAATTTGGATGTTAAGAGAAGGAGGGAAAGTCAGGTGAAATGTTTTCACCATAAATGGTAATTGGGTTGTGGAACAAGTTATCAGGGCAAGCTGTTGAATTGTTCAGTATCAGTGGGTTCGAGAGACAATTAAATGCATTTTTGAAGAGAAGGGATTGAGGGATGCAATGAGATGGCAGTTGGTGGGGTTGAATTATGAATTGATGATTGTCCTTCTCAACCTCTTAGCAAATTTCAATACAATTGACCATTCCATCCTCCACTGGCTCTACTGCTATGCTTTGATCGCATGAGCCCTCCCATTCTTGGTTCCACTCCTACCTCTCCCAATGCTGTCAGTTCATTTCCTCCAGTGGCTTCTCCTTCCTTGTTTGCATGGTCACCTCTCATGTGCCTTCGAGGCTCCATCCTGGGCCCTTCCTGCTCCTTACCCATATGCCATCCCATGGCAAAATCTCAGGTCCACTTTTCTGTGTATCCAATGACACTCTGCTCTATCTCTCCACCGTGCTATCTGACTACCTGCCTGACACCAGAAATTTCTTCAGCTCAGCAATGCTGAAACCAGCATTGCTCCCGCCAGAAACTTTCCTTATTCCATCTCCACCTGACTGTTCACTCAGACTGAACTCGTAACTTCTGGGTCCCGTCCAAACCTGAACTGAACATTAAACCCCACTTTTGCTCCATTGCCATGACCACTCACTCCCCACCTTTGGAACATCATCTGTCATCACTACATCACCTCCACCATCTTTAGAAACCCCTCATGAATACTTTCATCACCTCATAGAACTACAGTGACCCAGAAATTGGTTTGTGTAGGCTTGCCGACGCGAATTGGGTGCAGGGATCGATCCCAGAGTGAATTGCAAAGGAGCCAGCCCAGGTCTCAGTTTTTCTTTTTATTTAAAAAAAAATCTTTTATTTGATCAGACTCACTGCTTCCATGTGGCAGTACAATTTAAAATTGGGTAAAAATACTGCCCTTGAAATTCCACGGTACAAAGCTTATTAATTCCCTATCTATTTCAATAGAAACTTAAAATAAACATATAAATGACTGTTAAGATAGCAGAGTAAGGAGTTTAACAGCAATGAATTTGCATGCTAACCTTTGCACAGTGTAAATTTCATAGAATCATAGAAAGGTTAAAGCACAGAAGAAGTCCATTCGGCCCATCGAGTCCATGCAAGAGGAATCTAGTTAGTCCCACTCCCATGCCCTATCCCCGTAGCCCTGCAAATTTTTTTCTTTCAAGTACTTATCCAATTCCCATTTGAAAGCCATGATTGAATCTGCCTCCACCACCCCCACCTGGCACAGATCCTAACCATTCGCTGTGTAAAAAAGTTTTTCCTCATGTCACCTTTGGTTCTTTTGCCAATCACCTTAAATCTATGTCCTCTGGTTCTTGACCCTTCCGCCAATGGGAACAGTTTCTCTCTATCTACTCTGTATAGGTCCTTCATGATTTTGAATACCTCTATCAAATCTCCTCTCAACGTTCTCTGTTCCAAGGAGATCAACCCCAGCTTCTCCAGTCTATCCACGTAACTAAAGTCCCTCATCCCTGGAATCATTCTAGTAAATCTCTTCTGCACCCTCTCTAAGGCCTTCACATCTTTCCTAAAGTACAGTGCCCAGAACTGGGCACAATACTCCAGTTGTGGCCGAACCAGTGTTTTATAAAGGTTCATCATAACTTCCTTGCTTTCGTACTCTATACCTCTATTTATAAAGCCCAGGGTCCTGTATGTTTTTTTAACCGCTTTCTCAATCTGCCCTACCGCCTTCAATGATTTGTGCACATATACCCCCAGATCTCTCTGTTCCTGTACCCCTTTTAGAGTTGTGTCCTTTAGTTTATATTGCTTTTCCTTATTCTTCCTACCGAAATGTATCACTTTGCATTTTTCTGCGTTAAATTTCATCTGTCACCTGTCTGCCCATGCCACCAGCCTGTCCATATCCTCTTGAAGTCTATCACCATCCTCCTCTCTGTACACTACCCTTCCAAGTTTTGTGTCAACTGCAAATTTGGAAATTGTGCCCTGTACACCCAAGTCCAAGTTTTAATATATATCAAGAAAAGCAATAGTCCAATACCGACCCCTGGGGAACACCACTGTATACCTCCATCCAGTCTGAAAAACAGCCGTTCACCACTACCCTCTGCTTCCTGTTACTTAGTCAATTCTGTATCCATGTTGCTACTGGCCCTTTTATTCCATGAGGTTCAATCTTGATGACAAGGCTATTACACGGCACTTTATCAAACACTTTTTGAAAGTCCAGAGACACCACATCAACTGCATTGGCCTCATTGACCCTCTCTGTTACCTCATCAAAAAACTCAATCAAGTTAGTTAAACACGATTTGCCTTTAACAAATCCATGCTGGCTTTCCCTAATCAATCCATACTTGTCCAAGTGACTGCTAATTCTGTCCCGGATTATCGTTTCTAAAAGTTTCTCCACCACGAAGGTTAAACTGACTGGCCTGTAGTTGCTGGATTTTTAACAAGAGTGTAACATTTGTAATTCTCCAGTCCTCTGGCACCACCCCTGTATCTAATGGTGTTTGGAAGATTTTGGCCAGTACCTCTGCAATTTCCACCCTTGCTTCCCTCAGCAACCTAGGGTGCATCCCATCCGAACTGGGTGACTTATCTACTTTGAAGGGTCCTGTGTTATAAATTAGCCAGCCTTTCCCTCTCCTCCCACTATGAACCTCACAGAGGAGGGGGGTGACCAACAAAAAGTTAAAACAAGAAGGAGTTTGTTGCTGTCTTTAATCGTAGACCAATGGAGGCCTCAGAGTGACACAAGGTAGTAACTTACACACTTTACTGAGACCAATAGATTCTTGGCTGTAATTACATAGCAACAGAAATCGGAGGTAAAGAGAGAGAGCAGTTCATAAACCTTGAGAGCAAAGTTCAATTGGTTTATAGCCATCATCTAAACTCTTGAGATTAGATTATAGTGGAGGAGGACAACATATGACCATGTCTAACTCATGTGATGCCTGCCACACTATTAAAGTGTGCTTAAGTGTCAGCCATAGTCAGTGGTTGCACTCTCGTCTCGGAGGCAGAAGGTTGTGGGTTCAAGTCCCACTCCAGAAACTTAAGCACGTAATTGAGGCTGACACTCCAGTGCAGTACTGAGGGAGTGCTGCACTGTCAGAGGTGCCGTCTCTCACATGAGATGTTAAATCAGTGTCTGCCCTGTCAGGTGGGTGTAAAAGATCACATGAAACTATTTTGAAGAAGAGCAGGGAATTTCGCCCCAGTGTCCTTGCTGATATTTATCCCTCAACCCAACATCACCAAAACAGATTATCTGGTTATTATCTCTGCTGTTTGTGGGACCTTGCTGTGTGCAAATTGGCTGCTGTGTTTCCTACATTACAACAGTGATAACATTTCAAAAGTACTTTATTGGACTTTGGAACTTTAAAGCACTTTGGGACTTCATGAGGTCGTGAAAGGCGCAATATATATGCAAGTTTTTTCTTTTCCTTTTAAAGAACCAGCCCAACACTTTGACATCCCATCCCCCCAACCTAATGTCCGAGTGGGTAAAGGTGCTGTCTAATATAACACTTAGGTCATTTGTCATGTGTTCCAGATTCAAACCTTGCACTGTGTCGAGCTAGTACCTGAGGAGAGGGAACTATACAAGATGAGCTAGTATGGGGGCTAGGAAGGGAAGTTGAGTGGTCAGTAGTTTAGTGGGAATAGGGTCGAGAAAGCAGGAAGTGGGTCTCACGGGCAAGATGAGCTCAGACAGGGCATGAAGGGAGATAGGAGAGAAACTAGAGAAAGATGTGAGTTCAGGGCAAAGGCAGCATGGAACCTTGAGGAAGTTTGGCTTGATGGGCTAGGGGAAGGGAGGGCTGTGGCAGAGGCAACTGAATGGACTGTCTCATAAGAACATAAGAAATAGGAGCAGGAGTAGGCCATGCAGCCCCTCGAGCCTGTTCCGCCATTCAACAAGATCATAGCCGATCTTCTCCCTCAACGCCATTTTCCTGCACCATCCCCATAGCCCTTGATGCCTTTACTATCTAGAAATCTAACGATCTCTGTTTTGAATGTATTCAATGATTGAGCCTCCATAGCCCTCTGGGGTAGAGAATTCCAAAGATTCACCACCCTCTGAGTGAAGAAATTTCTCCTAATCTCAGTCCTAAATGGCCTACCCCTTATCCTGAGACTGTGACCCCTGGTTCTAGACTCCCCAGTCAGGGGAAACATCCTCATTGAAACATACAAGAATTTTGTATGTTTCAATGAGATCACCTCTGATCCTTCTAAACTCTAGAGAATACAGGCCTAGTCTACTCAATCTCTCCTCATACAACAATCCTGCCATCCCAGGAATCAGTCTGGTGAACCTTCGTTGTACTCCCTCTATGGCAAGTATATCTTTTCTTAGGTAAGGAGACCAAAGTTGTACACAATATTCCAGGTGCAGTCTCACCAAGGCCCTATATAATTGCAGTAAGAGAAAATTGAAGGATTAAACATTGATAAACAGTAAGTACTCAAGTGTGAATCGCAATAAAAGTATCTAATGTTTAGTCAATTCACCCCTTCAGCTGGATAAGTATTACGATTTATGCATTTATGATTTTGTCACAAAATGTGGACAGAGGGAGTCTTCTCCCCTTCCCCCCCCTCCCCTATCCATGATTGAGAATGGGATTGGAGGTTGTAGACTGAAAAGATTCATGGGACACAATGGTCCCTGTGCTTTGTATGTTGTCTGTGGAAAACAGACAACATACATAGAACTGGGACCACAACATCCTATAGATCATCATCTGAATAGTCAAGTTGTAAGATTTGCTGAATATTTTTGATAACTCTTTGGGATCAGGGAGTATTTTATGTATGGTGTTTTCCTATGGAGATTAAATGGGTGGTTAGAGTACTTGACAGAGGGTAGATTACACATGGGCTGTGGAAAGAATGGGCTAAATGAGTCAATATGCAATTTCTCTTTCCATGGTTCCTCACTGATCCCTCGATCAGCCACAGGTCTGTAAGTTTTTGTTAAGCAAATTTTCCAAATACTTTTATTTAGAGGGTCCACAGAGGATTGTGTAATGTCCATTGCACTTTTATATAAGCACTTGGAATGTGACATTTAATATTGTTACTAATGCATACAGTTTGTTTTCAGAATGATTGCCAACTGTCCTTTGACCACCCCCCTCCCCCAATGAGTATTTATTAGTTTTGATGGAAACTGAAGAAAAAACTGGCACGCTTTGGGCTAGTGTCTGCAAAATGAGCCAGGTTTCCACTCCCTGATTCCCATCCAGTGCTGGAAGCATGCCATTTATGATTGGGTGAAGATAGGATCAGGGTCCATAGTGATGCCCTCCAGAATTGAATAGCTTGATGGTGCTGACTGACACAAGAACAATGGCTATTTGAGCGAATTAGTGGAGGGGTGCCAGTTTGTTTGGAACCTAAGCCCAGTAGCAGCCAACTCCTACAGGGGAGGAGGGACGAAAAGGGGAGAAAATTGGAAAACAAAACAAAGGAATCGAGAACTCTCCCATCCCCATGGCAACAGCCTCAATACTTCAACAACCAATGGTGCGATTTAACACAGCAACTCAGTGTCCTTGCTAACATCATTTAGCCATAATACTCAGCAGGAGAGAAAGATGTCATGGCAACCCAGGTGGCCTAAATAAGTGACCGTAAGACTGCTCTGAAGAGAGAAATATAAAACAGCTGTAAAACATTTAGGAGAGTGGAGCATGGGCACTATAATTAAAGGAGTGACTTCACTTCTGGGGTTTAGGATTACATAGGATTGTGTGTATTTAAATTCATTGCACATTTCAATTATCTATGAACTACATCTTTATGCATGTTACATTTCAATTTAAAGCTACAGTGCTCTATGTATTCAATTCTTTTGAATTGAATTTTAGAAGAGGTCCCTCTATCAATCATTGGTAAGCTGATCACCTTGATAGACTTTATTATTGTGTAGCTGAGGTAAACATCTCTAATCGCATGAAATCAAGCTGTGCAAAATCATACAGGAACTTTTAATGAGTTCATATGGAATCTCTTTAATGCCTTCCATTACATGGCAGACAAAGGAATTTTCTATGAATGTTCTTCATATGAACCCTTTGACAAAATCTTCTCTGATCACCTCCCCTTTCCTTTAACATTCACATTAGTCAAGCTGCTCCAAATGCCTCAATCACCCTCCACCCCTGGAAAAAAAGCACCCTTTTCAAAACCCTCCACCTGCCTTGATAGATCTGCTGCAGTCAGTGTGCTCAACAGCTCCCTTGCCTCTGTCTTCAATGCTCTTGCCCCATTCAAGTTCCTCACTATCTCCCAACCACATTGCTGGTAAAGTTGAAGACTGTGAACTGGAACACACCTAGTGCATGATTGGCCTTGTCATTCACCACAGATCTGGCTGGATTAACTAAAGCAGTGTTGCATCTCCCTTTCCTCATCCAAATCCTCCATTGCTCCAGAATTATCTGAGAGGGTAAGGACAACCGCAGGCGTGTGTTCACAACAAATCTTCTTCTCCAACCTCTTCCTCTGCTCCCCCTACATTAACACCAAATGCCAATGCAGGTGCTCATGAATTTCTTTGTCTCAAAGAAGACATCCTCTTGGCTGATTCAACCACCTCCTCACCTCCGCCTTCCTGAACTTGAGCCATGAGGCATGTATCCTATGTTGTCAATGCCTTCTCAGCTGAACTCCTCATCCAACGAGGCCATTCATGTCTGTGCCGGTTCTTTGCTAACGCAATCCAAAACTAATCCCACTGCCCTGCACTAACTTACTTTCCCCTGTTACTCCTGCCAACTTTCATTAGCTCCCTATACCTCCTACATATTGGTTCCAAAATTCTTGTCCTCATCTGCAGATCCCTCCATGGACTCGCCCCATTCAACCTCTTCAACTTCATCCAACCCAATGTTCCCGCAGGCGCTTTCCACTCTTCTATCTCTAGTTTCCTTTGCATGAACCTTCTGTCTGCTTCACTTTTATCTGCAAAACGTTTATCCAATTTGGACCCACACTCTGGAGCACTCTTTCTAAATCCCTCCACCTTGCTACCTCTCTTCACTCCTTCAAAAGCCTCTTCAGAACCTCCATCTCAATTCCTTTTACATAGAAACATAGAAAATAGGAGCAGGAGTAGGCCATTCGGCTCTTCGAGCCTGCTCCACCATTCAATATGATCATGGCTGATCCTCTATCTCAGTACCATATTCCGCTCTCTCCCCATACCCCTTGATGCCTTTTGTGTCTAGAAATCTATCTAGCTCCTTCTTAAATATATTCTGTGACTTGGCCTCCACAGCCTTCTGTGGTAGAGAATTCCACAGGTTCACCACCCTCTGAATGAAGAAATTTCTCCTCATCTCAGTCCGAAATGTCCTACCCGTATCCTGAGACTGCGACCCCTTGTTCTGGACCCCCCAGCCAGGGGAAACATCCTCCCTGCATCTAGTCTGTCTAGCCCTGTCAGAATTTTATATGTTTCAATGAGATCCCCTCTCACTCTTCTAAACTCTAGTGAATAAAGGTCGAGTCGACCCAATCTCTGCTCCTACGACAGTCCTGCCATCTCAGGAGTCAGTCTGGTGAACCTTCGCTGCACTCCCTCTATGGCAAGTATATCCTTTCTTAGGTAAGGATTTTATTGGAAGTCTTCCACACAACCACTATTCTGCAGATGGGGAAAAAAAGGTTCTCAGGGTAAATTCAGCAAGGATCTGGTCCTGCCATAGAGCCGCTCTAGATGGGATGGATATAGTGCTCTATGGCTGTAGGGCCGATGATGCAACGCCCACTCCAATCTAGCAAGGCTACGCACTAGGGGTGCAGACTTGCTGTGTGTGTCCTGTAATCTATACGCTGGTTTGGTTTGTTAATTTTAGACCTGTCTCTTCTAGTTCTGTGCTCATGGTCTAACTCAACGAAATGGCTCACATCATCACCTCTCAGTTGGTTCATGTTCCTCTTCAAGCTTCCTTTCTTCAATGAAAACAAGTTCAACTTTATGAGTCTCTGCTCATAATTTAGACCTGATGTCCTGAGTTATCCTGGAGGGTACCATTCTTGGTACCCTCTCCAATGTACTTTGAAGATAGCATGCCTGAAATTGCATGCAATATTTCAGATGTGACTTTACTTTTTTTATTATTCGTTCATGGGATGTGGGCGTCGCTGGCGAGGCCAGCATTTATTGCCCATCCCTAATTGCCCTCGAGAAGGTGGTGGTGAGGTAGACAAGGTTAGAATAATTTCTTTTGACTTACAGTCAAAGGCCTTTCCAATGTCCCTTGAACATTTGATTACATTAAAGAAGCCATAAAACAAGAAACACCCTTTTGGTTCCTCAAGCTTCTTCCAGACCATATACAATCTATCCCATTTATTTATTCTCCTGCAAAATTTCTCCTCGGCCCCAAAGATATCAGGTGAAAGTCCAGACTATGTATCTATCCTCATATCTCCACTATTCAACCCTAGTGGCTGCTTTCCACCAGTGACCATTTCCTTGGATGCAGCAGTACCAGGAACCGCTATGCCCTGCGGACTATCCCTGTCCTATTTGTCTTATAACCTTCAATCCAATTCTTAACCAAATATTTGTTTAAAAGAAATATTTTTCCTCCTTCACTCTAAACACTAAAGGTTCTTTTGATTGAGAAGGCGGATTGGTGTTGGCCACAGCCCCCTTTCTCTGCACCCCACTTTCATTTTCTCCCTTTCTCATTTGCTACCTCCATTCCTCTGGTATTTTTCTCTTTTTCTCTCACTCACATTTTCCCTCTACCTAGCTCTATTTTATTCTCTCTATAATTCTCATTCTTCCTTCTTTTTCCCCTCTCTGATTCTCCGTCCTTCATTTTTGCAGTCCCTCATTTACACTTCATTCATCCCTCTCTCTCATTCTCTTTCCACATTTCTCTTTCACCTCTCATTCTCCATGCTTTACTCCCTGTCTCCCTATCTCTTCCTTTCATCCTCTATCCCCCTCTAATATTTTTTCTTACCCTCTCCCTATTATTCCCCTCCCTTTTTCTCTTTGCCTCTACTTTCTCCCTTCCTTAACAATTTTCTGTTTCTGCCTCTGCACTAATTGCCAGACACAGTGCACAAGGAGGAGTTATGTTATTTGGGTGGCTCTCCCACTGTTTGGCAGGTTGCCTGTGCAGCTGTTCGAAAACCTTGGCTATATCCCATATCAGATCTGACATCCACAGGAACTGAGACGATCTGTTTAAGAAATTGCACATCAGAGGTTCTCCGATGGACAATATGTTTGTTTCTAAGAGCGTGTATTGCTCCATTCTGCAGCCTTTCTTGTTTTAGGTCTTCTTACCTTTGTTAAATTTCATTACAACATAATACTTCAGCAACCCAGGTAGTCTCCTTATTGGTGCTAAGGTCGCAATAAATTTAATGAGACAAACTGAGTTAATGGATATGATGCAATGCTTACCTTGTGATGGCATCTGTGGCCACTGATGTGTTTAGGTTTCTTTGGCCTAAAAATTTAGCCATGGAGAGCTTGTTTATTGATCCCCACCGCTACCTCCAGATCAGATCGCCCGCCTTCTCAACACTCGTGATCGCACTCTCTCCCGATCATCCTCTTCTCAGTCACCCACTCACTCGATCACCCCCCTTCCCGCTTACCCACCCTCTTGATCATCTTTAACAACTTATCTGAGAGCCACTGCTGGTATTGCAGCAGCCCGATCTTCCAATCAGCTTCGCTGGCAAGTTGCCTGGAGACGTCTATTATGTCTTCGCAGCTTGCTGACTCAATGAGGCCAAAGCCCAACAATCGGGTGCGCCTCAGGTCTCATCACGCTTGAATTTCTAGGCCTTTATGTCAGAACACTGTGTGATGCCTAGGGCTGGATTCTCCTCTTCAGGGTGGAGCAGCAGTGAAGTGGGACTGCTGCCCAAGCTGACTCTGCCTCAACCACAGGCCATTTCCCTTGGCTGGAGGTCATTCAATATGCATGGCGGGCTCTCGGCAGGATTCCCGCCACCAAAAGAGAGACCGAGGTAAGTGAATAGGGGCAAATTATGAATGGGGGCGGAGGCCTCACTCTCCATTCCCTAACCTCGGGACCGTTACCACTCACGATTACGGCCTACCAGTACCTTCCACATGGTGCTCCCAGGAATCGGCGATAACCACGGTGGATGGAAAGGAAATGGGCCAGGGACCCCCACTGGTAATTGTACTGAGAGGGTGGAGAAGTGATGGCCAACAGCAGTCCAGGTGGATGTGGGGGGAGGGAAATTGAGGTTAGTGTGCTGAGGTAATGGTACTTTGCCTCATTCTCTGCCGCTATCCAAGTCCATCTCATCGGGTTCAAGAGGAGAATCCGGTCAAAAGTTAGAATCTGGAATTTGCAGACCACAGAAGGGGAGTCCACTTAAAGGGGGCTGAAGAGCCCTGAAGATCTGAGGATTCAAATTTTTTTTGGCCTCAGATTGTGCTGAGGCCTACAGAGGGTAAGGTTGTGGGGCCAGAGAACAGGTAGAGGGGCCCACTACTGGGCTCTCAAAAGAGGGTTCAGTAGGCTATCTACTACTCCCCGAGGGATTACTCCCGCCCTTCTCCTGGCTGCAGGGGTCATTGACACTATGGAAGATGACAGGGAAATCAGGTGGGTTGCTGGGCCCTGCCTCCCTATTATCATTTATATGTGGTGGGGTGGTGAAAGGACAGGTGGTGACCTTCCCTGCTGGGTTAGGGGCAGAAAAATCTGGATCGGGGTGGTGAAGTGAAGGTAGCCTCGCCCCGATTTACCTTGATTTTCTGCCACTCTGCCACCCGACTTTAGATGATATAGCAAAGGAAATCTCATCCCGTCATCTCACAGACTTAAGGGAGCAGCTCATAGAAAGGCAGCCTCAATCAAAGGGAGTGTGCATGGATTTAGCAGGCAGCAGCCAGACGATTGTCTCTACTTTGAAACCTGAGCCAATTCAGCCTTGAAGGATTGAGCTAATATAAATTGTTTTCTGTTTTAGAGCCCATGTTTAGAGAGAAACTGGGTTGTGACTGTTTTTTTTTCATATACAGAGGATTGTAGGGAGATATATATGATTGCTGTGTAGTGCTCGGTCATATATCTTAGGTAAATAAACCGCTTATTGGTTCACAGTCTGTGTCTCGTCTTGGTGGAGTGCTTATTCAGTCCCACCTTCTATAAAGAGATATATTCCATTAGCTGGTGTATAGAGTGAGGGTTCTCTGTCATGATCCCATGGTCTAGCTATTATTTAACTAGATATTGGAAAGAAGGTGGACTCCAGACTGAAAGGGATACGAGGTCCACTTATCCCACTAAACCCCAGCCAAATAACATAACCCAGAAGTTGTGACAGGAACCCTTGTGGCCAGCATTACTACAGCACAAATGGCAGGAAATATGTCACTTTATGTACTTCCCTCATTTGCGTGGCAGGATAATATGCCCGCCTCATAAAACAGCAAAAATTTTGACAGCGGATGGGGAAGTGGCAGAGACCCATCGTATTCTGCCCCAATTTCCATGCCCACTCAGATTATGCCATTTTTATGCGAATTTGGCAGAGGAGACAGAAGGCTAAAGTGTTTATCATCCCCGTTGTAGGTAGATAAATAATTACCACTGTTACATAAATAATGGGGGAAGCATTTATTGATTATCTGTTTAGGGTGTGGGTCTATGAAGTGAATGCAGAGAAAAAAAATTAAAGTAATTTTCATCTTTCCTTCTTTACCAAATATCTCTGCAACAGTACTTAATGTCATCGAAGTAGTCTACTGAAATAAAAATGTTTAAATCAGGACTTTTGTTCAGAACCTCCTTCCGAACTTGAATAATATTAGAGTCCTTCCAGAACATGCTACTGTATATATGAACAGTGATTGTTTTTAAGTTCTCAGTGTAAATATAAATAAAAGAAAGACAGATGTTGTAACCATTTAGAATGTATTATAAAATATAAAGACCTACTTCTTCCTGACTTGCTAGTTTTGTCCTCAGCTGCATTTGTATTGAGCTCTCTATCCAAACTTGCTGAATGTATTTGCAACAGATCAGCTAGTGTATAGTATACATTGTTTTCTTTATCAAGGGTACCTCAGAAAAAGGTGAAGAGTTCATACCATGTTTTGTTATTCAAAAAGAATTCAAATTCACTTTACTGTTTCTGATAATGATTTCTCTGGGCAGTTTTGTCTGCAGTAACTTTCCATTGTTAGGAACATTGGAACAGGAGTAGGCCATTTAGCTCCTCGAGCCTGTTCAGCCATTCAATGAGATCATGGCTGATCTGTGACCTAACTCCATTTATCCGCCTTAGCCCCATACAGTGCAGGAGAGGGCGGGCTTACAAGCAGCAAATCCTGGTATGCTCTGTGAATGGCCAGTCTTTTAATTATTCAACTATAAAATAATTCTCACACGGACACGTCTGACAAATTGTCAAGTCTCTCTGCTAAGAATGATGGTTCTGGCAGCCCCATGGACTGCAGATTGAGGCTTATTGCATAGCTAAAGGTTTCCAATGGAAAATATTGTTATAGGCAGTTCAAACACAGAAATCGATAGGTATTCTGGTTAAGTTTAATCAATTTTCTTGTAAATCTGGTAATTTTTTATATCTTTATTATATAAAAATTTTATTTGCTATAGCATGGCTTCAGATTAGTGCAGAATCCAAGATGGCAGCCAAATAGATTTTCTGTGATTTGATTGGTTTACCTTCTTGTTTTATTGATAGCTGTTGCTGACTATTCCTGTTTGCTGCTTGCTGATTGATTCATTCCCTTCCTCTTCAGTAGTGATTTGTTATGGTTTTATAAATATGAAATTTGAGCAAATCAGGTGCAAGTGTAATAAAGAAATTTGAATGTAGATCGCTGTAACACTGGAAGTGCGATGGTTAAAATGCACAAGGGTCATTTTCTTCTTTGCCAGCTTAGTGAAAAACTGCAGGAGCAGATCGGCCGCCTCTCGTAGAACCACTTGATTTTCATTCCATTAAAGGTTCTAGAAAGGGCGAGTGATCTGCTTCTGCAGCGAAGTTGAAAATTTCCCCAATATTTTTACATTCATATAGATTGTCTTTCTCCTTGGTGGTGTAAGCTGAACAGTTTTGGTTAGGCTGGTGCAATGGAGTGGACTATGCCATGCCAAGCCAGAATAGGGTGCAACAAAGGTGTCAGCCTTGGCTCAGTGGTAGTACTTTTGCCTCTGATGTCAGAAGGTTGTGGGTTCAAGTCCCACTCAAGAGACTTGAGCACAAAATTTAAGCTGGCACTTCTGTGCAGTACTGAAGGAGTGCTGCACTGTAAACTATATGCTAGAGTGGCACTTGCACCCACAACCTTCTGACTCTGAGCTGGAGTCCTACCAATTCAAGTTGATACACAGATGAGTCTGAACCTAGACTATAAAGTTTGGTCGGCTATTTAACCCATGGAGGATCCTCATCTAACCTTATGAGCTAATTTTCAACAGAAATTACTGGACAGAACCTTAGCTGATTCTTTTCCTCATCATCTCAGTTGCTGATGCTAATTGTAACACCTCTACCACCACCCAGGTTGAGATCAGCTAACTCAGCATAGGCCTTGAACCAGGGGCCTTCTTGGCATAGTACAATGCCACACAGTGCATACACTGAGATCAGCGAAGCTTCATGATACTCTAACCTACCACATCGCCTAGTCCCCAATTTGTGTGCTTTCTAGGTCTGCGCACCATAAATGTACATTTATACACCTATAGGGACTCATTTGTTTTTTCTTCCTGCACTTATGTGTCTGTTATTGAATGCAAAGCTGCTGTGATTATGCAATGCTATTGATGCTTATCATTTGATGAATGGGCAATCCTCCAGTGTCTTTGATGAGAGTGTGTTACATCTGTGACTGAGGTGGGCGTAGGACAAGAGCAGTCAAGAATCCTTCGCATTGAGTTACAGCACAAACATCTACATAACAATACTTGTTCTCTGGGGTCACGAGAGAGGTTAATCTCTGCCAGATGAAGTGCAGTGCTACCCTGTTAAAGGGAAATTAAACCTCAATAAGAATCAAAAGATTTTTTGGAATAAGAAAAGGCCATTAGGCCCAAAAGGCCCAACCCATTTCAGAGATTAACTCCACTTTCGTACAATATTTCACAATCTCTTTTTTGACCAAAAATGCTTCTAATTATCTCAAACCCATTTATACTGTCTGCTTCAATGGACAACCCTGGTACCTTATTCTATAAAAAGCTCCATCCAACTTCACTCTTACTTCCCAATTTCCCTTGTGTTTGATCCCCTCACCATGGTGAACAATATGCCTTGATCATTTTTGTTTGCATAATTGAGAAATGGAGGCAGAAAGAATTTGTATTTATTTAGCATCTTTTCTCGTTCCCCAAGATATCACAAAGCACTTTGCTACTAATGGATTACTTTTCAACTGTTATGTAGGTAAATGCAGAAACCAATTTGCATATAGTAAGATCCCACAAACAGCAAATTAATTAATAACCAGATAATCTGTTTTGATGGCATTAGTTGAGGGAGAATAGTGCAATAGAATTTTTTATATCTCTCTGAGAGACAGAGGGAACCTTAGTTTAGCATTTCAACTGAAAGACAGCATCTCTGACAATGTAGCACTCCTTCAGTACTGTCCTGGAGAATAAGCCTAAATTATGTGCTCAGGTAGTGGGGCTTGAACCCACAGTTTTCTTGCTTAGAAGTGAGCGTGCTACCAAC
The DNA here is from genome assembly GCF_035084215.1 of Heptranchias perlo. Lineage (NCBI taxonomy): Eukaryota > Metazoa > Chordata > Chondrichthyes > Hexanchiformes > Hexanchidae > Heptranchias > Heptranchias perlo. The sequence continues at coordinate 34,465,548 of NC_090327.1, read as the reverse complement.
TTAGCCAAGTTGACACTCCTCTCCTTTCATTACATTACTCCACTCTCTTCATCCCTCTGTTCCTATCTCTATCACTAGGGACTTGTATGCAATACAACATGTTGTCCAATAAGTTACTCTCCTCTCTCCACTAGCCTACACCAAATCTCACTCTTTTGCAGTCTTTCTTGTCTCTATCACACTGTAAACAATTTTACAACACCAAGTTATAGTCCAGCAATTTTATTTTAAATTCACAAGCTTTCGGAGATTTTCTCCAGGAGAAAATCTCCGAAAGCTTGTGAATTTAAAATAAAATTGCTGGACTATAACTTGGTGTTGTAAAATTGTTTACAATTGTCAACCCCAGTCCATCACCGGCATCTCCACATCATGTCTATCACACTGGTAATTGATCCTATGAACTTTCTTCTCTTGTTTACTCTAAGTTCCAAATACACATCCTATAAACTTTACTTCTTCCCTGCATCCTCATTGAGTTGCAAACAAAATTTAACACATCGTTTCCTCTAGCTCATTCTTCCTCAACACTTCAAAACAATAGAACTCCTTACCTCCTGCAGTCTTCCTTTCCTCCAACAATCTACCCGTGTATAAAACCCAAACATTCTCATCATCTAACCACTCCTTCCTGATCCTATCTTTTGGTCATGATGTGGAGATGCCGGTGATGGACTGGGGTTGACAATTGTAAACAATTTTACAACACCAAGTTATAGTCCAGCAATTTTATTTTAAATTCACAAGCTTTCGGAGATTTTCTCCTTCCTCAGGCAAATGTTTCAAGATCTCCTTGAAGCCTACGCATTTATACATATTGAACAATAATAAATGGTGTTTACAGACTGCCTCTGCAACTGCCCGTTGCCAAGGCAATCACCGTGTTCAGACAGAGAGGTGTTACCTGCAGAACCTCCGAATACACATTCAATAAAAAAACAAACAGGGAAAAAAAAACAGAGAAAAAAAAACACAGAGAGAGGCAGAAACATCCGGAAGGCAGAGAGAGCCAGCAAATGACCCATTATATTAAAAACAGATAACATTTGTTCGCTGGTGGGGTAACGTGTAGCGTGACATGAACCCAAGATCCCGGTTGAGGCCGTCCTCATGGGTGCGGAACTTGGCTATCAATTTCTGCTCGACGATTTTGCGTTGTCGTGTGTCTCGAAGGCCGCCTTGGAGTACGCTTACCCGAAGGTCGGTGGATGAATGTCCATGACTGCTGAAGTGTTCCCCGACTGGGAGGGAACCCTCCTGTTTGGCGATTGTTGCGCGGTGTCCGTTCATCCGTTGTCGCAGCGTCTGCATGGTCTCGCCAATGTACCATGCTCTGGGGCATCCTTTCCTGCAACGTATGAGGTAGACAACGTTGGCTGAGTCACAGGAGTATGAACCATGCACCTGGTGGGTGGTGTCATCTCGTGTGATGGTGGTATCTGTGTCGATGATCTGGCATGTCTTGCAGAGGTTACCGTGGCAGGGTTGTGTGGCGTCGTGGACGCTGTTCTCTTGAAAGCTAGGTAGTTTGCTGCGAACGATGGTCTGTTTGAGGTTGGGTGGCTGTTTAAAGGCGAGTAGTGGAGGTGTGGGGATGGCCATAGCGAGGTGTTTGTCCTCATTGATGACATGTTGAAGGCTGCGGAGAACATGGCGTAGTTTCTCCGCTCCGGGGAAGTACTGGACGACAAAGGGTACTCTGTTGGTTGCGTCCCGTGTTAGTCTCCTGAGGAGGTCTATGCGATTTTTTGCTGTGGCCCGTCGGAACTGTCGATCGATGAGTCGAGCGTCATATCCCGTTCTTACTAGGGCGTCTTTCAGCGTCTGTAGGTGTCCATCGCGTTCCTCCTCGTCTGAGCAGACCCTGTGTATTCGCAGGGCCTGTCCATAGGGGATGGCCTCTTTGACGTGGTTAGGGTGGAAGCTGGAAAAGTGGAGCATCGTGAGGTTGTCCGTGGGCTTGCGGTAGAGTGAGGTGCTGAGGTGCCCGTCTTTGATGGAGATTCGTGTGTCCAAGAAAGAAACTGATTCTGAGGAGTAGTCCATGGTGAGCTTGATGGTGGGATGGAACTTGTTGATGTTATCGTGTAGTCTCTTTAGTACAGGGAACCCCCAGTTTCTGTCGTGACACTACAGACTTCCTACAAAAACTCAGTACCCACGGACCAGTTGAACCAGGAACACTTCTCACCACGATGGACGTCTCGGCACTATACACCAGTATCCCCCACGATGACGGCATCGCTGCGACAGCATCAATACTCAACACCAACAACAGCCAATCTCCGGAAGCCATCCTACAACTCATCCGCTTCATCCTGGATCACAATGTCTTCACCTTCGATAACCAGTTCTTTACCCAAACACACGGAACAGCCATGGGGACCAAATTCGCACCCCAATACGCCAACATTTTCATGCACAAGTTCGAGCAGGACTTCTTCACTGCACAAGACCTCCAACCAACACTATACACCAGATACATCGACGACATTTTCTTTCTATGGACCCACGGCAAGGAATCACTAAAGAGACTACACGATAACATCAACAAGTTCCATCCCACCATCAAGCTCACCATGGACTACTCCTCAGAATCAGTTTCTTTCTTGGACACACGAATCTCCATCAAAGACGGGCACCTCAGCACCTCACTCTACCGCAAGCCCACGGACAACCTCACGATGCTCCACTTTTCCAGCTTCCACCCTAACCACGTCAAAGAGGCCATCCCCTATGGACAGGCCCTGCGAATACACAGGGTCTGCTCAGACGAGGAGGAACGCGATGGACACCTACAGACGCTGAAAGACGCCCTAGTAAGAACGGGATATGACGCTCGACTCATCGATCGACAGTTCCGACGGGCCACAGCAAAAAATCGCATAGACCTCCTCAGGAGACTAACACGGGACGCAACCAACAGAGTACCCTTTGTCGTCCAGTACTTCCCCGGAGCGGAGAAACTACGCCATGTTCTCCGCAGCCTTCAACATGTCATCAATGAGGACAAACACCTCGCTATGGCCATCCCCACACCTCCACTACTCGCCTTTAAACAGCCACCCAACCTCAAACAGACCATCGTTCGCAGCAAACTACCTAGCTTTCAAGAGAACAGCGTCCACGACGCCACACAACCCTGCCACGGTAACCTCTGCAAGACATGCCAGATCATCGACACAGATACCACCATCACACGAGATGACACCACCCACCAGGTGCATGGTTCATACTCCTGTGACTCAGCCAACGTTGTCTACCTCATACGTTGCAGGAAAGGATGCCCCAGAGCATGGTACATTGGCGAGACCATGCAGACGCTGCGACAACGGATGAACGGACACCGCGCAACAATCGCCAAACAGGAGGGTTCCCTCCCAGTCGGGGAACACTTCAGCAGTCATGGACATTCATCCACCGACCTTCGGGTAAGCGTACTCCAAGGCGGCCTTCGAGACACACGACAACGCAAAATCGTCGAGCAGAAATTGATAGCCAAGTTCCGCACCCATGAGGACGGCCTCAACCGGGATCTTGGGTTCATGTCACGCTACACGTTACCCCACCAGCGAACAAATGTTATCTGTTTTTAATATAATGGGTCATTTGCTGGCTCTCTCTGCCTTCCGGATGTTTCTGCCTCTCTCTGTGTTTTTTTTTCTCTGTTTTTTTTTCCCTGTTTGTTTTTTTATTGAATGTGTATTCGGAGGTTCTGCAGGTAACACCTCTCTGTCTGAACACGGTGATTGCCTTGGCAACGGGCAGTTGCAGAGGCAGTCTGTAAACACCATTTATTATTGTTCAATATGTATAAATGCGTAGGCTTCAAGGAGATCTTGAAACATTTGCCTGAGGAAGGAGAAAATCTCCGAAAGCTTGTGAATTTAAAATAAAATTGCTGGACTATAACTTGGTGTTGTAAAATTGTTTACAATTATCTTTTGGTCAACCTTGGTACTGTCCTGAACTATTCACTTAGGTTTTGGTTTCTGGTAGATGTCATTGGCACCTACTCTGCTGCACTTCCACCAGCAGAACAGAGTCGAGAATTTTCAGCCGCTAACTATCTAGGCTCATACATGAAGTATGGTCTACGTGAGTCAGGTGAGGAGTTGCTTGATAAGAATGATGCAGCAACTCTGGAGAGGATGATTATAGCAACAGAAGGGATAAGGTTGAAACAATTTGAATAGAACTGAGCAGTGGCAAATTATTAACTGATAACTATCAAGTCTAGTATGGCTTAGTAGTCAGCATTTACCATTTGTCCATCACCCAAGAATTGAATATTGCCTTGCTCTTCTTTAAATTGTTGGAAAGCGGAGAAACGCTTTCTTTTCAATGTACTCCCACAATGTCTAATAAAAACAAACTACAGTTCTAAAAGTATCTGTTAGTTGTTTTTAAAACAAACATCCAATTTACTGCCACAGTGGAATCCTGGTATTTTGGGTCTCATGGAGTCACATAGTAGCCTCATTCATTTTAATTGGAAAAGCCCCATCTGCCCTCTCAGGTGGACATAGGAACAGGAGTTGGCCAGTCAGCCCCTTGAGCCTGTTCTACCATTCAGTTACATCATGGCTGATCTGTACCTCAACTCCATTTACCTATCATTGCTCCATATCCCTTAATACCCTTACCTAACAAAAATCTATCGATCTCAGTCTTGAAAATTTCAATTGACCCAGCAGCTACAGTCTTTTGGGGGAGCGAGTTCCAGATTCCCACTTGTGTGAAAAAGTGTTTCCCGATTTCACTCCTAACTGGCCTAGCTCTGATTTTAAGATTGTGCCCCCTTGTTCTGGATTCCCCCACCAGGAGAAATAGTTTCTCTGGATCTACCCTATCGAATTCCTTTATCATTTTAAACATCTCAATTAGATCATCCCTCAACCTTCCAAACTCAAGGAAATACAAGGCAAGTTTATGCAAACTGTCCTTATAATTTAACCCTTTTAAGCCCTGATAGAATTCTGGTGAATCTGCCACTCTACCCCACGGCACTATTCAAAGAGGAACAGGGGAGTCCTCCGGGCGTCCGGGACAACATTTATCCCATGACCAACATCACTGAAAACAGACTTTCTGTCATTTATCTCAATGTTGTTTTGTGGAACCTTGCTCTGTGCAAATTATCGTAGAATCATAGAAAATTTACGGCACAGAAGGAGGCCATTCGACCCATTGTGTCCACGCCATCCAGTCTAATCCCACTTTCCAGCACTTGGTCCGTAGCCTTGTAGGTCACGGCACTTCAGGTGCACATCCAGGTACTTTTTAAATGAGTTGAGGGTTTCTGCCTCTACCACCCTTTCAGGCAGTGAGTTCCAGACCCCCACCACCCTCTGGGTGAAAATAAAATGCTCAGCTCCCCTCTAATCCTTCTACCAATCACTTTAAATCTATGCCCTCTGATTATTCACCCATTTGCTAAGGGAAATAGGTCCTTCCTATCCACTCTATCTAGGTCCCTTATAATTTTGCACACCTCAATTAAATCACCCACAGCCTCCTCTGTTCTAAAGAGAACAACCCCAGCCTATCCAATTTTTTCTGATAGCTAAAATTCTCCAGTCCTGGCGACATCCTCGTAAATCTCCTCTGTACCCTCTCTAGTGCAATTACATCCTTCCTGTAATGTAGTGACCAGAACTGTACACAGTACTCAAGCTGTGGCCTAACCAGTGTTTTATACAGTTCCAGCATAACCTCCCTGCTCTTATACTCTATGCCTCGGCTAATAAAGGAAAATATTCCATATGCCTTCTTGACCGCCTTAGCTACCTGTCCTGCTACCTCCAGGGATCTGTGGACATGCAATCCAAGGTCCCTCACTTCATCTACACCTTTCAGTATCCTCCCATTTATTGTGTACTCCCTTGCCTTGTTTGCCCTCCCCAAAGGGATTACCTCACACTTCTCTGGATTGAATTCCATTTGCCACTTTTCTGCCCACCTGACCAGTCCATTGATATCTTCCTGCAGTCTACAGCTTTCCTCCTCACTATCAACCAATTTTTGTATCATCTGCAAATTTCTTAATCATGCCCCTTACATTTAAGTCCAAATCATTAATATATATCACAAAAAGCAATGGACCTAGTACTGAGCCCTGTGGAACCCCACTGGAAACAACCTTCCAGTCACAAAAACACCCATCAACCATTACCCTTTGCTTCCTGCCACTGAGCCAATTTTGGATCCAAATTGCCACTCTCCCATGGATCCCATGGGCTTTTACTTTTTTGACCAGTCTGCCATTTGGGACCTTGTCAAAAGCCTTGCTAAAATCCATGTAGACTACATCAAATACACTACCCTCATCGACCCTCCTTGTTAACATCATAAAAAAATGCAATCAAGTTAGTCAGACATGACCTTCCCTTAACAAATCCATGCTGACTGTCCTTGATTAATCTGTGCCTTTCTAAGTGATGATTTATCCTGTCCCTCAGAATTGATTTCAATAATTTGCCCAATAATTAGCTGCAGTGTTTCCCAGTGACTACACTTCAAAAATACTTTATTGGCTGTGAACCGCTTTGGGACGTCCTGAGGTCATGAAATGTATAATTCAAGTTCTTTCTTTCATTCGTTGCCACTGATTTGGGAAGCAATCTAGAATTTTGTTATCTATAGAATTATCACATTCATCAAGGGCTCTTTTCCATTCATGGAAAACAAATGAATCGCAGAATAGAATCCCCAAAATACTAGTTAAAATCCTGTGTAATGAAAATGGAACTTAGTTGCCATAAACCAGTGGCAAGAAAAAGCCACTGGTTTCCCTTTCATGGAAAAGCAGGTAGAATCGTGGACTGCAATTCCCCAAATCACTAAAAGAACCCACAATTTCATATAATAAAAACGGAATCTAACTTATTCGGGCAGCACAATCAGTGGCCATGAATTCACGAGTCTCTCCCATTCCTGTAACTCGCTGGATTTTTATTTCAAACAGCATAAAGATTTATCAGCCAAGAATGACAACCATTTACAGACTACATCTGTGCAATTTGGCCAACAATTACACAGCTATGCTCCAGGGATTATTTTAAGTCCAACTGACATTGCAGTCACACATGTGGGATGCCTGTGGTTAGTGGGGTGGGGATTATATACATCTGTATATTTTTCGCTGTTTACGTGAGTCAAAAAAATGTCTATCTGTTGACCTTCTTTACTGAAAGAACCTTTTCTGACTATAATTACTGCCAGCATTCTGTTAAAATGCTTTACTAATAAAGTAACTGGTTTGTAGGAACTCTGCTTTCCATGGGTGGTGTGTGTGTGCGGGGGTGTGTGTGTGTGTGTGTGTGTGTGAGGGAAAGGGCCCCATGATTATGTTCTGCTGTGGGGATTGACTTTGTTCCCGAGGTGGGTTATCACTTTATTTAGGGTGTGTTCACACTACAGCTCCAGTGTCGGTGCAAAGTAGTTTTGCTTCGCACCAGTGCTCGCAGCAGTTCTAGTGTAAGTGAAGTCTGAATCCAGGGTCAAGGTCTGACCTGACACCACAGAGATGTGGTGGAGGGAGTCTCACTCCACTGCGCCTCAGAGTCAGTTGGGCACAGGAGGCCAGATGGGGCCGGAATAACTGGTGGGAGCTGGTGACAAAGCCGGGTAAATTTTCATCCTCACTGCATGGGCGGTAATCTGCTGGATTAGATCGCCCATCCATTATATAACACGCTTGATTTTCGTCCACCTCCATGCAGTAATCTGCTGGGATTGGACAATCTGTCCACCAGATTACCACCCAGTCATCAAACATGAAAATCTATCCCTGGGGAATCCGGCCTGCTGGAAATTAGTGCAGGGGACTGGCTGGGACAGAACTTCCACTGGGCCCTAACATAGCTCCAGACATCAGAGGGGGGTGAGAGGGGGAGGGAATTCTCATGTCATCAAATTCCTCGGTCCCTATCTCTCTAATGTCCAGAGACCTTGATACCACGGTGAACCCGGCGTACAGGTCATTGGAGTGACAGAAGTGTGGACTAATCGGCGTCGATCCTGGCCTGGATTCCTCATTGGAAAGCTGACAGTGTCAGAAATGTTGTGTCCCCACCTCCATTTTATAAAAGTCGGCAAATAGGTAGCAAAACAACGATTTCTTCGCTAGTGCCGGCTAACAAAGGAGCAGCTGGTCAGTGCCATTCTTGCCGCCATCACTCCTCCAGCAAGCGCCCAACATAAACTCAAAGAGGTGCACTTCCACGACCTCCTGACCCCTGATGTTTGGGTGGGGTCAGGAGTGGATGCCACCGGCACCTTCTCCACCTCACGTTCACCAGCAGAACAGGGTCAAGGATTTTCAGCTGCTCATGACCTAGGCTCCCCCATGAAAAATGATCTACCTGGGTGAGGTGGAGGAGTTGCTTTGTTGAAAGGTATGATGTGGCAGCTGTGGAGAGGGTGAATATAGCAACAGAAGGGAAAAGGGTGAAACAATATGTATTTTTAAAATATTCTTTCTCAAGATGTGGGCATCGTTGGCAAGGCTGCCCCACTCCTGGACACAGGCCCCTGCCAAGTGGTGGGTTTGCATAAGTGGAAATGTCAGGCATAAGATAATGACCTGAACCCGATCTGACTTGCAACCAGACAGATGGATTGGGGGAGGGGAGGGAAAGAGAAGAAAATCAGCCCTCAGGGATCTTCCTCAGCCTCCAACTGATATTTGAGAATTTAATAATGGAAAATCTGGGAACAGTTAATACTCAGTGTAAACTACCTACAATTTAGCTCAAATTAGTCACCTCACTCAAAGGTTGTTTTCCAATTGCCGTGAAACAAAGGTACAAGACAGTGGGGGTTAAATTTGATAAACCCCAAAACCGGTCGTTCCGATGCAGGCAGCATGTGAGATTCGTGCTGCCTCATCATTCATCTGATTCCAATGCAAGCAGCCAGGCCGAGCTGCAATGTTCAGTGACTTCTCATCAGCAGGGGGGCCCAGATACCGCGTGAGTTGCTTGCACCTCTTAAAGACAGGCTGCACCTCTTAAAGGCAGCCTGCACCTCTTATTTGCAAAAAGTAAGATACGGGTCCACATGGAGTCTGAATGGAGATCAGATATCGCACACATAAAACACAGATGCAGGTCCCGTCCCTATGTTTGCAAACTGTTGAGTTATGTTAAAACATTGAATAAAGGTTGTGCACTACTAAATCCCACATCCTCCAATCTGCATAACAGACCTCACCTAACTGCCGATCTGAGTTTGTACCAGGCCTGTGAGAGAGTGTGTACCAAGGTTCTCAGATGATGCACTAGAGGCCTTGGTGCAAGAGGTGGACAGCAGGAGATGCATCCTATATCCGCAGAAGGGGGCTAGAGGCCCTCCAAACGTATGCTCCCGAGGCAGTGGGAGGCAGCAGCGGACAAAGTGAATGCCAGGCGCATAGCACCACGAACATGGATTCAGTGCAGGAAGAAGTTCAATTCGCATGAGTGATCAAGGTGAGTGAGGTCAACTCCTAGCAACTGCACCACTAGCCGCATCCACTGCTCCATGCACAACACCCCCATCACCCACATACCAACAAACTCTTTCAATCAGTACTCAACTCTTCCAATTAGATGCTTCCTCTCACCCTCACATTTTATCATTGTTGCAAGCCACACACCCACAACTCACACTGGCAGCTATTCAACCATTACAGCCACATCACCCAAACATCCTGCAGGATACTCACCGACACACCTCCTGCTTTCTTGCAGGAGAAGGTGGTGCATAACAGGAGGCAGCAAGTGGCAGTGGCATTTAGCCCCTTGAGCCTGTTCCGCCATTCAATGAGATCATGGTTGATCTATGACCTAACTCCATATACCCATCTTAGCCCCATATCCCTTAATACCTTTGGTTAACAAAAATCTATCAATCTCAGATTTAAAATTAACAGTTGATCTAGCATCAACTGCCGTTGGCAGAAGAGTGCTCCAAACTTCACCCACCCTTTGTGTGTAGAAGCGTTTCACTCCTGCAAGTCCTGGCTCTAATTTTTAGGCTATGTCCCCTAGTCCTAGTATTCAAGTAAAGGAGACCTCCAAAAACAGGTAGAAATGCATCAGCAGCCAGAAGCAATAATCCAACAACTAACCTGTAAACCCTGCATGGTCCCTTTAAATAGTGCTGGTGGGGGTCCTCCAGGCCATCTAAGACATGTTCAGCTGTTCGTGGTTAAGGCAATGCGTTGGCTGGAGCATTGAGTGCCAAAATGGTATCTATTCCTTTAAATCAGCGTTGCTCACTGATCTAACGCCATATTTTCCTTACTTTAAGTGATGCCGGCGTTCGTTATCTGCACGTGCGCAAACGCCTTTATCAAGATGGCGTCCAGCGCACGTCATGTTCATGCGCGCCAATTCCGGACATCATTTTGGGACCTTAGGAGGCCACGTAGCTCCTTAAAAATGGGTGCTACATGACCCAATTTCTAGCCCAGTGTCCTATCTACAAAAGAAAGTGAACTCCCATGTCCTGGCCAACATTCTTCCCTCAAACAAACATACAAAGAGAACAGATTGGGAGTTAAATTGGGTAACATCTGAAAACAGGTGTGGGATCGCAGTACGTGATTAACCTGCGCCTGTTCATAGCAATTCAGGTAGCACGTTAAATTCGTGATTTTAATGATCGCCACGTACAGCCAATGCTACCTGTGCTGTTCACTGGCTGCACACATCAGGAGGAGACCCAATATGGGCTACTTAAAGGCAGCCTGTACCTTTTAAAGCAGAGGTGCATTGTGGATGCTAGAAGTGTTGGGACTTGTAGTTTGTCTATTGAAATTTCTGAAGCTGGGAGAGAACGTGCACCAGAGTTTCCTGATGTTGCACTGGAGGCCTTGATGCAGGAGGTGGAGAGGAGGAGGCACATCCTCTACCCGCAGGGGAACAGGAAGCCCTCATGATTTGATTGTGCATTTGGTGTTGGCTTTTATGTCTGCAGTCAAGTGAGGGAGATAGCAATAAGTGTTGACAGAAAGAGGACGACATGATGACAATGGAAATGGGAGAGGTTAGGAGAGTGGCAGTGATGGTGAATGGGGAGGTGAATTTGAGGTCAGTGGAAGAGACCCTCAAAGAGCTGGTCTTGTAGACCCCTAGCAGAAAGGAGCTGCCGAGGTTGCCGTCTCTCTTCAACCTCCTCCTCTTCCTCGTCCTCTTCTTCCTCCTCGTCTTCATCATCCTCATCCTTCTCTTCTTGCTCCTCCTCATCATTTTGTCGCCTGGCAGGTGGTGGTAAGGGCTGCTCCCTCAAAATGGCAATGTTGTGGAGCATGCAGCAGACGACCACTGAAACACCACTGCAGTTCTCAAATAGTTAAAGGACTCATCAGTGAAGTTGAATTTTCTACCTTTGACATATCTTTTTGTATGGGGAACTGGGTGATAAAATACTGAGAACATTCTGCACTTTTTGACCTGCATGTCATTGTCGCACAACATGGAAGTAATTTCTTTACAGACGCTGAACTGCTTGATCATTGTGGGAGTCACTTCCCTATCTTCAGGAAAAAGAGGCTGGGCCAACACAGGCTGATCTGCAGACTGAAGGCACTGGACTTTGACCACCCCGGAATAAGCTCCGGCACCTTCTCTAGATCCTGCCCAAGAAGCAGCGCAACTCACTTCTCTAAGCTTCTACTAGGATGCAAGGTACAAAACAACCCTGAACACACTTGAGAGTAAGTGACACTCTTATTGTCATGCAGGTAAAATTTAATGCGACTAAGACCTTGTTTCATTTGCCTTGCTTCCCGGCTAGCTTGAACATTCTCAGGGCTGCTAGTTCCCGATTGATTATTTTTTAACCAAACATGTTCCGTGCAGGTTTCAAAATATTCCCCTGTACGGCCCAAAAATAAAGGCATCCTGAAAACAAAAGTTGGGAAGCACAGCAATTATTTTGACAAATATGAATATTAATTGCTTCATACCTAGTGATTATTGGCAGTTAATTTATATGTAATGCCCTTATGGTCCTGTGTAGCCGTTTGCTTCTGCCGTAAATGACTCAAATCCACTGAGAGGTATAATGTCCTGGACATGTGTATAGTGGGAGCTATTCCTGTAGAGAATAAAGGGATAAATTTTCCCTGCCCATGGAAATTCGGAGACGCCCTGTTCAAAAATTTCTGACCAAATGGTTGTTAAATTATGTGTGGAACATGTTTGAATTTCCACTATGCACTGCGACCAGGTGAGAAAGGGGGAACAACTGGAGTGAAGGTTGTTACTGCGACCCTCTGGACCTCATCCCTCGTGACAGATGCAAAGACCATGTTCATAAAGCCCTTGGACCAGGGTGCTTGGTTGCAAGTGGTTGGAGAGGGATGAGAAAAAATTAAATCAAGGGGAAGGTGATCAACTTTCTGGCAAGCCCTTACCTGCTAGAAAATGCGCAAAAGAAAGCAACTGGGGTTGACATGTTGTCAGAGTGGGTCGTTTAGTGGGTCATTCATGTAGCATCTTGCTGTGTTTCTCAGGATCTCCAAAAGTGCTTCATTGATACAATGAATAGAAGTAGAATGATTTTGGTGACGATGATGGTGCTGAGGGTGTTGGTGATGTTGGTGGTGATGATTGTGGTATTGATGATGGTAATTATGGTAGTTATAGTGATGGTGGTGGTAATGATGATGTTGATGATAATGGTGGTGAAGGTGGTGATGATGGTAGTAATTATGGTGGTGGTAATGATGGTGGTGATGGTGAGGGTGGTCGGTGATGATGGTGGTAATGATTCATAGAATCATAGAAAGTCACGGCACAGAAGGAGGCCATTCGGCCCATTGTGTCCATGCCGGCAGAAAAAGAGCTATCCAGCTTAATCCCACTTTCCAACGTTTGGTCTGTAGCCCTGTAGGTTATTGCACTTCAAGTGCATAGCCATGTACTTTTTAAATGAGTTGAGGGTTTCTTCCTCTACCACCCTTTCAGAAAGTGACTGCCAGACCACCAAAACCCTCAGGGTGAAAACATTTCTCCTCAGCTCCCCTCTAATCCTTCTACTAATTACTTTAAATCTATGCCCTGGTCACTGACCCCTCTACTAAGAGAAATAGGTCCTCCCTATCCACTCTATGTAGGCCCCTCTTAATTTTATACACTTCAATTAAATCTCCCCTCAGCCTCCTTTGTTCCAAAGAAAACAACCCCAGCCTGTCCAATATTTTCTCATAGCTAAAATTCTCCAGCCCTGGCAACAGGCTTTTGACAAGGTCCCACATGGCAGACTGGTCAAAAAAGTAAAAGCCAATGGGATTTACGAGGATATTGCCAGGGCTGGAGAATTTTAGCTATGAGAAAAGATTGGATAGGCTGGGGTTGTTTTCTTTAGGATTAAGCTGGATAGCTCTTTTTCAACCAGCACGGACGTGATGGACCAAATGGCCTCCGTCTATGCCGTAACTTTCTATCCTCGTAAATCTCCTCTGCACCTCTCTAGTGCAATCACATTTTTCCTGTAATGTGGTGACCAGAACTGTATGCAGTACTCAAGCTGTGGTCTAACCAGTGTTTTATACAATTCTAGCATAACCTCCCTGCTCTTATGTATCCCGTATGCCTTCTTAACCAACTTATCTACCTGTCCTGCTACCTTCATGGATCTGTGGACATGCACTCCAAGTTCTCTTAGTTCCTCTACACCTCTCAGTATCCTCCCATTTATTGTGTATTCTCTTGCCTTGTTCGCCCTCCCCAAATGCATTACCTCACACTTCTCTGGATTGAATTCCATTTGCCACTTTTCTGCCCACCTGACCAGTCCATTGATATCTTCCTGCAGTCGACAGCTTTCCTTCTCACTATTAACCACATGGCCAATTTTTGTATCATCTGCAAACTTCTTGATCAAGCCCCCTACATTCCTATAAGTCCAAGATTGTGATGGTGGTGACGATGATGACAGTGATGATGGTGGTAATTATGGTAGTGGTGATGATGGTGATAACAGTGGTGATGATGGTGTGATGAATGTCGTAATGGCGGTGGTGGTGATGGTTTTTGTAGTGGTGACAGTGGTTGTTGTGGGAGGGGGAGAATATGTTGCCAAGCTTAAGAAATATTTAAAAGCGAAAATAGAATTAACAGATTATCAACAAGATGAAATACTTTTCAAAGTGAAAGTACAGAGTGCAAATACTTTTATTGACTTACTCTGCACCGCGTTTGGTTAAAGATTTTAAAGAAATTATGCAGGTTAACACAGCTCTGTGACAAAAAATTGGATCTAATTCTTCAAAGGATCAGTTCAGATGAAAGTCCTTCACCCTATTTGAGTTATTCTAGAATTACAACCCCACCATCCCCCCCATTACAGCTTTGACAAGGCCACTCTCCCTTATACTCAGAGGCTGATTTTTGTCCCCATTTTCAATCGAGAACGGGCGGTGCTCAGGGAAAACGGCAGTGCATTATTTATTGCCCGGTTCCTGCGGGCAATACGCCTACTGTTATTTCCATCTGATCCCGGAAATGGGAGGCAGGCGGCTCATTAAATTATGCAAATTTGGTCCTATAGCATCCTATAGGATCCCAATGCAATTTTCAGGTACCAATGGGCAGAGCTTGTGCCTAATCAGCAGCCCCGAAAGGACTGCTGCCGGCCGCTCAGAAAATGTTAAGTAAAAGTTTTGAAAATGATTCTTGTGCGGTCCGGAGAAGCATTAACCTGCTGCTGGTCCCTCTGCTCCCCCCTCCACAAGATTACCTGCCATCCTTTTCAGGCACTGGTTCAGTGTAGGCAGCTTGCCGAGATTATACAATAGATTGGGCCTCACACCAATTCCATCGGGTGGGCAATGGGCTCGGAATGCCCATCTCTTGCCCGCCATAATTGGACACATGGAAATTCACCCCACTGTGTGAGAGTGAGGGGTGAATGGCAGCAGGTAGATCAGCAGTGGGAGTGGGATGGTTAGAAATGCACTGCCATTTTACCTGCTCTACTGCCCCGTTCCTGCCCAAAACAGAGCTGTAAATCAGCCCTAGTCACTCTCTCACGCACATGTTCACCATTTTTATTTCTATTTCCACTTTATTAACCCCATATCACCTGTATTTTTTTTCTGGTATCCATTGAACCATGTTTTTGTTTTGATGATGCTCTGTGGGTCGGAGGCCAACCTTCCCATGATGCCCAGTGGGGCTGAGGTCTGCCTTTCCATGATGTTCTATGGGTCAGACCCTACCTTCCTATGATGCCCTGTGGGGCTGAGGCCTACCTTCCCATGATGCCCTGTGAGGTCAGACCCTACCTTCACATGCTGTGCAGTGGGGTTGTGCCCAGATCTCCTTTGCTGCTCTTGGAATTGAGCCCACCCATGCTCCTGTGCCATGGTGGGTTGTGGCCAGCTCTGCTCCCGGTGCAACATGGGTATTAGAGGGGTGATTTTAACCCACTGGCGGGAACGGGCAGCCGCGCAGATAAAATTGCCTCCAAAAACTTACCGCCTGTTACTGCTCCATACTTGCCTGCCACCGCTTTAATTAGGCACTTTTCTGAGGCCGCCCAGGCTCCGCCCGACTCAGGCAGGAGCCTCATTAATACATGCAAAGCGGGGTGATATCATGTCATTTTTACCGCTGACTAAGTGAAGCAACCTTCCCATAAATCTCTGGGGGCCAGGAGGCCAGACAGCTCCCTTTTTAAGCCCTTTTGGACAAACAAATGGGATCTAAATGAGGCTGTGGGGTTAAAATAGCCCAGTCCGCAAATTGATGCCATTGGGGGTTGGAGGGAGGGGCAGTGGTGGGGGTTGTTGCTTGCCCCAACCCCTGCCTGGATGAACCCCACGCCCAGTTAAAATCCTCCCCCCCCCCCACAATACCGATGAAATGGGTCAGAGGCTAATGACGGTCCATTCTGATCATAAGGGCCAGGCGGCTTGGTTTTACAACCCTGCAAGGAATAAGAATGATGTGTGTCAACTGACAAATCAATAAATTCTTTCAAAAGGGAACTGGTTATTGGAAGAAGAGTTTAAATGAGAAGATATTAAAGGATATGGGCAATGAGGAGGGGACTGGGATTAAACTAAGTGGCCCATATTGGAGAGGACTTTAAGGGCCAACAATGTAATGCAGGACCAAGTAGGGTTGCCAGGTGCCCTTCCAAGAAGGAGATTAATGAATCAGTTGGGTTTTTACAACAATCCAGCAATTTTCACATTACGTTTTCCACAGATTACCAGATTTATTGAATTTAATTTCACAATTTGTCATGGTGACATTTGAACTTGAGATCTCAAGGTTACTAATGGCCTGTTTCTGTGCTGTAATATTCTAATATTTGAGAAAGGCATGGATGTTAGGGAACTTGGGGAAATAAATAGTGATGTCTTGAGGAGTGTACATATTACAGAGAGGGAGGTGCTGGAAGTCTTAACGCGCATCAAGGTAGATAAATCTCCGGGACCTGATGAAATGTATCCCAGGACGTTATGGGAGGTTAGGGAGGAAATTGCGGGTCCCCTAGCAGAGATATTTGAATCATCCACCGCTACAGGTGAGGTGCCTGAAGATTGGAGGGTAGCAAATGTTGTGCCTTTGTTTAAGAAGGGCGGCAGGGAAAAGCCTGGGAACTACAGACCAGTGAGCCTGACATCTGTAGTGGGTAAGTTGTTAGAGGGTATTCTGAGGGACAGAATCTACAGGCATTTGGAGAGGCAGGGACTAATTAGGAACAGTCAGCATGGTTTTGTGAGAGGAAAATCATGTCTCACGAATTTGATTGAGTTTTTTGAAGGGGTAACCAAGAAGATAGATGAGGGCTGTGCAGTAGACGTGGTCTACATGGACTTCAGCAAAGCATTTGACAAGGTACCGCATGGTAGGTTGTTACATAAGGTTAAATCTCATGGGATCCAAGGTGAGGTAGCCAATTGGATACAAAATTGGCTTGACGACAGAAGACAGAGGGTGGTTGTCGAGGGTTGTTTTTCAAACTGGATGCCTGTGTCCAGCGGTGTGCCTCAGGGATCGGTGCTGGGTCCGCTGTTATTTGTTATTTATATTAATGATTTGGATGAGAATTTAGGAGGCATGGTTAGTAAGTTTGCAGATGACACCAAGATTGGTGGCATTGTGGACAGTGAAAAAGGTTATCTAGGATTGCAACGGGATCTTGATAAATTGGGCCAGTGGGCCGATGAATGGCAGATGGAGTTTAATTTAGATAAATGTGAGGTGATGCATTTTGGTAGATCGAATCGGGCCAGGACCTACTCCGTTAATGGTAGGGCGTTGGGGAGAGTTATAGAACAAAGAGATCTAGGAGTACAGATTCATAGCTCCTTGAAAGTGGAGTCACAGGTGGATAGGGTGGTGAAGAAGGCATTCAGCATGCTTGGTTTCATTGGTCAGAACATTGAATGCAGGAGTTGGGATGTCTTGTTGAAGTTGTACAGGGCATTGGTGAGGCCACACTTGGAGTACTGTGTACAGTTCTGGTCACCCTATTATAGAAAGGATATTATTAAACTAGAAAGAGTGCAGAAAAGATTTACTAGGATGCTACCGGGACTTGATGGTTTGACTTACAGGGAGAGGTTAGACAGACTGGGACTTTATTCCCTGGAGAGTAGGAGGTTAAGGGGTGATCTTATAGAAGTCTATAAAATAATGAGGGGCATAGATAAGGTCGATAGTCAAAATCTTTTCCCAAAGGTAGGGGAGTCTATAACGAGGGGGCACAGATTTAAGGTGAGAGGGGAGAGATACAAAAGGATCCAGAGGGGCAATTTTTTCACTCAAAGGGTGGTGAGTGTCTGGAACGAGCTGCCAGAGGCAGTAGTAGAGGCGGGTACAATTTTGTCTTTTAAAAAGCATTTGGACAGTTACATGGGGAAGATGGGTATCGAGGGATATGGGCCAAGTGCAGGCAATTGGGACTAGCTTAGTGGTATAAACTGGGCGACATGGACATGTTGGGCCGAAGGGCCTGTTTCCATGTTGTAACTTCTATGATTCTATGATTCTATAATATTGAAGGATTAGACCTCAGACAATGAGAGGGGGTCACCCTAGATTGTGCATTCAAGGTCTTGTGTCTGGTTTGAACCCACGACCTTCTGATTCAACAACAACAGCATCAATAGCAACAATAACAATTTGCATTTATATAGCGTCTTTAACGTAGAAAAACGTCCCAAAGCAAGAGTGTTGCCAACTGAGCCTTCTTGACCTTTAACTTTGCATTTCTAATTTCTTTAAAGGAAGTGTGTTATTCCAGTGATTGATTGATGTGTTTTATCAGTTTGTCCAACAGTTGAAAATTAACAGGAAATGGGTAGACATGTGACTCCAGAGTACCATCAATAGCCCTTTCATTGTTTAGAACAGGAGGTTACTTTGTGTTTTGTGAAACGAGTTAATGTTTGAATTTTGACCCCATCTTTTGCTTTTTAGATTTGCTTATTATACTCAGCAAAGATAAAAAGAAAATCAGAAAACACTGGAAGGATACAGCAGGCCAAGCACCATCTGAGAATGATTTGGGTGTGACTCTTTCATCAGAAGCCAAACTGGGCTCTGGCGAACCTTTCCTTTCTCTTTCAGATGCTGACCAAACTGCATTTCCAATTTTTATTGAATTCAAAGTTTCTGTTTGGACGTGGGGTACTTTTTTTTTGCCCTTGAGTTGTGAGCTGCATTTATTGCCTGTCGTCCCTGATAGTGTTAGGCCACTTCAGAGTCAACCATGTAGTGCAGTAGAGCTGCCAAGTGCCTTTCCAAGGAGATTAGTGAATCAGCTGAATTTTTACAACAATCCAGCAACTTTCACAGATGGATCACCAGATTTATTGAATTCAATTTCTCAATGTGCAGTGGCTAGATTTGAACTTGAGATCTCAGGGATACTATTCAGCGCTACCATAACCACTACACTGTGGTGATTGGCTATATGTTGGCACTAAGGAGGAGATGGGGCTCAATGAAAGTAATATCTGATTAAAGAGCTCATGGGGTAGAAATCAGTCTGGATCCATTTAGGCATCCTCCTAGGACACATAAAAAATGGGCCCCACGAATTTAGCAGCGGGTCCAATGTCTGTGCAGATTGGGCACAGACCGTCCACTGCTAAATTTTGGTACGCTTTGCCCCCCTTTAATGCCTGAACAATGCGTGTAATTAAACACATTTTTACCATGGCTCCATCAGAATTCATTCTTAAAAATCACTTCCAGCGGAAGATCCTTTCATTTTTGTATCCTTCCGGTTATTTCTCATGGAATATTTTTGTTTAGTTTTAACAGCAGTTGGAACACTGAGGGTAACTTATGAGTAGAGCAAGTGAATGTCCCATGTGAAACCCTGCAAACCTCTACCCCTACCACATGTAACAAGGTGTCACGGAATCATAGAAGCATAAGTGGAGTCCATTCGGCCCATTGAGTCTCTGCCAGTACTAGCTCTTCAACTAGAACTGTCTGCCCTGATTTCATTTCCCTGCCCTTTCCCCGTATCCTTTTCAAGTATTTATTGAATTTCCTTTTAAATTATGTTACAGTCTCTGCCTGAATAGCCACTCGTGGTAAAGTATTCTCGCTGGGAACTTCCCCTGGGCTTCTCCTGACTGTTGAACTTCCTCCCAAAGTTACGGTGGTGCAGCTGGTGAAGACCTGAGGAAATTCCCGGTATTAACCCTCTGCATGAAAATAAATTCTTCTAATGTCCCCCTTTGCTCTTCTAGTGAACGATACCTGAGTATTACAAGCTTGGACAAAAAGTCCCGGACACAGTGAAAATGCCTGTTGATCTGTTACTTTCCCTATTTATGCCTCCTTGCGCAAATTGCCTTCAAAACAACACTACAAAAGTAATTAAAGTGACTTTGAAGCGCTTTGGAATGTCCTGACAGTTTCTGACAGTTGGCGATCTGAGCACCTGACGAGGGGAATGGCTTTCACTGAGATCGGAGGGAGAGGCTAGCATCTTTTCTGACCAAATTACTTAGCCAGACACATGGAGGGTAATTTTCAACTTCCCCTCCTGGTAGCCTGGCAGAACCCTTTGTAGAACCCGGCTGATTTTCATTCTGCGATGGTTATATGGCCAAAACTGAAGTTTTTCACTGTGTCCTTTTGTCATTAGTGATTCCACCCATCGAGTCTGCTTCTGGCGAAGGCAGAGGGACAAAAGCATTAAACAAATGTCTTATTTCTTTCAAAAGCAAAATCCTGCAGATGCTGGAAATCTAAACTAAAAACAGAAAATGCTGGAGAAGCTCAGCAAGTCAGGCAGCATCTGTGGAGAAAGAACGGTTCTGACGAAAGGTTTCGACCGGAAATGTTAATTCTGTTACTTTCTCCACAGATGCTGCCTGACTTGCTGAGCTTCTCCAGCATGTTCTGTTTTTATGTCTTATTTCTTTTATGATTTCAGTCAATTAACGCTGAAGGATTGAATTGATCTGGATCAAACAAAATGGAGAACAGGGACAAACTGAGGCGGACTCAGTCACTACGAGGCCTCTCTACTGCATCCTGGGACATCTGGGACAAAGACTCAAAGAGAATTTCGGTCTCCAAGCTGGTGGCCAGGTATGATAGGGCATGGGCTGTGATGGAGGGGTTTACACAATAGCACAATAGGAGAAAAGTGAGGTAGAGCGTAGATTCTCAATAGGGAAGAGTGAAACAGAGAGCTTATGCGATGGAAGAACTGGCCTTTACTCACATTACAGCTGTAAATGCATTTCCCTCAACACAAGACAACACAGATGAGAAAGGGTCCTCTGTCTTCTTCAAGCCTTAGCCTTCCACAGCCCATGCAGCAAGTTTCCTGATTAAATGTTCTTGCCGCATCGATGCGCACAGCGAGAGCACGTATCAGGAATTCGGGTTTGGAGATCAGCAGGCCTGATTCGCGCACAATATTTATAGTCAATTAAAATGAATCGTGCGAATGAGATGTGCTGACCGTCATGCCTGAGTTCTGATCTGGACGCCTGTCGTGTGAAGCTCTTCCCCTCTCCCATCCCATGCAGTGCACTGGATCGTGGATCTACCCCTCCATTTAAAAAGGAAAAATTTTGCCAAGTTCCCCCATCCCCCCTCCCCCACAGGCTAACTCAAACACAACCCCAAAAATACAGCTTGCATTACTTATTCTTTCTTTATAATATTCCTATTACAGATTAGAATATGTTTTCCTCTCCTATCCACTTTGTGTTCATAGTTAGTGGCACATAAAGGAATATCAGTTACACAACACTTCAGTTACAGCGAGTGAGCCAGCTGTTACAAACGCAGACCTCCCGTACAGTTCAAATTCCCTGATGTATATAATTTCCTGTTCCTCCAATTGTCATTCTCACAGCAGCCAGCAGAGGGGGAGCATTAAAGGGCATGGGGGAAAAAAAATTGATAAGGCCTATTATTGGGCGCGGGTACCGTGATCCGCTATTAACCCGCACCCAATGGCCCCTGCGCAGGCAGGACGAGACTTTTGTGAGGCCTGAGGACTTACCTGCAAGCTGCGTTGGAAATCAGCGTTGAGAGAGGATTCAATGCAATTTGCACTTTCCACTAGCAGGGGGAGCCCCAATCTCTTAAAAGGAGGCGGTCTCTTAAAATCTCTTAAAGGTAGCAGGTCCCTGTTGTTTGCTAAAAAAAATAACAGTATGCTGTCTGCACGGAGTCTGAACGGAGATCAGACATTGCACAAGTAAAACACAGGTGCAGGTCCCGTCCCTATGTTTACTGATGAGTTATGTTAAAACATTGAATAAAGGTTGCACACTACTAAATCCCACATCCTCCAATCTGCATGCCAGACCTCACCAATTTGCTGATCTGAGTTGGTACCAGATCTGCGAGAGTGCGTGCACCAAGCTTCTCAGATGATGCACTAGAGGCCTTGGGTGCAAGAGGTGGACAGAAGGAGGGACATCCTATATCCACGGTGGGGGGGGGTGTGTGTTAGGGCAGAGGACATATGCCCAAAAGGCAGTGGGAGGCAGCAGGAGGCAAAGTCAAGGCCAGGTGCGCAGCACCACTAACATGGATGCAGTGTAGGAAGAAGTTCAATGCTTTGACACGAGTGGTCAAGGTGAGTGAGGTCAACTGTCAAGTGGCATCTCCTGCCAACTGCATCATGCACGAAACCCCCCAGCCCCCACATACCAATAAACTCTTTCCATCAGTACTCAATTCTGCCAATCAGATACTTCCTCTCACATGATCAATGTTGCAAACCGCCCGCCCACAACTCACAGGCCACACACACTGGCAGCTATTCAACCACGAAAGGCACATCACCCATACACACATCCCACTTTCTTGCAGGAGAAGGTGGCATATATCAGGAAGCAGCAAGTGGCAGTGGCATTTAGCCCCTCGAGCCTGTTCCGCCATTCACTGAGATCATGGTGTACCTGTGACCTAACTCCATATACCCGCCTTTGCCCCTTAGCCCTTAATACCCTTGGTTCACAGAAATCTATCAATCTCAGATTTAGAATTCACAATTGAGCTAGCATCAACTGCCATTTGCAGAAGAGCGTTCCAAACTTCTCCCACCCTTTGCGTGTAGCAGCGTTTCCTAACTTCACTCCTGCACGTCCTGGCTCTAAATGTTAGGCTATATCCCCGCGTCCTAGTATTCAAGTATAGGAGACCTCCAAAAACAGTTACAAATGTCTCGGCAGCCAGAAGCAATAATCCAGCCACTAACCTGTAAATCCTGCATGGTCCCTTTAAATAGCGATGGTGGGGGTCCTTCAGGCTCTCTAAGACACATTCAGATGGTTGTGGTTATGACTGTGCGTGGAGTTCAGCATTAAGTTCCAAAATGGTGTCTACCACTTTAAATCAGCGTTGCACACTGATTGCATCCATGTTCTCCTTACTTTAAATGCTGCCGGCGTTTGGTATTTGCGCCTGCGCTAATACCTATACCAAGAAGGCATCCGGCGCACGTCACGCTGGAAACGTGTGTGCGCAGCCAAGACACCATCTTGGATGTTTGGGAGGCCGCATAGCGCCGTAACAATGCGCGCTACATGGCCCAATTTCTAGCTCCATATTTTTTTTGTTTCTGACTCATGCAGGAACCCAACACACTCCGGGAATTCCCCCACCACCCGCCAGGAAAATGCTGGTGACAATGTTTAAAAGTCCCCAATCCAAACTCCAACAGGCCAACCATCCAGTTTTGACATTGGGCAGCTGTACTTTGGGGGGTGCTGTCCACCTGCCCATGTTGACTGGCGAACATGAGGGCAAAGCAGAATCCTCCTCACAATGCGTTCTTTTTAAAAATTAATTCTTGGGATATGGACGTCATTAGCAAGGTGAAGGTGCTTCCACAGTGGACTCCTACCTTCTGTTGCTGCAATTGGAAGTGATTTACAGGAGCGATTATCAAACAAAATTTGATACATAAGGTGATATTAGGACATGTGGAGATAGGTTTTATGGCGAGCCATAAAGGAGGAGAGAGAGGTAGAGAAGCAGAAAGGTTTAGGGAGGGCCTAGCTTAGGGCCTAGGCAGCTGAAGGCACGGCCGCCAATGGTGCAGCGATTAAAATTGGGGTGCACAAGAGGCAAGAATTGGAGGAGCGCAGAGATCTCGGAGGGTTGCAGAACTGGAGGAGGTTACAGAGTCAGGGAGGGCGAGGCCACGGAGGGATTTGAAAACAAGGATAAGAACTTTAAAATTGAGGCATTCCCGGACCGGGAGCCAATGTAGGACAGCGAGCACAGGGGCGATTGATGAATGGGACTTGATGTGAGTTAGGATACAGCTGCAGAGTTTTGGATGAGCTCAAGTTTATGGAGGGTGGAAGATGGGAGGCCAGCCAGGAGAACATTGGAATATTCAAGTTTAGAGGTAATGAAGGCAGGGATGAGGGTTTCAGCAGCAGATGAGCTGGGGCAGGGGCGGATGTTACGGAGGTGGAAGTAGGCGGTCTTGGTGATGGAGTGGATATGTGGTCGGAAGCTCATCTCAGGGTCAATTGGACACCAAGGTTGTGAATGGTCTGCTTCAGCGTCAGACAGTGGCCAGGGAGAGATGGATTCGGTGGCTAGGGAATGGAGTTTGTGGTGAGGACCGAAGATAAGGGCTTCAGTCTTCCCAAACTTTAGTTGGAGAAAATTTTTGCTCATTCAATACTGGATGTTGGACAAACAGTGTGACAAATCAGAAACAGTGGAGGGGTCGAGGGAAGTGGTGGTGAGGTAGAGCTGGGTGTTGTTTTCGGATGATGTCGCCTAGGGGCAGCATGTAGATGAGAACTAGGAGGGGGCCGAGGATAGATCCTTGGGCGACTCCAGAGGCAACAGTGCCGGAGCGGGAAGAGAAGCCATTGTAGGTGATTCTCTGGCTACGACTGGATAGATAAGAATGGAACCAGGTGAGCGGAATCCCACCCAGCTGGACGACGGAGTAGATGCATTAGAGGAGGATGGTGTGGTCAACCATGTCAAAAGGTGCGGACAGGTCGAGAAGGATGAGGTGGGATAGTTTACCACAGTCACAGTCACATACGATGTCATTTGTGACTTTGATTAGGGCCGTTTCAGTACTGCGGCAGGGGCAGAAACCTGATTGCAGGGATTCAAACATGGAGTTGCAGGAAAGATGGGCATGGATTTGGGAGGCGACAACACATTCAAGGACTTTGGAGAGGAAAGGGAGGGTGGAGATGGGGCGGTAGTTTGCAAGGACAGAGGGGGTCCAGGGTGGGTTTTTTGAGGAGGGGAGTGATGACGGCAGATTTGAAGGGGAGCGGGTCAGTACCTGAGGAGAAGGAACCATTAACAATATCAGCTAACATGGGTGCCAGGAAGGAAAGTTGGGTGGTCAGCAGTTTGGTGGGAATAGGAGGTGAGTCTCATGGTCAAGATGAGCTTGGAGAGGGCATGAGGGGAGATAGGAGAGAAACTAGGGCTAGGGCAAGGGGGAACCATAGGGGAAGTTTGGCTTGGTCGACTAGAGGAAGTGAGGGAAGCGGCAAAGGCAGCTGAACGGATAGTGTCAATCTTAGTGATGAAATAGCCCATGCGCTACTTGCACTTGTTGCTGGAGGTGAGGGTGGAGGAGGCAGGGGAGTGGGATTTAAGAAGACGGTTTTTAGTGGAGAAGAGAAACCAGGGGTTATCTTTGCATTCCAGGATGATTCTGGAATAGTGAACAGTTTTGGCAGAGGAGAGCAGGAACCGATGGTGCTTTACATGGTCCAGCCAGATCTGGAGATGAATGGCTAAACCAATTGCCTGCCATAAATGTTCAAGTCTGCATCCCTTGGACTTAACGGAGCGGAGATGAGGGTCATACCAGGAGGAACCATCAGGGTGAGAGTGAGTAATGGTTTTAATGGAGACAAGGGCATCAAAGGTGGAGGTGAGGGTGTGATTGAGCAGATCGGTAGCTGCAGAAATGTCGTGGTGAATGGAGGGCCAAAGGCTAGACAGTTGGGAATTTGAAAATGTAGTTGTAAGTGACTTGGCGGTGAGTTTTTTTCAGGGGCAAACACAGAAGGAAGTGGGGTTGGGAGGGCAAAGTGGGATGTGGGTGGAGAGGGATATTAAGAAGTGATCAGAGATGGCCTTATCTGTGATCGACACAGTGGGAATAGAGAGGCCACGTGAGATGGCAAGGACGAGGGGATGGCCATGAATATGGGTAGGGGAGGTTAAATGGAGGGAGAGATTGGGGAGGATAGGAGGCCAGTGAACTCAGAGGAGAGAGAGCATAATGAGTACCACTGCACACTGCACATGGGAATTCTTCTGAGTTCAGGGATTCTCACCCACAGTGTGCAATGGGCGTGGAAGGCACAGGGAAAGATGGGAGCAGTGCTTGGGGTGTGGTGGAGGGGGGAGGGGGGGTGGGGAGAGGAACCAAAGGAGACTATCAGCATTATCCAGACCCTTATTGAAATGCAGCATCAGATGTCATGGGGAGGGGCAATATAGGAAGGAATGTACACAGCTCTATATTTGCTGGCTGCAGCCCTGATTGGAATGTTTTTTGAGACTGGGTTTGAATCCCTTAAAAGAAAAAGAAAATTAATTAAAATGTTTTTCTCCCATTAACAGATCATCTGTTGCTGGGAGAAAGAAGTTTGAAATTGTACAGAAAAATAATTCATTCCCAAATGGTAGAAAGTCATATTCAATAAAAAAGAGCAAAAGTCCCTTGCTTTTTAGATAAAGAAAAATAGAAGGCCAAATTCACTGCTAAATGTAGGTACGATAGTGTAGGGTTATGGTACTAGACTGGAAATAAATCTGGTCATTTGTGGCTGGCACCAGAAAAACAAAAATGACCATGAAAGCTGCAGGATTGTCGGTAAAAAACAACTAATGTCCTTCAGGGAAGGGAGCCTGTCACTCCTACCCGGTCTGGCCTACATGTGACTCCAGTCACACATATGCCGGGAATTCCCTCAGGCCTTCTCCCATTGCTCCGCTAGTGATTTGGCTCAAGTTCGGCTGAAACCCCACTTACGTGCGCAGGCAATGCGGGAGAATGCCCGAGGAAATTTCCGGCATATGTGCTTGATTTAATGCCCTCAGGGCAATTAGGGATGGGCAATAAATGTGGGCATGCCAGAGTTTCCCACATCCCAAGAACAAATTTAAAAAGATTCCAAAATATAGAAAATGCACCAAATAAATATAACTTTTCTTCTTATTATTCATTCTTGGAACATAGGCATTGCTGGCAAGGCCGGCATTTATTGCCCACTCCTGGTTGCCCTTTGAGAAGGTGGCGGTGGGTATTCTTCTTGAACTGCTGCAATCTGTGTGGTGAAGGTACTCCCAAAACGTTGTTAATTCAAGGATTTTGACCTAGATGAAGAAATGGTGATATATAACCTAATCGGGATGGTGTGTGACTTGGAGGTGAACTGGGAGGTAATGGTGTTTCCATGCAGCTGCTGCCCTTGTTGTTCTGGGTGGTGGATGTCGTGGGTTTGGGTGGTGCTGCTGAGGAAGACTTGACCTCCCACTTTGAAAGCCTTGTGTAGTTGAACCCCTAACTCTTTTTGCTCTTCTACCCCTTTTAAAGATTTACCATTTGTATAATTAATCTCCTTATTCTTCATCCCAAAATGTATCACCTCACATTTCTTACCATTAAATTTCATCTGTCATCTATCTGCCCAACCTATTAACCTGTCAACATCCTCCTGAAGCTGCTTACAGTGCTGTTCACATTTGGCCACACACTGGCACAGGCACGATGGGCTGAATGGCCTCCTTCTGTGCTGTAAGATTGTATGATTCTACGATTCCTTATTTTTGTGTCTGCAGACTTTGATACTGTACCAGCTACACGTGAGCTCAGATTATTTATCTATATTGAGAAGATGCCTAGAAAACCTAGGGACAGGTCTGTGGTAAAGTCCATGATAGAACAGATTGGCAAGAGCCAAAGCTTATGGACGCCCACAAGATTACAAAGTACATATGGCAAGTTCTGATCGGAATTATTACTTACAGTTTCATTATTTATTAAAAGGCTCCTGTAGTGCAGAATGCTGGTGCTGAGTATTAATACACTCGCCCTTAGTACCATGGAGCAGAGACGGAAACAGGTTTGAGGCCAGTTCCACTCGCTCCCTGATCTAGGCTGTAGTGAGCAGAGAAGTGCTCAGTGAAGGCTGTAGCATCTCTCACCTGGGGATGGGAAATTGGAGGGAAAAGTTCTGACTGGGAGGTCTCTAGTGCCTCCTTGCTGTGAGCACTAGATCGTAGAATCATGTTTGTAGTTACAACTGATTCCATCCAAAACTGTTTTTGGTTTGTTCTCATAGATATCAAAGCACAGATAATCTAAGGAGCACAGAATCAGAAAAAGAAAAGCAAGAGGTGAGTAAACCCTTCCAGTGCTTTTCCTTATTGTGCAAAGCATTCCATTCATGAAGCAAAATACATTGTATGTAGTGTTTTATCCGTCTTCATGACAACAATATTTGTCAATTTTCTTTTTCTGCTCAAGGTGAAAGATTCGTGTCATACTTTTGCTACGCTGTCATAAGACCATAAGACCATAAGAGATAAGAACAGGAGTAGGCCATTCGGCCCCTGGAGCCTGCTCCGCCATTCAATGAGATCATGACTAATCTGATTTTTACCTCAACTCCACTTTCCCACCTTTTCCCCATATCCTTTGATTCCCTTGCTGATCAAAAATTTGTCTAACTCAGCCTTGAATGTATTCAATGACTCAGCCTCCACAGCTTTTTGGGGTAAAGAATTCCAAAGATTCACGACCCTCTGGGAGAAGAAATTCCTCCTCATTTCCATCTTAAACGGGCGACCCCTTATTCTGAGACTATGTCCTCTAGTATTAGATTCCCCCATGAGGGGTAACATCCTCTCAGCATCTACCCTTTCGAGTCCCCTCAGAACCTTGTATGTTTCAATAAGATCTTCTCTCATTCTTCTAAACTCCAATGAGTATAGACCGAACATGTTCAAACTTTCCTCATAAGACAACCCTTCCATACCTGGAACCAACCTAGTGAACCTTCTCTGAACTGCCTCCAATGCAAGTATGTCCTTCCTTAAATAAGGGCACCAGATCTGCATGCAGTACTCCAGGTGTGGTCTCACCAGCACCCTGTACAGTTGTAGCATGACTTCCATGCTTTTATACTCCATCCCCCTAGAAATAAAGGCCAATATTCCGTTTGTCTTCCGGATTACCTGCTGCACCTGTATGTTGACTTCTTGTGTTTCATGTACGAGGACACCCAGATCCCTCTGTACCGCAGCATTTTGTAGTATTTCTCCATTCAAATAATATTTTGCTTTTTTATTTTTCCTCCCAAAGTGGATGACTTCACATTTTCCCACATTATATTCCATCTGCCAAATTTTAGCCCATTCGCTTAACCTGTCAATATCCCTTTGCAGACACTTTGTGTCCTCCTCGCAACTTGCTTTTCCACCTATCTTTGTATCATCAGCAAATTTGGCCACAAGACATTCTGTTCCTTCATCCAAGTCATTGATATATATTGTAAATAATTGAGGTCCCAGCACTGAGCCCTGCGGCACCCTACTAGTAACAGATTGCCATTTTGAAAATGACCCTTTTATCCTGACTCTTTGTTTTCTGTTAGTTAGCCAATCCTCTATCCATGCCAGTACATTACCTCCAACACCATGAGCTCTTATCTTGTGCAGTAAACTTTTATGAGGCACCTTATCGAATGCCTTTTGGAAATCCAAATATACTGTTCCCCTTTATCCACCCTGCCCGTTACTTCCTCAAAGAACTCTAATAAATTTGTCAGACACGATTTCCCCTTCATAAAACCATGTTGACTCTCCATGATTGTATTATGAGTCTCCAAATGTCCTGCTACTACTTCCTTAATAATGGATTCTAGCATTTTCCCAATGACAGATGTTAGGCTAACTGGTCTATAATTAACCACTTTCTGTCTCACTCCCATCTTGAATAGGGGTGTTACGTTTGCAGTTTTCCAATCAGCTGGGACCTTTCCAGAATCTAGTGAATTCTGGAAGATTACAACCAATGCATCCACTATCTCTGTAGCCACTTCCTTTAAGACCCTCGGATGCAAGCCATCAGGTCCAGGGGACTTGTCAGCCTTTAGACCCATTAGTTTACCTAGTACTTTTTCTCTAGTGATAGTGATTGCTTTTAGTTCCTCCCTCCCCTTTGCCCCTTGATTTTCTACTTAAATCATGCTTAAGTGATGTGCGAATGTATCTCAACATGATTTGTGACACTGCGTTGGGCATTTTTAAGCCTATGAGGAGATCCACGCCCCTATAAAATGGACATTGTTGTTGGTTGCTGGTGATTGAATCCCTTGTGTAGAACATGATGGTTCCAGAGCTGCTGGGATCATATACTGGTCAAGAATGTATAACAAAAGGTGTAAGGTTACACTGGTGTTCTGCAGTTTGCTCAATTTGCCTCTGAGAAGAGGGTGGGACTTTTCAGAACATTTCCTTAGAAGATTAATTGGGTGGGAGTAGAGGACGTGAGAGAGTGGATAGAACATGGTCTGTGCTATAGTACATGGTCTGTAGTAGAGTCCATGATCTTTGGTAGAATCCATGAGAGAGTAGATAGTCCATGATCTGTGGTAGAGCCCATAAGAGAGTGGATAGTTCATGGTATGTACTAGAATCCATGATCGAGGGGATAGTACATGGTATGTGCTAGAGACCATGATAGAGGGGATAATACAAAGTATGTGGAAGGAATAGGTTTCATGAACTAAATGGCCTCTTCTTGGTCCATGATTTTTTGCATTCTTGTGATTTCAGATTAGAGATGCTACCTGGAGGGAAAGAAATGCAGAGCTACCTAGGCAGCTTGGAATAGGGGGTGGTTGTCACTTGAGTCCTACAACAGCAGCAACAGCGACTTGTATTTATATAGCACCTTTAATGTAGCAAAAGGTCCCAAGGCACTTCACAGGAGCATTATCAAACAAAATTTGACACCGAGCCACATAAGGAGATATTTGGTCAGGTGACCAAAAGGTTGGTCAAAGAGGTAGGTTTTAAGGAGTGTCTTAAAGGAGGAGGAGAGAGGTAGAGAGGCGGCAAGGTTTAGGGAGGGAATTCCAGAGCTTAGGGTCTAGGCGGCTGAAGGCACGGCAGCCAATGGTGGAGCGATTAAAATTGGGGATGCGCAAGAGGCCAGATTTGGAGGAGCACAGAGATCTCAGAGTGTTGTAGGACTGGAGCGGGTTACAGAGATAGGGGGGGGCAAGGCCATGGAGGGATTTGAAAATAAGGATGAGAATTTAAAGCAAGTCGCTTTAAGATCATCATTAACATTGCTTGCTAGCTGAGAGAAGTTGCTGAGCCTGACACTGTGAAGGAGCTGATTAATATCAGTATAGATACAGTCTATGATGTCCCTCCAGCTTCAATACTTGATTTGTGTTGAGTTAGCTGAGCACAAGTGAGGCTCAGATGGCACACTGCATTTGGCTTTATTGCCCCTGTGCTGATGAAAGGAAAAGTCAACCATGGTTGCTAGTCCTGCATGCTGACCAGTTTTCCTTATCCAGAGTCACACATCTTTATGGGAAGAATACAGGGTCAGGTTCAATTGTGAAGACCCAATGGTTGAATAGCATGCCAGCACTCATTGACTAGGTTCAAACATGTGGAACGGTCACTGGAGTGAGGCACTGGATTGAAGCCAGCAACCACTGCACCCCAGCAAGACAAAAGACAAAGGGAGAAAATTGGTGGTGGGGAGTTGTGGGGGGCAGCGGGGGCAGGTGGGGGTGGAGTGTTTTTATTAAAAAAAGAATTAATTGTGCTAAGAAAGAAATGTAATTTTAGTTTGAAAGTAGTAAAGGAAATGTGTCCTTTCTAAGATTCTGTCTCCAGCAGCTTCATCCATAAACAAGATAGAGTCTTTAAGAAGGCTGTTTGAGAGGAAAGAGATGCAGCCTCATGACCTCGCTCAACGAAGGTGCAAATCAATGGAGAACCTGTCTCCAAGTGAGAACACTGCCGTTGACGTTAGAATGCTGCGGGCCCTCTTTGAAATACCTATCGGTAAAAGCAGCTCCCAACAGGTATCGGCGGGGTCGAAAGTCAAAATGGCCCCATCAAGCAGCACAGCAATTCCAAGCTCTTTGCCGTCCGGGACCAAGGTGAATGAAGGGAGATACAGCACGAGCACATCCCCCAAGGAGCCACTCATCATCGCTGTTCCTGAAAACACCTTCAAAGAGGTAAGTTAAGATTGACTCATGATTTATATCTGATTATTTATTACAGCACATTGCACAACATTCGACCAAAGTTGAAGAGAACACGCAAATTACTTGTACCAAAATCTCAAAGGGCCACCATCTTCATTGAAAATCATTTGGTATTTTTTTTAATTCATTCTCAGGATGTGGGCAAGGCCAACATTTACTGTCCATTCCTAGTTGCCCTGATAACTGAGTGGCTTGTTAGGCCACTTCAGAGTGTAGTTAAGAGTCAACCACATTGACTGGTGTCACATATAGGCCAGACCAGGTTTCCCCCCTGAAAGGACTTTAGTGAACTAGTTGGATTTTTATGACAATCTACCAGCTTCACTTTTACTGATACCAGTTTTTAATTCAAATTCTTAAACTGCCATGATGGGATTTAAACTCTCACTCTCTGGATTACTAGTCCAGTAACATAACCACTACATAGTGTGGTGTTGAGCCCAAGTAACAAAAAAGTCCATGTTCTACTCCTGAATTGGATGATCTCAGCCAGTTTGCCCCGATAAGGTTATTGGAAAATTGGCCAGGTCCTGCTCGCCATCCAGTAATTCATGCTGGAAAATGCCGAGTGGGGAATGGACTCTGCTCTATATGATGTCCTGCTCACATTCGGGTGAAAATGAATATTTGTGAGAGTGCTAATGCTTCATTGATAGAGCCATACTGAAGTGTAAATCACTGCCTTCAGGAGGTGAGAAGGAAGAAAATTGAAAGAAAAATAAGTGACTTGTTGACAAAGACGTGCTCAATGAGACTTGCAGCACCACATCCTCATATCACAGATCATGTCTTTCAAGGTTACGGGAGTTGGACTTGTTCTATTTGGAAAGGAAGAGTCTTTGAGGTAACCTAAATGAAGTTTTGAAGATTATTATTATTCAAGAAAGGAGGAAGAGAGAAAACAGGGAACTTTCGGCCAGTTAGCCTGACATCAGTGGTGACAATGCTGGAATCCATTATTAAGGAAGTGGTAACAGGACACTTTGAAAATCCTAATAGGATTAGGCAGAGTCAACACGGTTTTATGAAAGGGAAATCATGTTTGACAAATTTATTAGACTTTTTTGAGGATGTAACTAGCAGGGTAGATAAAGGAGAACCGGTAGATGTAGTATATTTGGATTTTCTAAAGGCATTCGATAAGGTGCCACATAAGAGGTTGTTTCGCAAGATAAGGGCTCATGGGATTGGGGGCAATATATTAGCATGGATAAAGGATTGGTTAACGGGCACAAAACAGAGAGTAGGGGTTAACGGGTCATTTTCAGGTTGGCAGGCCGTAACTAGTGGGAGGCCGCAAGGATCAGTGCTTGGGCCTCAACTATTTACAATCTATATTAATGACTTAGATGAAGGGACCGAGTATAATGTATCCAAGTTTGCTGACGATACAAAGATAGGTGGGAAAGTAAGCTGAGAGGAAGACACAAAGAGTCTGCAAAGGGATATAGAAAGGTTAAGTGAGTGGGCAAGAAGGTGGCAGATGGAGTATAATATGGGGAAATGTGAGGTTATTCACTTTGGTAGGAAGAATAGAAAAACAGAATATTTTTAAAATGTTGAGTAACTATTAAATGTTGGTGTTCAGAGAGATTTGGATGTCCTTGTACAAGAAACTCAGAAAGTTAGCATGCAGGTACAGCAAGCAATTAGGAAGGCAAATGGAATGCTGGCCTTTATTGCAAGGGGGTTGGAGTACAAGTGTAAGGAAGTCCTGCTACAATTGTGCAGGGCTTTGGTGAGACCACATCTGGAGTGTGCACAGTTTTGGTCTCCTTACCTAAGGAAGGATATACCTGCCATAGAGACAGTGCAACGAAGGATCATTAGATTCATTCCTGAAATGAGAGATTGAGTAAAATGGGCCTATACTCTCTGAAGTTTAGAAGAATGAGAAGTGATCTCTTTGAAACATATAAGATTCTGAGGGGGCTTGACAGGTAGATGCTGAGGGGTTGTTCTCCCTGGCTGGAGTGTCTAGAACTAGGGGGCATAGTCTCAGGATAATGGGTCGGACATTTAAGACTGAGATGAGGAGGAATTTCTTCACTCAAAGGGTTGTGAATCTTTGGAATTCTCTACCCCAAAGGACTGTGGATGCTGAGTTGTTGAGTATATTCAAGGCTGAGATCGATAGATTTTTGGACTCTAGGGGAATCAAGGGATATGGAGATCAGGCAGGAAAGTGGAGTTGAGGTTGAAGATCAACCATGATCTTATTGAATGGTGCACACTGCTCCTATTTCCTATGTTCCTAATTTATGGAAGCAGATTGACAAAGGTGATCACCATAGTGGAGGGTTCAAATACCAGGGGGCAAAAGGTAGAAATTAAGCTAATTACTAGGTACAGAAATCAGACAGAACTTTTTCACCCAAAGCGTCATAGAGTTGTGGAAACAGATACCACCAAGTCATTGAACTGGCACCAATGGGTGATTGGATGCATTTTCACATAATCAAGCTGGTAGGTTGGGCTGAGATCAACCAAAAAAGGATGGGCTTGTTGGGTTTCATGGGTTTTTCCTTTTGCTAAAAATTCTTATGTTCTTTATCCTGGCAATTGGAACATCGCAAGCACAAGCCTACATCCTAGCACTTCATGCCAATGTACAGTGCTGCTCCAACATGCTGCCTCACTACGTCATTAATTGAGTACAGTAAGTGAAAGGCCCTGATAGGGTGTAGGTAAGGTCACACAGTGAAAGAGATTGGGCCATTGACTTATACTGTATACTTACAAAGACAGGCAATGCTACAGGTGCAAGTACGCCACTCCCCGCCCTGTTGGGAAAAGCCCAGAAATCCAGGTGTAACTAGTCTCCTCCCCTTTTTTCCTCTGCTTTGCTCCCAAAAACTGAGCATTCCCCAGGTGCAAAGGAGAGAAACATCTCTCTAACTGTGCGTTTTAGTATTTTCTGTATTTACTTTTCTATTTATCCTATCAAGATCTAAACATCACAGACAAGGAGCTTTCCGTGACCCAACCAGGGATAGTTGTTAGCCTCTGATTTTTTTTTGCCTGCCTGACCTTTGCCCCTCTCCCCTTGCCTCTCGCCCTCCATAGTTAGACATTGATATGAATAACTGATCCAGACTCTTCCTTCAGGTCACGTTTTCATTGGCCCCCCCAAGTTCTTCAGAGTCTAGGCATAACTACATGATATCTGTCACAGGCCATCTGATTTAAGATGTCCTTGGAACTCTGAAAAGTACAAAGGCCAGCACCAAAATAAATGTCAACTTCCCTTATGGAAACTGTTGCAAACATGCTTGCTTGGACTTCAGTATGCTCCATTCATGGGATCATAACAGGATGTTACAACTGGCCTCCATGGCTCAGAGGCAAAAGAATGCTGTGGTACCGTAAATAGAGCTTGACATAACATTCCTTTATCTTTGACCCTCAAAGGTCAGTCTAATGTCCTTCCCTTGATGTCAGGGAAGAAATTAAACCAATGTTTCAACCTACTGCATCAATTGATGTTATCGAGGATATTTTGTTCTCGCAGATTTTCTTCTCTGTTCTTCCCTCATCTCCTGAAGGCACTGATTCTTCTGGGTTGAAATTGTGCTGTGCAATGTTATAATGACTAACACGAGGGCCCTTGATCTAACAAAAGAGAAGAGATTAAGCTGATTATGGTGAGAAAAATGGCATACTGTGGGTAAATTATTGGGGGGGTCACAGGGAAAATTGTCAGGGTTGTTACTGTCTGGAAAAGTTGATGGGAACAGATCAAGAGGCAGACAAAGAAAAACATGATTCGAGGATGTAATGGTGCTTATATTCAGTACCATTCTCATTAGTGCATTGGCTCAGTACCACACCCAGCAGGGTATTTACTCAGCTTCAGGAAAGTCAAAGCCCAGAGTATACATGGGCCCCGACATTTACGAGGAGGTGGGGAGGACTTTACTACTGTACCATACTAAGATACCAAGATACTATGAGGTCCTGCCGAATTTAATGGCAGGACCATATAGTATCATAGTATGGTACAGCACAAAAGGAGGCCATTCAGCCCATTGTACCTGTGCTGGCTCCTTGAAAGAGCTATCCAATTAGTCCCACTCTCCTGCTTTTTTCCCATAACCCTGTAAATTTTTTCCCTTCATATATTTATCTAATTCCCTGTTGAAAATTATTATAGAATCTGCTTCCACCACCCTTTCAGGCAGTGCATTCTAGATCAGAACAACTCGCTGCATAATAAAATGTTTCTTCATGTTGCCTCTGGTTCTTTTGCCAATCACCTTAAATCTGTATCCTCTGGTTACCGACCCTCCTGTCACTGTCAGTTTATTCTTATTTATTCTATCAAATCTGATCATGATTTTGAACACCTCAATCCTTCTCTGCTGTAGGAAGAACAACCCCAGCTGCTCCAGTCTCTCCACATAACTGAAGTCCCTCATCCCTGGTACCATTCTAGTAAATCACTTCTGCACCCTCTCTAAGGCCTTGACATCCTTCCTAAAGTGTGGTGCCCAAAATTGAACACAATACTCCAGCTGAGGCCTAACCAGTGTTTTATAAAGGTTTGGCATAACTCCCTTGCTTTTGTACTCTATGCCTCTATTAATAAAGCCCAGGATCCCATATGCTTATTTAACAGCCTTTTCAACTTGTCTTGCCACCTTCAAAGATTTGTGTACATACACCTGCAGGTCTCTCTGTTCCTGCACCCCCTTTAAAATTGTACCATTTAGTTTATATTGCCTCTCCTCATTCTTTCTACCAAAATGTATCACTTCACACTTATTTGCATTAACTTTCATCTGCCATGTATCTGCCCATTTCACCAGTCTGTCTATGTCCGCCTGAAGTCTGTTTCTATCCTCCACATTATTTACCACATTTCCAAGTTTTGTGTCATCTGCAAACTTTGAAATTATACCCTCTATACCCAAGTCCAGGTCATTAATATATATCAAAAAGAGCAGTAGTCCTAATACTGACCTCTGGGGAACAATATTGTATACTTCACTCCAGTCTAAAAAACAAACGTTCACCACATTTGAATTTTTTTTCTCCATTTTCCAGCAGGCGGTTGGCCAGATTGAAAGGCTGGCTGGCTGTCAGGTGGAAAAGCCTGCACTAGAGGGCCATAGCCGGGGACCGGAGAGGAGGGAGGGAGGGACGGACAGATCGTGGGGGAGAAGAGATTGCGGAGTGGGGGTGGGGGGGGAGATCACAAGTGGAGGGGATGATGATGGAGATGGGGAGGAGGTCGCGGTGGGACAATTGCAGGTCGGCCTGGAGATTGCGGGGAGGGGGCCTGGAGCTCGTAGGAAGGGAGGCAGATTGTGGGAGGTTAGCTTGGGGGGCCAGGGAGAAGCACTCCTGCTCCTCCTGGCCCACAAGCAGTGTTGGTAAAGCACTTACCTGCTGGATCCGGCAGTTCTCCATTAAATCTAAATGGCTGCTAAAATCTGAGGCGCCCATATTTATTAACATATTTATATTATTGACCTGTCTCTCAAGAGTGAGTTACTCTCCAGTCCCCCAACTCCCCCCGCCCCCCCCCAGTTAAGACAGAAGTAGGCGCCTTCGTGGCAGGTTAGGGTTGGGTTTCACATTTTAAAGAATTTAAACCCCCCACACTCCCCATCGCCCCTGTCCTTGGGGGTTAAAATTCCCCCCCATGGTGTTTGTTTGATATTAGATGGGATTTTTGTTTCTTTATTCATTCTGGGGATGTAGGCATTGCTGGCAAGGCCGGCTTTCATTGCCCATCCCTATTTGCCCTGAGAAGGAGGTGGTGGGTCTTCTTCTTGAACCGCTGTAGTAGTTTGATACAACTGAGTGGCTTGCTAAGCCACTTCAGAGGGCAGTTAAGTATCAACCATGCTGGTGTGGGACTGGAGTCACATATAGGCCAGAGTGGATAAGCACAGCTGGTTCCCTTCCCTAAAGGACCTTAGTGAACCAGTTGGGTTTTTACAACAATCTGACAGCTCGATGGCCACTTCATGATACCAGCTTTTTATTTCCAGATTTAAAAAAAAATGAATTCAATTCTCAAACTGCCATGGTGGAATTTGAACATAAGTTCTGTGGAGTCCAGGCCTCTGGATTATTAGTCCAGTAACATACCCACTACACTGCTATTCACATTGTTAGATTCTTACCTGGTAAAAATCTCCAAGTGGTGATTTGGCACTTTTACTGTCTTCTGCTCATCCTCATTTCCAACTCCATATGGGTCCTTCAGGATCTTAACTTCCTTCCTGAGCACCCTCTTGCTGACATCAATCCTCACTAAAATATCATGATTTCTCTGCTCAAATCTACAGGAACCAAAATCTAGCCAAGAACTGTTGCCTGAAGAAAGAGACCCTGTACAACAACAACCAAAAATACTGGCGAAAGAGCTGGGTAAGTAGTGCTTGAAGCAATCACAACAGCAATGTACGCGTATGTCAGAGATTGTACTGCGCTGAAATAAGGCAAAGTCAAGTGATAAGCAAATAAGTCCATTTTGGTTATCAATACATTGGGAATGGGTTAAACACTGGTGGTGGTGAGAAAAGTGTCAGAAGATTGAGAGAGAGACATGGGCCCTTCCATCTTGAAAGGAGGTGACTGGGAGGAGACCTCGTAGAGGTATATTTAATAGTAAATGGTATAGGAAAGGTAAATATGGAACATTACTTCAACTTAAACTGTGACAGTGGGACAAGGGAATGAGGTTCAAACTACCAAAAGGCAAATTTAGGACTGATATTAGGAAGTTCTTGATATCATAGAATCTTACAGCACAGAAGGAGGTCATTCGGCCCATTGTGTCAGTGCCGGCTCTTTGAAAGAGTTAATCAATTAGTCCCACTCCCCTGCGCTTTCCCCATAGCCCTGCAAATTTTTCCTTTTCAAGTATATATCCAATTCCCTTTTAAAAGTTACTATTGAATCTGCTTCCACCACCTTTCAGGCAGTGCATTCCAGATCATAACATGCTGCAAAAAAAAAAATCTCCTCACCTCCCCTCTGGTTCTTTTGCCAATTATTTTATATCTGTCTCCTCTGGTTAATGACCAGTGGAAAGAGTTTCTCATCATTTACTCGACCAAAACCCCATATAATTTAGAACACTTCTACTAAATCTCCCCTTAATCTTTTCTGCTCTAAGGAGAACAATCCCAGAGTGAACTACAGTCATCAGTACAGGAAATATATTTCCAGGTAGGGGAGTAGATATAATTAAGAGACAATTGGATAATAGGGTTACCCTGGGATTTTTTTGAATAGCCTTGCTCATCTGTATCTATCTTGTAATCTTGTGACATAAACATAATTTAAAGCTTAAAGTGTGAGAGGCTGGGACTAATACTCAGTGGTACTGAGGGTTGTGGGTTTGAGTCCCACATGACTCAGCAGCTTAGGGAGAGAATTCCTGAGAGCAGGGCTATGATGGCCAAAGACTCTGCCACTGATTGTGAAGGGGCACAGGCATACGGTAATCCAGACTCAAAGGAACGGAGGGCATGGTCTGGGATTTAGAGATGAAGAAGGT
The DNA here is from genome assembly GCF_035084215.1 of Heptranchias perlo. Classification (NCBI taxonomy): domain Eukaryota; kingdom Metazoa; phylum Chordata; class Chondrichthyes; order Hexanchiformes; family Hexanchidae; genus Heptranchias; species Heptranchias perlo. The sequence goes on along the minus strand of NC_090327.1, from coordinate 34,426,276 downwards.
GTGGAGGCTGGGTGTAATGAGGCCACTTGTAAATGGGAATGAGTATTTGGAAATCACTGCACTGGGAGATGGGGTGTCAGTAGAAACTGATGCAGTACTGCACTGAAGTGTCAGCCTAGATTTTGTGCTCATATCTCTGGAGTAGGAGTTGAACCTACAACCTTCTGACTCAGAGCCCAGAGTGCTACCACTGAGCCACGGCTGGGGCAATAGTTGAGGTGAACTGGACTTAGTGGAGGGTGGTTTAAAAAAAAGTAAAATAAAATCTGTTATTCAGATCAACGGCATAAACAAGAGGGATGGAGAAAACTACTGGATTCGAATAAATGCATTCAGTGAATGGAGGAGGGCGATCTACAACATCAGGTGGGGGGCTGTTGATTCAGCAAACACAATTAGGATGTCGGGGGGGATCTAGAAGACTTGTCTGGGAAGGGAGAGGGTCTTTTGATTCAGAGGGTTGGTAGTGGGGAGCTTTACCAATAGTGCACAAGCCAGTCCTGGGGTTGGGGGGAGCTATCGTTTCAGTGAATATGATTCACCTGATATAAAAGCAGAAAATGATGGAAATACTCAGCAAGTCTGGCAGCATCTGTGGAGAAAGAAACAGAGTTAACGATTCAGGTTGATGACTTTTTTTTATTCGTTCATGGGATGTGGGCGTCGCTGGAAAGGCCAGCATTTATTACCCATTCCTAATTGCCCTTGAGAAGGAGGTGGTGAGCCGCCTTCTCGAATCGCTGCAGTCCGTGTGGTGAAGGTTGATGACCTTTTGTCAGAACTGGAAGTAATTAAAGATTTAACAGTTTTTAAGCAAGTACAGAGTAAGGCAAAGGAGGGAGGGGAAAGGAAGGGGAGGGGAGGAAAGAACAAAAGGGAAGGTCTGTGATAGGGTGGAGGGCAGGAGTGATTAAATGACAAAAGGGATGATAGTGCAAGGCAAGAAGTGTGGTAATGGGACAGGTTAAGAAGCAAAAGATTGGTCTAGAGGAGCTATAAATAGCAACAGCAGAACCATTACCAGCACCTGCTGTCCTAAAAAATGGGAGCAGTGGTTCCACTCCCCTCCCCTTCCTCCACCCCCCCCCCCACCCTTTGCCTGGCTCTGTACTTACTTAAAAACTGTTAAATCTTCAACTTCTTCCAGTTCTGACGAAAGGTCATCGACCTGAAACGTTAACACTGTTTTTTTCTCCACAGATGCTGCCTGACTCGCTGAGTATTTTCAGCATTTTCTGTTTTTATTTTGGATTTCCAGCATCCACTGTATTTTGCTTATGATTCACCTGATATTGTGTTACACTTGTCATATTGGGGTGGAGGAAGGTGTGGAAACCTGTAAACATTTCCATTGACAGTAAGTTATAGCAGAGGAACAGATCCCCCCATGGTTTGCGGATATATCAGGAACAGGAGCCTAGAAATTATTGGCGACGATGCCAGCCTTAACGTGATCGTGTGACATTTCTCCTTCTGCTATTTTAACAGAGGCGTTAACTCATTTTAAAATAAATCCGATGATGCTTACTAGCAGACGGAGGAACATTGTACGAACACATTAAGTCTCCGTCCGCTTATTTTGCCAGTTATTTCTAGGCTAAGGTTTACTCACTTCCTAACTCTAAGTTAGTTTTAAAAAACACTGTTTATACAAGACTAATGGGTAGTGGAGCTTTAAAACATTTGATAGAATTTGGAGCTGCCTCAGCTTATAGCTGATGAGGTCATAGATATGAGCCTGTGCAGCTATTAGCTCTCTGCTTGCTCACCAGTGACTGTTTTAGAATACACTCGGTAATCACTCACTCTGTGTGCTCACAATGTTCTTAATCTACCCAGTCAAATCTAGGACAGTTTTTCACTTTATTGAGTAATATGCTCCAGTGCTAACTCTTAAAAAAACAAGATTGGCAAAGAGATCCTGGGAACGATTTTTTGGGTGGGTTACATGCCCTATGTGCCAGTTCGTGTGATGTAACGGATGGAAAAAGGGTAGAGACTTGCAATTTCAAGTCTCTGACCCATTGTGCGTGACAGACTTTTCTGCTGGGCATGGAGGCAAATGCAGGAGGCCAATATGACGCCAGAAGTTTATCAGATGTCCTTGGGGCGTGGGGCATAGCCCTGCGAAAGTGCTCATTTTTGCCGCTGTTTTCCATCTGGAAAACAGTCACAACGATGAGCAATTTCTAACCCATTGTTCTTCTCTTGTTCCCTCTATTACACTGTCCTACACTGTTTTGCTCCTGTCTGCATCCTACATTATGTTGAACACAAGACTATTACACCATCTCCTACTCAAACTCTTCCTTTACAGGGAGCTCAAAACTGAGGAACTCCTTACCTCCCTTAGTCTTTCCATTTCTCATATAACCTACCCAAATTTGGTGTTACCTGCCCATTAATTCCTTATTGGCCTCATCTTCCCTCCTACCTTCTTCTACTTTACAGGTGTTCTGCTGTATGGAATTTGAACTTTGAACCTAGGCTTCTCCATTAAAAAAACACCAATGCTGCTCTATTTCCCAATACTCTTAGTCTTCACAATCTTCCTACTGTGCTAAATTTGAGAGCTTTGAAGGGAAGAGTCTTCCCTTATTTAGCAGCATTGTACTCATTGGATGTGAGATGAAAGATTAACTCACAAGTTTCTAAATGAACTGATTAATCCATGACGGAAGAACTAAAATGTTGAGCTATAAAATCTGATAGCTCTTGGCTTCTGCAGCCGATTTTTTTTTAACCATGAAGCAATTCGCCCCAATGCTTAGTCTGTCATGAGGAATGATGATCAGATGTCAGTTAGTATTACAGGAAGTTATTCCTCACTACTGGCTGGCTGGGCAGCTGACCCATAAGAATACACAACCCTTCAACTGCTGTCTCTTGGAATGCAGAAAAGGTGTAATTCTTGATAATGTTTGTAAACATTATAGGGGACGATTTTCTAATCTGTACTATGTGTGACACATTTATATAGAACACATTTACAATTCTCAGGATGTGGGCATCGCTGGCAAGGCCGGCCTTTATTGCTCTTCCCTAGTTGCCCTTGAGAAGGTGATGGTGGGCCTTCTTCTTGAACAGCTGCAGTCCAGGTGGTCGAAGTGTTCCCACAATGCTGTTAGGTAGGGAGTTCTGGGATTTTGACCCAGCGACAATGAAGGAATGGCGATATTTGTCCAAGTCAGGATGGGAACTTGGAGATGACGGTGTTCCCATGCACCTGATGCCCCTGTCCTTCTAGATGGTGGAGGTTGCGGATTAAGGAGGTGCTGTCAACGAAGCAATGCATTACTTACCCAATGTTACAGGGCTGATTTTATAAATTCGTCTTACAGTGTGGAGTATTGCCCACCAGCTGCCTATGTCAGGAGATTGGGGGGTGTGCAGCCCATTGGCAGCCGTGCCTTCAGTTCTCTAGGCCCTACGCTCAGGAATTTTCTGTCCATTATGGATGGAAAATTGTGGGCCGTGCACCTGCGAATTCCCGCTCAGCATGGCTGATGTCAGGCTCCTCACTAGGGCAGGACAATCTCGGAAAGTTACCTCTTTACTTGCCACTGCTCAGCTTGCCTCAGTAGTGTCTTGCCTCTGAGTTAGAAGGTTTTGGGTTCCAGGGGCTTGAGTACACAATCTATGCTGACACTTCCATGGTGCTATTTGAGGAAGAACAGGGTGCGTCTCCCAGTGGTATGGTCAACAGTTATCTCTTATCTGACATCACCAAAAACAGATTAACTGGTCCTTTATTTTAATTGCTGTGTGCAGGACCTTGCAGTGTGAAAATTGCCAGTTCCATTTGCCTACATTACAAAATCCAACAGGTGGCACCTCCAATAATGCAGCACTCCCTTAGAGTAGAGTCATCCTAGATTAAGTGCTGTGTATGTGTCACAAATTTGGATCTGCCGTAGATATCCTCTCTGGCCCAATGGTGTCAGAGACTCCCTTAAGCAGTCTGAGTGTCTTGCTTTTATAGGAGTTGACTCACACTAACCTATATCTACTTGCGCGATGGTATAACTCGGGGCTGTAACAATAATATCCTCTTGTGACGTGGACCAGACATTTGTCCTTTGTATGTGTACTTCTTCAATCTCTCTGAAGATGGACCCTGGCCTCTTATACAATCCCCACTCCCTTCATCCCATCATTGGCAGCCGTGCCTTCAGCTGTCTAGGCACTACGCTCTGGAATTCCTTCCCTAAACCCCTCTGCCTCTCTCCTCCTACGAGACCCTCCTTAAAATCCGCCTCTTTGACCAAGCTTTTGATCATCACTCCTGATACCTTCTTCTTTGTCTGGGTGTCCATTTTTGACTGACTATGCCTCTGTGAAGCAGAGGACGTTTTCCTACGTTAAAGGCGCTATATAAATCCAAGATGCTGCTGTCTTTGTTGTTGTTATATTGTAGAGCACCAGTGGTACTTGGAGCACTGTTGGCAAATTGCTATGGGAAGCTCTGGAATTCCCTCCCTAAACTGCTCCGCCTCTCTACCTCCCTCACCTCCTTTAAGATGCTCCTTAAAATCTGCCTCCTTGACCAAGCATGTCCTAATATCTCCTTATGTGGCTTGTCTTACTATGTTAAAGGCGCTATATAAATGCAAGTTGTTGTTGTTGTAAGTACCTCCAGAATGGAAGAGAACATGGCGGAATATAAATGGGAGAATCCAGCAGGATCACTGGGGAGACATCTCTGACGGACGTGCTGTTCATTTCTAGAATTTTCTGTCTTAATTTAGATTTCCAGCATTCATGTTTTTTTTAATGCTGATCATCTTCTTGAAGTGAATCTGGTCTGTCAGTGATGACACAGCCATTTGCTTGATTTGCTTCTACAATCAATCACCAAGTGAGTGGTCAGGTTATTTTGAGTCAAGCCATTCAATCAGTGCCTCAGATTAGACTGGGAGCGCTGCATCTAAACACTGCTGCTTCGCTCACTCACTGCCGTTCCTTTTGGCACTTTGTTGTTCGACATTAAGTTCATCTCTGACGAAATGTTCCAAGATTATGTCCTGTGACCATGCAGTCAGATGTCTTGATGTTTAGCTTCCTCATCAGTTATCCTATTATCTTATGTGGACAGTAAAATGTTAATATAACTCTGTGCATGTCTGGCCTGCTGATTGGTCCAGTCATTTTCATAAACTTCCACCTTCCCCCCCTGATTGAAAGTGTGTGGCTCTCCACAATGTGTGGAAATCCCACATTATCTCTTCCCCACTATATTTTCTCTCCTCTTCTCCTGAAACCACCAACCCAAGTTGGCGGACAGCTGTGTCATTGCCGCTCACTCTCTCGTGCCTCGTCCAAGTGGCCATTCCTCATTTGAGTCTCAGCAGACTGTTCAACATTGGGAGAACATTGCAGCTGAGCCCAATAAAGTCTTTTGCAGCACAGATCACTGATTGGTGATCAGGAACAGGAATCACTGGCTGTTGTTTTTTACCTGCATTTTGCAGCCCAGGGACATTGGTGTTTTTTGGAGTGTTGCTTTGGCCGAGAATACAAAACAAAAGACTTGCATTTCTATAGCATCCTTCACATCCTCAGAGTGTTGCAAAGCCATTGAATTGCTTTCTAAGTGTAGTTACTGTTGTCAGACATGCAAATTTATGCAGGCAAACATGGCAGCCAATTTGCACACAACAAGATCTCACAAACAGCAATGGGATCAATGATCAATGAATCTGTTTTCTTTTAGTGATGTTGGTTGAGGGATGTATATTAGCCAAGGCACTGGGAGAATCCCTGCTCTTCTTTGAAACGGTGCCATTGTGGTGAACGTCCGTGAGCATTCTCCCGCTCATCTGCCGTAATTTGTGATGCCTCCTCAGCTGAATACCTGTCAAAAATTATTGTCAAGGCTGACACATGAACGATGGCCATTTGGGTGAGGTGACCAGCACTCGTGGAATCGTACCCCAGCAAGGAGTTGGAGTCTTCACGGGAGGGGAGGGAGAGTATTGGCAAGTGGGGGAGAAAAAGAACCTGGAAGAATGGCCAAGGTCCATAGAGGTGGACCACACAAGGGCTGAAAAGGGTAGGATTGAAGGTCAGAAACATCATGACATTGGGGCCAAAAATCAATGGGGAAGGGTGCATCTCAGTGTAACTGCTGGGATGTGCCCACCAGGATATGCCAGCTGGGATTCCTCGATTAGATTCCAGCCTGTTCAATCTTGTTGAGGCCAGGGATAGGTTGCCAACATTACATTCGGGCTTTAAAGGTGCATTTCAGGTGCCTGCTTCTCCACCAAAGCTATAGATGGTGACATGCTGTGCTGAGTCCAGGGGGGAGATGTCAGGGCCCCCCTAGAAAGGAGAAAATAGTGGCCTCTCTTTCTTCTACGGTCTTTGGGGGTTCAGGCTGGAATCTAATTGAAGGGTTCAGGTGGTTTATATATAAAACAATGGATACCAGGGAGTGAATTACAGGCTGGAATCTAATCGAGGGGTTTGGGTGGTTTATATATTTTTTTATTCATTCATGGGATGTGGGCGTCGCTGGCAAGGCCAGCGTTTATTGTCCATCCCTAATTGCCCTTTAGAAGGTGGTGGTGGGCTGCTTTTGAACTGCTGCAGTCCATGCGGTGAAGGTTCTCCCACAATGCTGTTAGGTAGGGAGTTCCAAGATTTTGACCCAGCAACGATGAAGGAACGGTGATATGTTTCCAAGTCGGGATGGTTTGTATATACAATAACGGACACCTGGGGGATGTGATTGCAGGTTTAAAATCACCTCAAGTTGTCTAATATGATGGTTTATCTACCGGGAAATCTTTGGGGATGGTTTTAGTGGATTTGGGCTCTGCTTTCCTGTTGGTTTCCGATGTTACGGTGGTTCTCTGATGCCCTGCGTGCTTCCCGTCATTGGCATGTGATGGCGTCTACATCAAAGTGTTACGTGATGTCATTGGCGCTTGTTTATCAAGTCACCATCAACATCTGAGGAAAGAGAAGGAAATTGTACAGATTCACATAATTGGGTTGGCTGAGCACCTATGACCTTATTGCCTCCGTGGGCTTAACCCAGTGAGCAGGTGCCGATGGCATGCTCAGCTCGCAGGGATGTCAATGGCGTGAGTCCCCAATGATTTCTGGAAGCAGTGATTGACTCAGCCTGATGGAGCAGCCAGGCTCCTAATGCCCTATAAATAGAGCCGGCTTATTCTCCCAAACATAGAGCAGCAATAGAATCAGCTGTCGGCATTTTCCCTGAGCCTGAAAGAGACTCGGACACAGCTGGGAGCAGGACTCCTTCCACCCACCGTTAGAACTACTGAGGATTCTAGCCTTTTAACTGGGATTCTGTAAAAAAGGCAAAGAAGGCTACACAGCAAGGAGAAAGGTTTTGGTAAGCACCATACTTCTTGTTAGTTGCGAAGGATTTTTTAAGCCCTATTTAAGTAGGATGTTATCAGTTAGAAGAAGAAAGGAACATGGGGGATGAAATTGGTGCTCTGCGAAAGCGTGAAATGTACGATAGTGAATCGGTAACCCATTTTACACTGCCCCCAATTTTCTGTCCCATTAATTTCAATGCTGCTTTCGCTATGAGCCTGTTTTCTGCTACTGGCATAGACCAATTAAACCCATATATAAGCTTAACCATTGATAGCAACAATAGTATTATATGATATGTTGAATATCAAGGAATAAGGCTGGCATTACACTTCAGGTCCTGATCTGAGGCTGGTATCCTCCAGCTGATTGCAGAGTCGGCACTGTAGACCGAGCTCAGTCTGACCAGCCTCAATGCAAATGCTGCGTTCCGCTCTTTCCCCATGGAACTTTACAGTGTTAGCTGAGCATGGGCGGCAGCAATCAGTTTGGTTGAGGATTCGAAAGATTCCACAAAAAGTTTTTGAAAGTTCCCTGGAGGCCCAAAGGCTCATTTAGAACTGGGATTTGTATTGGACTGGAGCCCTAATGCAGTTGGGGCAGGTTTGAACAGGTGTGAGATAGCCTTTGGAAGGAGGCTTCACATCTCTGTCCTGTTCTGGTATTTTCAAGTGATGTTCTATGATTCTAGGTTGCCCTTTTTTCACACTGATACATGCCCAAAACCCTTTCGCATCAATGTGAAAGTACTTTATAACTGTACTTCACGACATATTTAAGATACAGCAGGGTAGTCAGTATAAGTACTGGATGTTGTTCTGTAAGATGTGAAACAGGGCAGAAAGATCTAATATCACACGGGCCAAAGCCCAAGGCATGATAGTCACAGGCAGTCTCGGGTATACGTTGGCTTTCTCACAATAGATGAGGAACTATTATCAGTATTGGAGTAATTGATTTCTCCTTTGTACGTTGCTGTTGAGTGTTGTAGATGAAGAGTCTGCATGGGTTGAATGAAACCTGTTAAGTCGATGACTCAGCTAGACCTTCAAGAGTCAAGTGTGTCATAGTTTAGAAGGAAATTGTATCAATATTGGTGTAACTCAATAGTTAAGTACTGGCAGCTCACTGACTGTTTCCTCTCACTTGGAAATGTTTGTGTAATTGGCAGCTGCATGGTGTGTACTAAGATGGCTGATGAATACAAATCACATGTTTTGAAGCTCTGCAGTCTTTTCTAGTTTGTTACATGCTGAATTTAAAAAATACCACAGAACAATAAGAACTTGCACATTGGCCACTCTTTGCCTACATCACAATGACTACACTTTAAAAAGTAATTCATTGGATGAAAAGAGCTTTAGGACATCCTGAAGATGTGCTAGGTGCTACATAAATACAAGTTCTTTCCGCTTTAGCGAAAGAGCAGAAAATCTGATAATTAGCAAAAATTGGGAGAAAAGTTAGGGGAGGAGACCAAAAGCAAGATCAAAGGTTGAGGAGCCTTTTGACAGTGGGAAGAGATGGAATAAAGGTGATGGGTTTAGTAAGAGAGTTCCAGAGAGCAGGGGGTGATGGCTGAAATCTGGACGGGGGTAAGGGGGAGAATGAAGTGTCCAGGATTCCAAATTTAGAAGAGCAGACTGTGTTAGCTGGGACTTAGGCCTGGAGGAGATTTTAAAGTTGGGAAATGGAGAGCAGTGGAGGCTAACGAAAGCAGGGATGAAAGGTGAGCTGGACTTAGTACGGGAGAGTGTGCGGATGACAGAGTTCTAGAGAGTTACCAACATGGTTGTCTGATAAAATGTTGCTGGTTCTGAATGTACAGGACTGATGGAAAGGGATGGGTAAGTAGTTTGAAAGCAGATCCTTTTACAGTCCTGGCCCAAGCATTTAAATATGACTCACCACTTGTTGATTAGGATTTAAAATAGAAATTATCTCAATATGCCCATCAGTCAGCACCCAACCTTGAAGTTTTTTCTCTATCCAAATGTCTCTTTCCTTCTCTGAAGGCACAGACTGGGATACAGTCCCACAAGTCCCAGTAAACCTAACCCTAACCTTGCTTGTATTGTCATTTGTTATGTGTGAGTGTTGGCAGTGAGTGTGGTCAGGCTGTTTGACCGAATGAGCTTCAAAACCAAGAATGACCCTGACCAGCAGGAGTCATTAGATAGCAATCAGGAGTGGGAGCCCTGGCTGATAGTCCTGTTCCTAGCATACTTGATGTGAACTGTATCACTCCAGATGAGAACAGCTTTCTTAGCGCAGACCAAGGATTGACCGCAGAGCCACCCAAACCTGCAGACTCTGTTCACTCCCAAAGCAATGGGGGGGAATTAATGTAGGAACTGCAAGTCCATAATTGCATCATTTACCTATCATTCTTAGCAGGAACATGATGACAACTTGGATTGACACAATTCTAGACCAGATAATAGCAGAAATGAGAGCACAAAGTGCTCTGACTGCAGGAATAAGAAACAGCTGAGAAAGTGAAGTATAAATAATGTAATAAAAGGAGTTATCACCCATCACCCCTGTGCTCACTGTACTACATTGGCTCCAAGTTTACCAATACCTCAATTTTAAAATTCTCATCCTCTTGTTCAAATCCTTCCATGACCTCGTCCCTTTCTATCTCTGTAACTGTACCAGCCCTGCAACCCTCTAAGAACTCTGTGTTCCTCCAACTCTGGACTCTTGTGCATCCTGACTCTTAGGCCGTGCCTTCAGCTGTCTCGGCCTAAGTTCTGGAATTCTCTCCCTAAACCCTTCCACCTCTCTCTCCTCCTTTAAACTTACCTCTTTGACCAAGCTTTATGTTCAGTGTCAATTTTTATCTTATTACGCTCCTGTGAAACGCTTTGGGATGTTTTCCTATGTTAAAGGCACTATATAAATGCAAGTTCTTGTTGTATTAGCGCTGAGTTAGCTGATCTTAGTAGGCGGTGCTTCGATATAACTCAATAACTGCATGGAGTCGAGAAAAGGAGAATCACTCAGGGATCCTGCTTGTGATGCTTCTCAGTAACCGCTGTTGGAAAGTGCACATGGTTGAATGATGGTTTCAGCGATGATGCCCCTCTTGGTCAAACAGCCTTTTAACATTCACTATTTTGGCTCACACATGAAGAATGGACTCTGGGAAGGTCCCTACGGGTGCCCATGGAGCCGTACACCAGTGGCTTCAGGGGAGGATGGGTAAAAAGGTAGAGAAAAAATTGGTAAAAGGAAATAGAAGACTACATAGGGAAGATACTGGAGGGTACAGGCCACATGTATCAGCACCACCACGAACCACGGTTGAGCTGTGTGCCCTTCAAGTAGAGAATTCTGTACAAAGGTGGCCACTGTGGTAGGCAGAGGGGTGGGGAATCAACGGTCTGCTCGTGCCCACGGGCATCCATGCATAACCTGAATCAAAGAAAGAAAGACTGGCGTTTATATAGCACCTTTCACGACCTTAGGCTGTCCCAAAGTGCTTTACAGCCAATGAAGTACTTTTGAAGTGTAATCACTGTTGTAATGTAGGAAACGCAACAGCAAATTTGTGCACAGCAAGGTCCCATAAACCCCAAGGAGATAATGACTAGATGATCTGTTTTAGTGATGTTGGTTGAGGGATAAATGTTGGCCAGGACACCAGGGAGAACTCCCCTGCTCTTCTTCGAAATAGTGCCACGGGGCCTTTTCCGTCCATGTGAGAGGGAAGACGGGGCCTCGGTTTAACGACTCTCACGCAGAAGGCAGTATCTCCAACTGTGCAGCACTCCCTCTGTACTGCATGGGAGTGTCAGCCTAAAT